>NC_091102.1:16271250-16955000 GCF_024713975.1 Paralichthys olivaceus
CTTAAGCAAAAGTAGAATACCACACATTAAAACACTATTAGATTGTTTATGCAGCAGAAATGTCCCTATTTTATTATAATTATTATTGGGTTACACATCATTAAGAGAGAGCTAATTAGATATCTATAACTATAAGTCTCTCTCTCTTTCTCTATCTATCCCTATGTGTGAACAAATACATATGTATGTATATGTATATAAATGCATATATTTTTTTTTTAAATATGTGTGTCTATATGTATATATATGCATATCTGTATGTAAATCTGTATGTGTATATATACACGCATACTGTATGTGTATGTAAATATGTGTGTGTGTGTGTCTGTGTGTGTGTGTGTGTGTGTGTGTGTGTGTGTGTGTAGCCATGCATTATATTTATAAACGTATAGATAATGATAATAATTATTACTCAAAATCTCAAGCAGGTCACCAGTGTCTATAGCTTTCAAATTAAATGACTGGAGTGAAACTACAGTGTTTGCATCAAGGCAGCAATATTAGCAGTGCTAAGGTCAAATGTAAGTACTATATAATGCAAATACTGAACATTTGCACGATTAAATTCTAGAATACAAGAGACCTGTAAATAAATCATTTATTTCCACAAATCCGACTCAAAATAAGAATCAATATGAAATTGAAGGTAAAGTGAGAAATGTTTGTGAACATTTACACTTGATCCAAATCCACTGTAAGACAATAAAAGTCAAAATTGTACTGCTGCATTAACTCAGTCACAGTTAATGTGGCACCAGTGAATTTGTGAATTACCTGCAGGAGATCACAGACATTTTATTTTTCACCTATGCGGATGGCAAAACCTAGGAGGTGAAGGTGGGATGTAACTGAGCTCAGTGTGGCAAATTTAAATGCAGCGATGATGTCAGGTGTTCTGAGAGTGTTAACAATGATCCCGCCAGGAGACAAGATGGAGAGCGAGCTGAGGGGACGAGAGCCTCTTGGTAATCTGGATACTTCTGTTATCTTACCACCTGCCACATGTGACAGCAGCAAAGCCCTGAACACTTCACTTTTAGACAGGCGTTACCTTTCAACACATCATCACTTTCACAATCCCATTACATGGTCAAAGCACCATCTCCTGCTCTGGCTCCTGACACCTGCAGCACACCTCAATATGTGTGATAGCAGGGATTTAGGAGGATAATTCCACAAATAATGTTGGACTTGGTGTAATTACCATTCACTTGACCAGAACACCTTATAGTTTGTGCAACAATTGCATTCATGCTCATAAAACTCCTCTGCATGGTATGTTATTCTCAAATCAATACTTCTTTTCTTATTTTATCTCAGGAAGACCTAACATAAGTGTTTCCCTCACTGCTTTTTATTGACATTTTCCTTTTTGTCAATTTATTGTTTTTCAGAACCATGCTGCAAATGGTGCGAGTGTTTGATGCAGAATTTTTTCCCCCCCTCGATTTTGCTCAAACATACGTCCACTAAATTTGACAGAGAAAACATTTTCCGTACCCGCAGCCGACTGCGCCGTGGCTGATTTCACAGAAACAGCTCCCTTTGAAGAGGAAACACGAGTTGGAAAGACGTTGCCTCATTTTCCTCTGAGTAGCTCTGAAGACAGTTACTTCACAAGAAATATACAAAGACAGAGGGGAGCTGACAGTGCTTTGTTAGGGCTGAAAATGACAAGCTGAAAAAAAAGAAAAAAAAAGAGAGGGGCCTCAAAGCCCAGAGGCAGAGGAGGAAAACGCAAAACTGAGAATAATCAGCAAGGAGATTTATTGTACATATTCTAAAGCTGTCACACCTTTCCTTTTTACAGGAAAGCAACGCAGCTTCTATTAAAGGGGTCAATCATTTCCTGCACTCTGACATAGAGTGTGATTGCCTTTTCCAAGAAGCAACCAGGTGGTAATTAAGAACTTTATATGTCAGAGTGTTTGGGAAAATATGAAAGTGTTCGGCTGCAGAAACTTTGCCTGCTGGAGTGGTGACTTTGTGCGATTACACAGCTTATTCTTGAGTTTGGCAGTTCAAACGCAAATGAAGACTTCTCGGCTGAATGCGACAGAACCGTGACAACTCTTGCAATATTTGAGTGAATAAAAGAAAACGCGATACCACAATTCCTCAGACCGCATACACATAGACAAAGTACCTATTGTAGAGGAGCTGATATCCATGTTTTGCTTTGTTGCAGCACAGCAGTAAAGAGCAGTATTAGCAGGGAGATAAAAGAGCTGCTAAACATCGAGGTTGTGCATCAGAGGATGCTGGATGTCTCTGACCTGCAGAGCAGTAATGACAATGCTATAAGGTAGCAGAGCCTCCAGATCTAACGCCGCCGGGGGCTGCGGATCGCTCCATAAAAATTCATAGCTGTGGACCAAGATCAGGAGACTCGACATCGTATTAAACATAATGTTTCCAGTGCCGGAGCCACCGGAGTGGGGTGTGACTTCATGCGAGAGAGCCGCTCGGCACCTCAGTCCATCCCAAAGAGCTCACATCACAAGAGATGCTCGGGGAAAGTAATCATAAGTATTTTGACTTTAATCTTTAATGGTCCACTCAGCAGCCAGATTAGGGTTATTGTCAATGCAAAGGGCAATTGTGTTACAACTATCAATCACCAGGAGCTTCTTTCTCTTCATTCCAAGACCTTTATCATGGATTTATTGTCAGCACGCACGCAATTATGACTGATGATTGGGAAAAAGGGAGGACAGGCTCCAGGGCTCAATACAGTCAACACAAGTTGGAGTGGCTGCGAGCTACATTTGAGGGATTTAACCTGCGGAAACAACAACCTTTTCCTTAAGAGGTTCCAGACAACATGCAGGCGGAGGACAGCAAATGCCACGGACAGTATTGTTTATGAGGGATTATCTAGTTGGGCCCTGTGGTGAGAGAGATTGTGACCCCAATATGAGCACAGATACACATCAGCACCATGTAAGCTCCGAAATGATTCCTGGGAGGGCAGCGCATGCATACAAGGCCCCTCTGCTCCGTCAATCCATGTTTAATCACTTCCACAGACATTTTTTCTTCTGGTCCGCCTGACATTTCCTCTCATTTTTCTTTCTCCCTCCCTCTCCACCCAATTTCTCTGGTGGGTTTTTGAAGACTTAAGTTCCAGTCTTTTTCTCTCCCTCTCCCTCTCTCCCTCCCTCTCTCTCGCTTTCTTACAAGGCAAATCCGGAGAGAGGTTGAGATGCGAAGACCAGGCAGAGTAGGGGATGTGAAGAATATAAACACACTTTTTTTTTTTTTTATTGTCCAGAGGGAAAGGAGGGGTGGGGCGGGGGGGAGGCGGGAAGGGGTGCAGGGGGCTGGGCGGTGGGGTCTGTAAAAGAGACGAGGACCTTATCACAGCCCAGCAGCTCTGTAATTCGCTGCCATGATAAAGTGGCAGCGCGGAAAACCTTACAAGGCTGGCACAATCCAAAGACGGATTAGGTTTTTCTGACATAAGCTTCCTGAAAAACTAATCAATCAGCCCATGCGGCATTATCAGAAGCGTGAGATTAAAGCGCTGCTCCTAATCCCCCCCACTGTACATTTTATTACACTTTCCCAGTGTTATTTGCCTTTAAATATACAATAAATAAATAATAATAATAAAAACCCAAACCTAATTGAGCGTGGGGAAGGGGGAGAGGGGTTAAAGAGCCCTTAGAGAGGGAATTTATGTAGAATGTGTGTTTTGTTATGAAGACGGGGATAAAACTGTTGTCCTTGCCAGAGCCCTTTTTGACTTTGCATAGAGCCTCACTGTCTCACTCCAACACTGCAGAAAAACAAAGTAAGGAAGAAGGAAAAAAAAATCCTTTGCCAGAATTTTACAACAATGTAGTAGCTAAAAATCTGCCAATTCAAATTCATACTCTTGTCTCTAGTGCCGTTGACGGATGAAGAGATAAATTATGACGTAGGTATTTATGCTCCTAAATAAATAACTGTTGAAATTAATGCTAATTCCTCTGAGAAATGACTTGTAATCCCTTAAATCAGTGCACATCAAAGTTACAGGGATGAACTCGGGGCGTGCTGCGGATACAGAGGACAAGGCACGTACAGCTTTACCAGTAACCAGCTAAGCTTTGTCTCTTTAATGCGTCACACCCTTCTATCAAGACGCTTTGCTTACTTCCCTGCTCATGTGTGACCCTGGGCGGCGTTTACAGTATCAGAGAAGGTAGCTACTTCTAACGCCGGCCCTCTTGGCACGGGCCCCGTTTCCAAAGAGCTCTTACCCAAAGATACAGTGGTGCAATAGACTTTCTCAGCCTCCTCTCACTCCTAATCCCAACAAACAAACAAACAAAAACCTTTCCCTGCATGCAATCTGCGGAGTAAAGCATATAGAGGCAGGGCTGGACAGGCAGGGAGGAGATGGCAGAGAGCACGGCTCCTAAAGCCATCCACATTGTTCTGCTGTCATTGCACAGAGGATAACTGCAGCAGATGTCACGAGAAAGAATGGATTCTCCCAGGATGGCTGTGACCCTCTTATTTGTCCCTGGGGTATGGCACAGATGCCGGGAGCTGGGGATGCATTTTCACCAATTTGATTCATGTCATGAGTGTATGAGTGCGTGTGTGAAGATGCGTTGTTGGAGGATTTGGCCTTTGCTCCAGAACCTAAAATCTCTGATAAAATCATGGAACGTGTACCCGTCCTCATTACAGGCCGTCCTGATGGCTTTAGTTGTCTGAGGTGCATCCTGTGACACTGTCCCTGGATGGAAACCTTGCTGTGTCTCTTTAAAACTTTCCTATTAAGCAGACATACTAAGAAAAAAAAGTTTTGTGCACATATTTCATGCTTTCTACGAGACCCAGTCTGGAATTCAAGCATTCTTTATCCTACGGAAGGTGGGGGAATACTGATAAGGGCCAATATGTCCCCATTCAGACAGGGGTGAGTCTGCTGGGAGGGGAGCCACCGAGGCCAATGAAAAGAGCCTCTCCAGGGACGCAGCCCGTCTCCCTCTCTCCCTCCCTCTCTGGAGGCAGTAGCTCCCAATAGGCACAGGGCTGATTACAGCAGCAGCCGGGGCAGACAGCACTTTGCCGCTCCATCTGCACAGTTCAAGGCTATCTTTAAAGAAGCCCTCTTTGACGACAGCACAGATGTGAGGAACTTCTTCAATCGCGTGGCATTTTCTGCTCAGGTGTGATCACGGCAAGGGACTGTTAAGCAAGGATGATCACGATAAAAAAAAAAAGGCACACATATATTCAACCTTTATATTTCCCTATATAAAGCTTGTGATCTTTCTTTGGAGAGCTTAGTCCTGCAATAAAAACAGAATTAAACTGCGGGAAAAGATTATGTCCAGAAGCTTATGAGACAATCAGGATCTGGTGAATACCAACAGTTTCTCTCTCAGGGACACAGTTTCATCACATTTGTAGTTACAGGTTATTATAGAGGAAGTGCACAGGCCACGGAAACCTGTGAGTGCTGCAATTTGCATGTATTGTTCTCAGTTGTCATTTCATTATTTAATTTATTTTCGCTATTTTTTTCCGTTTACACTTGGTGTAGAATGAAAATGACACTTTACAGGTGTCAAGGTTTTTTTTTCGACACATGAGGTTAAACATTGTTCTTGCCTGATGGAGGAGAGTAAATGAAAAATGATCGTTAACCACAAATATGCACGAGATACAGTTGAAGACATGAGGAGGTCCATTGTTTGGTTGAGCAATGGAGGACAGACTCAAGACACCTAGACCGTAATATATGAAATTTAAAAAAAACACCCACACAGTGGAAATGAACTATGAACTTTTGCAAGCTTGTACATTAGTATATAGTTTATAACCAGTGATTAATTTGATTGATTTTAACCACATTAACTCAACCTCTTAAATTATAAGTGCTGCAGAATTGTTAATTATAAACTATGATAATGCTCATTAACTAGGAATGTGACGTAAATGTTTTTTATATTGTACAAATATGGGCTACGTGTATTATTTTCTGGACCTGAATAAGAAGGATGAACGCTAAGGGAAAGTCACAGTGTCAAATGAGAATAATAAGTTTAAGTCAGTCTATTAAGAAAATCAAGTGCACGTTGTATAATAAATATATTATATAATTTGAAAAATAGTCTAGTCCACCGAATGAAACTCAGTCAGCTAGAGGCTGGACATTTTTGAAAAATGAAAAATGAAATCTTTTAAATAAGAAAAGAGAAAGAAAACACATAATTAGTGGAGCTGTTAATGTCCATTAAGATACTTATTTTAATGAACAGATTGTACATTCAGGTAGATAAAAAAGTATAATAATCCTTATTTTCCGAATGGAAATGCTGTTGAATCACCCACAATTTCAAGACAGTCATTTTAGTTCAATATCATTTGGCACATATGTAGTTTTTGATAAATCTTGCATTGCGTAAAAACCTTCACATTTGTCCATGTTTAGTCTGCAGGGACTCAGACCCTCACCTGGTGCAGGAGACACAGAAGCAGGAGCGTTTGCAGGGCACTCATCTTCAATGACTTCTCGACTTTATTCAAGATGAGCGGCGCTTAAATCCTCCCTGGAAGCTTTGGAGAGGGACAGACGCACATGCCGCTGGAGCATCGCTTTGATCACCTGCGAGAAACATTCACCACGTTAAATCGCTGCCAATCCCCTCTGTGGTTCTTCGTTTGGAAGAAGCCCCGGGACATTTAGAAAAAAAACTAAGAACTTTTTTCTTACCGTTTTCCAAAGGCAGTAGCTCGCTTAGTTGGATGAGGCGACTTGAATCATCCCTGTTCAATCCACTTTGGGGCAAAGACTCCTAAAATCCTCTCAGCGCGTCCCCGTCTTTCTCGGACTCTTGGATCTCTCTGCAGACTCTGCCTACATTCACTGTTCTATATGCGCATCAAACCCAAATCTAAATGAACTCTGCCCAATCCGGAGCAGTGTTGTTTATACTGAGACGTCGATCCACCGCGGTAAAGTAGAGCCAAGTGAGCCCGTATCCCGATGTGAGAGCTGCAGTCAGTCAGACAGCTGTGCGCGCTCTGTGCGCTCTCTTCAGCGAAAGTACTTCAGTGCGCAAAATCCTCCGCCGTGCGTCTCCAAGGTCGGCGCGCATCCATGCAAAGAGTCAGAGGCAAAGCTTTCACTCGTGAAGTCTCACTCTCTCCATCTTGGAGACAATATGAGCCTTGATGTCCCTGTTATCGGGGTTTTGTTCAGAAGCAAGTCCACGTTTTATTTTAACCCTGTGAGGGACCAAACCTGCGATCTCACTTTTTCACTGTGTTGTTGTTGGGTGATTTGGCACGTTGACCTCCAACGTTCCACCCAAATGTGGCCGTGGCTGCTGCACCTTACCAGATGTATAGTTGGAGGTCTGTAGCATTATGCAAAACTTTGACACAACACTTTTTAAATGATTTTATTCAGTGCAACAATGATTTCCAGTTTGGAAACCCAGTCACATTAGCAGGAGTGTTTGAGTCATGCAAGTGAAAAACACCCCAGTGAGTGATATTCATTCATTTGAGGAGCAGCTGACGCAGCAGTCCTGACCACAAAGTACAGAGGAGCAGAAAAGGTCAAACGTTGACTGAGGCTGAACAAAGGCAACATGACTTTCTACTGTGGACAAGAGGCCATCTCTAAGACTCTGGCGCCATCATGTGGTCATAGGCAGATGTGCCACTTCACAGAGAAAGACCAGGGAGTTGCAGTTGGTTCACACTGTGCAAATGAAATGGTTAATTTGTTCATACCTAAACATTTGCAGTTTAAAGTCAGGTGTTGATTGTTTGCAAGACTTACCAGCAGGGGGCGAAACATCTCCACATTTCAGCTTTAAAGGAATCAACAATGAAACACTAGAAGAGCAGCTCAGGACAAAATGTTTCAGATTGAAACGCTGAGCCGGAATCAGTTCAGAGAGCAGGGATCTCCTTACCATTTCTTTTTCTATGGCACAGTCTCGCTGTTTAACATTAAACAACAGAATATAAAGGTAAATTCAAATGGTTTCTAACACACTAAAACTGTGTGTGTGTGTGTGTGTGTGTGTGTGTGTGTGTGTGCTCGACAAACATATAAAGCGTCTCATTTTTACATTGTATTGTGTCACTGTCTGCTTATTAATGCTGAGTGGAAAGACTTCTAGTGAAGTGTTATTTTAGAGTACTGCAGTCTCACATATCTCATACAATGAACAGTTATATGAAGAAGCAAAAGTTGTTCTCAGATTCATATCCAATACATCAAATTTTAAATATCTGAGATCATCCGCGTGTCATGTTTTATCTTGTATGGTTTTCACAAGACTTTTTATTTCAGTAACTCGCTACACTGCTGTGTTCATTTGTTTCACATTCAAAAATTATCAAATTTCTTTGACCAAGTTCAGGTACATCTACTTGCATACTGTTATATATAGCAGAAGGACAACGAAAGTGCATATGGCTACTTACACAATATCACCTAGAACAAAAGTTAGAGCCACACGATCTGTGCAAACACGCACACTCCGGACTTTAGTGATGGGAATTACATCTCTTTAAAAGAGAGCCAGATCTTATGGCTCTGTTCCTTTCATCCTCGGGTGTTACAATGTCACACACACACACACACACACAGCAGACAGGAACGTCAGCTAGATAACAGCTATCATTTCATTCAAACGCTGCCATTTAAAGTTACAGAAGAATCAGCTCCCAAATCAAAGGCTTTCTGGGGTTTAAAGGTCATCACAACAACTTGCTGATTATGTTAAACTGCTTCACATCCACACAAACAATCCTGAGAGAAACAGTGGACATTGTTACTGACGAGATTACTCTGATATAAATATAATGCATGAAGGGTGAGACGTCCCCCCTCCCTGATGCCCTTCTGTTCACCTGAAGGGGAGCAGCGTCACTGACGTGGATCTTATCAGTTTAGGGAAGGGAATGGATGAAGTTTGGGCGCACTAATTATAAGAATGGTTCTCAGGTTGGATTTCCTTCGTTCACACCAAAGAGCCGTTGAAAAGAATCGGATCGTTTCTGAATGACACAACATGACCCAACTTCACAGTGGGCATGAGGTGTTCATTATATGTCAAAGTCATGGTCCATTAGTTGCAAACAGCAAGGACGTATATGACTGGCACCATGTTGAGTAACAGCCCCTGATGTGAATTCTAACCACTGATCACAAATACCCTTTCAGTAAGCAGGACTCAAACATTGACTCTAGGTTTGACACTTTGAAATGTGAGATAAATGATGAGAGGGTTTGAAATGCACAGTTGTTTTTCCAGTAGTAATGAAACTAAATTCTCTTTGTACAGAGAATGAAAGTTTGATGTTTGGACGTTAAATTAAAACAGTCCTGCACAGAGACTGGTGTTTGGTCAGGGGTGGGGAACGTCCCACCTCCTCGCTCATGTAAATTATAACCACCCCATCCTGTTTACCACGCTGGTAACATATATCCTGTGCCAGATGTTTAATATCTATTTGAGAGCAACTTTTGTTAACAGAGCCAGACAGTCCATTTCATTTATTGTTGTGCTTGTGTTTATTTTATTTGTTTTATTCATCAAGGATATTTTAATAATTTTAATTCTAATTCAAATGTCAGACTGAATATTCAGTTCATTGCTCTTTGAAATGGTGAACTTGCATGATTATGCAATTCCATTGTCAATACCATTGTCATTATATCAGTGGTTTAAAATTGTTTCAAAATGATTACAATAATAATATTCATCACAATAATTGGAACAATATATCGTCCAGTAAACATTTTATGAGTTTGGCACCACCATCTGGTTGAAATCACTACATACAGTAGTTTTGCAGCAACCTCACGGATACATTAGTTTGTCATCAAAAAGCAGATTTCTTTTCTTTTGGAACATCTTCATATGTGATATGTTTCTCTTGTTTTAAGGTTTTACTGAAATATATGAAAAAATGTGTCTCATTTATTGGACATAATACAAAGACAAAACACACAAATACTGCAAGTAAAAGCAAAATCCACAAAAGCAGTGTGAGCTGAACAAAATTCATTATGGCTTTGATTTAGTTTAGTGCAGGTAGATACGACTGACAGGCGTCAGCTTACCTAAAAATAAACACATATCTCAGTTTAGTATCTTCCTGTATTACGAAATGACACATTTCATCAGATTGCCAGCAAGTCGGCACGGCATGGCACACGTGCTTTAATGAGCATGTGGGCCTCTCATTGATATTGAGAGAGACTCTTATTACAACCTGTGTGAGAACTGCACATGTTAATACAATACGTTGTTTAAAGCTGGGACAGTTAATTGCATGAGCTTTGTCTTGTGGTGATGGTGAGAAGAACCCTGCAGCTTTTGCAAAACATATTCTTTCAGTCTTGAGAAGTATGTAGTATCACAAGTATGATCAAAGCTGCTGTCTACAAACATTATTGTATCCAGTGGCAGTGACAGAGGAGGTAGCTGCTGCTGTAGAGCTGTTTTCGCTTTGTGGCCACTTTAGACAAGGTCATAGGCTTAAAAGAGTAACGCTGACCTACACACACAGATACCAAGGCAGGAAACAGCTGTCTTCCTGTATAGTCAGGTGAAGAATCAGCAGAATGAAGTGGAGCGAAGGTCAATCCGGAGAGTTGGTCACATCTGACAGAAAACAGCTTGAACACACAGGTGGCTGGAACATTGTCTGATAGCAGTTTTCTCAATGATGACATATTCGTGTGCCAAAGCTCCTGTGTCTGGACGTTGCTGAAACATGGAGTAAGCATATTTTCACGCTGTACTGACAGGAAGGTGATTTATGAACCCAAGCACAGCCCCCTTCCTCCGACTTGCATGTCAGATGTGTCGAAACAGCTCTCTCATTACTCCGTCGTGTTGCTGTTGGAGACAGGACTGAGCAAAAGCAGAGGAACAGGAAAACTGGATATATGAATCAAATTTCATGGCAATCCATTTGACAGATGTTTAGACATTTCATCCAACGCCACAACTATCAACCTTTCTGATAGGGCCTATAAAAAAAAGTCATTGTATCCTGAAAGTTAGTAGGATTCATCCTCTGGGGAGTCTGTACAATATAATGGCAACCCATCCAATTGTGAAAATGTTCAGGAAGGCTCAAGTGGCTGAAAGTGCCATCCACAGAGTCCAGTACTATCATGGCTAAAAAGCAACAGTCCCCTGATGAAACCACATTTAAATTCCCTCCCTAGATCCAGCTTTTTATTTAGACCCCCACCAGATTGCACTCACTCATGATATCATTCTCCTAAACATACCAGATTTTGTTCTTCGATATCCATGAAGTATTCTCTGAGAAATCTACAAAAGTCTTAAAAAACACCCAATGTCGCGATTTTTAAAGAAATTGAAAAAATATCCTGATTTGGATCTGCAACACAATTCAATGGGTTAATTTCTTCTCTGACTCATACCACATCCTTCCACCAAGTCTCCTGGTAATCCATAGGGTAGCTTTTGTGTAATACTGCTAAAAAACTAACACTGATAAAAACATAACCTCCTTAGTGGAGTTAAAAATAAGACTACAGAAAACAACGCCTGCAGCTTCCAGTGGAACTACATTCTGCTGAGGAAAAAGTCCCATTCATACCCAACCCCCCCACAACTTCCTTCCTCATATTTTCTTTGACAGTTCATTCAACTAAATGTGTTAAACTATGTGCGTTGCCCTGACCGGATTCCAAAGTTACTTTATTGTGAAAAAAAAGGAAATAAAGCAGGGGCAGCACATTCCAGGATAAGATAGTTACAAGCAAGTTGTGACCGAGGGTGAAATTCCACACATTACATTATTTGGCTCGATTGTTTCATCCCCCCCACCTCCAAAGAGGAGGGTGTTGGTTTTAAATTACAACTTGCTTCGCACGCAACGTGTCTTTTTATGGTGGTTGTGTGACAACAGCAGATAGAGTTCAAAAGAGCGCACGCAACACATGAACAGGCACGCATGTGTCTGCTTTTCAGGGGGGTGGGGGAGAGGGAACGGCCAAGTTAAACAAATCACGAATCAGTAGCTGCAAATGTGCATGGTCACCATGAGCTGCAGGACTTACCAGGTTATAGAGTCCAGAAAATAAATGAGAATACAATCAGAAATCAATGCAATGAAATGTACTTCCATGCTAAATTTAGTATGATAAATAAATGTATTAAACAAGTATTTTTTACAGTCACAAAAGACTAAAACCTTTTCCATTAGTTGGATAATTGTACTGTATGTGTACAATAAGAAATCAGTGTTATGTCACTTGTGAATGAATACCCCAAAACATGACGGGGGAAAGACAAACCAGGTCTCATTAGAGAATGGTTAACCAGAGACAAACTGAATGGTAAACTTCTGCATACAAAATCCGATGGGAATATCCTTTCTCTCTGCCTTACATAACAGCCCGCCCACAACTGCAGCCTGAACTTCCTGCAGAATTTAAACACACACTCACTCACTCACTCACACAGACACACACACACACACACATATAAAGCCACTGTTGAGAGCAGGCACTCGTTGCTCTCACAACAAGGCAGCTTGCAGGACAGAGAAGAGGCAATGGGTGGCAGGGTGTGGTTTCCTACACTAGGATTGGTGGCCTGGCTGTGCTTACTCAGTCTGGGGCCTGTTCAGGGGGGGAAGGTGCTGGTTATGCCTGCAGATGGGAGCCACTGGCTCAGCATGAAGATACTGGTGAAGGAGCTCATACGCAGGGGCCATGACATCCTGGTGCTGGTGCCCGAAAGCAGCCTGTTGATGAAAGAATCAGAGGACTACAAGACTGAGATATACCAAGTGTCATTCACCAAAGATGAAATGGATGCAACCTTGAAGGAGCTGACAGACGGACTGTTCCTCAAGCCACCAGGATTCACCGATTATTTTATTAATATAAAGCGTTTCGTCAACTTTACCTCGCTTCAGCTGAGAGGTTGTGAGAGTTTGCTACACAACCAGCCTCTAATGAGTCGAGTGAAGGGCATGGGCTTTGATATCGTGCTTACAGACCCCTTCATTCCCTGCGGAGCCATTGTGGCACATATCTTTTCTATTCCAGTTGTCAATTTCCTGCGTGGTCTTCCGTGTGAGCTGGACATGAGGGCGAACAAGTGCCCCGCTCCTCCTTCATACGTTCCTGTGTCCCACTCTGGTAATACAAACATCATGACCTTCCCGAACAGAGTCAAAAACATGATCATGTCTGTTGTGGAGTCCTACTCATGCAGCTTACTCTTTGGCCACTATGATGAGATGATCAGCAGGAACTTGGGAAACAACATGGACTACAAAACTCTTCTCAGTCATGGGGCTGTCTGGCTTCTCAGATATGAATTTGCTTTTGATTGGCCCAGACCCCTTTTGCCAAACATGGTCTTAATTGGAGGCATCAACTGTGCAGAGAAGAAGAAGGATGCAACCTTGCCGGCGGTGAGTATGTAAGGAATGTCTGCCAGAGTAAACAAGCATGCAGCACATCTGGATTCACTTTTGGTAAATTCGGGCTTTGTAGTAAGTCTGACTAAAGCAAACATCTGCAAGGAAATCCAGAAAAGCTCCACCAATTAAAAGATTTGTAATTGCTCAAATTACTCCTAGTGATGACCCCACAGAGAATAACCGTCACACAATTGAGCAGCTTTCAAAGTGATATCTGATCCAGGACTCACTGCTGCTGGACGAGGGCCAGTCTTACCTAAGAAAAGAAGAAAGGGGAGGGTCCCTTTTGTTTTGACATATATCAAGTACTCATTACAAGAGAAAGATTTGTTGGTATAGGCACAAATGAGATTCTAAGATTACTCCATTGAGTGGATCTATGCTGAAACCACATTGATCAGATTAAGTTATATTTCTCACTTGCATGGTGTTTGTGTCAGCTCACATGGGAGTGAAATGCTGTACTACTACTAATCAGGGTGTAGTCACATTTAAAAACAAAATGAGACGGATTAAGACACAATATCCTTGTTGCATAAAAACATAAAACAGAAGTAATATACAGTATATTTAGCAATAATGAATGAAGGGAGATGATATAGAAAGAATGTAACAACGTTAAAGCTTGTGCTTGGGTCTCTGGCACTAGATTACCTGTTATTAAGAACATAAATCTCAACACACATCTAACTTTTCGTACATTTTTGAGTGACTTTTTGTGTCTTCTTCAACCTCCCTGCAGGACTTGGAGGAGTTTATCAACGGCTCGGGAGAAGATGGATTTATTGTCTTCTCTCTGGGCTCAATGGTGCCCAACATGCCCGAGGAGAAGGCTCAACACTTCTTAGATGCTTTTCGGCAAATTCCTCAAAGGGTAACAATAAAGCTCACTCTCCTTACATTCAACAACTCCCTTTATGAGGCCGCTCTCTGTATGTTAGCTTTCTAAGCACCTAGTACAAACATTTACTCATTACCGACCCAGAGACTTTCATGCTATGCTCTAATCTGGTTGACCTGTAGGACTTTGTCCCCTGTCTTGCCTTAATGCCAACATGCCACTCCAATTTAAAGATGTTCCTGCATATTAAGAGTTATTATTTATGTTGCAGGTTGTGTGGAGATACGCTGGAGACCCACCTAAGGGTGTACCCAAAAACGTCAGACTAATGAAGTGGCTACCTCAGAAAGATCTTCTTGGTGTGTTTACTTAATTAATACATTTTTGTATAAAGATGTGTGCCAAACTGCATGTTATCTCTAAAATTATTTGTAAAATTGTAAATGTGTACATTTGTTTCTTTTTGAAAAACTTTTAACACAAAATGGATTTCATTTTAACTTAAGTGTAATTTTAGAAAGTTATTGTTGTACATTATGATATATGGCCTTTACCTTTAAATTAAATGTAACTTTTCATCTGCTCCTCAGCTCATCCTCGGGTTAAACTCTTGATCACTCATGGAGGAAGCCACAGTGTCTACGAGGGGATCTGCAACGCTGTGCCCATGTTGATGTTTCCGCTGTTTGCAGAACAGGGGGACAACGGGATTCGCTTGAAGTCGCGCGGTGCCGCAGAGACACTTAATATATTTGACCTGACGAGTGACAAACTATTGGCTACATTAAATAAACTCCTCCATAATAAAAGGTAAGACAACTAGATGTTATTTAAGGAGAACAGCTGGTGAAAATATGAATTTACAAATAGAAATTTAAACAAAAATTTGATAGAATTGGTTGTTTGTGAAAGAATACCTGTCTTTCAATGTCGCTGTGTGCAGTTCATGGAGATTTTTGCCCTCAGCACAGCTCCACTCAGCTTCAAGCTGCAGAGGTCTGATCAGCATGTATAAGTCAGAAGACCTCTGTGGTTGGCAACCCACACACACTTAAAAATACAACTGTTTCTATGTTTAAAAAATGATATATTAAATTTCAGCTTTTAGCATAAGTTGTAAGTAGTAATTATTTCAAGGAATATAACTTTCTAAACTCTTTTCATTATTGTACTTTGTTAATGTAGCTGATAAACTCTACATTCTATGGTATTTTGACACTTTCTATTGCTCTCCTTGTCAAAAGTAATAAGTGTTAATAAGTGGTGAGTGGTAGTGGTAAGTTATAATACACTTTGATTTATTTAATTCTGCAAATAATTACATTTAACTGTATCTATGTTACATAGACAAAATAAATATTTTAGTAAAAGTTTGCATGAGCACCAGAAACTTTGACACACACACACACACACACACACACAAACAGGAGAATATCTGGTGCACACTGGAGGCCTCCATATAAAAATGACAAAGACAAGACATGAGTTGGTTGTGTTATATTTCAACCTTTTACTTTCAAATAACGATGCAAAAATGCATTTTGAAGTCTTCTGTTCCGGCGCAAGGGATTCACCTGTTTTATAAAAGTAATGACTGATTTTTAATCAAGGACAAAGACGGCACCTAAATTTCATTGTACACTGTCACATTGTTACAGTGACGATACAGATTTCTGATTCTGACAAAGAAATGGGCCACTCCACGGATGTGTGGTGCACCAGAAACTAAACCTTGTGGTGCAAATGAAAAACACTCTGCTGCTCAAACAAAGCCTCTGGTGTGCAATGGAAACTTTTGTGTGAATATAAAAAAAATGTGTGACCCTTGAGACCTCTGTAATATCCTGTTTGAACAGTTTATTGTTGTTTTTAATAGTCTTTATGGTGTATGCTGTTATTATATTTTCATCCAGACATAATTCTTTTACATTACTACTTAGTACATTTTAAAAAATGATAAATGATAATTACAAACTGGAGATCATACTCTTGACTTTTTACTTCCTCTCCTCCCTCAGTTACAAAGAGAAGATAGTGGAGCTGTCTCAGATACACCTGGACCGACCCATTCCGCCTCTGGACCTGGCTGTTTTCTGGACCGAGTTCGTCATTAGACACAAAGGAGCAGCACACCTGAGAGTAGCTGCACACGACCTGAACTGGATTCAGTACCACAGCCTGGACATCATTGGTTTTATTCTCGTCATCCTCCTGACTGTTCTGTGGGTGACGCTGAAATGCTGTTTGTTCTGCACCCACAGGTGTTGCAGAAGGGCAACTGCAAAGACAAAATCAGAGTAGTTTATTTGGTTTTAATAATCTGTGATGAATTGTAAAATCTCAACTAAAGTGCTGGAACTACACGGTCTTCAAACATGAAGCTGATTGATTGACTGAAGCCGACTCAACTAAGCTGTAGACACCTCCTGACACTGTGTGTTCTCTGGTTGCTAGACTCCTTTTTGTTTTGTACAGACAGCTACATTTCTCACCTGTTTGACTTGACATTTATCTGCAGGAAGGCACGGTATTTGAAATACTACCTGAAACCAATTGTGTTCACGATTGTTTACTGGTTCTTTTTTAGCACCAAGCCTTCTAGCATCCCCTGTACTGTTAATACCAGCTCCACCATTAAGCTATTGTGTACTGTGCACTGTTCTGTCTGTCTGTGTGAGGACCAAATAACTTTTCATCAGGGTGAACACACGGCAGTTATTCTGTAGCAAACATTAACCTTTCCTTAGATTACAAGTATTTTAATTGAGACAATTATAAGTCATGAGAACTGTATTGAGTTATTCTTCATAAGACTCAGTGCTGAGCAATGAGAGGTCGCAAACATCTTCCACTTCACAATAAAAGTTGAATGTGCTGACATTATGCTTCTGTACCTGGTAACAGGGATCTCTATTATTGCAATTTAAAGGCATCATTTAAACTGACAGGTATTGATTTGGATACTACTATGCTTCTGTCTAGTGGACAGTAGAAATAATACTTAAACTATATATACAACTATTTCTTCTCGTTTTATTTTTCAATTTAAACAACTCTCAAGGAGAAAAAAATGATTTTGTCGTGTCCAAATCTTCGGAGCCCTGTCCTGAAGTTTTTATAAACCATAAATCTTAATATATATTCATCGTTGCATCGTATTTGATGTTGAACCCCCATCCTGTTTCGTTGTTGACAACTCCCTGTCTGAATATACTCCCTCATCTCTCCCCCTTTTATTCTTAAACTCACCTTACAATGCCCCTTACCCTTATCTTAAGTTGATCAAACCTGGAAGCCCCTTCCTGCCCCCTGTTTATTTGACCCCTGAGGCTCTGAGATTGTAAATCCTTTCTTTCTTCCCTATTGACCCTGCTGTAATCACGGCACAATGTCTGTATCCATTGATCATGGCCACATTTGCATGCAGCCTGATCACCGCCCTCTCCGCCCTCTCTGTCCCTCTGTCCTTCACTCTGGGATGGTTTACCGTCTCAGATACGTTCAGCACAACAGACTCACCCTATTCTGAAATACTGATAAAATCACACTACAGCCAACTCTACAACTGGTTGATTTTTCTTCAACACTCTAGTTTATAAAAAGACACTTAAGTGTGACGGGTTACACGGACATGAAGACTAGTAATGTGTGGTGTTGTGTTTTGAGGCATACAACTCCTCACTAGAATGTTTCTTCATCTGTTGAAAGTAAAAACACATTAACTATTAAGAGCTTATGTTAATGGCTTAAATGGATCACTAATCCTTCCCCAGATGCTGCACCAGGGTCCACAAAGGACATGTTGCAGGTCTGCTGGAGATGTGTGTCCAATCTGCACAGTAAAATACATTTAAACATGTAAATCTGTCTTTTGACAAATTGTCAAATTAATTTTGGCATAGAAGTAAGAACATTATTTTAGTGTGTGAGGTGGAGACACTCATTGTAGTTAATGTGACCAAGTTTCCACTCACTTCCTCACCCCTTAGATTAAAATAGATAAAGAATCATCAAGCATGAAAAAACACTGTAACTATCTAACTATGGACTTTTTATTCAACTAGATGGGACAACGAGGACCTAAACTTCTGTCCACAAATATGACCTTTTATTTCCATGTGTAAAGGCACACTTAGGCAATCAGTGTATAAAAGACACAAGTTCTTCACTTTTAGATTGTGGATGATTTAACATCTATGCTGTGTCCCAACTCAAACCATAACTTGACAGTTTATCTGTTTACGGTAAAGGGGTCTCACTCGTGCTGCAGTAAACAACACCTCTGTGCGATGGTTTTAACACTTGCTCACAGTTTCCTTTGTGGGAGGCGGAGGTTCGAATTTAAAAGATGTGCAGGTGGGGTGTGCAGCCCCAGTCAGACCGTTCAACTTTTACTTCTTCACAATGATTCAAACATTCTGCATCATACTTTTCTTTCAGTTGTTCTCTCTAAATGGTAAGATGATTCAATTCATTTCTAGTAATAATATAATAAAGATATAGTCGAGTATAGAAAGTATAATATGATAATGTTTTTAGGGATCATAGCTGATTTTACCAAACCTTTTAATGTCTCCAGATTATGTACTATTATTATTCATCCTATGATAGTAATGATAATAATTTGATGGCTGAGGGTTTTGTATTTTGTAATCTGTGTATTAATTTGCCCCCTTTCTTCACATCAGGGGCAACTGAGAGCGGCATCATCGGTGGTAAAGTCTCAAAGCCTCATTCTAGACCCTACATGGCATCGCTCCAGTTTAATGGAAACCACTCATGTGGTGGGTTCCTTGTTCGGGAGGACTTTGTTCTGACAGCAGCTCACTGCAAAAAGTGAGTTTATTTTGGACCAGTGCTTAATCATAGATAACTTTTAGTTTCAGGTATAAGTCAGAGCTGTGCATAGTTAAGTTTGTCATTTACAGAGGAGTTGTTGGTGATTACTTTCAATTGACAAACATAAATGTTGTATCAGTGATACAACATGATATTACTTACATGTGTATGTGTTTTATAACTTAAGGTTTTAAATAATAAATGTATTTCCACCTTTTGAAATTCAATTTGTATTCATCATAAACCTCACCTTCAATGTTTTAGTCCCTTTTAACGGTTTCTTATTATTTGTATTTGAATTGTTTGGCTTTTTGAATAAGAATACCGTGTATTATTATTTAACTGTGTAATAGTGTTAACTTCATAATAACTGAATATAATATTTTGTCCTCTGGTTTGACAGTCCTCAGCAGATGATGGTGGTTCTCGGTGCACATGACATAAGCAAGAAAGAAAAAAGTCAGCAACATCTCCAAGTGGAAAGATTCTTCATACATCCGAAGTTCAATGAAGCAAACGATTATGACATTATGCTGCTTAAGGTAAAGTAAAACAGTGTAAAAGTCCTTATCAAGGTTAATCTTAAGTGTTTGAACAGAATCAGAATCTCTGTTAAGCGTTTTGTGGCTTTTATCATCATGGGGTAAGTTTCACTTTGCCACCCTGTCACGCTCAAAAGGATTTCACACATTTGCAGTGAAGCGGGGGAGGGATGTAGGGGTGACGCACTTTACTTAAAAACTCAGTGTTGCATTAAGAGGATATAACCCACACACACACACACACACAATGTCAAGTCTAACAGAAGCTTTAATCATCTTTAAGGCACAATAAATAATGTAAATATAATTGCAGTGATTGCTCTGTTTTCTTACAGTTAAAAACCAAAGCAAAACTGAACAAATATGTGAAGCCCATTGGATTATCTAAGAAAAAGGGGAAGACCCCCGCCAATGTTGCATGTGCCGTTGCTGGCTGGGGCAAAACAGCAGCCAAGGGGCCTGTCTCACATGTCCTAAGGGAAACCACGGAGAAGATCCAATTCAGCAGCGAATGCAAAAATATCTGGAAGGAACACTTCATTACTGAACACATGATATGCACCAAGTTTAACAAAAAGAAGGGAGGACTTTGCCAGGTAATTGAACAGAACAGTAATAATGCAACGTTACAAAATTAAATAAATTAGTTTCTTTTATTTATGAAGAGCAATTGTCATCTTTCCACAATCAAGTCTTTCTCTTGCTTTTTTCGTGCAGGGGGATTCTGGTGGACCGCTGATCTGCAACAGCAAACCTCAGGGTATAACAGCTTTTACTGCCCTGGATCAGTGTGACAATCCCAAGTATCCTCATGTCTTCACAAGCATTAATTTCTTTCTCCCCTGGATCAAGAAAACCATGCAGGGGTAGGGGAATGTTGAATGAGCCACTATTCAGAGGCCAAGAATTTGTCTTCACTTGATTATTAAGACAGCTTAATAAAGCAAAATTCAAATTAATTTAGCTCGAAAAAGGAAAGTGTTATATGTGAATGTTTTGCAAAGGTATGAAAAAAAAATCACAGTTGCTTCTATTAGAAAGATTTAGTTACAAAGAATTTTTGGAATATGGTTGTTCAACCTAAAATAATAAAAGTAGCTATAGGATGTTCCTGTGTCCTTCCTTTCTTTGCTCGAGCGTGTCTCTTCATTCCTGCAAATCTCTTTTTGAAAGATTTCTGTGCAAGTTTTGTCAACTATGTACATATTGAGTCTGTAACTCATTTAAAAACTGTCTTTTCAGTAGCATAGGTCTGAGTCATTTCTGGATGAACATGTGTGTAAGGTTCATGTGGATGGTACACCATTTTGCAGAAGAGGGCAGATAGAGAAAGTATTTCAGTGAGTGTGGTGGTTGTGGTGGAGAAGCCCCCACACACACTCTGTACAGACCACCGCTGTAGTGTTCACGTCTTGTCAGTCATAGTGCAAACTTTTGAAGTTGAAGCGTTTTCTCTCTGTGAAACCTGCCAACTGCAGAGAGGAAAAGAAATGTTTAGAAGAAACAGCTCACCTTAAAATTACACCACAGTCCTCATTAAGTCAAGTTTCTAAAAATCAATAAAGCCTGAAAACTCACCTGACTTGGATCTCTTGTGAAATATCTCTTTTCTATAACCTGTTATGAGAGAGGTGAAAAGTTTTTGAGTTAAACTTAACAAAAAAAAACAACTTATATTTCTACACATTTTTTTTAATACAAACTTGTTCAGATAAATTAAATGTCAGACACAGGTTACAAATGACATGTTTTTAAATGTTATTATTATTTAACTTTGGTTAACCTTTAAACTAGGCCAAGATGGAGAAGTCATAGTTCTAATATTTTGCCAACTAAAAGTATCGGTCTACCCTCAATATAACAATTATTATACAGAGCACATGTACAGTATAAACAATATTTAACTTTACATACTGTGTATATTGTAAATAAAGTTTCTAAAGAGCTGTGTGTCACATTAAAGAACTCTCACCTTGTCAAAGAACCTGCTCAGCTTCACTGCATTCGATGTGCCTGCAGCCAGGTATCTGGGGTTAGTGCAGTCCTGGGAAAACAAATTACCCATCAGCCACAAACCTCAAATAAATATTACAAAAAGAAAAAAGGGCTTATTTCAAATTGTAATGATGGCATGTAATTGTTTGCAGAAGATTCTTTTCAACATTTCTAGTGGAAATGTGGGATGCACTGCTGTCTGCTGAAACTAGGTGTCACTAAAGTCCCACAGCTTTTCAAATAATACACAGAGAAGCATTTGTTTGTGATTATTAGTTATAGTTTAACAATGTTCTTGTGGAACTTTTCTGACCTATGTTCAAATGCCTAAGAGCAATTATCTTTTAACACTGAGTTGAAGCCAGCAAAGTTACAGATTTAATATTAGACAAGGCCTCAAGATCAGAGCTTGTATGAATGGAGGTCAACCCACCAGATTGATCTCCTCAGCATTGAAGTCTTCAGAGAGAAAAGCTGTTCGGGTGAGAACTTCATTGCGTTTGTTGTCTGGGATCTGGTCAAACTTGGTGCCAATCAGCAGCAAAGGCACTGGGTTCTCAGCAAACTGCTCTCTATCATAGTCACTACTGTAAGAAACACCCCCCCCCCAAAAATGTCATTACTTATTGGTATCTTGATTTTTGATAAATGTATTAGTGTTTGGGTTCTCCATACTGAGAATACCAAAAACACATGTCTGCTTACCCGTTTGAGACAATGACTCCTGTTGGAGAGGAATCCTTATTTAAAGCTTCCAGTGACCAGCGGTAAAGGTTCTGAGAGGATTTCTTATTTGTCAAATCATGTACCAATATAATTCCTAGAATAATCCATAAAAGGACAGAACATACATTAATATTACACCTTAATATTTCAGATTTGTGTCAAAAATTGTAGAAAATGAAAATGAACTTTACCATTAACTGAGTTGTAGAAGACCGCTCTGGTGCTTTTGATGCTGCTGGCACTGCCAATAGATCCTCCGACATCCCACAGCTCAATATAGTAGGTTTTCTCCTCCGGGGTTCCCTCTTTATAGTCTTGAACCTGTCGTTGAATGAACATTTCAAACTTTAAATGACATTAGTCCGTGGCAAATCTTGTAACTGCAGCATTTTATTTACCATAAATGTAAATACTATCAAGTCAGTGTAATACATGTCTATACTTATACTATACTGCTACTCTTGAGACCAAGTATGGGTCCAGATAAAAAGCCCGGTGACATCAGTTTAGATTTGTGTTCAGCCTGCGTACCCGAACATCCACAGAGCACCCAACCGTCCATGATGGATTTCCTAACACCTGGTTCTGACACAGAAGATGGACCAAGGAAGATTTGCCCCCACCTACAGAAAACATGAGATATGGTTAGATGACCGATATTATTAGCTGTCTTAAACAACACATACACACACCCAGTCTACTCAATGGGAAAACATTCAATCTGAATCTTTTTTTCTGAAACTGTAATTTTTGCACAAAATCAGTATTTTTTTGCGCTAATACTCAGGTGGACTGTCAGATTGACTGTCATACTGTACAAATTGCACTGTCACTACACTGTTACACTTTACTATGTTTATCTCTTTAGCAGGTTTTTATAAAGGAAAAAAAAATACATTTAGATTTTTACTTCTTGATTCTTGTTCTGATTTCTAGAATCAGGTAAATGCTGCTGCTACAAGAAGAGATGCTCAAACAATTTTCACTGTTTTAATGTTGGTGACAATGTTGAACATTGACAATAAAGGATTCTGATTCTGATTATTGGGTGGATTATAATATACTCAGGTACTGACTGTCTCACACATTCAATCATACTGAGTCTTAAAGTAACATGATGGTAAGAAATGAAGACAGTGATAACAAGCCTCTATTGAATGAATATGTGAGTAGACATGTAATAGTATAACATAATCATCGTTTGTGTAGAACATATTTACATTCACTACACTCTATTGGTATAACTTATACCGGCAGATATGTTCGGATAAACTTTAAACGTATAGTGTGTGTCTGTCTTATAGTAAACAGCCTTATTACAAGTGAATACACAGAGAGTTCACCTGTAGATAAGACAGCTCTGTAGCTTCAATTAGCTTCACGGAGCCACTGAAACAGACTGTTGACAAGCGTTTGGGTTGATGCATTTAAGCTTAGAGGAGTGAGAGACATGTCCAACTTCTTCCAAACCCAAGTCAATAGTTTACTTAAATAAGCGAACACGTTTGTATGAAATTCTGAAGAGTAAAAATGTCACATAACTCACCAGAATCTCCTAAAACCAACACTTTGACTCTGTCCAGAGAAGCCATGTTTAGCGACAGCGGCGTCCCGGAAGAAAACAGTGGAAAGCCCGCCTTCAAACTCGATTCTGATTGGTTGGATCACTGCGTCTATTGGCTATGGATTGCCGATTGTCCCTCTCAGCCAATAGGAATTTATCTGAACCTTTTTATTAGATTTTTCTTCCGGGTTCTTCCTGTGACATCATGAAGCATGTTAGCTAACTTAGAAGCTAACAGACTGACATGTTTAAATGTGTTCAAGCGGAGTTTGTTTGAAACGAAGTCACCGTGTTGTCTGAAATATCTTGAAGAAGGTGTAGCTGTGTGCTAACACCTTGTTGCAACACAAAGAGAGTCAGGTAAGAAGCTACGAGCTAATTGTTTTCCGGTCTTCTGCTAACACAACTTCATGTTGGCTGCCACTTAAGTTATCGTTAGGTAGCATTAGCAAACTGGAAGTGAAAGATAATGTAAAATACAACATATTGTTAAATCGACCAATCCCAACGTTGCAAGCCAGATATAGTTCCAGCATCAATAGTAGCAGGTCACTGTTATTTGTCTTTGTGTGAGTGGGCTAATGGTAGGATACCGTTAAGTTAGCACAGCTTACAGTCAGCTTAGCTGTCAGTGTTGTCTGGTAGCATTAGCATCATTATATCTGAGCTCAAAGCAACTGGGCAGGTTAAAAGTTATCTTACACTTTAACAGATGTTTTTAAATTAGTACTGTGTCACACAAATGATGTACTGATAGATGTCTGTGTCTTACAACGTTAAACCTGGTTTTACTTTGAACTATTCTCTTGTAACATGTGGTAATGAAGGTGTTTGTGTCTCCTCATTTGATTTTTAACGATGGATTTCACTTTAATTGTACCTGTCTTGATACATGATATACTGTGGAGAACTTCACTTGATTAGAGAGGAACTGTGAGAGAATTGCTATTATGATTAGTATTAACACTAATTCAATTAAGTAAATCATCATATATGAAAGGATAAAGTGAAAGGGGCGATCTCTTCTGAGAAGATGTTCATCTCTACCTTTAGATTTCCCTTATTGAAGTATTGCTGCTAATTATATCCAAATTTAAATCAACTAATTCACATTCCCAAAGTATATAGCTGCTTTCATACGTGCACTGAACTCAGGAGATCCTCCGCAGTTTCTCTGGAGGTGGTGTTAACGCTAAATATCCAAGTGAGAGCCTCCAAAGTTTTCTGCAGACTTTTGATTTGAGAACACATCAGGAGATCCTCACAGGATTCACCATGAGTGAGAGGTGGGGTTGATGACGATTTCTAACACACAACAGACACTAACATTTTCAAAAACAAAAAGAAAACAAGTATCTCAGGATGAAAAGGCAGAGCCATACATTTAAAAGTTGATGTGCTGTAAACAAAGTCACTTGATTTTCACAGTGGAATAATATGTTACATCCTGTCTCCACCTGCTACACCACCCCCTCTTTAGTACTCATGCCTAATGTTCTTGCCTGCTGGCTCATATCTTTCTAGAAGACAGTTGCGTTCCATCTTTTTTCAGAGGTTTGATTTTTTTTTTTTCTTCCCCCAGCAGAAGATGATTGAACCAGAGCTATTGACGGAGGTTCCCGCTGCACTCAAGCGGTTGGCTAAGCAGGTTGTGAGGGGTTTCTATGAAGTGGAGCATGCCTTGGCCCTGGATGTTCTAATCCGCAATCCATGCGTACGCGAGGAGGACATGCTGGAGCTTCTCAAGTTTGACCGCAAACAGCTGCGCTCAGTACTCAACACCTTGAAGGCAGACAAGTTTGTCAAGTGCCGCATGCGAGTGGAGACAGCATCTGATGGCAAGACAACGCGGCACAACTACTACTTCATCAACTACAGGTGGTTATTTTACAGCTTTTTTATTGCAGATAATGAACATTGTCTTAAACTCCTCCTGCTGACAGGTGGAGTTTTATTGTGGCTGAAGGCGATGCTTCAGGATGTGGGTGACACTCGGTATCCTCCTAACAAACGTTAGCACTATCTATCTGCACATTATATCAACAGTGTTATGATGACATAATACCACAACCCTTTCAGAGGGCTGTGGTACACCTGGTGCCATTGAATCTCCCCATGAGGTTAATAATAGCTTTACTCAACTTTCAGTAAATGCACAAGCAATTTAAGACACAGCAATTACTTTTAAGTCTCCCAAATTAATAGCTAATAGATACAATTCACTCTTTATTCAGACATTTGTTTCAAACATGAACTCTGTCTAAATTGTCTGTGTCAGTTGCTTCCAATTTTCTGGAACAGAAAGACCCTAAACAAAATGTCCACTACACATTCAAGTGAGCCCCTGTGAGAATACAGAAGGAATTATGTATGGAGAAATTGCCGCAAGCAAGTGGGCATGTTGATGATGTTTCAAAAGGGATGAGAAAGAGGTGCCATATAAACATAAGGCACACGCACCAACTTGGAAAGATTTGAGCACTTTTGGTGATTAAGGCCGGACTGTTGTCAATGTGCTGTTAAAAAAAAAAACCTTTTCGATAGCTGAATTAATATGTCATGTTCTGCCTCCCGCATGCCCGTCCTGAGGATACCTTTGGACCGAATGTTCTGGATATTTCCTGTTGTTGTGCACTCGTCTTACCCAATCTCCTTATGCAATGAAAGGCAATCTCTGGGAAAATATCAGGAAAATGGGTCTGGACATTTTCAGAAAATGGCTATGGAGTCCATCATTGTAATGTTTCACATTCTATTGTCAAACACATTGAAGTAACTAAATCCTTTAATGTCAATAGATTGCAGTCAACAACACTTTTGTCTATCTGATTTTGTAGGGTACTGGTCAATGTGGTCAAATATAAACTGGATCACATGCGACGGCGCATTGAGACAGATGAGCGAGACTCCACCAACAGGGCTTCCTTTCGGTGCCCTTGCTGTTTCTCCACCTTCACTGACCTAGAAGCCAACCAACTGTTTGACCCTATGACAGGTACAGTAATGTAGCACATCAGTGATGTTGTTCTTTAAAGTGTGTCATAATGCAAAATTACTTGGGCAGTTGTTCGGGAAGATATTATGATGTTCCTAATGGTGTCACATTGAAATGTAGTATGTAAAGACAAAAAGTCAAACAATAGATTTATTTTAAAGGAGACACATTTAACTGTATACAGAATTACTTTCTATCACAGCTTAAAGTCCACAGCACCTTGCTTCCACTCTCTGCAATAGATGTATGAAACCAGTGTATCTCTTCTAAAATAGGGCTCTCGTCTTTAGGCACAAGACAAAATCATAATAATATTTCTGCGATGGCAGAGATTCTTTGACAATAATGTGAAAATAAATAGTCAGCAGTCTGTGTTCTTTATGGTGTATGAGGCAGTGCGCCTCTAGATGGCAGTCATGGCTCAGTTTAACTTCAGTGGAATGATGTACTAACATAAAGTCCCTGCAGCACTTTAATGCCTCCAGCCCTTCATTAAAATGTCACTGTCTTTTACCCGCGTTTTGTTTTACCTCAGCTTTAACAAAAGTAAAAATATAAAAGTGTGTCTACAAGCAAATTTAATTATTTGTACTTGTTTTGTTTATGTCCAGCAGTAATGACTTGTTGTTTTTCCCCTATCTGTGTTATCAGTTCCATGGCATGGCCTGTGTAAATACTTGATGAAGCTACAGTAATCAGTCCATCACTGACTATTGCTGTGCAGTTAATGAATAATACTTAAATACTGTTTATAGATACCAAACAAAAAGCAACATAAAAAGTAGACTGTAGAAAGTAGCGACAGTTTATTTCACTTGAACTCCTTATTTCCCTAAATTCTGTTTATTCTGCTTATTTTGAGTGAAAATTTATTCCAACAGGGCAAAACATTATTTTCACTCAAAAAATGTCCGTAAGGAAAACTTGGTTTGATTTAATTTTGAGAACGAGTCAACAAATCAACATCTTGTGTTAGAATAGTAACTGAATTTGATGTTAGTGGAACTCACTCTGTTCAAGACATGATACAAATTACACAAAGTAGGATTACCACATTATACCTCCTGAATAATGTGTATATTTTAAAAATGTCGTCTGAAATAATATTTGTTGAAACCTTACCACATTGGTTTCTTAACAATGGAATTGCTGGTCATTGCATGCTGCAGATCATAAGAGGTTATTTTCCTAAAAATGCTCCTTCACGCCACAGTAATGGAGATAATTTTTTGCTTTCCACTGGATAAATCAGGCTACCTCAGAAAAGGACAAACAGCCCTGAGGCTTCAGTCCCTCTTTCACTTTGCCAAAAAGTATTTTAACCAAGCTGGAGGGTTCCTTTTGGGCCTTGGATAAAAATAATAATTTGCCTCACTTATCAGTCGGAGGTATCCATTATGTTGTGTCAGCGCACATTTGACAGGTGAGTAAAAGAAGCATTGGGCGGGGTTATGTAGAATTTAAAGGGAACATTAAGCTGAATAACAGACTTCCATCTCAAAGTTATTTGACTGAAAAAACAAAGGCATGACCAGCACATTTGAGTCAGCAGTGCAAGTGAAAAGTTGTCCCACTGAAACCTGCAAGGCTTCTGTTGAATTACTCACAACTTTAGCAGGCAGACACATGTGGTATTCATGTTGTCATAGAAAAGATTGGTTTTCATGGCCTGAGAAAAATAGATTGCCATCTGAAGCCCACACTCAGGCTGTGCTGAATGCATTTATCAAAGTGTGAGGAGTATGTAAATCTCCTAATAGCTTCCCTCTTTAATTAAAATAACAAATGTTCTGTTTATACAAATTAAAATCAGCTGTATAAAAAAAAGCTTTATAACATAAGTATCTCATTTGAAGTTAGCGGGTCTGTTTATAAGACTGGCACATAAGAGAATAACATTTTCTGCATTTCATCCACCCAGAAGATCCTGCTCAGTAAAATGCATTCAAATATGCATTAAAAAAATCATAACTATATAGAAGAACATTTTGCTTGTGATGATGATGATGATAATTATTTTGTATGTTTCATCCTTCCTTTAAACTGTGTTCATTCATAAACTGTATTCATACTTGTGTCCGTCAGAGTGACGCACCATACTTACACCGCCTGATCACCTAGTGCTGTTGCTAAGATATACAGATTCAGTAAGCCTTATTGGCATGATAGATCAGAAACCTATGTATACAGATACTGGATGATGTTGCACGCAGCATAACGTTCGCCACTTCATCTCCAGACACTTTCACGCCTGTCACATGTGCTCAGTGTGAACCTGCTCTCATCTGTGAAGAGAACATAGCGCCAGTGGCTGACCTGATAATTCTGGTGTTCTCTGGCGAATGCCATCGAGCTGCACAGTGCTGGGCTGTGAGCACAGGTCCCACTAGAGGGCGTTGTATATGTCTGTGTATATACTATGCTAGCAAAAATGAAGGGGACAAATTATACAATGAACATCAGTTAAGATATTCTCTTGAGTAATTCATGCATCAAGAGCTGATGTGTGATTTAATTGCTCCCTTCATTTTTTTGAGCAGTGAATGTATCACATTGTCACTATTGATTTTTGGAAATTATGGACTATTTCATGGCGATTTGAAAGTTTGTGTTTTGGTGTGTTACCATCTAAAAAGAATATGAATCTTCTTTTGACTTCTCTTACTTTATCTGAGTTCTTTAAATTTACTTTTTAGTTCAACCTGATTAGCTGGTAGAAAAATAAGTTTTTTATTAAATCAATTTCTAACCTGATATTCTACAGACGGTCTGGTGAAGCCTGGATAACGTATTCTTTACATCAATGTAATGAGGTTTTGTTTTTTAAAGAATTCTAAGTGAAAGAAAGAAAAAAAATTTAAACCAAGTTTGAAGCCCTGTATAAAAGCTTCACTTTGCCTACAAACCTAGATATAATGTAGTAGAACAGAATGCAATTTTGGATAATCTGATTACATGCTTACTGCTTTTATAGAATACAAATGTAAGAATGTGGACATATCTAGCTCAGGCATGATTCTTAAAAACTGCCTCGATGCACCAGTTAACCCCGTCAAGGAAAGAAAATGCACAATAATTCTACATTGAATAATACATTTGAGCCAAAGAAACCACATTCCCAGCTTACTGGCACTGCTGACACATTTAACCCTCTTGCCAATTCCTCTGCACTTGTCTCTTGTTTCGACATATCTCAACCGGTATCAGATCTTGCTGCGGAGGCAGTAACCCTGCACCCTGACAGGCTGACAAAAAAAATACCTGCAGCTCACACAGCGGTAGACTGATAGACCAGTTGCTTCTGCAGGGCCAGCAACACTCAGTGTGACCTCACAGGGATGGGACATGACATTACTGCTCTTCCAGCTCATTCTGACCCTCTACAGGAGAACTGAAAACCCTGCAGCTCTAAAGGTTCACAATGTACTGAGTGAATGTTGGAAGACGTGCACTTTTGTACTCATTCCACCTGACATGTTGGTCCAACCACCTCATAGTAGAGAATACTGTTTTTTTCCTTAAGCTGTGTGAAAAAGATTACTTTCTTTTACTCTTTCTTCTTTGACATGACGTGATGATGCTGGACATTTCTAACACTCTGTTGCCCTAACACCACAACAATGCCCAAAGCAGTGTTTTATAACTAGTCCAATTCAAGTTGGAGTTGGAGATTTTACTTTCTTCACAACTTCTCAGCTGGATCACCGCCGCCAAGGAGTTTATGTTTTCACGTCCATTTGTTGGGGTTGCAGATCTGTATCAGGGGGTGAATCCAGAATGTTTTATATCACTTTCTTCAATTTGAATTTTCCCAAGGAATAGTTAATGGATCTTGATGGAAAAAAGCAGGCATATTTAGGGGACTGATGTCTATGAATATGTGAAATTTGGTGCAGCTGGATTGATCCCCTTGGACGAGATAAATGCTCTACTGAGTGCTATTCTAGTTATAAATGGCACATGAAGCTTGGATATAGAAAAATCAAGCAGTTGTTTTTGACACAACGCAATCCCAACTCGTCGTTTCTGTCAGAGCTTTTTGAAAAGTTGGCTCTCAATCTTCAAGGCAATGCAAGGCCTTGATATACATGTCTGTAAATTATGGGTGAGCATCTTGCCTGGGTTCAAAATGTAATTACCTCCAAATCAGATCCAGACCCTTTAAATACCTTTTTAAATAACACTTCAAGGACCTGGCTCATACTTGCAGCGTTAATTAACACAGAGGCTCCTCAGTCACTCACCTTAAGACTTGTTTAGATTGTATTCACCTAAGGTCTGTGTGATGGCTGGTCTGAGGTAGGGTACTGTTTCATGCAGATCATACATAACAGTCACTCTGTCTGCTCCCTTTGGTTTTTAGAGACACAGAAATAACAGATTTAGTTGTAAATGTATGTCTGTACTTAAAGTGTCTCTTCATTGTGGTCAGTCAGCTGCATTATCACTTCTGCACAGATGATAAATTGATGGGGATTGAGAGGTTGTGTCTTGGGGCAACCAGGACCTTTCTGTTTAGATTTAACATTTTCTTCCCATTTATGAGTGGGTGTCTTCCAGATACTAAGGATCCTCCCACAGTTTAAAGATGTTACACTTTTTGGTGTCTGTAAATTGCCTGCAGGTGTGAATGAGCCTGGATGGTGGTTTGCTTTGTGATACACAGAACTGTGCAGGATATCTCACCCAGTGTCATCTGAGATTGGCTCCACCCAGCTCCCCCTTACCCTCATAATGATAATTGGTATAGATAATGGATGGATGGAGGTTGTGTAGTTGGCATTATGCTGATTTTTGATTTTAAAAAAGCAATTTAGTTCATTATCCATGCTTGTGCCTGTGATTTCATTTACCTTTATAGGTGCAGGGCTGATATCTGCTTCGGACTAGTGGGCTACCTGAACCTCTCCCACTCATTCTAAACTGAGTTCTTTCTTTACCCACAGGTACATTTCGCTGCACTTTCTGCCAGACAGAAGTAGAAGAGGACGAGTCTGTCTGTCCTGATGCCAGGACACTGGTGGCACGCTTCAATGAGCAGATTGAACCCATCTATGCGCTGCTACGTGAGACTGAAGATGTCAACTTGTCCCATGATCTGTTGGAACCTGAGCCTGCAGAGATCCCTGCACTCAAACAGAGGTCAGTTATGGACAAGTTTACAGAAAACAACACATTGAATCGCACTTGTCAGCATCTCATGGGCTGAATCCTGAACCAGTTTTGCTTACAACAGATTGGAGTTTGCCTCTGTTAACGACAACATTAGCCATAGTGCTATTGGCTCCAATTTTTCGCCGGTGCCACAGTGGAATTCCATTCTATTAAGCCACAGCAGTAGCTTAAATAGATTAGATAGATTATACTATCACAATTTTTTATGTTTAATTGAACTGTTAAAGATCATTATTTAAACAATATTTCCTAAATGTCTCCTACAGCCGTGAACGTGCTGCAGCAGCTGCAGGAAACTCTGTGAGCGGCCCACACCGTGAAGCCTGGTCTACCAAAGGCTCATCCTACGGAGACATGTACACTCAGAACGTTGTTATCAGCATGGAGGAGCAAGGAGATCAACAGAAACAGGCCAATGAAGGCAAGGCACCCAAGGAAAGGCCTGTCTGGTTGACCCAGAGCACCGTGCAGGGAGCTTACAGTGAGCCTGACGTAATCAATAACCGTAAGTTTTCTTTGATATGTTCTTTCATTATGCTTCTGTGAATGCTCCTAAACAATTAGATTATAGTGTATAATGAACAAGTATCTGATTCCCTAAAGACCAATGCAATGTTTTTAAATCTAGGGTTTCATTTTTACATGTGCAAACAGCAGCATAAACAGAAGAAAATGAGGATTCACTCATCATATCAAACACAAACATACACATAGACCCATCTCTCACAGTCAGGAGAAATCCAGTCGCTTCGGTGGACATTAAAAACATCTGTACTTCAGAGGTTTTGGCGACCAAGGCAGGCAGACGTCGCCATAACTTTCCAGCCTTTCTTCTGTTTTTTTATTCAGAAATGGCAACATGTCCACATTCTGTGGGGTCAGTCTCTTAACTGTGAGCTCCATGGTGTAGAATACCTACTCGGATGGCACTGGTGCACAAGGATTTTATTTTCAACAGATTAACAAATAATATTATTCAGTGAAATCCTGATTCTCAGTTAAACATTTAATGGTGAACATCCCTATTCACAATAGTCTGTTGAGTCCGTTCATTGAAAAATTAGATGCAACACATTTTCAATTTAATTGCAAATAATGTAACTTGTTTTTTAAGCCAATGGACACAAACTGGTGCGGATGGAGTGCATAAAGCCCAGTCCAGGCTCACACCTTTTGCTGCTCTTCTCTGACCTTTAAATTCCCTCTCTGCGGTCTTTGTAGTTGAAACAGTCTATTACAGGTCATCCCAGGTTATCTTTTACTGCCGGAGTCTTTCACTGAGGTATCTTGTGCTCACATCGTTTCTCTACCCAAGGGCACACAGATCTCAGGCCGGGCCAAAATCCTGTCGAGCTGTAATTGCTTAATTGAAATAATGACATTTGATTAGTGCATGGCTGAGCAAGGATTGCTCATTAATAAAATTCATTATTGTGGAAATGGCATAAATTATGCCTTCCAAATGTCCAGTCTCTGAGGTGTGCATCTGTCTGTTATGACCTTGTTCCCCCTTCAGACCTTTAAACAGACATGACATCTGAGAGTGACGTGCTTTCTAAATAAAGCTTTTATTTACCTGCAGTAATTAGCGATGTCCCGATTAAGGTTTTTCAGCACTGATCCAAATCCGAGTCCTTCAAGGTTGTGTATCTGCTGATGCAGTTCAGTATATTTACTGAAATATTGATTAAACCCTTCCCTCACACTGAAATAACAACTCACACCTATTTTTTTCTCGAGCTGCTTGATCCAAAGACCCCATTAGGCTGATAAGCTTAAATTATTGATATTGATTAAATTAATGGGAGAAGGTGACTCTTGAATTTGACATAACACAATCAGCTGGAGGGATATGTCGCTCTATTAGTGTTAAGAACTGCTGAATCAGTCCCCTCGCGTTTATATGGTCATGTTCTAAAAGATCTTTGGCTGAGTACAGACACTGGCTAAAGAATGATGGTTGATGGGACCTACTATAGAGAGACTGTGATGTCTTGTTCCTGGCATAAATCAATGCAAATATTTCAGAATGCTTCAAAAGTTTAAAAGCAGCTTAAACTTAAGTTCCAGAGGAAATTATATGAAATAATTCAGAAGCGAATATATATTTCTAATAATTGTTGTTTCCTCAGGTGGAGACATTGCACCGGAAGCCCCTGATGGAGCAGCTGCTCATGGAATCGGTCAGGCGGATGAAAATGAGGAGGTGATGCGTGCTTTACTAATCCACGAGAAGAGGGGCGTGGCAGGACCAGGCGGGGGCGGAGCGAGCTCTGCTGCTAAGGGACTCACGTCCGCCACAGCGAATAACAGCGACTCCGATAGCGACACCAGTGAATCAGACGACGACCTCCCAGCAGGTCCTCCCCATACAACAGCTGCTCAGCGCCGGGCCGTTGACGAGGAGGACGATGATGACGATGAGTTTGAGGAGGTGGGGGATGAGCCGGTGGTGATGGTGGGAGGTCGGCAGTTCTCTTATCAAGAGGTGAGCCAGAGGCCAGAGCTAGTGGAGCAGATGTCTGCGCAGGAAAAAGAGGCCTACATTGAAATGGGACAAAACCTCTTCCAGGACATGTACTTTTGAATACACACACTTGACTATAATATGCACACTGTCAGAGTTGTTATCAGAGGAAATGTTTGTGGACACCACTTATCAAGAATGCTGCTCAACCAGTATTGACTGTCAAAAAGACATGTTTTGACAGTGTTGCCTCACTTGTAGTATTCTGTCCAAAGTATTTTTTGAAAGTTCACCAAACCAAAAAAGAGCTGGCCAGCTGCTCTTTGTGCATTTTTATTGGTCGTTGTTTTTTTTGTTGTTGTTTTTTTTCATTTAAACTCTCAAGTTGAACAGATTACCTACACTAACTATGTTTCAGTTTAGTTTTTTTCAGTTTTCCTTCTCTCATAAAGAAGGATAAAAAGATTTCACACTTTAAGTCAATTTCTCACGTGTATTGAGCTTTGAGATTGGCTGAAATATGAGTGTGAAGCAGCATGCTGCTTCCACTACACTGTCGGTGTTGAGGCTTTGGATCAATGTCGACAAAAAGGTAAAACTGTATATAAATGACTGTCTCAGGCATTGTTGAATATGAGAGCAAATAAGAGATATGGGTAAGATGTTGACCTTATCGGTCAAACAGTTGTTATTTCGAAGCAACCTGTAGTTACACAAAAATCACTGCAGTACAGACATACACATGTAAGTATAATAAAGGTGTTAACTAAAGGAGAAACTGAAGTCAGATTATATTAACGGGAATTATAAAAACTTTTTGTACAGATGTTTCCAAGCATAAGTTTGAAAGACATTTGTCTTCTCAAACAGTAGATGAGACTGACTCATCCATTATGTTAGAAATTAATTCCAAAACTCGTATTTCACACTGTGCTTATGTGTCTGGATAAGACTTCATCCTCGACATGATGCCTATTAGCAGCTGGTGATGGCTGAATGCAAATGTGCTAAGAAGAAGATATGAGTTTTCAATGACACAAGGTGTGTTAACAATTATGAATCCAGTTTTTGCTTGTATTCACTTTGTAAAAAAATAAACCATTTTCATTTAGTTTTCTCTTAACCTTCCATGACGTGTTATATTCTCTACACACGAATACCATGTGCTGACATGTGAAACAGTCTCATTTCGCACAAGTTAATTTAACGTAAAGCTCTCAGTACAACGGCAACTAATACATTTCTGCTTCTCCTTGTGTTTCAGTAGTATATTTGTGTTTCAGAATTACTTTTCAAATTAAATTGATGCTCCACAATGAAGGGTCACTGCACCCAGTACTGGTATAAATCACACTTCATCTTCTTTCAAGTGTGGAAATTATGAGTGCAAGCTAAAAGCAAGTAACTAAAATGAACAGAAATGGTAACTTTTCAAATTCATCCATGCATGTTTGACTCCAAATCTCATCCAGGATATGGGAGTAGTCAGAATGAACATCTTCTACAACAAGGATCATAGCAGGACGTCTCTCTTTGGTAAGTATTACAACCCTTACCCGCTTATTATGCAGCATAACAGTGGATTTTGTCTTTCAATCACAATCCATAATTATATGTAGGACATAGGTGGACATGTGGGAATTGTGCTAGAATCTCTGCAGTCAGGAAATTCAAACGCAAACACTGCTAGTCACCAAACTCTATATTAAATGCTGGGCCACATTCAATGTTAGTGATATTATTCAAGTTGACTGTTTTGGGTGAATGTGCTTTGAGAAGATCACTGTAAAGAAATTGGATGTCAGTTCGTCAAATAAGTAGAAACAACTGAACCCAGCGCTCAGAGTCTGTTATTATACACCCCCTTTAAAAGCTAAAGTGGTAAATTTACTACACCTACTTAATAGCCCTTACTACAAATGCATATCCACATTTTCTTGGGAATGGAAGAGCATCCCACATCAATTGAGAAAAACTAAGATGTATTACACAAACCTCTGCTGTTCCTCTGGGTCACATCCAGGAGATGCTAATTTATTGAGAACAAGCTCCGTCTACTCCTCCGGATGTGATCCAGCAGGATGTAGAGTATTTTTCTTAAATAATGACTGTTTTATGTAACCATGGTAACCCATGGCACCGGGTCACATGCTCATAATGGGAGCAATTTCACCTCAAAGCAGAGGTGTGAATACTGATGTGGGTCTGGCATTTACAGAAAATCGTCCTTTTCAAATAAAACATTGAATGTTCCACCTGTCGTTTGCCCGCTCAAATCCAACCTCTCCTCTTGTTTTCTTTTCCAGCAAGATGCAGCACAAGTCTCTGCCATGAGGAAGGTGTTAGCATTATGCTGGAATCTAGTCCAAATAATAGAAGAATTAAAGCTGAATAAATGTTGCCGATATAAGAAATATGACATTTGAGGATTTGTAAAAATCTATAGCCCACCCTTTACACTGCAATCATCTGCTAGATGACACAATATGATAACGATCCAAGATACTAGTATGAGACAAACACTGGGGGTTTCACTGAAAGAAAACCAATATAGTGTCTGTTAAATGGCTTTTCCTGAATAGTAATATAATAGTTATATATATTTAATCATGTTTGTGCATTCACCTCCGCCAAGATGTTAAATCTCGGGTGTTACATCTCCATAACTGACGATCCGAGCTGGAGCTGACAAAAAACCTGTGTCGACTGCAGAGTCGTTAAACGTGAAAGTGAATGCTGATATAATCCATTCCCACTGCAGACTACAGCCAGATGTTAGAGGTGTTTTTGACCAGTGGAAAAGGGGCTTCACAGGAATACCCAAATGTTCAAAAATATGTATTGCTTGTTCTATTGTTCCAAATGTTATGCAGTGGGGATGTTTGAGCCTCTACTATCTCAATACTCATATATTTATTTCAGTAGTTGATGATGTGACCAAAATAATGAAAAACAAGTGAATGTTGTAATTAATGTTTGTCGACTGGCCTAAAAACGTGATTCCAAACAAATGCTGCTGCTGTTGTGTGTCTACTGTGTAAGGAGTGTGTAATGTATAATTAGAGAAGTGTTTGCCAACAAGTGAGCCAAAACGATAGTCTGCTCTAGAGGCCAGAGATTAATTAAAGGCAGCTCCGAGGGAATTGGTACTAGAAGGTTTTAATCTTGGCCTATTACCTCTGCACTTTACCCAGCCATGCATATACTGCACAAACCATGTGAAATTATGGATTTAAATACTTGCCTTTATTCATCTTTTAAATGTGAGTTCAAGTGCAACATTTGCAGTCAACTCGACATTAAAACAATCTGTGCAGTTTGGCTGCATGGAAACAGCTGGAACTTAAAGGTCTAACCGTGTGCATGATATGAAAAAAGCCCTTGGTTTGGGTGACTTGATGTCACATACACTGTACATCATTTACACACCTGGTGTATTGGATTCGGGTTAAAATGTCACACTGCAGAGGGGCTTGGTGAGGTCGGGCACCTCTCGGGCGGCTCGACAAGCCCATACATTCCTTTTAAGTTAGAGGATGGACACCTGTAGGGCAGAGTCTTAAAGGTCAGGATGAAAACAGGACCTGGCCTCATTAGTACAACCCCCACCTTTCAGGACAGCTCAATTAAAAAGCTAACCTCACGCTGTTCCATTGATCTGCCCAGGCGAGCCTGAGAGTGGGGAGGTAGGCTGGGTTTCAGGGAGGATGAACAGAACTCTGTAGGGATTCCGCAAAGCTGTAAAAAAAAAAAAAAAAAAAAAAAATTGGGGGACCTTGAAGATCAGGTGCAGCAGTGAGATTGTGGTTAATTCATTTAAACATTGATTCTGGAGTTAGGGCACAGAACTGGTCGTCCCTCTTGCATTTTTTTCTGTTGATTTGGACACAAATGGACATTATTCCATTTCTCAGGAAAATAATTTAACAGTGTTGACCTGCAGGGAGCGGGTGGCATTTCCCTGGGTCAGGATTTGGTGTAGCTGTGTTTATATTTAGTGTGTGTGTGTGTGTGTGTGTGTGTGTGTGTGTGTGTGTGTGTGTGTGTGTGTGTGTGTGTGTGTGTGTGTGTGTGTGTGTGTGTGTGTGTGTGTGTGTGTGGACTCACAGAGGCAGGTTGGACTGATGCTTCATGAGCTCTGCCTGGGAAGATTACATAAGGGCTGATTGATTGGAGGTGTCTCTGTCACTCCTCATCCAATAATGAGCCAACATTAATGACTTAATGATCGACCCAGTTTGGCCGTCTGTCATTCAGACTCCAATTTGCTAATTTCCAGACACCATTTTATCAGAGCAGACACATCACCACATTTAATAGTGCAAACGTCAACATGACGGCATGGTTCTAAATATTTCAGAGAGGGAGGTCATCTGAACATTTTACACCGTCCTGGTGAAGCTTCCTGCATGGAGGAATGACCTCCATGTGCATCAAGGAAGAAAATCGGCAACTACAGTGGAAACAACTGTGGTGCGTAGGGGAATAACCATTATTAACTGCCACAACCGCAAAAAGCTCCAATGCACTTGAATATTTGATTAATATTTCCCAGCATTTATGCTTTTTACAGCATATTTCAGCAGCTGGATTATGTTCTAGTTTAATTGATTTCTAAAAACATGAAAACAAAACTAAGATTTATAGCATGCTGATTTTTTTAGTATATTTTTTATCGTCTTCACCGTCTTAGTTAAGGTTTTCAGTAGCTTTGGCTAATTAATCAATCAAACTTAAGTACTATAGGATAGTGGAGTCCAAACTGCTTCAAAGATTTTAAACAAACAATAAAAAGTTAGTTAGCTAAAATTATAATAATTCTTCTTCTTCATCTTTCGGCTGCTCCTTTTTTGGGGTCACCACAGCGGATCATCTGCCAATATATCCACTACCCCTCCTATTTGTGATCCGCATGTTTGTTTTGGCACAACTGCTTCTGCGTCGCAACCCTCACCATTTATCCGGGCTTGGGACCGGCACTAGAGCTACCCAAAAGTGTGTCCCTAGTGGCTGGTTTTAATATTATAATAATTCATTATTATAATAATTGAAATTTGAAAAATATTTTAGATGCAATGAAATAATGTCCAAAAACAAGGCTAATGAGATTTTAAAGGTTTTAAGCTTGTTTCCTGGTTGAAATAAAAGCACAAATCAGTTTTGCTGGTTTTAAAATACTGGAAAAACTGAAATTCATCCCTTTTATTACGGTGTTCTGCAGTCAGACTCTCATAAAAGACACAATAATGTAAAAGGGGAAGAAAACACTGTAGAGAGATATTTCATTCTGACATTGTTGCATGATCAATGACAACAATGAGATATAGTCCCTGATGCATTTCAAGGATACGTTATTACTTCTGTCTATCTGTCTCACTCTCTCTCTCTATTCTATTTGTATAGCGGCAATACACAATATACTTTATTTAAAGGCACTTGACATAGAAGGTCCAGACCTTAAAACAAAATATAGAGAAACTGAACAGTTCCCACAATGTATCTATCCACCAATCTCTCCATCCATCCATCCATCCATCTATCTATTTATCCATCCATTCATCCATCCATCCATCTATCTATCTCTCTATCTATCCAACCATCCATCCATCTATCTATCTATCTCTTTATCCGTTCATCTAGCCATCTATCCTTCAGCAATGACTTGAACTGTCACAGTGGAACGATCTATTATCCGCCCGTCCGTCGAGTCTGGAATTGAGGGGTTGTTGTGCTGCAGCTGCACATGTTCAGCTTCCATCACTGCAACCATGACAAATGTCTGTTCTTATTTAGAGGCTGTTAACCTTTTGTAGAAGCATTTCATATCCACTCTGAAAAGAACAACCATTATTCACATCATTTATTCATGATAGTCCCCACACTCTGTGTCCACAGCAGCCAGGGACAGTAATGCATCTGAGGAGGGCCACTCACGTCAGCCTGACACACAGTGTACAGGCCTCTTCACACCTGGTATTAACACTGACTTCAAATGACAGCTGCTTTGCATGGGTGCTGTGGAAATCTCTTTATTTTGTCTTTGTTTGAAGTACATGATGAGGGTCTATTTTAATAATGGCACAATGATTATATTTTCAATTATAACCATGAAAATAAATGCAGAATATTAAAGGAAATTTGTTGAACAGGGTCATCATAGAAATGGAGAATGTAAACTGCACTTGAAGATTCTTTTCAGGTAAACAATATTTGCTGCTTCATAGGAACAGCTTACTTTACCACAGTGAGTTGTCGAGAGGAGGGGAGCCCATGTTGTTTGAGTGGTACCACAAGGTTTTACTCAGTTGTCATCAGCCTAACAGAATTGTCATTACAATTGTCATTGCATTTCTTTAGTATAAATACTTTAAACCTTGATGCACCTCTCCATTCATGTAAGGCACCATCTTTTCTCATCAAGGTTGTAAATATCCTTATTTTCTTAGTCTGTGTAAAGTGATGAATGAGTGTCTGTGTGTGACTGAATGGGTGCATGTGACCATTATTTAATGGTTGATAAGATCCTCCGATGTCACAAATCACATATGCTGTCATCAACATGATCCAGGTTACAAGTCATATAAACAATAGGACTCAGACAAATTGTTTTCAGTTCACTGCTTCCTGTCTGGTCAGGTCAATATAGTTTTGTGGTATTTAATTGTAAAAAATACAGCAAAGGCTAACAGTGTGATATTTGTCAAAGTGTTAATTTTTCTTGTTTTTGATGCCATGAATCTGGAGTTAAATGTCATGATACTGACTTTAAATTGGTTTAGTGTGTTTCTTTGGCTTCTTCTTTGGAATGGTGGGAGGAAGAAGGGCCACATCTTTATACACAGGATATAGCTGCATCCTTCAGAGGCTGTCACACTTTGCAGGATCCCAAGATTAATTATGTTTAGAACCATTTTTCAATTTCGTCAAAATGTCCAATGACTACATTTAAAAATTTTAAATTTCAGGGGTGTAATGGATGAGCACTGATAAAGCGGAAGTGTCTCTGCTCCTTTTGTTTGTAGCCCCACCTTCAAGCGCAGGGACCCCTGAGAGTTGATATGAGTGGACTATTGACCTTTGATCATTCCTCTCTCCACGGGGAGCTGGGACTATCGCTCAGTCCTCTCATGGCTGATTAACTTCTGAGTGATTTCCAGTCCTGCTCTATTGCTCTGTACATCGGAATTAATGAAACGCTTTCTGTGCCACGCCCATTGTAAGAGCAGGAATGAAAATCATTGTGCATCATGTTTCCACAACAGCAGGACTTTTATTTCAGCGTGTAGCTCCTTGCACCTATCGAAGGTCTCCGGACGTCCCTTTTAAATTGGGAGAGATTCAGTTTAAGAACATCAGTCCCAGCAGGGGCAGTCTTTGTCCTTGTAACAAGACAGAAAAAGGTTGTTACTATGGCAGTAGAGGCTAAAACGGAGCCATTAGCAGGTCCGGAAATATAGTCTGCTGTGTAAAATGGATTATGTAGCAATGATCATTGCTGTATTTTAATGTCATTTTCATGTTACCCTGCCCAAGTATTGTCTTCACTTTGGTGTGCGTGTGTGTTATTGCTATCAAGGGTATCTCCAGTTGATCAACTTTTGAAGCTGATCAGTCAAGGTCAACAAAAATATGGTTAGAAAAAACCCCAAACAAACTTCTCCCTGCAAATCATAGTTTCCAGCACCTGTCATGCTCCACCTCTCCTCTAGTGGCCCTCGCTGAGTCTCCTGATCCATTCCCTCTCGGTACTGTCAGTCCCTGCTGCTGTTATCAGCCTCTCAGGATGCAGTAAACAGAGGCCAGGTTTCAGGACCTGTTTGCCAGATTGTCTGGTGCCAGAGCCTGTTATCAGTCTGACTCCTGCCTGTCGTCTGTGCCCTGACACTCCTGCCCATCCGGCGTTATCACCTGCTCGTTCTGCCTGTTGATCTTTAATTTTGTTAGCTGCCTTTACTTAACTTCTCATGTATTTACTTTGGTTCACAAATGCCAAACACAAATGTTCCATTGTGTCTGTGTATTGGGTTTGTGTATTTCTGATTAGCTGTCATTGCATTATCAGCAGACACAACTGTTGGAATTATTGGAAACTGACATTCGCATACTCTTCTTGAATTATTCATGCAGTTGAAATTTTACATGGTCAGATTTTATTTTAATCATGTCACAAAAACTTTGCATACAAGATGTGACAGTTGACAGCTATATACGAGTGAGAGCACCGCCCTTATAAGGACAAGTGCAGGCAATAACTGCCTCTTTGTCTGATGCCTGGTAGATGGTGACTGCTGTGTTGGGTGGCTGTGCGACTTTTAATCATATTGATTGTTTGTTTTTTTTTTCCGTTTTTTTTATTTTGACCATGAACCAACTTGTTTTAGGCAGCTGGACGACCCACGGGGAAGTTGTGGGATTCACCCCACTTTGCATGCAGTGTGGTAGTCCTGAAGGGTGGTGGTCACTTGAACAGTGTGTTGTGGTTTTGTCCTTTCAGTGGGAGTTGCAGTGGTAGTGATGTTGTGTGCTCACGTGGTGGTATCTACTGGGGTTTGTGATAGAATCTCCCCATGGTAAGTATGCTGCCTATATTATGGTGCCCACTATTTAAGGTAAAGTGTGTTCTATCTCTGTGGTCTCAGTATTTGTTATTAATGATTAACAGTAACTTATAATTATCAATCTTTTTCCCTTGTCCATTCTATGATGGAGGACCTGTTGTAATTGTAAACTGAATGCATGTCTCTGTTCTTCTTGAACCCCCCCCCCCAAATTTGTGTCCATACACACTGAGGTCATTGGGGTCAAGTATGACCCATTAGTCATTTTAAACACTGTCAGGTCACAAATACAATAAACTAGCAGATGCACTCTAACCCTGCCATTCAAATTGTGACTCAAATTTAACATTAACCATAATGTGATGGATGTGAAGGCCTGAAAGTCTGAATCAAGATGTCTGAAGCATCAACTGCAGAAAATGCAGGAGCTTCAACATCTTAAATAATTTGCCTTGAGCATGTTTCTCTCTCCCCCTTCATTTTCTCATCTGATGTCCCTCTGGCTTCACACCTCCTCCTCCATCCGCCTCCGGGCTCTATGGGAAAAGTCCCACGAGCCCACGGCGTTGACGTCACCTCCTCATTATATCAATGGTTGTCCAACAGAGGAACTTGTTTCTATGCCACCAAACAAAAGCCTTGTCTCTGTCTCCTGGCAAAATGAAACTTTCAGGCCCCACAGGAAAGCAACTATTCATTAATGCGTGACTCATTCATCTTTATAATGTGCTCACATTAACCCAGAGTTTCATCCTGCTGAATAAAAGAGACTACCGGTGTGATTTGATACTGTTCCACTCCCTTTGACGGCACAGTGATTCAACCGTCAGGTCAAAACATCCTTATCCCATTTGTCTGTGCTCAGCTTAAGGATGAATCATGATGAGTAATATTGAGATATTCTTTTACTCACAGTACATCTAAGTGTTTTATTTTGACCAGCAATTATATACTTCTCTGAATCTATGATAAGATGTTATATGACAGGTGACATCATGGAGAAGTAACAGGGAAATCAGAAAATTAGGTTTTTATCTGCATTTGTTTATTTATTTGTTTGGTTGTCCGTTATTTAGCAGGATTACGCAAAACAAATTCAGACTAGTGGACAGATTACTACCACACCTGATAGAAAGATGTTGTATGGGTCAATAAAGAACCCATTACATGTTGGTGTGGATCCCAATCAAAGTTTTGTGGCTACAGGACTATTGACATGACCTTACGTTTAAATTGATTGAAATATAATTTATGATCATATGGTAGGAATGGTATCATCATGTCACTTAGAAGTCAGATCATATCACATGGTGGGAGAGATTCAGTTTACGAACATCAGTCCCAGCAGGGGCAGTCTTTGTCCTTGTAACAAGACAGAAATTATGTTTTCTTTTGAAAGAACGGAGCCATTAGCAGGTTAGATTAGTCAATGCATTTTTGATGCTTGATTGAAACTGTATTTCTTCATTTATATGCATGAATCCATCTGAAATGTATTCATACATGTACGGCATGTATCTGTACATTCTACAACACAGGTCCATCACTACATGTTTGACTCTTTGGATGTTTGCGATGTGTCTCTGTGTCACCAGCCTGTGTGTTAAAGCTCCTCTCGGCTGTGCTGGTGCCGGCTGTCATCAAACTCCGATCAGACTGAAGACAGATTCTGCTCCAACAGGCGCCCATATGGCTGCTGCTGCAGATCCCTGCGACACAGCGTTAGCTTCCTGCTGCTGCTGACGACATTGACAGCTACGAGCCCCATTGTCATCCAGCAGACCAGAGACCTCAAACTCACACATGTTAGTGCTCAGAGGTGAAACATTCACTTAGAATAATTAGGTTTCATGTCAGGCACTGAAAATGTAACGCACGCGTCAAGTCCATTGTGACTACACATTCTGATTGTCTGTGCACTGGTACAAGTCCTTCAGTTATTGACTCGTGTAAATCAATACGATTCTGTCATTGGTTTTTCTGCAAAGTGAAGATGTGTCACTTGGGCAAAAGATAAATCAGCATCTACCACTGGAGTCCTGAACAGGGTTGGATACCCTGTGGGTAAAAATATATTTATATAATGTGGCAAAAGAGGTTCCCACGGGGGTGTCACCACAGCAACCGGAGATGAACCATTCGGTTTTCAGCATGATTTGTTAAACTTCAACATTAATTCACATAACCTGAATTTAAAGCACCAGCCCTTTTTGCTGTGTCTGGCTTTGCAGCTCAGCTTAATGTCTCTCCGGTCTCAGTCCTCTGTGAGCTTCATGTCCTGTGTCTCTCCGCATGTCTCAGTGAGGCAGCTCAGCTGCTGCCTTTAAAACCTGAGGATCAGTGAGCTAACAGCTCTCACCTGTGCCGATTGAAGGTGCTTTCCCAGCCCCCTCACCTCCACATATTAATTCACAGGTATGGCCGTGGGTAAAAATTTTATAAACACGGACAGGCAGTTTTTTTTCTTTCTTTTCTGAAGAAGTCTGAAATGTAATCTGCTGCAAGGATTTATTTTATTGTGAAAGCCTGTTACTTCCACTCAAATAACTGTCACTACAGACATCGTACAAGCTAGAACATGGAAATAGATCCCACAGAGGCAAAAATAGCCAGTGTTGAACATGTCATCAGTGTTTTTGCTGCCCAAAAGGAAATGCATTTGACAATCAAGTAAGGCACGTCATCACTGAGGAAACACATTGACAGCTGCAGGAGCATCAGGTGTTTTTTCACAGATACTTTTCCAAGAACAAAACTCAAGAGGACATGGAGACCCTAACCCATTTGATCTGAGTGACTGTATGTAGCTTGTGTGTTAACTCACATGTGGCGGGTCGGGTCACGGGTCATATGTTGTTGTTCCTGGGGATCTAGATTTGACTTGGAGATAGTAGTGGGTAACGGGTTGGGTCCGGTATGGAGCTTTGTGGGTGCAGGCAGCTGTGGGTTTACAAAGATGGACCCTTGCAGGATTCTTACTTACACAGCATTATGCAGATAGAAATTTTACAGGTGACTCAACTACTGAGAAAGGTTATGTTCTAAGGTTGAGATTTTCTTGCTGTCAGCTGTGCTATAAATGTCTTTGTGAGTTTGAATAGTGTTTATCTCCTTGAGGATCAGCAATAACCATGGCCTCGTGTTGGATACATGCATGTACTCACCCACATATGTTAACACATTGAAGGGAAGGGAGCTGAAGGGAGCATTGATATAATGAAAGCATCAATGCTTCAAATGGTTTCCACTGCTAGTTTCATCTGTGTAGAACCATTCAACTTGTCTTCAACTTTGTCTCCTACTTTCTTACTTCTTGTCTTTGTCCTTGCCTGCACGTGTTTTATTTTTGTTCCCTTGTGTATTTAGTCTCTGTGCTCTGTGTTCCGTTCAGTTTGTTAACCCGAGTTTTAGTTTTTTGGACTGCCTTAGTTCTATTTACCTGCTAATCTTGGATAAATATTATTAACTTGTTAATATTATCTTGATTGGTTCATAAGTGCAGTCGTCAGAAACTCAGCAAATCATGTACCAAAGTGTTTGCAGACTTTCAAAGTTGTGAATTTCCCCTGCTGGGAACAAATTTTTCTGATTATTCCGACACCATGTGAATCCACAATAAAATCAACTATTAAACAAGATAATGGGATTGTGAGGACATTTTCTTCGTTCATGACTAAGAAAAAAAAAAACTTCCTTTGCATGGATTCAATCTGTTTTCTCTGAAAAGGCAAATCAAGATATTGCATTTTGGATGACATCTTGTTTTCTGTCAGTAATTCTGTGAGGCCCAGTAAGTGTCTAAAAGGAAAACATTACCATGAAATGTCAGTTTTCACATCATGTTCTGCAGATAGTGCCACCCAGCAGGACTAGATGAGCACAGTGGGGATTTTCCAAAGCAGAGAAAGAAAGATAAGTGGGACAGATCGATGGATCATGTCCCTCTTTGTCCTCGCTGTATTGCTGTCTGGCTCTTTATTTTTGTTAAATGTAAGAGAATGGGGACATTTTCAGCTAATAGCATATCTGACTCTGTTTTATTATTCTGTATTTTTAAATGTGGGATAAATGCAAGAGAAAAAGAAAGCACATATATACACAAGTATCAATACCTCAGTGAGTTATTGTGACATCCCAGCGTGGAGTATAATCAAATCACGAAAAACTTACTCAAATTATTTTATATCAAGCAAATCCATCACCAAATAACACTTTCCAGATTATAAAAGCAAACCACATTTGGATTTTTGTTTTACCAAACTAATCATTTACAGTGAACAGTTAAACATAATGATCCTCTATTTCAATATAATGTCTTCTGAATATGTTTCTTCATATTTTGGCTGGTTTTTATTCCAAACCTTTTTAGATGAGGGCTTTGTTTTCCACCATAGAAAATGTGCTGCCCATAGTGGATGGACACCAGGGTGTCAGATTTGGAAAAACATGCAGCTTTTTGGTGACAAAACTCATCCATGAAATTAATTTTATGTGATCATTAGACTGACCACAGATGCTCCTCACCCTGAGGCCGAGCCCATACACCCCGCAGAGGAAACTATTTACAGCTGCATGTGTCTGCGATCTCAATCTTTTGGTCACTGCCCAAAGCTCATTTCCATAGATGAGGGGTTGGAACAGAGATCTAAGGCTCAGCTCCCTCTTCGCCATGTTGATCCGGTACAACTTTCACATCCCTGCTGATGCTGCAGAAATCTGACAGTCAATCCCACTGTCCATCCATAGTCAAGTTGTTCAAGGTCAACTCATTCGCAGAGCTCCAACAAATTGTGGCTCAAGTAGGGATTTGTTAGTATTCCCACATCTGCTTGTTGTCTGTCACTCAGTCCAGAGACATTCCCTCTCTAGGAGTTTGTTTCCTGACCCTATAGAGTACAGCCCAGCTATATTGGTAAAGCTCTACCTCCCACACCAGCTCCAGTTCCTTCCCCATTCGAGGAAAAGGGTTAGTTCTCTCTTAATAAACACTGCACATGTGCGGTCTATCTACTCAATACCAGTCAATACCAGTAACACACTACAACACAGTACCGCTGAAACACACTACGTGTTTATTTATCTCTCAGCACAATAATAGATCATTGAATATTTAATACATTCATTTTAAAATCCATGTGCCACATTTCCCACATTAATGTATGTTTTTTGTGACCATTTCCTAAATAGTGTCAAAGTGAGTATTGACTCACACTGAGGAGATTTAGATACCATGCATGAAGAAATGCCACAGGGATTCACCAGGACTCCCTCTGTCTCTCGTCCATTAGAGATGCTGCTTTGCTTTGTGGGAATGATTGACTTCTTTGGTTTGTTATATGAAACATACCATCTGCACTCTGCACCCTCTCTAAGACAGATAACAGACATGGTTGTATCAGTTTTGAACTAAAAAAATCAATCTTGAACCTTAGAGAAAAAGGAAAGTAGTCATTAGTTGTCTTCGTCTTTTGGTCAATAACGAATCTTGACAATCAGGCAAGCTTTCATCTGCTCATTTATATGGAAATGAACAGTCCCTGAAGAATCAGCCCCACCTCTCAGGCCTCTACTTCCTCCACCTTGACTCAATTACCAGTGGTCCCACAGACAGGGATGAATTATTAATAGGAAATTGAATAAAAACAACTTTTTTGTGGCTTCTAAACTCTGCTTCTGTGCACTTTTATCAAATCACCCAGCAGGTATTAATTGGGCTAAAGTGACTTACAGATTGGTGGGTGGTCTAAATCAGTGTTAATCAGCTCACTATTGGGGGGGGGTCCATAGGGTGCATGAAATTAATGAAACCATTTTAAGATGGATTATATCTGACTGCTAGGGTTGGCCTTTTATGTGTTCGTTCCCAACCAGGTTTGAAGACATCACATCTCATTTCAGTTACAGTGCACAAAGACCCGACTGGATATTATTATACCTTACACACCGGTGCAGCCATGAGCGGGGTATTGTTTTCACATTTTGTGTGTGTGTGTGTGTGTGTTAGCTTCTATATCACACAGGTTTATATTAAAGGCCTATAGAAGATTAAGAGAGTAAGTGGTTACGAAGCTGAAAAGCTGGTTTGCGCTTCTTTGTACACTGAACAAGATAACCCATATTCTGATCGAGTTGTTTTAATGCACTTGGTGGTATGTGTGTATGTATGTCTGCGCAGGCACACACATGCACGTTTGCATAAATTCATTACAAACTGAATTCATTCTGAGCTCAGTTTGGACGGGTTTTTAATTACATCTGCTCTTAAAAATTAATCAACTCTCTCGCAAATCATCTCTGAGACGAGGCTGACTGAACACCAGGTCAGTATTCCCATGATTCAGAGGTCAAGCGTTGCACAATCTTGCCATTTATTCTCAATCAGTGGTGAGTTATAATTACCATTTACCCTCTTTCCACACACCACAGACCTGTGGGTGCTTGTGCCGATTCAGAGAAGGTTCAACTTGTGAATCTTTTACGGTTGGGTTTGCGAGAGAACCAGAGCATAACTACATCACTATCTCTCTATATATTTCTCAGCTTTACCTGTAATGTTACCAAGCACAACAACAACAATGGCATACATTGTCTCTTTCCAAGGTTTTCTTTTCCCGATTTGAACATGTAGCGTCTTCTTCTTCTTTGGATTAGGCTGAGACTAGATGCTTCATTGGTTTCGCCAAAGTTTTGATTGGTCATAATAATCCATTCTCCAGCCCCTGACATAAACAGCTCTTGGTTCTCTGCAAGGAAAGCTCTTGAGACAAGTAGTTCTTCTATTAGGGAACTAACAGATAAGGAACTGGCTCTGAACTGACCTTCAAACGGACTTTGCGGGTAAGTGGTCTTTAAATCTTCTTATATTTTTCTTGAATACAGCCACATATATTGGTTGAAAGGAAAAGAAACCATGTAGGAGATGTTTAAAAGTGAGACAATATCCATCTTCAAATACTAAATGTACTTGATATTCTTGTTTTGTTCTTATTTCTGCTTGGGGGGGGGGGTTCTTCAATGAAACCCACACATTATCTTAGGCCATAAATTAACAAGCAGCCTGATTACCATGTAAATACCCAAAACAAAAGCTCTCTGTGGGCGCATGTTTGTATACAGCATCATTGTCCGTGAACAAAACCCAACACAAAAATCATTCTCTGCATCTGTCTCTATTCCTCCTCACTTCAGGTGTCAAAACAGCAAAAAATCAAGCTGCGCATACACAAAGACAAACACCACCTCAATGTCTTTGAATGTCTCCAGCACAAAACATTAAAATGTCGGTAATGATAGAGCTGCTTTTGAGGGCAGCGTGGCGTAGCATTGAAGAAACACTGCTGAACATCCTGTGTGAAAAAAAACCCCTCCCTGAGGTCGAGTCCTTGTGTATCGAGAAGCAAGTAACATAGCTAATGGTCTGGTGTGTTGGTGTAGTCACGGGAGACATTTCCTCGATCATTTCATTCGTTCCCCTGTCTTTCCTCCAGCAGAGAAAATTGCTGGCTACCGTGGATCTGACCAGAACACACCATATCTGATACAAACCTGTCGACAGTGAAGTCGTACTGACTGCACATCACAGACCAAGGTCAGCATGTTTCTTTCCCTGCTTTATTTTATTTATCTATAGTGTATTGCAAGGACACACGTTGCTTACAGTATATTGTGCTGATGCTGATGATTCTCCATTTATTTGTTTTCTGCTTCACTTTGTTAGTTCGACTATATAAAGATGGATTACACGACCAGGTGCCACCCCGCCATGTATGAGTATGTCTGTCAAAATACAAAATACACATCAAATTAATTTTCTCAAAGATTGTTCCTGTTATTTTGGGTAGTTCTCATTACCCTAATGTATGTTTAAGAGTTAATTACTTATTTGAAGCTTTCAAAATGGGATGAAATGTCTCACTTGATTTTTGAAGCGGATGTATTGGCTGAACCTCAATCCTGCGGCTCCATCCCTCGATCGCCATGCTGCGCAGACTCTGGCTCTAAATGCTCAAGCCCTGTATGCACATAGTTCATTTGTTCTGTTTTCACATTTATCCTTTGCTTCTACAGTACTTCCCAGTATGAATCTATCTATCAGCACATTAAAAAGACAATGGTTTCGAGAAGATAGAGAAGATACTGCTGGGCTCCATAACTTTGTCTAAAAACTGCATGACTTGGTCTCAATGGAGTCATGACGAGCTTCAGATGTGAGTTTCATCCAATTTGCCATGTTCTGAAATGACCCCTACCCCCCCACCCCACAGTGCGCTGCAGTTGTGCCTTACCCACCTCTACGCCATGTTGTTCCCTTGTGATGAGAGGAGGACTCAACCCTTCTCACAGATCTAGGAGCCAGTGCACCTCTTGTTTAGTGTATTAACATCTGTAGACACATTCTTATTAGTGTTCTGGTGACACAAGCCACAGAGTGAGGTCTTTTTATCTTCTTATCTTAGATTGGAGAACAGGACAGACTGACCATGTGTGCCGTGCTCTGACTCCTTAACATCAAGTATCACCAGGGGGCAAAGGCTGGTGATGTAAGTGCTTATGCAATATCACTGGTACTGAACATTCAAATGAGGTGATTATAGTTAATATTTCTCAGAAGAGCCTGTGATGAATATTCTAATGCTTAAACATTTTTTTTCATTTGTTGGAGAGTTTACCAAATTCCATTATTCTCATAAGCTTCTACTTTGGGCTTTCAGGGATGCTCTGACTTCTCACACTTACCATCTGGGTGAGAAAAGGCCAAGATTCATGCCTGTTTTTTATTTTTTTACATTGTATAATAATGCTCTTTGGGTGTGTAATGGACGTTTACTTAATAACTACTTAGTTTATGCTTACAGAAGACATTTCTATCTCGGGTACAGCTCAACATAAACATTATGGCATATAACATGTACATCCACTGTCAAGCATGTAACCCCATTGTCACAGAGACACTTAAATATGAGAATAGACACTTCACTTTTTCATCACACTCGCAACATCTGTCTTGCCTGTGTGATCCTTTCTGTAGAAAGCTTCAATATAACTCACTCTGAGACCAAAGAAACATTCAGCCACCCGTTTATTGACAGATTTCCACCACAGCTGTTCACCCGGCTGACAAAACAGCCTTTGTTGTCAAAATAATTTAACCTTGACTATTATTAAATGAATAAACTGGTAGATTGTTCTGAAATGAAGAGAGACAAATGGCTGCCTGGAAGGAACAGCTATCCACACACTTATGATAGGCTTTGCAAAATGGTTTGTGGTCATGTAAAGTGTATTTTCTTGTCGGTTAATGGACTAAAACCATGTTTTCCACTGTATTGTGAATAATTATTTGCACAGTATGACTTGTCTGAAACCAGCAATAAAAACAAAACATTTTAAGAACCACACAGAAATACTATTTGTCATTTGAAATTACATAGAACCACCAGCAAAGACCATTTGTGCCTTCTCTCATTTGTTCAGTAGTCTACTTGATGATCAAGCTATGATTGTTGTGTAGATCACGTTGAGTTTTAGACCGATAGAAACCAGCTCGTGAACAAACCTACTCATCTCACTGGAGCTCTAATAAACGTGGAAGCGTGTACATCTATACATAGTAGCACCTCTAAAAACAGCAGCTGTTTGTTTATTACAAAAAGAAAGAACATTGTTTAAAAAAAGAGAAACTTTAAATATAGATTGACATCCCTCCATACAGAATGTCACAACTGTGATTGCAGTTAAATGCTAATCAAATGTGTTTTTATTTGACATTCAAGTGTATCATCAAGAGATTTTAAGTCCATAGCTCTTACAGTAATGTGAGGGGTTTATAGCTGCACTAAATAAGGACGCTCAGACCTTACAACACATTGTAAGGTAAAAAAAAAAAATGGCAGGCAGTTAACAGCTAAATGGATCCAGTTAACAAAAAACACAACTCAGCACTCTAGGCTAGGTTTAAACCCCACGAGGCACAATGCAACTTTATGTTTTTTACATGTCTTTACATGCATGGTCTTATTACCTCACGCATTGATTCCTGCAACAACCTTTTCTCTGGTCTTCCTCAGATCCGCCTGAAGCAACTGCAGTCTGTATGAGATTGGCTTTTAACTAGAACCAAGATATATCATCACATCACAACTGTTTTATCAGATTTACATTGGCTCCCAGTTTGTTTTTAGATGTGTTGATTACTTTTATGGCTCCTCGTGGCCTGGCCCCGGGTTAATCTCTGATGTTTTGATTCCTTAAATGCTTCGGTGCACCATCTGATCTTCAGGCAAAGGTCTGCAGTCACTTCCTGAGTCTAAAGGGGCGGACAGAGTGAGTTTGCCATCAGGAAAATAATGGTTATGAAAAAGTTTAACTTAGAAGGTGGCTTCATTAAGTCTTGGCTAAAAAGGTTCTTCTTTTGAAAGGCATATTCCTGAATTTACTTTGGGTACCAGGTTACTATTGACCTTTCATCTCTTTTATTAATATTATCATTATTATAACCATACTACCATATTTTCTGGTATATACCATTATATATTTTCTTTCTATGCAGCACTTTTTGTTGAGAAGTGCTCTATAAAAAAAGTTGTTACGTTTTGTTTGATGCGTGTGGATGTAGAAGATCTTGGGTTTCTTGATGTTATTGTATGGTCTCATGGTGTAAAGTGCCTTTGAAAATAAAAAAAGCAATTGAATGGTCAATGAATTTCGTTATTTTATTGAGGTGAACTGCTCCTGTATTGTTTTCCCTGGTTTTGTGCCAATACAACATTCAGTTTCTTTCATTTAGACCATTCACCCAATCCTTGGTGAGGGTGGGCGGGGCAAAAGAAGAGCGAGGGTGTGAGTGAGTGAGTGAGTGAGTGAGAGAGCGTGGTTGAGTTGGGAGGCGGGGCTGGCTGGTGATGGTTTTTCAGCACCGCGGACAGCTCCCGTCTCCTGCTGGTGGCTCTGGGCTGCAGGGAGGCGACACATCTGGACAGAGGACAGATCTGGCCACACATCTGGGCACTGTATGAAGAAAAACACCCGACCCACATCGATCCGTAGATTCACCTCCAGCTCACAGCGTCAACGCATCGAGCCGCATCTCTTCTTTTTCTCCCCCCTTTTCCTCTCCTCCTCAGTGCCCGATGACTCCCAGCGTTTTCTCGGCCTGACCGTGGACTGCATTGCCTATGCGTCTCCCATGCTCTTCCTGTTTCTGGCAACGACGGCGCAGTGAAAGTACTTTTTTCGGAGGGGAGGGAGTGGACTGACCTCCTTCCAAGTTTTTTTTCCCATTACTATTTTCTCTTTCTCTGTCATTTCTCAGCCGTACACTTCAGTCTGCTCGGTCCCTTGATTATGTTGAGGTGTGTGGTTTTCCTCGGAGCCCAGGTGTGGATGTCAGGCTGCTCCAGGATGAAGACGAAAGATGAAGTTGAACGGTGTCAGTAGCCGTCGGTGCGTGCTCAGAGATGAGATAGGCGACCTGCATCCGCAACATTGGCTGTAATCCCTGAGATCAGAGTGGATCAGACGCATTCATTTTTTCAGAGAGCAAGATGAGGTGCCTGTGTGACTTTTTGAATCACACCTAAGAGAGAGATAGAGGGTGGTCCTTTTACCCTGCTGCGGGAGGCGACGTTTTTTCTTTCTTTCTTTCTTTATACAGCTGCCTAATCCAGTTGGCATCTGAGAGGAGACTGGGAACTCTGTGGGAAACAAAGGAAGAAGCAGAGTGGTCTTGATTCCCTCCCATCAACCAGAAACGTGACATACAGGCTATATAAAAGAAAATGAAGAAATTTCGGAAGGTGCTGGACGGCTTGACCACCTCCTCTCCGGGGGGGACTATCGGGTCCCCATCGTGCGGCAGCGCGGCAGGGACTCCCACCACGGCGCCGACTCCCAAGGAGATCGATGTGCAAGAGACGCTTGTTTCGGAAAACTTTCAGCTGTGCAAGGTGGGTACATAAAGAGCATCTTCAGGACATAAACAGCATGCAACACCTTGTACAATGATTTTTGCCACATCCCCTTTTACCACATGTATAGAGCTCATGGATACAGTTGTGCCTGCAAGGAGAAGAGGTCATAAAAGTTGAATGTGGATTGAGTTCAGCTGCTGATGCTGTAGATTTGGTGGCCTGCTGTGTTCTGTTTACCTTGAAAGTTCAGCATCATCGACAGCTCCTCGTTTCCGGTCTCCTGAGAATTAAAGCTAATTATTTTTCCAAATGGCAGCAAACAAACTTAAACCGTCAATAAACACACGATTATATTATATTCCTATCAGTCTTAGTTTGTGTTTATAGGGCCTTAATTGTAAAGAACTGCAGTTATTCCATTAGTCACCCAGTGTTCATCTACATAAAGCCTATGCCCCCGCGGACATGTGTGCACAGCTGGTGAAGCTGGCTGTGCTTGTGCGTGCGTGTTTGTGTGTGCGTGTGTGTATGTGCTGTTTTTGGCTGTACACTTCCACCAGTCTGTGCAGTCAGTATGTAGCTAAAGTGTATGTGCCCCGTCATCAGGGCTGCAGCAGCCTTACACACATGTGAGACAAACAATCCAAAGGAAGTCAATGAATAGCAGCCTCCTCCTCCTCGTTGCATCAGCAAGCGGACACAAATAGTGTAGGAGCGATGACATAACTGGTGTCCCTCCCTTGCATTATGAAAAAAAGTGCACAGCAAGAGCCAGCGGAGAGACCCTGCAGTATACTGTCCTAGCTGATGTGCTTTTTCACTGAGAAGAAGGGAGAGAGAGAGAGACTGGGGGAAGGTGGGGGTGCAGGGTGGTGGGAGTATTTATAGCAGCCTTTGCCGCCCATTGCAGCCCTTTCCTGGATGCAATTTTTGGAGCTGACTGCAGCGATTATTCCTCACCCTTAAAGAAACGGGGGGTTAAATTTTGGATACGTCTGTGAATAATTCATTAAGAAACCATGGAGAAAGTGGGTTGTTTGTTGGAGCTGCTTCATTATTGGGCTGAGTGATACTGGTGGAGTGTGTGTGTGTGTGTGTGTGTGTGTGTGTGTGTGTGTGTGTGTGGGGGGGGTATTTCTGTATGGAGCTGGGGGAGGAGGGGAGTGAGGAGGAAGGAGGTTGATTCACAAGCTGAAAAGGATGCTGCAGAGCTCCCTCAGCAGACAGACGGGCGGGCAGGGAGGAGAAAGTGCTGGAAAAGAACAGCAAGATTTCCTGGTCCCATGCAGGAAGCTGCTCCTCCTCAGTGAGTGGCTTAATGCAGGGCGGTTGTTTTTTTAAAAACCTCTATTAACCTCTGATGAAAAAGCCATGAATGCGCAAATATGCCCTAAATCCCACCATCACCACGTCTCCTCAGTGGGCTTTGTATTTGAGTTTGTGCAGGTGCAGGTTGTATGTCGGCCTTTGTGTGGCTGTTTATGTGTATGTGAAAGGAAGTGAGAGACAGCCACGGAGGGAGAGGGAGGAAAAGACAGTATAGCTGCATCAAACGTCTGGGTGAGCATGAATCAGTGTATTTCCTGAAAGTAAAGCAAATGCACAGTCTCCAACTCCATTCAAAGCACAAAGAGACACGTTTATTTTAAACACAAATAAACTTGACAGAGAAAATACAGTATAATCATCTGATTTTGCCATTTTCATTCAGTGCTCCAAATACTTTTTCAATTAGGATCCACACTGTCCAATGGGGATTTGTGAGCCAGTGCAGCATGTGTGGGAGTGTTTGGCATCTTGGATAACTTTTTGAAGTTAGCCACGACTTCTGTCCTCGCTGTACAGTGTGGGAAGATACAACAGCTCATTTTGTTTGGATTATACAGTATTTTTTTGCTCACAGTTCATGATCACAATAGCGAAGTGAAAATGATGAAATCTCTCTCAGACTGAGGAAGTAAAAAAAGGGGGAAACGTGAAGTGATGAGGTGGCTGAGAGTCTCATTGAATCTATATTTCTGAGAAACAATGTCATGAAGAGGGCGAGAGAACAAGTTGCATCTGTTGGATACCAATTGAATTAATTCATCGGAAGAGCTCTGAAAATTATCCCCAACCCTCATACACATATTGAGTTGTGTGAAAACACGGCATATACAGACCATGTACACAACTCCATCATGCAGCTCTATCAGTGTAGTCCTGACTATGTTGCATCAGTGATACAATTCAAGTAAAGTTAAGAGGAAAACGGAAAGAGGAGGCTAAATGACAGCTGAAGTACAAGCTTTATATTCGCTAACATGCCTTTTCTGAAAGCACTTACAATAGTTCAGGCTTAAACACTACAAACTGCCCTTTTCTTTTTGCTATCAACAAGCAAATTCTACTTATTTACCCACACATATTTTACTATAATGCACCATAACACCTTTCCCTTTAAATCAGTTCACAGCTTTCACTTTTGCACTTTTGCACTATAAACAGAAATAGCTTCAAGACAAACTAAAAAACATGAATAGGTGATCAAACCTAAAAAAAAAAAAGAAAAAGAAAACAATAGAAACAGCACTTTGCCTTTGGCTAAAACCACAGTTGAACAACCCAAACCCAGAGAGAGGGGAAGAATGGGATGACGCTGTCTCCATTACTTTTCGGAAATGTCAGAGCTGACACAAGCTTGTGTGAGTCTCTGGAAAAAAATGGTCCAGTAGGTCAACCAGTCAGCAAACAGATCAGTGTCTGTCAGTGCATTTTACGTGAATAGCCTATTTTAACTTTTACGAACTTTACTGATTTTTGTCATATACTCTCTATGTGTAAAAGTTTAAATACATAAATACATAGACAACAGAGCAGCAGCAGATCCACTAGTGCAGATTCACCAGTAGACTTTCATTCTGTAAATGTTTTTTTTGTCAGACCAAAGTCCAGGTTAGTTCACTAACAGACCTCCACTCATGTCTACCTCTCTATAGCAATGTGTCACCATTCCGCTCCGACTGGACCTTTTTGTCTTTGGAATATTTTATGTTATGAACTCAATATCTGTGTTTAAGCTTTCTGATTTGTTGATTTGTGTTTGTTTGCCCCTTAAAGGTCCAGTGTGTTTTTACGTGATTTTAGATTTACGTGAAATAAATTTAATGTAGAATAATCCTAATGATGTTTTCAACAGTTTGTTTCATCTAAATTGTATGAATTTGTTGTTTTCTTTACCCTAGAAAAGGCCCTTTATATTTAAATACTTTATATTTACATCGAGGGGGTCCTCTCTACGGAGGCCGCCATCTTTTTTTTACAGTCGTCCAGACTGAACAGACTAAACACCTTTTGAGTTTTTATGATGACTGAAGTTCACCACAGGTTCTTTTTCATGTTTGGAAGGAGAGGGTGAGGTGAGGGGTGTTCAGCTGCAACATGAAATTTCAACACTCGACATCACTAAATTCTACACACTGTACCTTTAACCTTTTGGGTTCCTGTTTTACTTTGAAACATAGTTCCTTGTGTTTCTCTCTTGCTTTATTTCCTGTCTTTATCCTGTTTCCCGCCCCTGTGATCATCTGCACCTCTTCCTAATGTGTTTCACCTGATGTCTTCACTGATCTCTGCCTCCCTTGTATACATAGTCTCTCTGCCTTCCTGTGACTGTGAGTCTGTTTAATCATTTAAACATTTTGTTCTTTGCTGCTAAGTCCATCATCTGCATTTCGGTCTTGCAAACCCTGACACTGTTACTATTAAATTCGTATTTTATTGTATATTGCCATCCTCAAATGACCTTCATTTTAGTTTCTAGTTTCCTGTAACTATGTTTTACTGACTTTTATAGTGTTCACTTTACCTCTTATTTTACAAAAGTCATCTTAAGGAGGGCTCTTGCAAAATAGCCTCTGCTATAATCGATGCCTGCATCAGGTATTTAATTTTAATTTTATCTGTGTATTCTGTACCTGCTACAATAAAATAAATGGTTCCTGTAGATGTTCAGATTCTGGTGTCTGGTCAACCCCCAGCTAATCCTAGTAGGCAGTACACAAAGAGAAAACATTACAGTCTGATCCATAGACAAGAAGAACAAGGATAATGAGTCTTAGTCAGCCAGGTGCATCCTTTCATGCCTCCTCTAAATTGCTACTGACAGCTATCATCATCGCATTGTGAATCCAGGAACACATTGCTTGTCTTGGTCGTCCTTTTCAATTTCCACATGTGCAACAAGTGGAGCACTTCTAGAAAATGGCAGTGCACAAAGTTTGTAGCATGATTTCCCTTCTAAACACCTTGCAGGTCTTCAGTCAGTAACTGGTTGAATCCACATCAGACAGGGAAGAGACATAATACAATTGGGCCTCATCATCTTTGTTCAATGTTTTTCTCTGTTCAATCAGACCTTTCTGTTCTTTCTGTTCATCTGGAGGTCTCAGTGTGGTATGGACGGGTTAGCAAGTCTTTGGAAAACGGAAAAAATTAATGGACAGTATTTAATGAAGAGCTGATTATCCAGTAGTCCAGCAAAAAATGCAAACCTTATCATCCAATTTGACTTTGAAACTTCAAAATATATACTCTGATGTTAAAAATGGCTGCGATGATTTTCATTTTTACATTAACACTGGATTAACATGACTCTTGTAAGTGGTGTTTGCTTGTTGTGATGGTTCCAGAGATTGTTCTGATTTACCTCTGCAGTTAATTGGCATCATTTTTAACATCTTTGAGCTATTTACTTTGATTTTCATTTTTTGGAAGACGTTTTCACTGTCACCAACCAACACACATTACAACTAACAGGTGAATTAGTGGAGGCTACAGATTAATGCTAATGTTGCTGCTGGATGTGTAAATAGGCAACAATTTGAAAAAAAATTATTGGATTTGCACCTATTTAATTTGTTACTCCGTGACCCATACCACATCCTACAAAGTTTTGTGCCAATATGATCAGTTGTTTCTGTGTAATCTTGCTTGAAAGCAAACACACAAACAGACAGAGGTAAAAGCATGACGTCCTCCACCATGGTAAAAATGTGCCCCAGTTTAGAGCATAACAACAACACAAAATCAAGCCTTAAAATGTTCATACCATACAGTCACTTGTATTACACATGGTCATTAAACATACAATAAGCCTCACAGAGGTAGAGCAGGACTAGAGCATTGAATTATAACAGATATGCAGCCTGCTTTTTAGCCAGATTTTTACAGTTTAAAAATCACTGACAGCGTTGTGTTTAATGCTAATCACTGCCGGTGATAATGACTGTAATTTGTGTTCTGCAAAGTCTAAAGCTCAAGTGACTTCATCCATATTGCATGTGCCACTTCTTTTTTGTTTTAACCCCATCACCTTTCCTCTAACTGTAGAATTCTAATGAATGGAAAGTGATTGTTTCTATGAGGCCACTGTGGCGAGAATGGCTCCAACTCAACTCAACTCAACTCAACATTAACCAGAATTTATGTTTATATATATATATTTATAATATATAGTTTTGGTCGCAGACATTGGTAATCCGATGTGAAAAACATAATGATTCCGACACATGAGCTCACGACTTAAATGGATGCAGATGTAGTCGAAGCCCTCCAGGATCCATCACTGTTCAGGAGTATAATCTGTGACTGGATATTTGTGATCACACATGACTAAACATGTCACAGCAACTTAAAGATAACCTGGGCAAGTCAGAGACATCAACCAAGCTGCACGGCCCTTGCAAAAACATGTAAGCACCCTATGTTGCTACACTTTATTTTTCACATCTTAGATGTTTTAGGAGGAAATGTTCTTGGGTGTCAAAATTAATTGTCCACCCAAACATCCAACTATAGAAAAGTTCCTTATTTAGAAGCTTGTGGAACTACTGAAATACCTAAAAAAAGAGCAATGAGCACATATAAACATGAATGCTGGAGAAAAGAGAGAAATTATTTTATTCGTCCCTGATTATTGCAGCAAATTCATGTGATTCATGAGGTTCTACGTGTTTTTTAATATTTTTGCATCCTGAGCTTGTTAAAAGGTGCACTACTGAGACATCCTGTCCCTGTTCACACTCCCCCTCCTTCTAATAAGTGATTTATCTCAGAAGAGGAAGTATGATTACCCACAACACCAGCACAATCACATTTCAAATTAGGTTTCCTCTTAAGAAGCATAGTTTCTATGTCCATTTGGAGGATCCAATTAGATTTAGACTGATGAAGAAAAGCTGCTTTGAGCCATATTTAGATTAATGAAAAGCAAAAGTTTCAACATTTTAGTCCATTAAAGGTGTAAAACAATCCAATGTTTAGAAGATGAGTTGAAACATTTTGTATTAAACTCAAAGATGCAGGTCAGAGGTCAAGTGACTCCCCACCCCCCCACCCCTCTCATCGTTATCCTCCGACAGCATGATACGTGGGCTTGTAACGATGACATCACCTCACTCCCTCTGCAGCGAGCCCATGAGCTCTCCATGGGTGTGATGACTCAGTGGGTTGACTTCCAGCTAGTCTCACATTACCATGTGTCGGCTGCCTGTCAGAAGCCACAGTGTGGGATCAATTAAGGAGGAGTTGATGTCACAGGGGAAAAGGAGGAGAGACGTTCAGTAAACTATATACTGCTCGCTCAGTATGCAGCGACCATCCTGTGTATATGAAATGATCAACTACAGTGTTGTATTTGAGTGTGTGTGTGTGTGTGTGAGAGAGAGAGAGAGAGAGAGAGACAGAGCGAGCCAAAAGAAATAGCTTCTGTTTGATTTTGTGTGGGCTTTCATAATGCTTTGTCCATTCGGTCTGTAGGTGACGGCAGACTGCGCTGCCTCTCCTCATGCTGTGCAAATACACTCGTGCGAGCTTTTCAAACAGCCCTTCATCTCACTCAGTATTCCATCACTCTGACTCTCTGATGAAGTCAGTTTAAATTTCTTCAGTATTTGATGAACCAATACAGAAACGTCTTTTTTGTGTGAAATGAAGCTCTTGTTGAGAACTTAATTCTTGTTTAATTAAATGGTATCTTTTTTATTAGATTGACACTCAGAGAGCTCATACCTCCACCAACAGCCCCCTTATGACACCACATTTAAATTTAATAGATCCGGATTTTATTTAGATCTGCACCAGATTGCAAACACTCAGTAAATATCAGTTGAAAAACATCCTATCCTATTGCAGGTATCAGGATGTGAGTTGTAACTACAGCCGTTAATATATGAAGATAAAAACGAATTCAAATTTATAATCAACAAATCAATACAATTTTATTTGTATAGCCCATATTCACAAATCACAATTTGCCTCATTGGGCTTGACAAAGTGCGACGAGTGAGAAACTATCCATAAAAAGTTTGGGGAGAAAGGAGATGGTGGAAGGCAATCATCACAAATCCACTGACACACAATCATTTTTTGGGAGTGTTCATAAAAATAAATGCTTACTTGCCCTAGATGTTCTGCAGTTCTGAAAAAAGTAAGCTCCTACCATCAGCTGTTCTTCCATCTGTCTTTCATGAGGCTTCTTGTAGAGAAATGTTCATTTCAGTTTTGCATATTTTGGTAAATGTATCCCCCTCTGTTCACCTACTGTGGGAGAACGTTTGAGCAAAAACGATCCAAACACAAAGTTTTTACTGCACAACTGAGAGTGCTGAGTTCAAACCTGATTATGGAAAACAATCCACTTGGAGCTGCAGTGCTGCGAAGCTTTAAACCAACATTGGGGTTTCTTCCCTGCCTCTGAGTGGTTATTGGATCCATCTGCTCTTAAGAGCTTCTCTCAGACACTTGACAAACCTCATCTGCTTGATGTGGCTCTCAAAGTATCTAAAGGGTGGATGGAGAAGCTGGAGTTGAGGTTTTTTAAATGTATTTATCTATTTTATAACAGAAGTGCAGCTTGTTATAGGATTCAAGGTTCCTCTTTTTCTTTTCATAATTCAGTTAAAAGGGACTTAGAAGAAGCCTTGCAGCAGTGCATTCAATAAGTAAGAGACAGCATATTGAAGAGGCAATTTATTTCCTGTGCCTCAGCCTTATATGAATGTTGACCTTCTTTTATCATTGGTGCATTTTAGTTTAATAATCAAAATTAAAAAGTTATCTTTATATGTGGAGGCAGGACCGACGATCGACATCTGCTATGTTCAGCCTTTAAATGTGATTCATCTGCAACATGAGACAGCAAGTTTCACAGGAATCATCATTTGTATTATTTTAAACATTTCTCCGATTGTTTTGGACACTGAAGATCAATTGTAGTGACAGATAAAAAGAATTACAGGTATATATTTTGTGAGACTAAACTTTTTACCTCAATGACACTCAGTGCATACTGATACCAAGGCCCAACAATGAAACTACATTTTAAATTCACTTTATCCAGATTTTTATTTGGATTTGCACCAACTTGCACAAACTCAAATATCAGTCCCTTAAACAAGTATCATTTTATTTTCATCATGATCCAATTATTCTCTAAGAAATAAAGTTTTAATGGGAATCAGTTGAGTAGTTTTTTACATAATCTCACTAAATATCAAACAAATGCAAACTAAAAAACATAACCTCCTTGGCGGAGTTGGTAATGCATTATTCATTCAATCATTATTTTCTTCACTTTGTGATATAGTTTAACTTAACTGATTTTTAGCCCTTGAGTGGATTCAGTTTCAGCATCTTACCCATAGTGCCTTAACATGCAGGAGGCAAGCTAACCACCAAAATTTAAATACTAAGGATTACATCATTTCCAAGTTAACTGTGGTAAAGAGAGCTCTTCAAACGATAAGACAACTAGAATGATACTCAGTAAGAAGCATTCTGCACCGAGGGCAACTGTCCCCTTTAATTTCATTATGCTGCACCAACTTGCACATTACGTAGATATCAGTCTCCGTTTTTCAAAAAGAAAATGTATTTAAAAAAGGGGTGAAGAATTCCTGCTTCTGCCCCTGATATCCATAGCCATACTTTCTTCTCCTGCCAAAAAGCACCAAACATTTACTTTGTAAAACAACCATGTGAGGATATTGGATCTTTTCGGTTAAGATGAGGGGGCACAGTTACATGACATTACAGTGTAGTGGGTGGTTACATGTGACTACACTTTGTCCGCTCCTCCTACTTTTTTCCTCAAGCCTGAAGGCACAATGTTGATACCATTACAGGCTCACTGACATGCCTGCTGCTGTGGTTAAAAAGGTTAAACCACATATACACTACTCTGCACATGGCTGGTCTCTGACTCCATGGCTGCAAGAAAGCACGACATGAGCAAACAATCATAATCTCCTCCTCCCCACACAAACAGAAAAGATTGCTTTATAGTTATAGAAATTAAAAATGTTGATGATTCCTTCTGTAGGGGCACATGCCTGATTCTTGTTGGGAACCTTGAAACATTGAGGATTCAGCCCATGCAGATAATCTGAAATTTCTCTGTGCTCTATCAAAAGACATTGGTCTTTGACACCATGATATTGATATTCTCACTTAACTCCATTCATTTCATTTATTTTCTCCTGTACGAGCACAACCCTTTGAACAAATAGGAGCTTTGATGTTGATGAAGTTGCCCTATATTGCATGATGTCAAAGTTGTTCAGTTTTCAAAAACCGACTATCACTGGACTCATAGCTTCTGCTTCCACTGTGTGACAAGGGCTCCTTTTGAGAACTGTGACAAACTCTATTAGCTCTGTGTCATATCCGTGTGTCTGATAGTCTCCTCTTCTTCACATCTCCAGTAACACTTGGCATCTCATCTGTCTGTCGCACTCATCATATCCGCTTTTCTCCTCCTCTCCCCTGGCCTGGTCATAAAGATGATGCAAGCATATGCCAACTCAAATCTATCTGACTCTCATTTTTTGATGTGATAATAACATTATAAACATCTTATTTTTCAATTTCTTTGATATGATATTAATCGTTTCATCCGTTTATTTGAGCACACAAATTATAGATTAAAGGAAAACTCTGCTCTGTAACATGTAAACAGGAATATACATGGAATATTCTTGTAGCAACTCATTTAAACATCGTAGTAGAAATAATGTCTTTTACAGAATAAGGTCAGTTGTCAGTATATTGCTGTCCATGTAAATGCCATTGTTGTTCCATCACACACTAGTGTTCCTTGGAATTAGTCTTATTTTAGATGATTTACATATTGTATTAGCATATTGTTTTTATATAATGTAGCTATAAACATATGTAAATGACTATCTCGTATATAAGAGCCCCTTTCTTCACTACCCTGCTATTTCACTGCTGCAGCAACAGGAGATAACTCTTCCTCCACCTATAGCACCTTATTGCCTTCATCCTGTCTCTTTTTACGAATAAGCTTCCTATAGACATACCCTTTAAGTCGAGCATCAGTGCATTTGAAAGCCAGCAGTGTTGTGCACAGAATGCTGCAACAACATACATGATGTATGTTACCATTTGTCTATCAATAAAACAGTTGGATTGGTGCAGCAGTCTTGGACGTCCAGGCCTTACAACACTTCCTTTAGCTGTTTTTGTCAAAGGTTGCCAGATAACAACTGTATGCTGCACCTGTTTGTGCAGTATCTCCCTATGTTCAGGTGTGTTTGGGTGGTAATATGTACATAATCATCCCCTCGGATAAAAATAGTAATTCAAGTGTAATATAAATGCAAAGATGGACAAAGCAGCAAACATACAAACATGTCTCTCCCTCGCTTCCTCTGGCCACACATACAGTCTGCAGCTCTCATACTAATGACCCCACTACACTCAGCAGGGAGAGAGGCTTATCCAGGCTCATTCATTCGTTTTCATACTTCCAATCGCTCTCACAGCATTCTCACCCTGTGCTCATTTGTCTGGTGTTCTGTGTGTGTGTGTGTGTGTGTGTGTGTGTGTGTGTATTCATGTGTGGTGAGCACATAGTGCTTATTAGATCAGTCCCAGCCTCTGTGATGAATCAAAGTCCCTGAATCCTTTGGCTTTCAGTATGCTAAACAATCACACCGTGGACATTTTGAGTCACTTTATTCATGACCAAAAACAGTGGAATAAGACATCAGCAGGAGTTTTTGATATCATAGTCCTGCTTGCCTGCATGTAACACATGTTCCATTTCTATCTAAAACATGTCAAACATTCATTTCTGTGGCGGCTCACATCACCTGTTAAAGAAAGAAATAGAGTGGTTTTTTCTTGTATTTTCTGTTGATGAAATGAGCTCCAGGAGCAAGCACATTTTCATTTGCACCCTCTACCATGGTGGTTTTCAACAGTCTTTAAACTACCAGCCATATTTTCATACAAACAGGTATGAAATCTTTTACATCCTTGGCAGAGGTAACAATGCAGGAAATGCACCTGGCAGTGGTTTATAACACTAAGACATGGATCGTGACCATCAATGCACCAAGAGAACATATATCTTTTGTCTTATTCAGGTCACACACCTTTTATGAATCCAACTGTAATGTAGTTTGGAAATGGTGACACTTCTATTCTTTATTCCACAATCATTGAGTTAATTTTAGGTATGGTGGTATCTACAGAAGTAAAGGCACATACGCACATTTCAAAGATCCATGATGCTTTTCTTTTTGCACCCTCCTCCCTTTTCTTCTACTGTCATCTTTAAAAGCCAATGCTACCTCATGGCAGTTAACCATTCATCCTATGTATAATTTGTGTCACATTTACGACAGTAATAAGGCCATGGCTCTACAAATCTCGACTTAAGGTTCCTTCCAGTATACTGGATCTGACAGTGAAATTGTCCTAATCTTGACCCTGAATTTGACAGGGATGCATTCGGGAAACATAAAAAATTCACGGAACCTACTTTGCGCCATCTGATGTACAGACTCTGAGACCTTTGTGCAACCTGTCCCATTTGAGGGCCGCTGGCTCTCCCTACCAGTGTCTCACTTCTTCTCGAACGAAGTAGCTGTAAAAATCATCTGAGATCTTATCTTACATTTGCCATCTGGAAACATTAGAGAAGGATCCTGTTGGCTGGCGTAACAGCTGCTTAGAAGAGGGGTTGTTCTCACTGCAAGCCGCCATATTCTTGTTCTATTAGACAATTTACTTCTTGTACATTAAATATTTGGAGCTTTCTACTGTCTGTGTGAATGGTGCTGACAAACATACTGTCAGTGCTTGATATGAGGCTGTATCCATGTCATTGTTTATGTAATATGATGTATCCTGTACATCAGGGGTGGGGAACTTTTTTCATATGAAGGTCCATGATGCAATGGCTGAGACTGCTTTAGTGAGGCTTCTGATGTCCGATGATGATGATGATAGTCACAGCTGGTTTGAGCCAGCACGACTCTAGCTCAAACAAGTCCACCCCTTTGAGCCAAACATCGCCTTCGAAGACAGCAATTACTCCCTTGTATAAAATTCTGCAGTAACCTTGTTTGTGTTTAACAGCTGTTATGTCATTCTTGAAGCTTCATTTAAATTTCAACTTATATCAGGTTTCGTAATAAACCTGCTACATAACGACAAAAAAGACAAAATATACACATTTTACATATCTTATTCGGGACGAATGTTTGTTATTGTAGCAGATAAAACCAAGATGTTTGAACCTTCAACCAAATGACTGTAGGCTACAGCCTACGCTGACTGTAGAGCACACATATCTTTTCACTCCTGCATGTTTGAATATGGTACATGTATTGGATTGAGCTGAATCCTGAATTTGCATTTCGTCTTTCATGGAACAAAACAAGAACACCCTGGACCCGAGGTGGACCTGATGGGCATCTAAACAATTAAGGATAAATCCTCGGGTACAAAATAAACCCAAGAATGTGTCTGACAAGAAATGAATGAGGTTGTGCTGTGTTGTGTAACCACTGTGTGTTTCCAACTCGTTTCACACATTCAGAAACCCCCAGATCTCCTCTCCCCTCTTACGTCTTCTCTCCTACCCACGTTCAACTATGCCTCTTTTTTCATTTTATTTTGGGCTGCTCCCGACAAGATCAAACGAATTTTAGATCAACCTCAAAGTATCTCCCTTCATACAGTGATCAGGGAAGCCACTTGAAACTCTGTTTGTTTTGGGGGGAATCTGAGTCTGTAAAGGAAATTGGACTGGATGAATGTGACTGGAATATTCTACTTTCCTCTCCACTACTGTCTCTCATCCTGACATTTAGCCTTAGGGAGAAGTAACTAATACACCTGAGTGATGCAGAGGGAGAATTTGTATGCACACAGGAAAGATGAAGCACACACAAAGGCGAACTGTATGGATAATGTGCTCACAAAGCTATGCATACCTATAAGGAGCGATCAACACGCTTTAGCTCCTAGCAGCATTCCCAGATCCTGGGTACCTGCCATTTATGTACAAATGTCTGTCATTTATAAAACACTTGCTCTGCCATCATCAGTGGGATTCATAGCCAGATATGCAGAGTTCTTCAACCAGCAGAGGACAGCTATGTAGTTCAGGGTTGCCCTCATTGTCATGGCAACACTGAAACACTCCCATTTGAATTTTAAATATTGGTCACGCACGTGGGTCGAATTCACCCAGAATCCTATTCTGAGACACACAGGCCTGGATTCAATATCTTAAAGTAAAATGAATACTCTGGATTAAAACAAATATGTTTCCATTTATTCAATCAGATACTTGATCATAAACCTATGATCACAAAGTAAGAATGACAGTGAATGTAGGATTGCAGCACTTTCCCTGTGATTGTGTTGTGTAGATGAACGTATGCAAGAACCATCAAGGCCAAACAGTAGAGTCTGCTCAGTACATTACTCACGTGTCTCAGTATCTACAGAGCACCTGCAGGGATGTACTGCCATGTGCCATATTCAAGGGCTGCAGCAGTGAATCAGTTGGACCAGATTCAACTTGCACACTACCCGTCTCAGTGTAGCTCTGAAGATAGAGCGATCACAGTTGTAAGGATAAATACATGCATGTAATACACATATACACTTAACTCTATTCAGTTGTTGACATATAAAGAATAGTAGGTATGTGGATGCTACGTTCGCTCAGCATAGTTAACCTTAAGTGATATTGCTAGGTGGTGAACAGTATCTTACACTACTCTACATACAAGTGACCGATGTACACCTCTTGTCCATATCCATACACTGTAAGTTCATTAACACAACTGGAAAAAAAAATTCACATACCAAGTGTGAAGCCAATAAGATTAACAGTTCTCGAGAAAAAATCCACACACAGCATTGAATCTTAATACAAAATTGTATTGGCAAATGTTTAAGATAATCAAAACACAGAATAGGTTTAACATCATTAGTGTTAACTAATTGTGTATGTGCGATACTTTTATATCAGAGTAAATGTTACTGTAATCACACACAAATAAGAATTAAACGTTGTATCTCACTGTGTTGATCTGTGTTTGGAGATGCTGCTTAGTTTTCTGGCTGTGGTAGACAGACTCGGGTGCTACTTGCTATTTATAGAGCCAGGGATCTAAACCTGCTCTACAGCTGAATGTGGTGTGGAGAGAGAGGGTGGAGGGTGACATGAGGTGGTATTTGTCTTTGGAGGGAGGTGGGGGTGTCTGTAGTTCATCAGATTGAGCATCAGGGCTCCTGTGCATAAAGACTGTGTTTGTGTGGAGGGGAGAAGACAACACAACAAAGAAAGAGGAGAGGGGAGGAGGTAGATTGAGAGAGGAGTTGATGTAATGCAGCTTCTGGCAGCCATAACGCAGGTTCTGTAGAGGCAGATCCACAATTCCTGCAGAGCTGACTGTATTATTTCAAAATGTATATCTTGGCTGATTCAACAGCATGATTACATATTTAGTAATTCCTCCTTGTTTATTTTTCATGTTGATTCTTCTGGGCTGTCTTTGCCTGGGGGATTTAGCACATACGTTGATAAGCAGCTACCTAATCAGTAATTATAAATACTTATCTATGTAAAACTGCATTGATGTGAAGTTGTGGTATTGTTATTGTATTGTCGGACAACAGATAAGTAGATAGATGGATAGAGGATGGAAGTATGTTTGAATCTTCCATGCACACATGCACATGTATTTGAAAATGCACACTAAAAGAGGGAAAAAATAGCTTTATGGCTTCGGCCTAAAATATGTATGAGCTGCTCTGAGATCCACCAGAGTAAATGCATCCCTCATCCACTTCTTGGCTGTCTTTTATGTACAGTATATGGGGAGTGGCTCTGCTGTAGCCCAGCAGCTCAGTGTGTGTGTGTGTGTGTGTGTGTGTGTGTGTATGTGTGTTTGTGTTTGTGCATGGCCCTTACATACGTGTGTTGTGTATGAATGAGCATGACCTACTCTTATCACTTTCTGTAATGTCAGACTCATTTGCTGATGCGTTTGGGTTCAAATCAAAAACTCCTTTTACGTCAGTGTAAAACAGCAGAGCCTGTATCTGAAGATCTCTCCCCACTAGTCTGAGGCATATATTACCTGTCCTCTGTATTTGGGTGTTTAAGTTTCTTTTCTTCAACTCTGTAATCTTGTTTCACCTCCTCTTGAACCCCTTAAAAAGTGTCTGTTTCTGGCTTCATGTCCCACCTTTCCAATTTCCAGAATTGCAAAATAAAATATCTTAATTCCATAAAAAGGATATATGTTCTCTTGGTATATTGATGGTCACGATCCATGTCTTAGTGTTATAAGCCACTGCCAGGTGCATTTCCTGCATTGTTACCTCTGCCAAGGATGTTATGTTTTCACCCCCGTGAATGTTATGAGAAAACTATACTGGACAGATAACCACACAACTTGGTGGAGGGTGGCAAAATGTGTCAGGGAAGAACCCATTCAGTTTTGGTGTGAATCTAGGGGCAAAGCCAGGAATTGTTTACTTGCATACTCAGCAATACATTTATTCAGTGTAATTAAATGGCCACATGACATAGAATATGTATTTTTTGGATTGTTCCAACACTATTAAAACATTTGTACATTATATTATGTGTGTGCAACATGTTTTTTCGTTGCTTTGGGTTCAAATTCAGCTCATTCCACTTTAGTAAAAGAGAAACAGATTAAGAAGCATTACAGCATTTGCAATGATACAACAGAAATCCAATCACAGATTCCTAATTAGCATTCCCTGCTGTATCCAATAAAAAATAACTGTGTGTTGCTTACAGAATTCACGAGTTATACAATCATAACATTTTAATATATCAATGAGACCAGTCAATGCCAACAGCTATGTCATTATACTTGTACCCTAACATATTACATTATACCTTTTTTTTTTAGAAAGATTTTTTGTTATTATTTGCTACTACATTTGTATGCAAGGCACTCGTTGGCCTAAATGTAGCAGTTGAACCCTGCTGTTTATGTATTAGTGATGTGACAGATATGTGTGCATCTCAAGGTCAAGTGCTTTTAATTGGTGCACTACAGCAGTGAATACACACAGTCCTGTTGACCCTAGATAACAGAAATAAATCATCATCATAATGAGCCCATGAATATGTAACACGTGTTAATAAACATTTAGAAGCTCGTGTTTACCGTATATGAAAAGGAAACGTACAGGCTTGCACCTATAGTCACAGTGTGATACAGTGTGTGTGTGTGTTGTTTCTCATTTTCCTCTGTCCAGTCTGATCACCGCTGAGTGATTTCACAACCATTTAATTCATTCACAGGCTCTCATTTGATCTTCGTAAATTCATGCCTCTGTTGTGTGAGCACACAAAACCCTATGAGAACAATTCAGACAGCCAGACAAAGGTGTTTGTGCTGGTGAAGAGACGAGGGGAATTATTATTGACCAACCTCTGTTAAGAATTTTACAGATTAAATATGATATTAGACAATATTAAACAAACAAATGAATAACTAAAAGACGATATTAAATACATATCATTTTGAACAATAATGTCGAGCAGGCTTATTCAATACTGGGGTCTTTTATTAGACTACTTTAGCTGTAGCCTTGCACAGTGCTTGAATCACTTTTTTCTTATACTGGAGACAGTTTGCTGGTAAAACAGTAATATCATGTGGTAACATTTCCATTACATTAGTAATGTCCATGTCTTCAATATCGCTCCAGAGCAGATTACTGCAAGTGAGCTCTGCTGGGAAATTTAACATGACTAATGGCAGACAGCTGCAGCGCATCTCAGAGAGAGAGATGTGTGTGTGTGTGTGTGTGTGTGTGAGTGTGTGTGTTTGTATGTGTGTGTGTGTGTCTCACTGTTCTTTTGTGTAATCAAGCCTTGGCATATGAATGCTGAGGCCAGTTCTCTGTTTGTCTCATGTCTTTACATGAGAATGGATGTGTACTCTCGGCAATCGCAGCAACATGGAAATGTCAAATAAAAATATATATGTCTTATCACATTTACCATTAAATCAGAAAACAATAACATTTCAGAGGATTGAATTGTTTTAACAGATAAAAGGTTGCAGTTTTACAAATTCATAAAGCTTCATCTGGTTTCATTACACGGTAAAAATCTAATTAAATGATAAAGTCATCAAAAGAAAATGTTGCTCTTGTTTAATTAAAATAGTGCCCTGTGTTTTTTTCTTTGTAGACGGTGCGGCATGGTTTCCCTTACCAACCCACAGCCTTGGCCTTTGACCCCGTGCAGAAGATCCTGGCCGTCGGCTCAAGAACAGGCGGCGTACGGATGTATCCTTTACTCCTCATCTGCTCACTTCCTTCCCTCATCTAGTCTGGAGACACACATACTGTACATTAACACATATTTATGTGATTAATGTAAATGCATTGCCTTTGCCCCTTTTTATTACTGCACAATGAAACATGATCTATCATAGTAAACTTAATGCTAATGTTGATAATGTATGACCAGTTGTATGTACCTAGGACATTGTAATATAAAATTGTTTTAAATAATACATTTTATCATTTTGTCTTCCTTTGGCAGGAAAGTAATTAAGTTATAAATTAGCAAATAAAAAAAAAATCATATCATTTAAGATATATGTAATATAAAAACTGAAAATAGTATCAGGCAGAATAACAGATATGCCAACAGAAATAGTTTGTCTCAAACCTGTGGCACTGCAGTACAGTCTCCAGACAGAGCCTCCTCTCCTCCATCCCCTTTCCTCCTTCTCCACTCCTAATTCTCATCCCTCTTTCCGTCCTGTCATTTAATGTTGCTCGGCTGTCATGTCGCAGGCGCAGAACTGTCCGTCCAACAGCCCGTCCCCTGGGTCACCAGGTCACAGGGCCGGGAGAGAGGACGTGTAAGTGCAACCCAGGTAGGAGATTACTCTCTCATAAATACCCAAGCTTCCCAGCATCCCTTAAGGGAACCGGGGACTGAGGCAACAAACAATTATTGATGCTACGGCAGCTGCACTGCAGGTCCTGCTGGGGTAGTGGATGTATAGACTGAATGATCTCGATGCTGAAACCAACAGGATAAAAGAGAGATGATGACAGAGGGAGATGTGACATTCTTTGAATATTTGAAAAGGAAAAGCAATGGAGGATAGGCGGCTGAATGTTGGGGAGAAAGGTAAAAGTCCTCTAATGTGTTTGATGACACACAACAGCTGATGAAAAGGGTTCCAAATGTGGCTTGATTACATGATTAGCTGAATGTAGATATTGATATCCATCATTCCTGTTTTTCTCTCAATCCATTTCTTTTCTCTATATGTCTCAAGTGAATGCAACTGTAAAGCAAGGCTGAGATTTCAGCTGAATTGATGCTTGAGTGGCTTAGAATATGTATTGACATGCTGCACACACACCGTCCTCTGCTCCTATGTGGCCTGTCAATGACTTTCTCTTTTAGTTGCATGCACTCATATACACCACACAAATCTATTTTGCTGTGATCTTATTCTGCCTCCTACTGCATCGCCTGCTAGAGCACCACGTTTTCCTCTATTTCTGCTTGTATTTATTTAATTCACCTTTCTAGTGTCCTTCACTGCCTGTCTCACTTTTCTTACCAGCGCTTTGAACATCCGCCTGTCATCTTCTGTCAAGGTCTCGGTCTCTCTTCGTTATTTTTTTTCGCTGTAGCTTCTCTATTGCTTTTCTCCACACTATGTCACTTTCTTTGCAGCTGTATTAGCCCTTTACATAGTGGGAGTCATTGCAGGAATTTCTCATGCTCTATTTCTACTTCATAAGCAGTGGACTAGCCTTCCTTTTGCTTTTATTCTCCACTGCCACTACGTTGAGTGCTTCAAGCACAGCCTTTCACAGATATTTCATCCGATTTTTATTTTCCTCACCTAGTGTCTCCTGGGTGGAGCAGTGTGTAAAAACAAGCAATTTAAAGTTAGAACCCTGTCTCTTTCTCTTCTGTTTGTCTGCCGTCACTGACCCGATACCTTAGCTGCTGCGGTAACACATCATTATTTGGCAGAAATATATATTTCGCCCCTGTAATCTGTTTTCATCTCCCAGGGCTTAAAGTGAAACATTCGGATGACACTTCTGATCGACTGTGTGGGACGGCTGTTAAGTGTGCTCTCTGTGGGATGTGCTTCTTTCCAGCGTGTGGTGTGTAGGCATGTGTGACATGTGTGTCAATACAGGCAGAGGAGTGATCAATATATCTGAGTTTGCAGTGGAGTGTTGTTGCTGTTGTCAGAAAACATTTGATTCCCTGATTTGCACATGTAACAAACAAGTATCTCATTCATACCATCTACACACCAATGGTTCAGCCATCAGGGGCAATTGGGTTCCATATGTTGATGGAAGGTTTAAAGCAACGACTTTACCTATTAGTGGACAACCCTCCTGATCTACAGCTGCCACAGTATTGTCTCTGAAGAACGTGGTGCTTACGGATATCATCAGACCTCTTTGCATAGAAATGAATGCAAATGTCATTAGGTATACAATTTGTGAAACAATGTTTCAATACATAACAAGGTCATGTGGTTGAAACAGCAGCACAATCCCTGAGTCTATTGATTTTCTCATCTGAATCTTGTGCTCTCTCTGGACCTGTATCCCCTACCCTCTACACAACCTGTCCCTGCTACAAATTAGCAAGAAATCATAGAATCCATGTGTGTTAATATTATTTACTGTTTTGTCAGTTCAGGGCATTTTGCCTTCCCTCAATGACCCATCACTTTTTTCAAACTGCATCTTATTGTTTTTGCAGTGGGAGGAATCTAAACCCCTCTTAATCATCAAGAAACACTAACAGTAACATTAGCTTACTGACTGTTGCCACAATTGCTTGTTCTTGATGTCACACCATGAACACTGAAGGAATGGTCCTGCCCTGGTGAATGGTGCATAGTGACAATGTCATCAGGGCTGGTGCAGTGGGTTGGCAATGAGCATCTCTGCAGTGGACTCCTAGGACACTCCTCCCTCTGGCTGGGGCGAGATGACCAAGATATGCTGAGATTTTGAGAGAGAGCACAAAGAACACAGAGTTTAACAAATGTGTGTGTGTGTGTGTGTGTTTGTCTGCTTGCTGAGTGTGCATCCATGTGTACCATCTACCTGTGTCAGTATTGTCATCATCTCTGTACAAGAATGTATTCATGTCTGTTATTGGTTTGTGTGTTGGTGCAGTAAAAGTGGACTTAGTTTCTGGAAAAGGTTCAAGTAATAGAATTATCCAGAGTCTGATGGACAGTAACTTCTCATAGCTGCAGAACAAGTGTGAGTAATGGAAAGAGAAATGGGAAAACAGTAATGGGAGGAAGGAAGATGACAGAGTATTTTGTTTGTATTGTATTGTTTATAGCACATGCACTTAACATTAAGGTTTTTTTTTAGTTGAGACAAGGCCTGGACGACAATTCAAAAGTACTGTTTACCAACTAGTAGTATTGTATTATCCTGATGAGATCATTTTCAATATTTAGTTATTTAAGGGTTTCATTCTAATGTTTTGATCATTTTTATCTGATTCATAATAGTGTGTTACATCAGAAAATCTATTTAATTATTTTGATATAATAAAATACAGTGAATATCAGGAACACCTCATGATATTGTGGTTCAAGATTCAATACTTTGTTCCAACACAACTCAGTTGTTTGGAATTTGCCTCAGTGTGCCCACGACGAGACAACAATTACAGCATAACACATAACAAGATAAGAAACAAAACACATAACCCCCTCCCCATAAAAACACAACCTACATATGTTGATGTAAAATAGAGAATAAATACAAAATAAGCATAAATTACAGTGAAAACTAGTGCAATTAGAGTAGGATGCCATCTGCTTAAAAATACACAATAAAATACAAAATACAATACATTAAAATAACTGTGCAGACTTTACACATACATACATACACATACATAATAAAATAAATGTCTTATATTGAATCCTGATCCATAATATCTCATGATGTGAAATAGACTCCCCTTCAGCTGATCTTGCACGATGTCCCCCATCAGCCTGGCAGAAATGTACCAACAGTGCTGAGCATTTGAGATAAGTTAGCTAACATTCAGACTACCGCTGGGTAAAGAGATGACTGCAGCTTTTACTTTCAGGGACAATTTTCTCTTCACCACAGCCGAGTGACCAGCAGCAAGCAATTAGCAAACCTAATCTGGCCAATGGAGCATGAGCAGGCAATGGGAGGAGGTGACTGTGTAAACACAGAGCAACTTTTAGTGCATTATCAATCACACAGTCTTACTGCCTGTGTGTGTGTGTGTGTGTGTGTGTGTGTGTGTGTGACAGGACAGCTTTGCAGTGCCAGTTAGACAAACAATAACATCAGAGAGTCATCAATTAAGCATTCATTGTTGTCACACTGTGTCGCTGTCTTTGCTGACTGTGTGAGTAGGCCTGCAAACATAATGACTCCGCTCCTGCAGGAGGCCGCTGGTGCCTCAATCAAGATGCTCCTCAGATTAAGTGCTGGGTGCGTTTGCCCACACCATGCTCTATTTAAATAATTTCCATCACCATTGTTGCTGCAAAATTTCCAAACTTGAGCTCATTATCAACACCCCTGTTGCCATGGATATGAGCAAAAGCACACAATCACAGTGAGACATGTACAGTCCTGCCCAGTGATTCAGTCTTGATTGAATTACTTAAAACAGGATTTGCAGCCCTCTGTTTGGAAACGAAGAGTAAAGGCAGTTTTGACTGGCGTCGGAAATGAGCATGCAAAAGTGCTGCTCTGGTCGCAGGACAGAAAAGAGATGAAGCAGCAATATTAAGCTCTTCATAACCACACCTCACTCTATCCTTACTTTACCTTTGCAAGGCGCACATTCATTGAATTAATGGATCTACCCTGCAGTTCACCTCCTGGTTAAAGGAAACACAGTGTGTGTGTGCAGTAAGTAATTTGAATTAGAATGAAGCGCAGAAAAAATATTTTTCCTTTAATCAATGCTTTATGGATTGGATTAGGACTGCAACTTGAGCATTATTTGTAAAAAATGATTAGGTAATGACTGATTGCTTAAATTAGAAATGGCAAATGTCCACTGCATGTTCCCAAAAACCAAGGCATCATCTAACATTTAAAATATTTAGTAGATTCCACAATGATTTAAATGATTTGAAAAAATCAAAAGGGGTGCATATTTTTACTTTTGAGATGCAGGAACAACAAAATTGACTTGAAACAACATTGATTATTCTTTTCCTTGCATTTCCCATCAACAAAGTCAGATTCTTGATTGTGTTTTCTATCTTTAGTGCAAATTATTTCATAAAGTGACATTAAATCATATGTAAGAGGCAGTTTCTTCTTTTTTTCAGGCATGTTAAAGTTAATCTGAATGTAATCTTAGTGTCTCTTACCTGCTCGGATAAGTTTGAGACCAGAATATGTAAAAAACGTTTTAATGAGGCCAGATAATTATGTTCCATGTTGTATCCTCTCCTCTACGTCCTGTTTTTTTCCTACACACCACATCCTAGCACCAAAACCACTTTAAACCTCTTCTTTTTCTTTTAAGTTCTTCATAATATAGATAGTAGCAGATAATATCATGTCATCTTAACTTGTTTTTACTAATGGCCTGGATCCACGAGCTGGTAACCTTCATGTTTTAGTGGTCTCAGTTCGCCTTTTGGCCCCACCCTCTTTTAATTAGTTGCCATCCTTCCTCAGGGCTCCATTAACACTGGTATTTTTGGTTTGGGTTGAAGACCACTCATTTCCCTCCAGCTATATAATGATCTCATTTATAGTGCTGTGCCATTTAGAGGGGGACAGGGAAGCACCAATGCCCCATGATACATTGCAGTTTGTTGGTGTCTGTCGGCCATTTAACACTTTGCCTGTAAAGTCCTGGCTGTGAGAAAAGATAAGTAAAATGAAAGTATCTGTTGGATTTGATCCTGTTCTCCTTCTGTGTCTCATTCTCTCTTGTCTTACTTGTCTTGGATCATGCATTTGTATTTTCTCTTAACTTTCAGTTTTTCCTGTCTTTATCTATTCATCCTCCCATTTTTATCCAACTACTTTTTTGTTTTCTTCCCATTTTACTCTCCTTTTCTCTTCCTGTGGGTCATATAAGAATATGGCTTTGTGTAACACCAAGCAGTATACTCTTATATCATATATTAATGTGAAAATAATCAATATAATCTGCTGTAATTTTTGTTTGTTTTGCTAAAAGTAATTGCTACAAATCAATGAGACCAGCTCCTTCCTCTGATTTGTGTGCTGCTGCCTCCTTTGTGGTGTTCTGGCTTTACTGAACAGTGTGAAGTGTTTTCTTTTATTTATTTTTGTCTGTCTTCAATTTAAGAAAAGATTATGAAAATATTCACTTTATTTGTGCTTGAATCTGAGCACTCTGAAACACAATCCCAAGTAAAATGCATTGCACAAACTGGTACATTTTCTCCCTCATAGTCATTTATTGTCAGTATAATTGCATCAATGTCAAAATATTACACAAAGTATTTTAATTTGGAGGGGAGGAGAATGGATTCTTCTGTGTGTGTTACTCAATGTGTGAAAATAGTTTTAGTTGAGCTTGATTGCATTAATGTCATGTGTAGCTAGTGCAGTGTTGAAGAGCAGCTGGAGGAGAAGAAGCCCTATTGTCCTCTTTTGTGTTCTAATGTAAATTAGGATGCTTGGTGGAGAGAAATATGCAGAAAAGTACTGAATGTACGGTGATATTGTACTGCAGTGTGTTCCAAGCTATACAATATTTATATAACACACAACACAAATAACATCATCTGAAAAAATCTTTTAATCAAGACCTCATTTTTACTGTATTATCATTAGGTAGCAGGTATAGGTGTACCTAATAATCTGACAGATTAGTGTTTTTTGCACATGCATATGTGGACAATCAGACTTTTCACTGCAAATGTCCTGCTCTCATGCTCCAAACTGTGCTTTTACATTCTCCTCTTCTTCATCCTTATCCTCCTCATCCTCATTGTTTTCTGTGCTCGCTGTTCCTTCGTCCACTCTGATGGGGATGGCGAGGTAGATGAGTAATGAAAGGTCAGCTGACTATTAATAGCAGCGCTGAGAAGAGTCCAGGAAATGCCAGTGGTATACATTCACAGTCCATCCACTGCTAAATGATACAGTGCAAAATGTAAACAACATGACAGGAGCCTTTCTCAATTGAAGTAGAGTTGTAAAGCAAAAATAAAATGGTTTTTCAGACTTGTTGGTGGACAATGTGAACTAACTCTTACCGTCCATATGAAGCATCATAGAAGAGCAAAACACAACAAATAAACAACCTACTCTCTGAACATGAGAGCTACTTCAAATCTCACCCAGCGCACAAATCCAGCTGTTTGTTTTCAGACCCGGTCTCACTAATTTTGTGTAGTACTTTAGGTTTATGTAAATATGAATATACATATATATTTAAGCACCTTAGGTAAAACACAATACATGAAAGTTTCTCTTTCTCTTTTTTTACACTTGTATTTTTTTTTCGAAAAAATGGGAGTTGTTCGGTAAAGAGCTGGCAGCCTGACCTTTGATTTTATCTGATGTGTTAAGATTGCTAACCTTTACTGCAAAAAGGTTGCTGAAAGCTTCTGTGATTATTTTACTATGAGATCATTGACACTGAAAAGTCAAAAGTCAAACGGGAAAGTGGCAGAAAGCAAACTGATGGAGAGAAACTGACAAACATTTAGATACAATTTTATCTCAAAGCACTTTACTTTCAGTTACCTGTTATTTCAATATGTTTCTAAAACACAGGTTTGGTTTTGCAGCACACCAAAAAACTCAATTTGACGTTTAGATATGAGGACTTGTTGTGTAAATAAAATAGTATTCTGTTTTTGAGTAAAGGAGCCTTGTTGCTAAGACGTGTTACTCATCAGCCCCCTGGCTCTGAGGCTGTACCAGTTACAAGCAAACAGATCAAGTCTAATGATGTTTTGTGGAGAAATATCATACAGGGACTCTGTTGACTATACTGTGCTGTACCCTCCAGCTGAGAGGACCGTGAAATGGAAGCAAAAGGAAATGTAAAAAGAGGCCTGTATGCGTCAGCGCGCCTGCCTACGTTTATGTGTGCACATGTCCATGCATACATCTGAGCCGTCAATATCCCTCCATAAAAGATGGATACCTTGAGTGGGTAGAGAGCACAAGGTGCAGAAGGAGGGAGAAAGAATGAAATGAATGTACCAAAAGAGGTGAAAGTCTATTTTCACGTAGTTCAAATTGCAGTGTAAGGCGTAACAGAAAACATGGCTCTGTGCTGGAAAAGTACTTTCAGAGTAGCTGTTCTGTATGAAGTTATTCAGCTGAATAACGACAGGTCTGTGATCTGTCTGCAGTCTATGTTTGGAGTGTAACGCTTTGTCGGCCGCAATCATGCACGCCAGATCCACTTTCTAAATTTGTGCAACCACTATTAGACTGTTGGAAAATAACCACACACTCATCACCTTTTGTTTCCATCTAACTCTGCACAGTTTCTCATCCAGTGTAAACCAAGTGAAAGATGGGAAATGACTAGATTGGAAACAATTTCACAATTCCAGAAAGGACTGTGTAAATTTCCCATGAGACCGTCCATTATGACCAATCCTCTCTTGGTGTTTTCATCCAAAAGCAATGGATTACTACAGACAACATTTAAAGAGGACAAGTGTTCCCCTGTTGGTCTCACCCCTACGATGTATGATAATAGATTCTTTTCCTACCACGAGGACTGGGTGCACTTAAAAGGAACTACTTTGCATTGTGTGTTATCCAACTAAGTATATAATGTGAACAGATTTGCTAAAAGGCAATGACAAATGATGACTGTTAAATATGGTAATGACAAAACACACTGACAATAATCCTCTTCATGCACCTGCATGTCTCATCTACAAAAATGGAGGTTGGCCACATGAGGTCATCAGATTTCTGTGCTGTCCTTCACAGTTCCTGTCTGATAAATCTCCTTCAACAGCAAGGAAGCATTTTTTCTTAAAGCTGCCTTAGTGTTAAAGGTACAGTGTGTAGAATTGTGTGATATCTAGTGTTGAAATTGCATGTTGCAGCTGAACAACCTTCACCTCACCCTCTCCTTCCAAACATGAAGAAGAAACTGTGGTAGCCTTTAATTGTCATAAAAACTCAAAAGGTGTTTAGTTTGTCCAGTCAGAGTCGACTATCATAAACCTAAACTATGCCATAGTAGAATCTTTATTAGTACGAGTTTATTCTCATGCAGTTTGAGTCTTCCCCCCTCACTATAACATTTACAATACGTTTTTTGTGGGAAGTATGCAAATAAAGCCACAATTTGGCTGCATGGTGCTCATGCCGTTATTATTGCAAACCGCAAAACGAAATTCTGTGAATGCAATTAGTTGTGCTGCCAATGCAATGGTGCATGTAATCTGTAGGTCTTTAATTAGATCAGATTACATGTCCCTTTGAATTAAATGACTACGCTTGTTGGGACTTATGTTTACTCCACGTGACAGTGAGGAGGTGCTCGTATGCATGCACAGTCTCATCTCGGCAGAGGCAGTGAAAGTGAAAGAGTGAATGATGGGGGGGTTGTTTTGGAGTGTGTGTGACAGAGAGGAGACAAAGAGCAGCTCCGTATTCTTATCTCAAAAACCAGTGATGTCACGTGGAAAACTGTGTGCATTGCAACACAGAGGGAAATTGGACCATTAGATCTGTGTCTGGAATTGAAAAGTCAAGAAGTAATAAGAACGATAATGAGGTATAGCTTTTCACTCCTCTCCCGTTTAAGTCGTATGAATTTAAGGAGATTGCCATGCTATACCTGCAAGTGATGCAAATGTGGAACATTCATGTGTCTTCCACATTGTGCACACACTTAATTTATAACTTACACAAAATGTATAACATAGACATTTGTTGAAGGTAGGTATTGCAGAGGGAATGAAGGACTTCTTGTAGATGTTTTTTCAGGCCAGGTAACATCTGCCTGATGCCAGTAACTGGAAGGAATGGTGTCTCACTGACCGGGTGTACAGTTCAGATAAGGGAGTTTGGGGTGAACCAATTGTATGAATTAACCCACAAACTAGCATTATATTAATTAAGTCCACCCTGACTCTGCTCGCTCACTTTTCTCTCTCTTGGTTTGACAGGCAGTCACACACACACAAACCCAGATACAGCAAATGTGGTTTAAACATTGATTTCAAACACGGCTCACCACATTATGTTCAATACTTCTCTTAAATGAGTAAAATCTTTCTTCACAACTGAAGAGAGAAGTTCATTCCTTTATTCAGCCATTCTCACACACTCTCTCCCTCCCTCTCTCTCACTGACTCTCGTACTGACACACAGAGACATTTTACACAAACACTAACAGTGTCAGTGGACATACATCATACTCGCTGCTGTCCTTTTTTTACATGATATTTATTCTTGTTACTTTTGAAAAACCGGCCGTTTGAGCATCGTTATGACTGAAGCACCTGCCAACATCGAACCCTCTGTCAAAGTCACTCAGATCGTTCCTTCTTGACAATACAAAATCAGACCTGGGCCTGCTCAGCGTTTTCTACTGTAAACACCACAGAGCCTGATTGGATTTTAATTGCTTAATTGTAGTATGGAGTGCACCTGTGTTGAAGTAGCTGCATTAGTTACCTTCATTCACTCATCTATTCATGTTTTTCTTTTGTCTGTCATCACCGTAGAGACATAGAGACTTTTAAATTAGGTTTTCATAAAGCAGGACATTCTCCATATATTAAAATGTCCCTAAATTATTCCACATGGGACATGCATCTGGCTGGTTTTGTGCTTATTCTGTAGCTGTCTGTGATTATCAAGATACCTAAGCTGCTAACAAAAACAATGAGTTCTAGCTTCTATTGTTTACTCTACATATTGCTGTGTTATTTTTTCTAATGACTTGTTCTGACTTTATGAGTCGATGTCCTGAATGCACCATTAAACCACTGAGTGCTGCAGAATGGATTGTAGGATGCTGTGGACCTTCAGTCTTATTTAAAAGCAGGATGCAATCATCAGCACCCATTAAATGTGTTTGGCCTTGTTGGTCTGTCATAACTTATTAGATCCAACCTTTGTCACATGTACAGGTACATCCATATAATGGATGGTGAATGGCAGAGTGAGGGTTCCAGCAGGCAAAGGTGGAGGGCAAAGGTAAACAAGGCGGGCGGCAGGGCTGAGTTGAGTGGGAAGGGAAGGCTGGGTCAAAGGGCAGCTGGCAGAGCAGAGAATGATGACAGATGAGCTGACGGGGGGAGATAGGGGCTTGAGGGAAGCTGGAGGCCAGCGGTGATGAGCAGGTCTTGGGGAGGTGAGCTGAGCAGTGAGTGTCATGGGTGGACAGTCGAGCAGATGAACACATACACAGGGGAGGATCTTAAGATTCAGTTAGATGCGGCATCTGTTGCACTTCTGTCCGTCCAGGGAGAGGGATTCCTCACATGTGGCCCTCTCTGAGGTCTCTATGTTTTATTTATTTATTTTTTGGTAGGGTCTCCTTACTCTTGTTGAGGGTTTAGGACAAAGAATGTTGCATCTTGTTAAACTCTATGAGATTAATTGTAATTTGTGAATATGGGCTATACAAATGAAATTTGATTGATTGATACACTGATGGGCTGATCCGTAGATTCATAGCTGCTGTGGTGGTAGATTGACAGTCGGAAAACCAGAAGAGGGTGAGGAGTTTCACGCCCACAACACAGTCAAACGTAAACATACATAGACAGAAAGAGACAGAGAAAGACAAACAGAAGTGCAATGAAACAACTGGGTTTACAGCACATATAAATACACTGCATTGTTGTTAACAAGCTCATATAGAACCATACTGCTCTTTCAGTGGTGTGAGACGGATGGCAAGGGAATTTAATGGGCAGGTACATCCCTGTAAAGTGTGAATCACATAGTAGAGGTGGAGATTTGTTAATGGGTGTCTGTTCCTAAGGATAATATCTGGTTTCTGGGTCTTTCTGTGTTGCTGTTTGCATGGTCTCTCTGTGTCTGCAAGGGATTTCCAAAGACATGAAGTGTGGAGTTAGGTTAATTGAAGACTATAAATTGATAGTGAATGGTTGTCTGATAGTGGTCTGTTAATTGGCCCTCCGCTAAGCTGGTGACCTATCCGGGGTGTACGCTGCCTCTTGTCCAATTACAGCTGGGATTGGGTGTAGTTACTGGCATATTTTAAAAGATCAAACGTGCTGTGTTGAGAAAGACGATCCTTTCCATATCTAGACCAGCACACAGCAATGCAAACCAGTTGTGTTTTGCATTTTTCACCCCATCGGCCACAGGGTGCAGTGCTGGGTGGGCTCTGTTGTTCAATCAAACTGCCACTGGGTTTTATCAGTACATACCCATCCTGTGTATGTACCTCCACTTTACGAAGCGTTATCCACTAAGAGGACCTTCTAGAGCGGTTCACAATCATGCGGAAGACATGTTCAGTGCTGTGTGAAAGGGTTGTAGGGCATGAACTACTTCACAAATGGAGAGTTTGATTTTGTGATGTTGCCATGGCTACTTGAACACATCTCATCTCGTCTCATGTGGACTGCCCAGATATGCTTGGCCATCTGTTTCATCTGTCACATTAAAAGAGGAAAACAAAAGCACAGGTTACTTGTTTGTTTTTTACAGCTACTATTATAATGCATGACATGTGCAGAACTCCCTAAAACTGCCCTGACAAATCAATGGTTTCAGTGCAGTATGTGACGTGGACCCAGCTGCTAGAGGGATGGATATGAATCAACAGCAGAGGGTCCTTTGTTTGTGTCACTTATTTTTCCACTACACATTCACTCAGAACATATCACACTGTTGCTTGTCAATGCCTTGATGAAGATAATACAAAACACGTGTCCCTGGTGAGCACAGAAAAGGTGTTGTGACCGCCATCAGTGTCACAAGATGGAACAGTGCAGCAAGGCGACATCACATCTCATCAATTCATCCAGTCTGTCACCAGAACAGTAGACCCTGGCCAAAGGGCTTTACCAAAGCCAGCTGCCTCCCTTTTTAATTTGATTCCTCACCTCATCGCCCAGGACGAGTGCAGTCAGCCATTGAGCTGTCCAGCAGTTTTGTCGAGACATCTGCTTGTGAGGACAAAGGGACTTTTGTTGTTGTATTTTTCATGTTTTCATTCTCCTTCGCATGCCTCTTTGTTTGTGGGATATGGCCAAATTGACTGCAGGTGCTAGAGAAGGATGCAGCTCTGTCTTGCTCACTTTTGTGGGACTGATGAGAGAAGACAGCGAGATGAGGAATCATGCAGTAGTGAGGGGGAGTGAAGGCCATCGTTGGAGGAGGTAGTGCAGGCCAAAGCTGAAAAATATGCAAATATGAAATTACTTCATTTGAAAAGTGAATGGAGACTTTCAAGGACATAGTTTGATAATCATAACTTTCTGATAGACAATAAAATACATTGTTTTCCTGTACTTTCCACAGGATATGGTGGGTGGCTTTGAAAATTCCCAGATATAATAAGTAAACAACACCTGTGCCATCTGTTTCATACGGTTTGGTTTTGATACACAGTAACATATTTCATTTTTTAATTATTTTAAAGCTCCAGTGAAATGGCAGCTGGAGAATCTTTACCCGCTGTAATGTGACTATGTACTTGTCAAATCGTTTATACAGATGGAGCATAGTTTGGAGGGGTTTTAATCACATTGCCCAATGATTTGATCCTTCAAATGTGGCTATGTCTTGGTGAACATACAACCTCTGGAAAACCTCAGTGATTTGGTGTAGGACTCCTCCCACAATTCTGTTGTGTCAGACTTGTGGCCTTCACCCACACCTCCACACCTGCGCTGTTCGAGCAGTAGGCGGAGATGGTGTGGGAGAAACAAATACATCTGACCATGCTCCTTGGGCCAGGTAAAGTTTTTGCCAACTGACAACCAAACAAACATCAATGATAAACAACCAAACAACGTAATTTGTGGTTTTTATTAGACCCCGACAAATATTGATTTGCCCATACTGACATTAGAGACTAAAAACGTTCCAATTACTAATATATCGGCCAAAATGTAAAAAAAGGTGTGAAAGATGTGAAAAAATTGACCATGAAACCATGAACTTTATTATAAACAACTATAAATATAAAGAAAACACATATTTAATCACGTTTACAACTTCAAAATAATAGAGAAGATAAACATAAACATTTACATATAATATAAATATGAATACACATTTATTTATTCTGAAAAATAAAAGTTTTTATATTTGTGCAAATCTGCAAAAAAATGTTCAGAACTGATATGGCCCTGACAGGCTCATATTGGCTGATATTATTTGTTTTTTTATAACTGAGCTGCAGGTCATATTTGTGAGCACATACATACCATGCTTCAATGTGACGACTATTACATGATGAAATACATTACAGGAAGAAAGTGCAGTGGTCAAGTGTACTTAATTATATGCAAATTCTAGGACCATTAAATTTAGTTTGTCCTAATTTGTAAATGCCATTGGTGACATCTTGAGTGACGGCAGAGTTTGCTGATTTTTTAACTGCTCCCTGTCCTAGTTTGCCAACTACCATTACAGTGAACCTGGAGTCACAAAACCTGCAAATATATGGAACTGTGCTCATAATAAATTCTCCCTATATTTAGAGGCTATTAGCTTAATTGTACTTTTACTGTTCTTTTTTTACCACCCGTGCATGTGTATGTGCTGCCTTTTCAAGAAGGAGATTTTCATAACGTACGTGTATAACAGACCCTCTTTCCTTGCCGGTCATGCCTCAGAGCAGAGTGTAGATAGGCGAGAACAAATGCCAGTTGCTGCTATTTCCGCTGGCTTTCTTGTTTCATGCTTGGGCCGATAGTTGGCTCTTTTATCTGCTCTTTTGGCCCCTGATAGATGAGGCAGAATGATAAAAAGGCCAGACCTGGGAGAAACAAATTCCCAGAGACAGATAAGAGGATACTGCAGGATCAGGCTGTGAGAGAGGGAGATGCAGAAAAGAAACCTAACAGAGGGGGATTAAACGGGGAAGCAAGATAGCAAAACAAAGGTGTGGTTGGTGCAACCAGAGTGGGCTGAACAGCAGAGGACCTGTATTCAGAGTGAATTCCCTTTTAGGAAAATTGTGTGCTGCTGTGTTGTTAAGTGATTAGATTGGAGGTGATATTTCTGCGAGCATGTACATTAACACAATGCAAAACATTGATCCACTTCTTTTTTCCCTTCAATTTTTCCTTTCCATTCCTCTCACTCCCTCTCCATTTAAATAATATATTTAGTCTCTTGTTATAAACATGTGTAGTTTCTGTTGTGAATGAGCCATAGTCACAGCAGGAATCTAATCTCTTATTTGTGTATGTGTAGCCATGAATCCAACATGACGCGTGTGTGTGTCTGTGCCTACGAGTGAGAGAAAAGGCGGGAGAGGTTGGAAGAGGTTTTGTAAGCTCTTCAGAAAAGGATGCTCACCTCCAAGAATAAGCTAGCAATTGTGGGTGTACATGTGTGCATGTGTGAACCCAAGGGTTAACACAGGGACACCTGCACAGAAAGGAGGAGAGAAAGAGGTAAGATCGAGCGATAGGTTCTTGGCAGCGTTGCAGAGTTAGGCTGATTTATCTTCCCACATTGTGACTCACCATTTGTCACCCATACAGTTTACATTTCAAAGCAGCTACTAAAAGATACAGATAAAGTGATAGAGAGAATGGGGGGGGAGAAGAATAGGGAAGGAGAAGGCGAGAAGAGGGAATCAGACAGTTTGGATTTCACAGGATAATGCGGAAAGTAGGGCATCAACAACACACCCACTTCATTTCAATCTCTCCCTGTTTCCAGATGCACCAGATGCATCCTGTCACCAAACTACCAAATGTGCACAATCACGCTCCCTGTGCCATGGTGCACAAAAATAGGTCCATATGTTTTTAATGACTAGTTATTGCAAATGTTTCCACAGGGTGCCTTCAATCCGAGTCAGACAGTGTGTGTCAAACTAAAGCTCATTATAGAAGCTACATCATGTGATTAAGTGAAACGTTTCATCTCTCATCCAAGAGGCTTCTTCAGTCCAGTTCGCCAGGTCTAGTTTGTAAAGAACAGATGCATATCTCGTGGCCACGAGTTATTCATAAATAAATAAAAAATAAAGGTGAATTTAATTGAAACCAGCCTTCTTAAGTGTAATATGTTACCATATTATCACCAGTAGAGGTGAAGTGGAATGTTAATGCAGGTGCAGGTCTCTAAATTGGAGAAAATAATTCCTTCAGGTGGGTGTTGGGCAGATGAGTCAAGCATACGTGCGGATTCGGATGTCGTCAGAGCCAATCCTCACATCTCTAATATATATAGATAGGCCTATCTATAGACATACAAACATTAACCATTGAGTGCACTGTACACTGTCATGATGTCTGCTTGAGGGGAGTCTTAGGACACTGAATCCACTGTCTAAATCTATTAATATGAAATCTTTCCAAATAAGTGGGTTGTGCAAGGCTGTCAGTGTCACATGACACTCTGTATTTATATGTGATCTGATGAGGAACATGTTCACACATCATCCACATCAGACCATGGATCCCAGAGCAGAGAGTAAGGACAGTACAGATAGTATATTTTAACCTTGTTACACATGGTTGGTTGGCAACGTGTGTGTGGGAGGACTGCTGTGCTTGGGTGACTGCCTTAAGCAATCACCATCATGTGCCAAGTAATAATGTGCCACTATTGGAAATGTGTGCAGTAAATACCTGGCAAAGATTACACTCGTTGTATGGTTTGTACATGTGTGTGCTTATGTAGTTCAATATATTTAATGTATACTGAAAACATCTGTGTATCACTGCGTTTACATATGAGTAGTCATGTATAAGCGCATGTGGTGAATAGTAAGAGCATGCTTTTCCATCATGAGCTGCTATGTGCCAGTCAACACGTGTACACTGACATAAGTATGCACTTGTCTACCATGATGACTTGCGTCCCCTCAATGTCTCACATCTGACTCTTAAAAGCACTTGATGAGCCCCACTGAACACTTAATGTCACTCATGTTTTATGGGGCGCTCTTGATTGTGTCTCTCTGCGTGTTCAGACCCAGTCCCCCTCCCACTGCTGCTCTGTTGCCTCTGAGAGTGGCACCATTCGCCTCACACTGACAGAATAGTTGAGCTTATTCGGATATGCAGCATCTAAGGAGCAGTTACAACTCAAGACTTAGAAATCTGCTTGTGTTGCATAGAAAACAACTGTGGCAGAACTAAACTGGAATTTACATACACAATACAGGAAAAATAGTAATGATAGTGTAACTTCTACCCTACATTATGGCTGTCAATGCCCCCTCCACACACACTCTTGCTGAAGGCAAGTCATCTAGATTGTCTATATATGAGTGATTCCAGTGGCAGCACAAACACTTTTGCAACATAAATTAATTTTCGCCTGTGGAGTTTCCTGACGGCCAAGACTGACGCCACAGTTGTCCTGAGCCATTTGAACCACCTGCACAGGCAGCTGGTGCTGAGACAACCAGGGCTGAAGCGACTGTGTCTGAGGAGAGCGGAGGTACCGAGCCGCTCAAACCACTGGCACAGGTGGTTGTCTCAGCCAGCTGTTCAAACGACTCAGAACAACCGTGGTCTTGGCCGTCAGGAAACTGTGGAGGCGAGAAGCCATGCACCTCATACGACATTTCTGTCACAAATGTGTGTGTGTGAGACAGCTGAATGTGTAGAAGCTGTGTCTGCAGGACATGGAGGGGAGGACAGGATGGAGGACGTCTCTAAATAGTAAAGCATGTGGTGGTTTAGTGGTTTCGTTTCAGCATAGATTTGAAAATGAGCACACATTTCCTAATTCACAAACGTTTGCTTGTGTTTCATAAATATATGATATATGATATAAAAAACAGCATTAATGTGATTCATCAAAAAATATATTTGAATTTACTGCTCAAAAGACGCATTTAATTGAGACGCCTCTCTTTAAAGCTGCTTTAATGCTCATAGACTTGAGTATGACTAAACATCACACCGACAACACTAGACAGGTGTGCAGACAATTCAGGGAAACAAACACGGCCTCATCCACATGAGAGCAACATCCAAGATACAGCCATAGAGAAATACAGTTTACATAGATAATTGCTCTGATGAAAATGGCATCTGACTGGATGAGCTCAATCATCAACGGAGCTCTTCCACCTGGCGACATGCATCACTAACAGTATGAGCTGTAGTGAGTGCCACAGAGAGCGGTCCTGACAAGTGCAAAGAGGATGCATATTCTGGTCGATACTCAGCGCTGGAGCGAGACAGGAGTTTTGACACCCAAAGTGATTATCAGTATGCACCAGCATAGGTTTGGCTCATCAGTGAGCCAATCACAGGAAAATTGGATCCCTGAAATAACAGGCCATTAGGAAGGAATGGAGGAATACTCTGTAGCAGCAGAAATGATGGTTATCAAAAGTTTCATACTGTGACTGTTGAATAGAAACCTTGTGAGTCCAGGTTTTGTGATTCTCATGTTTGAAAAGCTAAGGAAGGCAAATCTCAATTGCAGGCTTTTCAGTTATCATTAGTTGAAAATCAGCCCCTGACTTTATAAAATCACGATTTGTCCAATAATTTGGTTTATTACAGAATATCTGTAAATCTAATGATCTTAAACTGATTCCAATCAACCTCAGCTACTTTATGTTAAGTGCTTGTTATAGAATTAAAGGGATAATTCACCCAAAAATGAAAATTCACTCATGATGGAAGTTGGATGAAAGTTTGAAAAGTAAACTGTAAGCTTTAAAAGTCACTTTATGCGAGCTGCTCTCTCTCTGTTGTGTGTATTGTAAGTTCCGGTATCATGTAAGCATAGCTGTGCAGCTATCGGGGTTTCTCGCTGATCTCATCTCGCACCCCTTGAGTGAGAGCTTGAGCAGTGTGAGCTCCAACGTGGCTCCAGGCTAGGAGGATAACAGACGACATTAAGGCTAAAAACATGGTGTGAATGATGCAGTTTCAAGCTGGATTTGAATGTCGGGGTTACGGATACTTGGATGACACCACAGGAGCAGAATGGAGGCATTTTTTTCTGTTGTTTTGTTTGTGTCGTTCCCCCAGTTACATCAATTTTATTGGATTTGGCTGCAATGCTGTTTACCCCTGAAACTCCAAAAGTGTTTTGTGGACTCAAACACTTCACCCACCCCTCTATCAGCATAGCTATCCCGTTAACATGCTTTCGCAACAAACTCTTCACATTGTAAACAGCAGCAGGTGACATTGTTATAAGAGCAGCATCATAGTGTGTCCTTGATGTCCACATAAATTTGGTCATATACTGTAATTATAGATGTATTACAAAATATTCATACATGTACAGGTGCAGTACATGTGTAGCTCCAAGGACAGGGCAAGGTTGTGCTGTGTTTTTTATTTTTAATTGCCTGGCTCTCTCTCCGTCCTACTTTTCTTTTTTTTTACTGTTCACCCTGTCAGCAGCTCTGCAGCTTTTGAACATCTAGAGCTCCTACTGAGTGATAAAAGCAGGATGTACTACTGAGGATGGATCACACACATATCTAACAGATTAAACATTAACCCTTTGCATTACTGTTAGATATGCACATGAACACTATAAACATAGAGGTTTATGATGTGCATTACTTGTGAAGACATTACATGCAAAGACCCAGTCCTAATCTCAGGTCTCATTCCAGAAGACCCCTTAAAATGGCCAGAATCCATCTATGTAAAACAACACAGTATTTTTTATCCTAGGCTAAGTTGTTGTCACTGAATATTTTAAGGAACTGTATAAAACAGACCTACAGTTCACATATGTATTGTGCATATTTTACTTCAATAAAATACTACTAAACAGGTACATATACACATGACATATATGAATTAATAATACGACCAGTAGTAAGATGTAGAAAAATTAATCTCTTAACAGGGCTTGTTTGAAATGATCTGTCACATGGGTGTGTATGTTCCAGGTCTCTGAAGAGCAGGACTGAGCTGTTTGGCAAGTACTACGATGACACGCCCAGAAAGATTTTCTGCTCCAAAGAATTAAGTGCAGCTAATACAAGGTCCTGCTGTGGCCGAGTCCACCACGGTACTTGCGCTAGCACTTCAGAATCACACAGATACAAGAAGCACACACACACGCAGAGTGCACACACTGCAGCAGCCAGTAGAATCTCAAGATCCTCTGTCGCTCTCTCTGGGTAACGTGCGATTTGACAACAGGAGATATCGATTCAGCTCCCTGCCAGGCTTTTTATAGAAGCCAGCACCATCATTATGACCCACAGCTCAGCCCCAGCCTGCTTCTTTGCGTGCCTCAATGCCTCCCTATCTAGGCAGAGATACTGTGTGGAGAAAGAGGAACAGTAGGAGCAAGAGAGGGCAAGCTAATGATGGCTATAATAAACGTTAAATGAAGGGAAATGGAAAGAAAGACAAAGGATGGAGGGGGTGGGGATGCAGACAGAAATGGCAGGGGTTGTGGCAGACAGCTAAGTGGCAGGTGAAAGAAGCCAGGTTGATAGAAAAAAAAACAAATGGAAGATAATCTTTGGATACTGAAAGGGGGAAAAAAAACTCTTAAGTCTAAAATGTGCACACACAGGCACAGGTCTTACTTGGTCTTCTTCACAGAAAAGAGAAAAGATGAGGGAGCGAGGGAAAAGGGGGATTTAAACAAGAAGAGTGTTGCTTGTATATACAGAAGCTTGCATAAATTTTGAGGCTGGCACTTTTGTGATGTGCTTAGGTATTACAAAAAGCTCAAGCAAGCTTTTAAAAACCTAATGTTAGGTAATATCTGTAATAATTTTGTTGCCTGAAAGCAGAAAATTAATTTGTCTTTAATACCTTTCGAAACACTGCTTACAGGACTCATGCTGACACTTACATGTTAATTTAAAATGCAAATATAATCCCCAGTGCATGGAGTCTAAGATTTGCTGACATGTGGATGCAAATGTGTGGGGGAGTGATACATGTGTACATAAGATTTCTAAGGCCATGCTTGTGTATGGTGTGTGTATTCTAGTACATATTTGTATGTAAGAAACAAGCTGATGAAGGTAGCCAGGCTTTGTTTGAGCACTGATTTAATTTAATCTACATTAACTAAAGGCGCTTTCACACCTGCCTTATTGAGTCCAAACATTCGAACTTGTCAATTTAGTATAAACCCAAATGACAGGTGTGAAAGGTGCCTCAGACCCTGATCCAGAGTAAGATAATGTTTGAACTACAAGGACGTTCATTGGGTGCATTCAAACAATTGTTAAATACTGCTCATGATGTACAGTGGCACAGAAGTTAACAAAATAAACCAATTCATTCATTTGCTCTATTCAAATGGAAAGATTACTACCTGCCCAATTGACAACACACCGACATCAGATGCACAGCTGTCTATAAATCAATCACTGCTAGGTATAGGTAGATGCATCCAACGTTGGTTATGACAATGGGACATATGTTTGCAATTGCAATGTGAAATCAAAGCTAACTGAATCAAACGTAAACAAGGGAACACAAACATGAACCTTGTACTCAGACCATAGTTTAGGTGTGAAAGTTAATCGATGCCATTTCCGTCTTCCGTCAAATTAACGACATTGCAATTGTTGCATATTAGAAACATGCTTACACATTGTTAGAACATAAATGAACGTAGCAACAATCATTAATTGCCTACCTTGGTTAGCAAGCTTACATTAGCATGATGGCTCTGTGTATGTTCTCTGATAAGAAGATACCACACATTATGCTCTGTCATAATGCATACACTTACTGTTCCACAGCGTCAACTTAATTCACAAAATTAACCCCCTGCAGAATCAGTTTAGCTGAGTGGAAAGCATTGTCAGACCGAATAATGTGTGGTGACCAAATGGCAAATCTGTTTTATTATCAGGCTACCAAAATGTCAGTGCCTGTGTGTGTTGGAAACAAGGTTCATCTACTCAGATATACTGTGGGCTGGTTTGCTGCTTCACTGTGATTGATCTAGGCGGACATGTACCCAAAGTCGTATTGCTCTCACGCTCTAAATTTGTCTTGAAGGCTTTCCATTTTATCACCTCCTGTGATTGAACCGTTCAGCTGGTGCCAACATCAGCATCTGACAATTCATTTTAACTTGGCACATTGAATCCTCATTGGCTGCTCTGTCCTTTACTGTACATCTTGGCAGTTGGAGGACAAGCCTCGAATTATATTTTCCGTAAGAAGGTCATTGATTTTGCCTTTTAACAGGAGATGTTGGTTTACCTCATGAAAAGGCAAAGCTACTACTCTTAAACTGAATACACATTTCTTAAATATTTTGTGACACTATATCATAGAAGACTAATTGGAGTAATGGTCACATAGAAAATAGCAATCAAATCAACAGAAATCCAATACACACAATATTTTATTATCATATTCCTACAAGCCGTGACCACTTACTGTAACAGCTGTAACTACTGTTTTTGACAAGCCTGGATGCATCGATGCGTAAAAAGTAGGGTAACTGAATCATGAAACGTATCTACTTTTCTGTGCTATCAACGATGATTAAGCAACAAAACAATACATTTTGTAAATTCCAAGTATAGTTCCTGTGCAGAAAACAATAACATGTGCAGGCTCTAAGCTGGACTTGCACATGCACAGGGGCACTGTTTGGCTGATATGAGTCGGCAAAAAATTGTGCCAGGTATTCATAAATCCCACTAAGTGCTGGCCTCTTGAGTGAATTGTTCTATCAAGAGTTTTACTACTATTTATTACTAACAATACAACATTTATTATTGTGGCTTTTTGTACCTTCAACCACATCTGCTTGCATTAATGTCTGTAACAACACTTCTTTTGATACTGAAGTTTTGAATTAAAATTTCACTCATACAAGCTTTAAGCTTTTCGAGAAGTGACACTTTTTACAACGTTATTTTGAGGACAGAGTCGCACCAGGCTTATCCTGATTCTCTTCCTTTACTGGTTTATGAAAGCAACCTCAGGCTGGTGCATTTGCAGTCCATTCCCTTTCTGACCTATAAAAGTCTCTGTACTGCAGACATGTTTTCAGCTTCTAGGGCACCAATTTTATTGCCTCAAAGCAGGTTATCTGCAGGTTAATTACTCACTGAGCTGCTCACTGAGATGCAGCCAAGAGCATGCAAAGGGTGTGCAACCTCAGGCATGTGTGTGTAATTGCTTATACATGATTGTCATGCATGGCAGTAAGGTACAACCGTGGCCCATGCAATAGAACACCTGTAGCATTATTACACACATATATATTTGATCACGTTCACAGAAGTAAAGTGGTGCTCTTTAGAGTCTGTGGTTCTGGCATTTAAGGTTTTTGCCAGAAATGTCAAATTAGATACGAACGATAACAGCTTTGCCAGAGCAGAAAAGGAATAAGGTCCTATTCTGTTAAAATATAATTTACAGGTTGAGCTCAAATCGGAGAGAGGGGTTCACATGACAACCTCCCATCACAAACCATGGTTTTGGAGGATGAATATACTTTTTCATAGTTTCAGGTCAAATTCAGTTATAGAGTTGTAGTCAAAGGGTGTCTTAAAGACCCTCAAGGGCACCAGATGTTTAAATCTTTCATACTCATAGTTTTCTACAATGTCCTCTGCCATAACTGTACTTTACGGGTGACTGTAATCATAATTGGACCGTGATGAGGTGGTTAGCAGTGTTTCCTCACAGCAAAAGGGGTTTGAATCCTGGATCCACAGAGGACTTTCTGTGTGGAGTATGCTTAGGTCTTCTCATGGGTGCTCCGGCTACCAAAGTCTAAAAACATGTAGATTGGGGTAAGGGTAAGGTTAATTGGAGACTTCACATTACGCAGTAGGTGTGAATTGGTGTTTGTTTGTTTATGTCAGCCCGGGGATACTCTGGCAACCTGTCCAGGGTGTACCCCACCTCTAGCACCTGATATCTTTTCTTGTGCTTCTAGTTTAAATTGTTTCTACGTCGTGCACAGCAGAAGGGTGTTAATACAGAGCTCCAGGGGCAGAGTTCGTGTTTGGATGTGGTGCATCCTGAACATAATGTTACCAGACACTAATTCACGATGTAATGATCTACATAATGATAGTTAACAGAAGCAATAATTGTTGAAATTGAAAAGTATAAGATTTCATTTGTCAGAGGAGATGAGGAGGAGTTAATAACTGAAATGTTGCCCCACAGTGATGTAGTGTTTTTGAATGAGGCTGTGAGAAATTGTGGGAGTGAATATTTTTGTATGTTGTACATTTGTGTGATGTTATTCTGCAGCTATTATTGTAGAATTTACGAGAATGAATGAACTTGTTATGGTGTAATTTTGTTAAAAATGCTGAGTATGAATGGTTTTCGGTATGACATTTATGGCAATGACATGTAACAGAGGGGAAACAAAGTGATCTACAAAGTACAGCAAATATTTTCTATTAGCAGTTCAAAGATAAAAGGATAGTAAATTAAATTTAAATGTAATGAAAATGCTAATATTAGACAAGGAAAGAAATCATCATTATGGTCAGAGTGGATTAATAAATAACAACAAGTTTAATAAAGGATACAAAAGTGCAGTATGGGAAATTAATGTGCTAAATGCACATGGAAACATGTAATAATGAGATTTATTTCTACATCAGATTATATGTATTACATATAAGCACCAAACTACAGTCTTATCCAATGACAATCAGCTGAGATTTTAGTGAACACAGATTGTGGCCTGGGTGTCCTTGGAATGAAAGACAAAGTCTGCAGAAAGCAGATGTGCTTCAGCATTTTAATCACAATGATGTGAAACAGTCAAATAGCCAATTACATGCACATATATTTAAATTAAGATGGCTTGAGCAAGACAAATGCCCTTTCTGACAGCTTCCACCACATCTGATGTGGTGTGAGCAGTAAAGGAAGTAGTGTGCCTGATGAAATGCATTTAAAGGTTGAGGTGTAAACTAATAAAAGCCTTTTTAGTATGATAGATTTGTCTTTCCCAGTAAATCACATTAGAAGTGATTGACTGAGTGTCCGGATTGTTAATTATGTAGACATTCACACAATCCTTTGTATAACTTGAATGGCACTCAGTAGAGCGCATAACTCTACCAAGGTCAATAGTCCCTTAAAATCTATCAAGCTGCACAAAATTGCACACACTCATAGATCACTTCCTTACATATGCCATCAAGACCCACAAATTATTCCCTAGGATTTGTGAAAGTGAAATTCCTGCATCCACCCCCTTTCTCCAGATCCACGCCCAAAATTAGACCAATTCTTTCTTGGTCCATGTCCCATGCTGCCTCCAAAGGTTTGTCTGTAGTCCTGCTGACAAACCAACCAACCAACAAACAAATGGACAGGGATGAAAACATAACTTCCTTGGTGGAGGTATAAATTAAAATGATTCATAGCAGAAAGAGGTTTCAGTTCAGCTGTCCTCTCTTTGACAGCAGCTTTCATGTAATACAAGGATAAGCACTGCGTGCTACAGAAAGAAATGTCTTCCATGCCACAGTAAACACTTTTTCCCACAGGTCAAAAATAAACAGAGGAATTTAAAATGTCAGCGAGACTAGACTCAAGAAAAAATTAAAAGTTGGCTGACTGACGGCAGCTACCATTTAATTGACACCTTTTTTGGTTCAGTACCAGCAGTCATATAGCCTCACCCAGCCACTTCCTCAGATGAAAGTGAACATAGGTTGTCCACACTTGATGTAAGCTTTGGAGTTTTGTCAGTTTACAACATCTGGGTGCTTGTAAGACCAATACTGAAATCCTTTTTTTGGCCAATGACAAAATTCAAGAAAAAAACAAAAACATATGAAATGGATTAAATGCCCTGTGCACATTAGCACAGAGGTAACCTACCTAAATGTTGGGCTGTGTGCAGTTTTTACATTGCGTATATTTGTGACTTTTGATTGTGACCATGTTATTTGTGTCTGTGCAGGTCTTAAACATACAAGCCTACAAGTTATATTAATAATATAATACAATAACAATAATAATACAATTTTAGTGGGTATAAGTATTAATGTATTTTCCTTGGAATAAATTGGCATGGCTATTTTTTTTATACTTCTTATATATGTGAATGTAACAAAAAATAAATGTCTTGGAAAAATATTTACACCCTGTCAACACAAAATACCCATATTTCATGCTAAACGTAGAGGTTTTCACGGTCCCCCTGGCAGTGTGCTGTGGACCCCTATTTTAGAACCACTTCCTCAAAGTGTATGAATTGACTAAATTGAATCCGTGGGTAACATCAGCCCTTCGGTGTTGTTATTAATAGCACTGCTAAGACCAGAGCCAATCACCATTGCTTACTAAATCAAGAGTGTATGGTAATGTTAGTGGTTTTGTCCTGCTCTTTATTACATTTAGGGCAGTTTGCCCAAGGTATTTAATCTGCCCCACCCTGTAGAACAAGAATGGTGCCATATCAGTTAGTTACTTTGGGTTTATAAGCTTTAGCTTTTTTATATATCATGCACCGTATGTAGCCATTAAATTCATGGAGAACCTAATGCATGATTCTTTAGCTGGAAACAGCAAACAATTAATTAGCAAAATGGAATTTGACTTGCACAAGATCATAGCAAGCTTCATTTGTTTAGTAAGTAATGACAACAGTGCAAACAAGTTAATGACAACACAAGTGTGTTTTTCATGTTAAAGAATATAAATTGACAGTTTTACTTAAACATAGGCATGTTACATGTTAACACATAGTGAGAGGTACATATGTGAACAAGTACCTGCAGTTAAAATTGAACTATCTTCATATAAAATGTTAGCTGTACACATTAGTGACTCGTGTTTACAGCATCACCTGCATGTCAGAGATTAAGTCGGCTCTGCCAGTAAGAGTAGTAAGAGTAGTTTTGCACAGAGCTGTATAGAGTACCCACACACAGTTAGACACACAATTACACACTCTCTGCACACACACACACCTTTTTCTGTATCCACTCTGCTGTGAGATGTTTATGCTCAAAGCTAAATTGCCCAGCTGTGTCCCCACTGCTCCACCAGCATTATTAAACACACACAAAACAGTTATTTTACACCCCCTTTCAAAATCAAACAGACACACACCACACTAAGAGACACACACACACAAACACAGAGAGAAGGAGAAGAAAAGAGCAGGACAAGATTCATTCAGCATGAAGCAGAGATTTTTGAGTGTGGATGGAGAGAAAAAGAGGGGGATGAGTGGATAACAGACCATTTGGATTGAGAAACAATCACACTGGGATTTATTTAAGAGGTGTGATTTTGAGAAATTGCACGGCTGTAATCAACTATGAATTTAAAGGTCAGCACTTTGAGTGACGACCCAGCCGGGGCATTACTACCACTGCTTGAAGAAAAACATGGTCGTAGGATGTGAAATTTAACCCTGAGGTTTCTGGAGAAAATTGAAACCTGAATTCTAGTTTACCACAGAAAATCCAAGTGAAAAAACTGTGTCGAGCTGTGACAAGCAAGTGGCCAACACAGCAGTACCGACAGGCTGTGACTCCTGTCAGTCACACACACAAGCCCAAACATAAATCTCTTTATGGAGCCATTCTATAAATAGGAGAATCTAGTCTCTCACAGTTAAAAGAAGAAGTGCAGTGTAAAATGCCACCACTTTGACTTCACCACCCAACTGTGGTGTCAAGTCAAGTGGATGTGAATTATATTTGATGATAAGTTTGATTTTTGTAGCACTCGGGTTTTAATATCATTCCATGCATCCGTAGCCAAAATCAATTCTCAGTTATCTTTTCACATCTTCAGATTATATCATAAACTTGACTGTTCACAACTAAAAAGAAAGAACAAATGTACAGCTCTGCTCAAGTCAAAGATAAATAACAAAGAATGTTATCCATCAATCCATTATCTAGCACTTAGCTAATCCACTGACATTGGGCTACAGTCATTTTTTTGGACTTTGCAAGGAAACCAGAGTACTGGTAACTTGTAATATGTAAACATGTAGATGTAAGACTTCAGAAAAAGTCAAACACTGTTTATCCAGTATTAACATTAAATCTAGGCTCATGTTGGAAGAACTCACACACTCAACACAACTGCTCATACATAAGTTTAAGTTTAATGGCTTTAACTTAAAATTAGATTGCTGTTTTGAGTACCTGCCTTTGTCACACTATTCTATGTTTGTGGCTAAATCACAGGCTGTACCAGACCTCTCTGCAGACACTGACTATTTTCAACATGTTCAACTCTTCATCCGGTATGATTCATTTTAAAAACAAAGTGCAAGGAATATTTGAGAGTGGGGACACTAAAATGTCTATTATTAACAGTCCCCGTAATGTGATGTGAGTATATAAACAGTTACTTCAACGGCAGTAATACTCAGAATACACACGTACAAATGCATCAAATACAACAATATAAAATAACATAACATTTTTATTTGAAGGTAATTACTGGGGAGAAAAAGCAGTAATCAGCAGTACTGTAACAACAATGGCTCCTACAATCACAATCCAAGAGTAATTAATTGTAGCATTTGTACTTTGACACAAAAACACACCTTTGAACATTTTTCTGATATAACAGCCATGTTTTTTCATCCATTGTCAAACAACATGGTTTTTAATATGACGAGTAACAGCAAACCGGAATAACAATGATGATTCATTTTAGAGAAAACTGGAAATGTGATGCAGTGTACATACAGACAAGACAACATGGAATCAGAATTTAGGTATTTCGTTTGAGCAGAATGTGGAAGCAGTGAGAATAGTTTTACACATAAAAACTGGTTGCCTGTCAAATCTTATTGGAACTCTGGAAGAAATAGTTTGTTTTTGGCTGCTAATTGGTCCAGAGGGAGACACAACATCAGTGGAGGACTCATCATGCATACCCCTCACAGGAAACACAGTAACATGCTAATGACTGACACACCATAGAAGTGTTTTATGTTTATCATCACTTTCAGTTGTGCAGAAGACGATGTCTGAAATTAAATGAGCATCATATACACACAAAGCACAGTATGCTCCACATACGGACAGAACATGATCACTGTGCATGTGTTCATTAAATGCTGCATATTCATAAGGGGTTTTGACATTTAAAAAATATACTTTTATCTGTTTCCTGGTGTTCTCATCGACACCAGAATTATCTGGTCAGAGCATATGGACAGTTTATGATTGTGTTGTGATTTTATTAATTTCATACCGAAATTAAATGTTTTGTTATTGTAAATAATAAACAGTCTAGTCTCCCGACTCTGTTTTTAAGATAAGTCGTACATATGGCATGGACAGAAGAATTTGAAAATACAGTGTGTTGCAGAGAGGTCTGTTAAAGCCTTTTTATATGCGGTCTATGGTTATAGCTTGTGATTCGGCACATTACAACTGACTGGCTACGTGGTTCACATACACAGCACTGTTCATCTTCATAATAAATGTGGCTCTGCTAGTCTGGTACATTGTTACACATTCAACATCATACTGCACCAACATTGTCCTAGAAGGTATCTTATGTGATGTTGCTGACTCGTTTATCTGATTCAGTTAGTGCCACCATGTAATTAAATATGGTATAAACTAGGTGTGTGTGTGTATATGTATATATATATATACACACACACACACACACACACACACACACATAACAAACCTCTCTGCACATGTCCCCATGGTATATATGGGCATTTTAGAATGGCATTTTAGGGACATCGAAGTATAGCCTGCTGTTCCACAGAAGATAAAGTCATTTATCATATATGAGGTCATACATCATACATAGCCTGTCAAATAGCATAAAGTCATATAGTACAAAATCATATGATGGAGAAAAAGTATGTGCAAATTTACAGTACAACAATTACAATACACATACATACCTAAGAAGTAAGAATGGTGACAATGTAGATGCTGACTACATGGTCAGCATCTACATTTCATAACATATCATTGCACAACACTCATGGCCATTGCATGTTACAGTTGAGAAGCTTAATGGACAGAGGCAAGTCTTCTCTTGGGAAGAAGATAGAAGCTGGAACATGGATCTTCTACAGTTCTCTGGGCCTGTCTGATAATAGATTGCTCTTAAATTATTTGGATGTGTTGTGCACTATAAGACAAAGCAAATGTTGATTCACTCTGTAAATGAAAGTAACTCTGCAGAAGATAGGGGTCAGTTACAAGTAACAGTCCCTGCTTTGTCTATATGCCCTGCCATTTGTATACTGACTGGAAGTAGAGGACTTCCCTGTGTTTACTTATAGTGTACAAACATCGATCTACCTCTTTCAGTGTAAATGTTGATTTACCACTGAAAGTAGCTGATTGGTCTTTTCTTATTGTACTCATTTTGGCTTGAATGTTTACACAGGTAATTATGGTAATTTCATCAAACAGGCTGTGATGCAATTAAAATCTTGGCCTCCCCATTCCTTCCTCTGTTGTCTTTGCTTGTTGTTACTGCAAAACAAACAAGAGCCTTTGCCATTGTTTCTAGCAGTGGACATACTGAATGTGTTGCCCTTTCTGCTGAGCTAAACACAGCCTTGTGACCGGAGCCCATTGTGTTCTGCTTTAGCGTCCTGTTTGAAACTAATTTGATTGTTTTTCCACATTCAGAAAATAATTCACTGAGAATTGTAATTACTTTAGCCCATTTAGCAAAGTGGCTGTGCAGATGGTATCTTTGAGCAGCAAGTGGACAGACAACATCCTCACACCCTGCTCCCAACTTAATAAAGCTGAAATGTGCTTTATTTCTTTTGTGGCTCTTACGGGTATTAAGTTTGATAAAAGTGAACCTTAGTGAGAGTGATCTACGAATAATAATTTCTCAAAGCACCACCTGAAGTCTAACCTAACCCCCGATATTTGGCTGAAGTGCCTCTATTGGAAATGAATCAATTAATCGCTGGTAATGCGGCCCACCTTTGATTAGAGTTAATCTTCTCAAATATCTGTAAATGTCATGACGCAGAGATTGAAACTGTTTACTCCATGTTAGGTCCAAGATGGTTAGAAACACTGGGTGGTTATGAGCCATGTTATAAAAAAAACAAAAACAAAGACAGTGATATGTGATTATATGATTATATAGACAAGAGCGGTTTGTTCTTGGTTATATGTTAAAGTGTACTCTAACTGATATTCAGAAAGCAACTATTACTCCTGTTATGTTGACTATTACAGCTCAGACCATAATACATGCAGAATTCCCATGTGAAAATATATCTTCTTTCAAATAGTTGATTTTGAAAGTACACTACATAGTACATAGCGTATGTAGAAAATTACACCACTGTACACTTACACAACATTAAGCCCCTGTGATATCTGTATATGATTTGTATGTACAGTATTGCCTACTATAGCAAGCCTCACTCACACTGTGAACACTCACAAGCAGCCATCTCTGACTTGTATTTATTTCAGTCACCAGCTGTGTGGGTATCCAGAGGAGAAATACATACAGACTGACTAAATGCGCAGGCTTCTTTTGGTTTTGATGGCTCAATGAATGTGCATGAGAGCAAAATGTCTTTTTATCCTTTTTGTGTTTTTGAGTGGGAATGAAGAAGAGCTGACGGAGAAAAGGGGGCAGAAATCTTTTGGGGGATTCCTATTTGACCACTTTTTTTCCAGTGATGCTTTGTGCTCACAAAACATTGATGCAGACTTTTGGTCTGTTCCTGCATTCTCTTGGAATTTCATTATAGGAAGTTGAAACAAAAGAAAGGAGCTTTTTAAGTTGTACTTTTCTATAGCCAATGTCAGCATTGCTGGTGTTTATCCGTCACGTAATTACAATACAAGAATTATAATATGCTATTGGTAGAATCAAAGACATGTCAGAAACAGAATAAAAACAACACTGTAGACATCAGCTCTAGGAGATCTTAATAGAACCTCAACTGGCTGAAGTGTGGAAAAGTCGGCTGCATGTAGGTGTTGACTGTAATGTGACAAAACATTTATGCATGTTTGCACTAGCACATGATAGAAATATATAGAAAAGTATTTGAGGCATGCTAACCCCTGCTGCAGCTCTTTTTATTTAAATATTATTTTTGCTTGTTGAATTTTTTAATGTTGGAGTGTAATAAATAAGCATTGATAAAAAAAACTATAAAAGCTGAAACGTTTGCTATGAATCCCTTAAATGATATGTTGATAAAGGCCATTTATGCACAATCAAAGTGTCACATGATCTGTCACATTTGTTCTTAGAGGTTCCTTAGTCTGCAACAACTCTAAAGGCTTCTGCACACTGGAGGATAATCGGGCCGTTTTAGGAAAGAAGTGCAGCCATAGGAAATACTTGTTTATTTGGGAAAATATTAAAAAATTAAAAAGAACATTTCGAAGAGATTTGAAATGCATCTTTCACTGAAGGCCACAAGCAGCATTTTGAACCATGAACTGTTTGAGTCTTTCCTCCTCAGTGCACCTGAGATCTGCAGCCTGGTTCAACAATTCAGCACTGCTGCTGTAGATGTGATAATTCAGTCTAGCAAGACAAGACGTTTCTGCCCTGTTGGTTTCAGAGTACATTGTGAAACTGAAATGAGACGGGCTTACTCTGCATACTATCAATGTGCTGACTTATCGGCCATATGTAAAACATTACTGAGCATTACCACAGTTGCATTTTGGAAATTCAAACTCTGTGTGTTCATCATTTAGCTACAGCAGGTAAACCTTTGCACTGAAGCCTCCTACCCTCGCCTGTTACTCGTATTTTTCATTATTAACTGAATGTTTTTCTGTCACTCAGGTTTTTCTATTTGTTTCTCACTGACAGAGCAAATACTTGCTCCTCGTACATGTTACACCTTGCCCTGAGCTGTTTGAAGGGTGCTGAAAGGTAACCATTGATGTTAAGTGAGGTGGACAGAAATCTCTAGAGGGAGAAGGGCAAACCAGACACATCATGAGCTTTGAGTTGGAGCTTTATTACATTTTCAGACTCCATGAAATCATAAGATACAGCAACTGTCCACTATATGAAATGATGAGAAATGGGTGGATTATTATAAAATCCTATCCTCCTGTTTACAAAAGTCATACAAATAGATATTACAAATAATATTGTTTTATGATAATAAACCAAGTAGTGACATAAATGGTAATCAAAACAAAAAACGGACACACAGAACTTTATTATGACTATTGAACTGACATGCATTTACCATTAAATATTGACATCAGCTGTTTTGAGAATAAAATGAGTATACTTCTATATTTATGTCTCCTCTCCAGTAATCACCGAAGCTCGAAGCATTGGGTATTTGACATTTTATTTAGAAAAGGACAAACACATTCAGCTTCATAACTCAAACAGAACTCTGCATTATAACATTGCAACTATATTTCCTGAATATTGACTATTAAACTGTAAGGTTGTAATTCCATTATTATTATTATCATATACTTTAATTTGATGCACTCATGATGCAATTATATAAATGTTTTAGGTTTCCATGCAAAAAGATTAATTAAGAGCGAATCAGCAAAGGAAAATGAAATACTTAACAGGTTGCCACTCTGTGTACATGTGGCTGTGTTCTGAACCTTGTGCAGCAACTATAGTGAATTCTGTGATAGTGGTTAAATAACTGCTCCTGTACCAGATCCAACTGACTCTGTTCTCACTTTGAGTCATCTCCCCCTCCTGCTGATTCCCACCTGCTCTTGTGGAAGTGCTTGGGGATTTTGCTTCCTCTGGTAACTATACTTGTCTCCGCAACAAACCGCATGTTGATCTATTTGCTGATCACAGGATTATTCCTGTACATGTTCAGTAAATACTGTGTCTGTCAGCATGGGTGTACACTGTGTGGTGGCTGGACAGACTCAAATCACGTTGGTCTATGTTATCAAATGATCACACATAGCTGCTTAGTGTTAAAGGTTTTTTATTTCAAGTTTAGTTTTAAAAAGAAATCATGCACAGATAGTTTCACTCTGATCCAACATACTGAATGTGTCAGGTATTGGTGTGAACTTTACTTATTTATTCCCCTTCTTACACAAATAATTAAACTCCTCTGCCCTTTGATTATAGTATTGTAGAAAAAAATCAATCAGTATGAGGTATTAGCATAGACTGTATATAAAGAGTCATGTCCATCACAGTGTAATGTACAAACAGTAGAGCTAAAGTGTTGCCTTAAGTGTTGTCTTATAGTACACCACCATCACTGACACATAAAGGTATGCTCTCTTTTTGACCATGCTGTGCTGATATACCCATAGTGCACCTCTGTACACATTTCCTTGACTCTGTGATGTCATCAGACTGGGACGGCCGGGGGTGGACTGCTACTGTCAGCATGAGAGCGGAGCAGCTGTTCTTCAACTGCAGTTCCTCATCAATGAGGTAAGACATAGTCGTCCTTTGTCTATTTTTTTGATTATGATAATGATGAAGACAATTACTTTTTTTTAAATGGTGGATGCACGGTGTTGGATTATTTTTGTGAAGAGTAGAGAGGAATTCTGTCTCTGAAGCTACTCAAGCAATGCTTGTGAGTAGAATTAATTAATTGTGTATTTATCATTATTTCTTATTTCATGGGATTTGTTAATAAGTAACCTCAGACTTGTGCTTTAAGTTGCACTGTCATCTAATATCTGACATAAGTCATTTTTAGTAAGTACAACAAATCAAGCACCTTCTAAAATGCAGGTAAGACTCAATTTCCAAAAGTTCTGCAGATTTGGCTTTGTCACAATCAGGGCTATAGCGAGGGCAGAACACTGTTTACATAACTTTTCAAAATAAAATAGTGTTTATGCACCTTTTTATGGTGGTTTACTCACTTGTTATTGTGCGATTTTTTAAAGTTTGAGTCAAATTCAACACCAATGTTTGCTGAGCATTATATGACCGTTCAGAGCACAACCTCACCTTGTACACGCTCCTTCGCACTGTTGCCTGGCACCCTACTCCTGCTCTCCTGTCTATGATGCTGGTTGGATTTTCTTTTCATAATGAATGCACTTTCTTATTATTACATTTGCATTGATCTAAAATCAAGATTTTAACTGTTTGTATGGAAATATCTTAATTTGTAAAGTAATTAGCTACTTAAAAAGTACATTTGCAATTAACAATGTAGTCCCTCAAATTTGAATACAGTAATTGAGTAAATTTACTTACAATACTTAATACAATTTGAATTCATTGACTCTATGATTTGATTTCAGTGGTTCTAGTCTCCTATGCCATATATAGTCTCATATATGGGCGACCAAAGTTCATCCACCTTTTCAATAACGGCTTCAGAGAGCTGCCAGAAAATTTCTGTCAGCCCTGGTCACAATAATTGATGTTCTTTGTTTAAGGCGTACAGGTGTAAAATTGTGTTTTGTGTTAAACAGCAACATCTTTACCATGTGGACATTTGTGTAAATATTAAATCAGAAAATGCTCCTGAAGCTTTATTTTGTCCATGTTGGGTTTGGCCCACTACATAACCCAGAAATCAAGACCACTGAGGATAAAATGATCCAACCACTCGAGTTGTCTCATGAAAAGGATCTCAGTTTGCCTTGTGTGTGAAAACAATCAATCATGAAACTATAACCCTGGTACCCCTTTGGCAGATGGGCACCATAAATGATGCATTCACTTTCACACCGTTGTTTTTGTTCTTGACTGCAGATTTAGTTTCCAATTCAGTGGTTACTTTCAAAGATGGATTTTTCCATCTTTGAAAGTACATATTGACATATTTGAGTTTACAATATTTAGCACTCAGTCTTGTTTGTGAATCAGTTATAAACTCTCAGTTGTTTAATGTGGAGGAGCTGATGACAGCAGGAGACAAAGCACTCTGTAATGAACCACTTAAATCAAATGATCATTAGGATCATTGCTCGCTCAAAGATGCATAGATTTGTTTCCTCTATGTCTCTAAAACTATTTCCCCTCGCTGTCTGTTTTTGCTGTGTGGGCTGACACATAGCAGTGGTTCTTTTAGGCCTTTCACAACAGCTTACTCTGTGTGCTGCAGTTTGATTCCATGTGTTGTTTACTAACAGAATACTGTAGGTGTATTAGCAGAAGAAAAACAGGTCCTGGTGTTAAAGATCAGGAGCTGAGTCACACGGTTCTCTCCACTCTGTGATTCTCTTTATCCTTTATCCTTCTTTAATCCATTTGCTCCTCCTACCTCTCTCTCTGTTTTTTGTGTAGAACCACTCTGTCTCTTTTTATGCCCACTGGCTCTTTCAGCCCACTTCTCCATCACTCATTGGCCTACTTGTGATGTGTCTGTCTGAGGCAAATGGATATGTATGGGCCTGAAGTGTGTGTGTGTATGTGTGTGTCAGGTACTGGCTTTGAGTATGTGTGTGGAGGCTCAAGTAGAAGTCGTCATGTGTGTGTGTTTTAAAACCTTTGCCAAGAATGTTATGTTTTCATTGGTGTTGGTCTGTTAGCAGGATTATACAAAAACTACTAAACCAGTTGATTGTAACATGGAATCTTTTCTTTTTACCTTCTCAGCCATTTTCCAGAGACTATTAATGGTTTTTCCCTTTCTGATACCAATTCCGATACCTGGACTGTGTGTATCAACCAATGTCAAGTGCACTTAAAAAAACAACAACAACATATATAACGTTTAGCAACAGCTGTGTGCTGCTAAACCTATATGGAGTAATTTTCCCCTTCACCTCCTTGTGATCTCGGCTGAGTGCCATTGTAGTTTGTGCATATTTACAAATGAATTGTTGCACTTTCATTGTGAAACGAGTGGGATTCAACCTAATATGTGCTTTTGTGTTTGTCTCTTGTATATCAACAGGCCCTCACAGTGATTACTGTAGGTCCTCCCATCGTTTGACAGGTCGACTAATAGCTGTGCAGCATGTCAGTGTCCTCTTTTAGATTCACTGTGTGGGCGGTCAGCCTTCCTGCTAATGTTTGACTTACATTTTCAGACCAGCCTCTTCACATTCACTTAGATGTAACAGCTTACCCCCATTAGGCATATTCAACCCACTCCTTGTACGTATCTGTTTCATGCATCAAGAGTGGGTCTCTTCCAGGGTTTGGGTGGTTTACTCAAATTTTCCAATGGGCCACAGTCAGCAGCAACTGCCAATTACCGATATATTTGTACAAGTGTGTGTGGGGCGCACCCTACTATTGGTGAATGCAGTTATGGAAGAGCTGTGACCACTTGTGATCAGATCTCATTTCACCGCTCTGTGTGCAAATAAACGTGACATCAGTGTTGATGAAGACCAAATTATGTTCATTTTTACCCAGACTGAATTCACACGTGTCAGATGACCCTGTGTTTGTGTGTCACTGCGAGAGAGAGAGAGAGGGGAAGAGAGCAAGCGGTGTCAGGAGGGGGTGAATAAAATAATGAATGCAAGATTTAATGCATTTAAGAAAAGTATCCATCATTATGTGGTGATCAGTGTTGATAATGTGGTGGTTTCAAACAAATCAACATATAAACTGCAGGTCAGAGACTTCAGCTGAGTAGGTGTGTGAGAGAGAGAGACAGACAGAGAAAGTGAATGAATGAATTAATGCATGAAAGTCATTTCATATGAAATATATTGGGTTCAAATTTGTAGGTTCATTTATACAGTTGAATTATTTCTCTGAGGCAGAGCATTACATCAGCAAACTGAAATGTCAAATCGCCCAAACAATGCCCCCCCCCAAAAAAAACAACTGACGGTGGGCTGATAGAAAATAAATGTCCAAATATATAATATGTAAACTTCCAATTGCCTGACTGTAGTGTCTTTTCTACATCACATAGAAGTCAATTCAAAGTATTTAGTTGTCACCTATTTTATAGTGTTGTCAAGCCCCTACCATGCCATTGTGTTTGTGAGGGTATGAATAGGCAAATGAATGCGTTTGTTTGTGTCTTCTGAATTCATTATGTTGCGTCATGAATAATACGTCTCAAGAGGCTGAGGGGGATGTCGAAGATTGGTGTCACATGAGGTTTGGTGGTGATGGGTGGAGGGGTGTAGACACTGCTCGGGGGAAGGAAAAAGGTGAGAATGATGTTGTTCAAAGCTGAGAGAGGAAGGATGGGCCAGCGGGATTCTATACACGACTTGTAGACTTGTAATTTAATAGTACATGTATTTTCAAAAGAAAGGACGAGATGCAGGTGATTGTTTACAGTTACCAAAAACGAGTTTGTTTTCATCGGTCTATACAGTCCACACACTACACTGACAAACCAACATCAAAAAGACTATGTTATGTTGCTGCTTTAAAATTGATGACAGGGAAAAGAACTTATGATTTGGGAACTCTTTGCCATCTGCTGCATTAATGAGGTGCATTACAGGGACCAGTGTCAGTGATTCATCTTTGGAACATTCAGACCTCCTAGTCCTCTGAACAGGTACAATGATTAATGGTTTTAAATTGCAGGGTAAACTCTTTTATTGCATATTATTAACAAAGCCCACTTCCCTCAGAAACAGAGAATCTTCACATTTTAGTAACTCTGCATCATTATTAATTTGTTTTAGGAGAAACATAAATTACACTTTATTATTTATAATTTATTAAGCCTCATATTCAGTGTTAAAATCAGATTTTCATTGCTTTTTTTTTCAGGTTTAAAGAACTTCCGAAGAAAATCATTTAAGCTTTGTGCCTCAACTCAGGGACCTCTCTTAAGAAAGGGCTTTGTATCAGACCATGTAATGAACAGTTGGTTAATCAAGCAATAATAGATTCTCTGATGCAGAGTGTTTAATGAGAGCTATTGTAAGTGATTACCAGCCAAATATGAAATGTTGATCCACCAACCTTGTGAACATAATGGTATTTATTCAGTTTGTATAGAGGTATCTTCTGTTGGCCCTGGCCCCTGCCATTTTACCTGTGCTGTGTACAATAGCTGAACCTGGCTGACTCACCCTTGTTGCCATCAAGCCGTCGACACAAATATACCATAATGGAGCTGAGGACCTGGCGCTAAACATATAGGGTCAGATACAGACATAGTACCAGGGTAAGGGGGAGGGAGATTATGAAGCAGTTACCCAGAGGTGATTCTTACTCCCTGGGGTCCTTAGCAAAATTCTACTAATGGGACCCCCTACCTGACCCATGAGCAGTGAAAACCATTTGCCACACAATCACACCTGGCAGCCCAGTGCTTCCATTACACTTCTGTTTTAAAATAGTTTACTCCATCTGTTGGTCTCAGAATAAGTTAACATACAGAGAACAGAAAGAGCTTTATGTGTATTGAGTAGAATATCCTCTATAGAATCTTAAGAGAAGTGTAACATAAACAAAAACAAAAAAGACATTTCAAAATGCAGAATGCAATAATGCTGAGCTTTGGCTCTGCTGCATGGTGATGAATTCTGGCTGATGATTCATCATCATTCTTCATTCATATGACCTGTAAATTACATAGAACATTATTCATATTTTTTTCAGCTGCTTCTGGTCCATTGAAGTTGGCCCCAGGTTTCCTTCTATATACAGTATATGTATGTATATATATATAAACTTTGGCTAAGCATGACTAATGCACATTTACCTAAATATTGTCCCTGTATGTTTTCAAAGTCATAATGGCTTTTTATGTAAATAACAAAATGAAATAAATATAGGAATACAGAATCATATCAATTTTAAGACGGTCAAATACCCAGACATACCAGGTAATCTTCATCACCGGTTCCCTCTCAATCAAATTTGACAAAGATAAACAGCAGCAAAACAGTATGGAGACAGAGTGACGGACAAAATATGAGGCAGCGGGCGGATAAAAGTCAAATAATTATGTTGTATATTACTTCTTTCTTGTCTGTTGCTTGCTTTTGGAAGACAAATGATTTGTCTCACAAACTTTTAAAGTAGACTTTAGTTAATCATGACAATCAGATGAATCAAGGAAAAGTTAAGGTAATTTATTCATAATTAGAGTTGGGCAAGTTTATGGTTAAGACAATCAGTCAGACAAAGTCATTTTCCAACAGAGTGCAATTACAAGACTATGTTGTCTCCAGAGATAATAATGGTCCCCACAAAATCCACCCGACTCTACATTTCTGGTCTATAGTTTTAGTATTATTCTATAATCACCCCTTAAGCAGATGTTATGTATTTGAACAAAGGGAAAACATTCAGTGAAATACGCTCGTGTTGTACAGTCTTTAATCCCATGATTAAGTTTGTAATCTACAGCCAATTCTCACTGGGCTCCAGTCTTTACAGTGACGCTCTGGTAGCAAACCCGCAGTGGGAATTTCACTGTAATTACAATTAGCTGCCCTCAGAAGCAGGTTCCCAACCCGCTGATGTCATTTGAAAACTTCCTCTAGGTTTTAATTCAGCTTCAAGTCGTGTGTGTGTTCTGGTAGCCACTGGCTTTACAATATATACAATGTTATTTTGGTATTTTTTGAACCTATTCATTTCTGCTTTTATGTGTATATAAGACTGTACATACCTCATGTTGTTGTGGCTAAATGTTCACTTTCCATGTGTATGTCCTTGGTGCCCTACACCTTGAATCTGATATGTTTTTCGCTTTTTGTGTAATCTTCCAAAATCTCATCAGCCAGGATCACAGGACTTGAACCCAAAAGGCAAGGTGTCGTCTGCCTCCCTGTAATTATTCCCTACTGATACTTTCTGGTTTTCTGTGCTTTAGGGGGCGTTGGTCACAGCCTGTGCAGATGACACGCTACACTTGTGGAATCTGCGTCAGAGGCGGCCGGCGATCCTGCATTCGCTCAAATTCAACAGAGAGAGGTAAGCCTTTCAGGCCAATTTAACCCTGATTTGTTTCCCCAAGACTCTTACCTTGGTTGGTACTGATGTTCGTCCCAGATTATCTGGTAGTGTGAGGGGTTCAAGTTCCATTCTTGAACCTCCCAAACTGCCCGCAGAATAATCGGGAACCTCCCTGATACTCATTAAAGGTGTTTGATATTTAGATTTAGAGAGTGTCGTTTCCAAGCTGAACCCCAACAGTCAATGAGACAGAGCGACCTGAGCAGCTGACGGTGATATCAAGCTTTGGTAAACATTCTGGCTAAAGTCAGATAATGCACTACAGTTAACAGATAATATAATAATATTTCAACAGAAAACTGTTGAAATATCACCTGAAGAAAAGATAAATATCTCATGCTGACCACGTGCCCTTGATCATTTTCTCATCCACACTCATTCTGCTTTGGGCAGCAAGTTGTAGCTCCTCGCCAAATCTCCACTTTGTCTACATCAGCTTCCCTTTGAGGACACATGAGAGACACGAGGTGGTGTGTCGTCTCCTCTGGGGCAATAATCTTAATAATATCCCCATTACTTTCTAATCGTGTAGTGTGGTCTTGTTTATATTGAATGTGTGAAGATCTCCTCATGTTTGTGATGCAGCCTGATTTCAAAATAAATTTGTCTGAGCCCAGCTTTATTTAACTATACCATCTCTCAGCCGCATCATCGGCAGCGGTCAGAAACACATTTAATCAGCTCTGTCTGTGTCGAGAAGAAGAGACCTCCTCCCACTCCTCCCGCTCCTCCCTTTGACTGAAAACCTTTTCTACCCTCTTTGATAAACCTGAGAAACCTCATCTTCTGACTCCATTGAACTTGTGAGAAATCTCCCCCAATACCGCCACCCCTGGCTGTGACAGATGACTTCCGAGTGGTAATTAGAAAACTGAATCCATCGCCTTTGACATGTTGCCACATAACTCACCTTTCGCACGGTGTCTATAACCTGACACCATGAGAGAAGCTGTGCTTAAATTTAACATCTAAAATTAAGAGTCAAATTAAAATCTTTTGCAAAGGTTGTTGAAAGCCAGGATTGTTTGTTTGATGTATGAGTGTTATGTGCCTACAGCAATAAGACAGAGAGCCTCTATCCTCTGTCTGTTTCTTAATCTGACACCAATTGAGGGTCTTGAAGGTTAAGCTTTTACCCGACAGCTTCCTCTGCACCATTTGATGCCAGAATTGCTCAATAAACTGGATAAACCTGATCACTGCAGTTAACGTATATTAACTTTAATGGCAAACAAAGGCTTCTAATGCTGACATTTGGTTTTTGAAACGTTTCCTGGCCAAACACAGAAGTAGCTCAGTTGTTAAAAACAACACCTGTTGTTTAATCCAAGGAGTGTCCACTGTAGTTATGTAACTATCCAGAGCACACATTCATAGTCCATCATTAATGTCCACGGGGTAAAATAGTAAGTAGGGATTCATTTGGTCAGTTTGTTCTCATTCTGCCCTATCTTTACATGTTATAACTGCAGACAAAAGAGACACTATTAGAAAATAAATTATTAAACAATTAAATGACAACAAAGTAAAATAATAATCTTGGTGTCAAATTAAAGCTTCTTTTAAAAGTAAGCTGCACCAATGTTCTCTTACCCATTGAGGCTAAGAAAGTTCACAGACATGGTGGAAGAAATCAAGTGAAGCAACCTTCATACACAATGGAAGCATAATTATATAAGATGTATTCAAAGCAAAACACAAAAGACAGGACAGTACAGACACAAATTCGATTAACTTTGTGCTTATATATTTTACATTCCTCTTCTAATTCATCATATAAGAAATGCTTCTTTGACTGAAATCATTAAATAGATGTTTCATATTTCTTCCAGCTTCAGTTTGATGTCTGCATCTGTCTCATGGTCAAGGACATTTTAATGAATTTAATGAATATGACTGAATTTTGACCAAATGTGAAATATAAACCATGCAAACAAATTGCAAAGCACATGTATTTTCTTTTACATTAAAGATTTTTATCTATTCATAACATCACGGAACATCAGGGTCAAAGCCAGTTATAATTTTCGCACCACAGCGGAACTCAACTGAAGTCAAGGACTTCATCTGAGTCACGGGGCATGTTTTCTCTCAGCTAAAACTTTCCATCCCGAGACAGCAATGAGCTTCCTCCACGAGACGGAAAAATCCAGTCCCGCAGTAAAAAAAGGAAACAGCATCGTAAAACTCAACCAGGGGCACGTTCATAATGCAACAGAGCCTGAGAGGATAAGGGCTTGTTAAATCCACATACTGTCTGAAGGTTAAGGAAAGAACATGGTGTCTCTGTAATGCAGTGATGAGACCTACTGACATTTCAAGGAACTCTATCAAATTCATTCAAATTTTGAAGAACTCTTCATATCTAAAACTCGTCATGATACTTTGCCTTTATTGTTGCACAGCATAACATATAGTACAATAACTTCTGCACTGCACAATTGTGTTTTTTTTAATTAATGCTTGTTTTAATATCACAAATATAAATACAAATGAATAAAGGATATTAAAGGTTTAGGCAGCTGTCTCAGCAGCGGTTGCCTTGGTTAAATTTGTTGAGTTTCTGAACCACCGCATTCCTCAGACATAGTTTTTCCCTCTCTGTATTGGCACAGGGCACCTGTCCTGGGGGTTCTGACAGCCCAGGATGAATATGGATTTGGCCGTCAGGAAGCTCTGGAAGACACTTCAGACAAAACTTAGTGGCAAAGTTACATTTGAATGTTTAGAGAAATTATCATACACACACTGTAAACCTGTCCATCTGAGATTTCTCTGCAGACCCTGCAGCTGAACCCATCCCTGTGATTCTCATTCTGTAGCATGCCCAAACGAACACACGTGTGAACCTTAGGAATATTGTTTTGATTCAATTGTTTAAAAAGAAACCCTTCTTCAGTTTCTTTCTACCTGTCCTGTGGTGCAGTGAGGTAGGAGTCAGGACCGTTCACTCTCAGTTGCAGAGCAGTGAATCATACTTGAAGATAATGAAGAAGGGGGGCATCATGAGTCATCCATCAGAGGCTGGGTAGTGATTTTCCATTTAGCTCTGTCTCTCTAGGTTGGACCTCTTACAATTAGCACCCTAACACCCCCTCACAATCCCTAGAGAATAACATATGAATCACTGGAAACTGTGAGGAGAATTGTTTTGTGATAACTGTCAGTCAGCATCTCGTGGCTGCCGGCCCTCCTCGCTTGTCATGTCGAAAGGAATCTGAAGACCTTCATACCAAACAAAATGCACATCACAACACATGAAGCGTCACACACTCCCTGCAGTTTTGAGCACAATAAAAGGAGACAGTTGAGCTAATGTAAGCATCCGTGGTTTTGATCTATCCAATATGACTGCTGGGATATCTTAGGTAGTCTTTGCAGAATTCCTTTAATAGTGTCGTGTCTCATGCAGAGCAGATGGCCAGGTCGCCCGTTCCCTAGATGATGTCAGCAATTCAATTAATCTCTACATCTGTTTAGTTAATTAAGGATATTTGCTGGTTTGGCGATGGCTGGTCAGCTGGAGGCTAAACCCAGGTCTCTTCCTGTCCTCTTTGATTGCTAATTATAAACCTGGTCCCACTGTCTGGAGTCAAAACCATACATTTGACTCCAGATCTGTATTCGCCTCTACTCACTCCTCCCACGTCTTTTAATTTTCTGATTGCTTCTTCATTTAGTATATGTTTTTTTCTTTAAAGCTGTGACTTTTCTTTGACTATTTCCCTTTTTTATTATCAGGGGGAGAATCAAGACTTGTAGGGGTACTGCAGATGTTTTTTGAAATGCGTCATATTGGACAGCCTGCCATAAAACCAATATTCCAAAATTAGTTACATCTATATCAAGTCACAAAAAGACACTAATTTACCTTTTTTTAGTTCAGTCTTGACTCAATCTGTATTCAAATTTATTGTGAGGCCTCTTGTCTTTGGAAAAATAATAAGTTTGTGGTATTTTCTGAGTGTCTTATCTCGTCATGTGTTTTATGAAAAGCTGCTGACCTGTTTTCCAAATCCAAAATAATTCCACACAACCGAATGATCCCCACTAACTTTTGCAGCGATACATTATATTGTTGCTTAATGAATCGATATATTGATCCAGATCAATGAATCATTACAGCCCAACAATTTGTGAAGATATTTTGTAGTAAAGAGCTAATAATCCATAAACATTGATCACAAAGCTTCTTGAAGATAAATACGTTGCAAAAGACAGAAGACTTTCTTCCTCATGAAGCACATCCCCACCACCTCCAACAGTTTGAATGTTGTTATCTCCCCGAGCCACCAGAATCCTTATTGAATTGCTTGCTGTGTCATTTGTCTTCCATCTTATAATCCTACCATTTACTGGGTCATAGAAAATGATTTAATAAATAGTTTGTGGCTTCAAAATCATTATGTTTCAAACATGGTCTGTGTAATTTTCAGTGCAAAGCTTGAACAGTCATGCAAACACTCAGGTATGGTAATTGTGAGCTTCTACAGTTAAGTTATATCGTTATTGCCTGGAGTGATTCTCACTTGAGGTACATTTGAGAATTCATACATATGCAAAATGTAGACTGTGCGGGGAAAAATTCTGCATTCAATAATTAAGATTTGATTCTATTTAAAGCTTTGAGTACAGAGGGGTAGTGATTATGTGTGGAACAGTGGACCAGTTCAGCCTGTGGTGCGTACAGTATGTCTGCAGGCTACAGTGAAATGTAACCGCACACAGAAAAAGTTCAGGCTTCTACTTCTGGCAGTTGTTTTGAAGGGCTCTTAAAATAACTATTTATACCAGCTTAGGGTGAGCGCACAGACTGAGTGTATGAGTTCTCTGACAAGAGAGGAGCATGAGTGGCAACATAAAGCGCAGGATGAGCAAATGTAGGCGATAATTCCTATACACCAGCTTCCGCATTGTGGAGAGAAAGCGATTTCCACCTTCCTGCCAAGTGCTAAATTAAACCATGACACAATGAGTCAGGCCATCTTCGTTGGATATTCATGAATGAGTGAGACCATGACTTCTGTTGAGAGGACAATTATCATCATTAGCTAATTGTGACAAAGTCACCATCTGTCATGTGCACTGAAAAGACTATACTGAAGGTTGGAGAACGGACCACGGAGCCAATGTTGAGTCACCAGAAGACAGTCTGTATAGCTGTTAAAAAGAAAGAGCAGCAAAGTGACTCGTTCAATTTAATTTTGCTCGATCCTATTGTAGGATACATTGTGACTAATACATTGATTAACCACAATAAAACAGGTAACTGGTTTTGTTGTGCTGTTAATAATTGACACTGGAGTTCCTCACTGTTCCAAACATTTGTGCCTGAATCTGAAAAGCCCCAGAAATAACATCGGAAACTTGACCCGTTATCTGAAAGCTGAGACTCTGACCTGTGCACAAGCAGGAAACACTTGAAATTGTTTTGTCTTTCCCAATGTAACATTAGCAGCCTTCTCCTCTGTGCCTTGTAATGATGCATATAATCCATCCTCTAAAAAAGAAAAACATTCAGTTTAATGTTACTCCTCTTTGCTGATGAAATAGCAGTGTGACTAACTTCATTCAGTCGTGATTGGAATTGACATTAGGTTTTAAATCATTCTTTCTAAACAAGAAAAAAACACCCCGATCAGATAAAACCAGTTTTGCATTTTATTTGAGTGGCAGATTGGTGTAAAGACACATTAATAATAACTAACTTAATTATCCTCATTATAAACACAAATTTAGCACATTTACATGTTTACCTCAATGTGCATTTGTACAAAAAAGTGAGAATACACTGTGCTATCACAGCCACCAATCCTTGAAGCAAACTGACTTAATGATTTTATATCGATATTCTAACACCCAGTCTCTTTCCTCCTTTGTTTCTTGTTCTCCAGGGTCACGTTTTGCCACCTTCCCTTTCAGAGTAAATGGCTGTACGTGGGGACGGAGCGTGGAAACACACACATGGTCAACATCGAGTCCTTCATTTTGTCCGGATACGTCATCATGTGGAACAAGGCCATAGAACTGTGAGTAGCTAATGCTCAATGCTGGAGATCCCCCAAACAGTGGTACCAGCTATGGTGATGACAGTGACGCTTTCTAAAGTAATGATCCTGATGGTGGTGCTGCGGAGGGCACTGGTTCATATGAATGGTGAAATATTGAATGGCAGTTAACTTGGTCTTCTACTGATGCCTTCTTCTATGAAATAAATTCATCAGTGGTGACAAACAGAAAGATTACTTATCTCAAGAATCATATGTTTGAAAGATAAACTCTGTTGTGCCTCTTGTTAACTCAATAACTGATACCTTTGTTGGTAGTCGTGCAGAATTCAGCCACAGTCATTTATCATTATTTTCTGGTTTAAACGTCAGATGTAAATGGGTAAAAATGTTTAATTGGAGACACTGAAGCTTTTGGGATCTAACAACATGTTATAATGTGGAGAGAAGCAATCACCACATGGGATTTCATTGTTTTAGCTGTTGCATTGGATGAATATGTGGATGGTTGTTTGGCTGTAATCAAACAAATAACCGAACTGCCTTTGTTTGAATAGATTATATATTTCTTTGTTGATGTGCACGTTTGTTTGTGCTGCTAAATCATGCTGCAGATTGACAATTAAAGGCATCGTCAAGTGTACAAATGGGGCGCAGCTCCGTTGTATGCCTGTTTGTTTCTTTTGGTTTCACCCACCTACACACTGTTCATGTGGTGTTACCCTGACAAGTCCCCTGCTGCAGTGTCAGTCACAAGTCACTTCCATACCAAACCAGCTTGTTGCCTCGTGACAGCCCAAACTGGAGAGAGCAGTCACAACACTGGTGTTTATGTGTGGGAGGTCTGTCTGCCAATCACTGCTCAAGTCTCGAAGGCCAAGACAGTGTTTGAGATTTGAACAGACGTTTTGGTTTGTTGATTTCTTGCTGCAGAGAGGACGCTCCATTTTATTTTGCATCTCATAATCAGAATTTTTGAAGCTTCTTTAAAAGTCTAAAAATGTGAGGAAGGAATTTTCAGTTGTATGTTGGTATGTCTTTGTCTTTCAGTCCTGCTGCCTGCCATAAAAAAACACTGCTTCATTAACATGTTAGGATATTTTTACATATTTATGAAATAGTAATAATAATTTTACTTACACAGCACTTTTCAAGCAAATAAGCACAAAGTGCTTTCTGTGGACACAATAAAGCATTTAATGCAGCATTCAATGTTCAGAAGAACAGAACATATGCAACATTAAATAATTAAAGTGTAAATAATGAAATGTGTACTTTTAGAACATACATAAATACTTAAACAGACATATACAGTAATGCATATACAAACACATGCAGAAAAAAAATATAAAACTCTCAGTAAGTGCAACCCCCAAAAATGAATCAGCAGCTCATACCACCTAAGTAAAATCTATCTTAAGTTTTGAAACAAGATGTAAAAGTAGCAGCAGAGTCAACTGATTTGTGGAACGCTGTTTCAGAGCTGAGGAGCCAGTCCTGCAAAGGCTCTGTCTCCTTTAGTCTTAAATCTGGAAATAGTTAAACGACTTAGACTTGCAAATGTGAACACAATTGAAAAGGGGGCAGAAGCACTACACAGTGGCTGCAGCTACTGTGTAAAAGAGATGCATTTAGAAAAAACAAATCATCTTTTTATTTGTATATATAATCACATTTCTGACAAACATTTGCATAATGTTGGGAGATCACATTTGAACAATCTGTATTATGAACAATCTATATTTCATTCTGTTTGAGTTTGCAAGACAATGTATAATGTATTCTATATTTTCTAACCGTCAGCACTCTGTACCTTTCTGAAGTGGAGTTCATGAGAAGTTGAACTAGTATAGAGAGCATCTTCTTTCATCAACACACACAGCGACCGGGGAATTTCATAGTTTGGCTGGGGACGTTTTCTACCGAACATGAATAGGGATGAGTGGGGATTCTGTTATTCCTGCAGTTGATCGTCTAGTGAGCAAAGGAGAACTTATCCACTCCGTGTGCTGTTTACAAACAGCAGAGTGAGAGTCATTCAGTGAGTGTGTGTGTGTGTCTGTGTGTGTGTGTGTATGTGTGTGTATGTCATCCCAGCATTTGTTTGTGTGCCAGCAATTCACATAATTGAACACAAACCTAAGTATGCTCTATCGAAAAAGAATCAATTATAGCGACAGTTCAACTGGGGCCAATGTTCCCAAACAGGAGGGCCGTGACTCTCATTGAAATTCAAATGGGTACGCAACATATTAAATGCACAATTTCATCTTCAGGAGATTCATTCCAAAATGAGGTATAAAAAATGAGATGCAAGAGGGAAATGGGAAAAAAGACACAGCAGCCTTGCGCGCACCCTGCTGCAGTTCATATATATCCCTCTGGTGAACAGAATTATGTTTACGCCTGGCATCGCGTCTGCCATAATCAGCATTGGCATGTTTGGCTATTTCTGAAAGCTCTCAGCATCCTCCTGGTCCAACCTCTTTTCAATTTGTTTTGGTGCAGAATGAATAAGTAGTGTTAAAATGCAAATGAGCTCTGCAGATACAGAAGAAGCACATGGCAATAGAAACCCTATATAACACTGAACATTTGCAAATGTATGGATTGTTATGGTCTGCCAAATGTTCACATGCTCAAATGTTACACCGTTTTCTCCCTGTTGTTCTTTTTGTTTAAAGCACAGACAACATTTGGATAGTCATATATAGGAAGCCCAAAGCATCTGTATAAGTTTAGTAATAGATCATTGTCCTGGTAAATGTAAAACACTGAAACATGCACGCGAAAAGATCTTTTTAGTTTTTCTCTATATTTAACCCACCATATAAGAGACCACCCCATGTTCACCAGCCTATTCCATGGAAGCTGCCTGGGTCTGTGATGATGGGGCAGGTTGGGTGAAAATACCGTTTGAAATAGCTGCTACAAGAATCAAGTATCCGATCAGAGATGACACTGTCACTGAGCTGAAGTGGCTATGAAAACACAGTCATGAAAAAGTGGACAATAGATCAAATATCTTCATGTACACAAACAATACAACTGAATGAAATGTCTTCTTTTTTTTACCAAAGCACATAAATATTGCAGGATATTTGGTTTGAAGGTTCCATCTGAATTATTTGTGATTAAGGTGCTCTGTCCATACAAACATGAAACAGAAGAAATAATAAAAGACTTGTCAGCAATGTGCTATATTTATCATATGTGAATACTGTGATTTATAATGGCATTTAAATTCAATACATAACTTATACATAGTGCCTTGTCAATCTCCTATTCTTAAATCCACAGTAGGATTTCAAAACTAGAGTGGAGAGAGAAAGAGATCATTTAAATGAATACAACTCCTCCATTTCCTCTGAGCTGAGCTCAAGCAGTGATTGAAACTTGGTCAGACTCTCCTCCTGCCTCTGATTGGTGGTTTAGAAATTGTATTCTTCCAAATTGCATTATGTCACGGCAAGGCATCCTCGGAGATTTGATGAATTACAGCTTGTCTAAGGCTTCCAAGGTGCGGTTGCCCATGAGTACACAGAGGGTAACTTTGCGGCTTCAGGCAAGAGGAAAAGATTGATGAGCTTACTGGTATGGGCTGGCCAGCTCGCTCTTAGTTTTCATTCAGTGTCAGTATGCCAATGAGTTCATTTGTAAACATTAACACAGACAGAACTCGAGGGTCTCGTCCTCCAATGACACTCTTAAACTTTTCCACCACGTGTCTCCCTGCTTCTCTCAGTCCCTCACTCATGATGAGGTTGACTCTCTCATGATGAGGTTGACGCGCCTCCTTTCCAAACTCCCTGTCATATTTGAAAAGTTAACTCCACCCCCACTAGCCTGTCAGCCATGCCGGACAGCCAATAAGGAGACCATGTGTGCCAAGTCAATCACAAGCAGTATAGGTTGAGCCTTTTCTAATATTACTGTTAAGCAAATATGAAAGCAAGTTATATTATAGATTATATAATAGTAAAATTGTTGTGTATTTCACTATAAGACTACAGTCATTATGATATATGTTGAGACCTGTCAGATCAATTTGCTCCTGCTATGCTGTAGTAGAACATAAACACTGTTTAGAGACACTGTCTTATTTCATTATTTCCGTCTCTCTGACTCTTATGACTCTAAATATTATCTCCCTGAGTCGAATGCACAGCTAATCCTCACTGAAAATGAAGGAGGGGAATAACATCCTAAGCTCTATATTGTTATATTTTTGACTTTTGCAGCAAAGGAAAACATGAAAAAAAAAGTAAGATGTCAAAAAGGAGGAAATGTAGGCTGCTTGTCTGAAATGTTTTTGTCTCTTTGTACACTAGGTGAAAAGGATTGTGGGTATACTAAGGGCTGAATGCATGTTGAGGGAAAGAGCCAATGAAGAGGCTCGCTCAGGATGCAGCTGAGTGGCTGAGCTGTTTCCTATAAGCAAAACGTGGGTGTTGTGTTTTTATCATTTCTGAGCAGTTACATGTCTTCTTTCGTCCTCCTCCTCCTCGGTGCACGTCTTCTCCTGAATACCTCAACATCATCTGAGCCAAAACCTATAGACTCCATGTCAGCAGATGGTTAAAGTTCAACAATTACACATGACCAAATTTAGGAAACGGAAAATTCTCTTCATGGAATCACATTACCCAACACTAATATCAGGGACAGAGATGCTGTTGATGCAAGTTGTTGCACATTTGAATCTATGTACTAGCCATAAGGTCGGTGGTTCAATCTCCAGCACCTCCATTCTGCATTACAAATTGTCCTTGGGCAAGATACTGAGCCCCAAATACCTGAAGGCTGTGCCAACAGTGTGTGAATGGGTGACTGCAACTTGTACTGTAAAGCAGTTGGACCGGCCGACAAGACTGGAAAACAACTGTAAATACAGTCCAAGTTAATAGATATACAACCACACGATACGTTTGCATGCTGAGGCATTACACTGCCTTGATTTTTCATTTCACCTCTGATAGATGTAGATGTACAGGAGACATCACAATGTGGTATACAGCCTCTGCTGTGATGCTATTTGAATATTACTCACTATACAATTCAAACATGTCATGTCCTTGACATCTCTGCAGCTGACATGCTTTTTCCTGCCTTTTCTCCCTCCTCCTTAATCTGTCACGTTGATTATTTGGTCTCTCCTGTGATTGGTTGCCATGGCTCCACTGGCCCTGCTTCAGCTCAAGGTGTCTTTCCATTTGTGTGTGTGGTTATCCGTAGCCATATTTACATTTTTTCCATATCTGGAAAATAATATTTCGCTCTTCCTTCGTAATTTTCAATTTTATTTTTAAATTTGCTGCGTCATACCAGCTCCAGTTAAAAGAATGGTTTGATTTTGGAGAAGTTAGTGTTTATCTATTAATCTAAAGAGCATTCATCTGAGCAAAAGGGAAATACAGACAGACAGTTAGATAGTCCCGAGCATGGTCTCTTGGTCCACTGGGTTTTTTAGGGAAGGGGAAAGATGTGGTGATCGCTTTGAAATTAGATCCATCTTGGCAAAGTACGGCTTTATGATGTCTTTATGCAGCTATTTCACAAAAATCTAAATCTTAGAAAAAAAACATTAAACCTCAAATGTGATTGTTCAAAAAGTTTAATGTATGAGACCCATTTAAAGTTTGAGTCTGTAGTACGAATTATGAAGAAGTGGGTTACATTTACAAACTCACAATGAAACAGTCAACACCACATTTCAAGCGGTCTCCAGAAATCCATCCTGCAAGTTTGAGTGTGTTTTTCACAAAATTGAAGGACAGATAAATAGAAAGAAAGAAAAGAAAGATATATATTTTTTGAGTTGGATATATTTCAGCAGTTCATGTAGCCCCACAGCTAGACAGACACTCTATTCATGAGTAAAATCAATCTTTTCTTAAAACATCCTGATTTGATTTGTGTGCTCTTCAAAAAGTGGCCTTGTCAACTGAAAGGCAAACTTTATTAGGAGTCCCTAAGTCAGTCAGGAACTCACCTCAATTCACGTATTTGTCTGCACAGAGTTTCATAAACCAAAGAAAAAACAACCTTACTTATACAATAACAAGTGCTTGCCCCGGGTCAAATCCACTGTATCCAAAACCCAATAACTGCTGCCAGTATTATCTCTTCAACAACTTAATATCTAGTTTTGTTTTTAAGTTATGTGGGGTATAGGTTTGTTCATGTACAATGCATTATCTAGTGTCAAAAGAGCATATGCATGTTACATCAGAATTTGAGCATCAGCTGAATGTGTTATTTTTGCTAAATGGCTTGTGCAGCCAGTTTCACTCATTGTTGCGCTGCAGTGACTGGACAGCTCTTGTGTGTCGTGGACGTTTTGGTGATACCTTTGCATTTTGCTTCTTTGACTGTCAAACAGGAAGATATTGAGTTGTTTTTATCGCCCTCCCACAGCAGGCATAACTAAATGGCCAGTTATGAACGTGTCAGTCACAGTTTACCTCGGCTTTCCAGATCAGCTCACATTCCAGTCATCATGCTCTCGTGGCTGCTGCAGTGAAGTTGGCCAGTGACCAAGTGGTTCTTGGAAAAATATATATTTTTTTTATGCAGTAAGTTTTGGGAGAACATTTGATTAACTCAAAAACAAGACGTCCCTTTACTTCTGCATACGTGTATTTTGTCACAATCCCATATGATACTGACAGATTATGTGGCCATCTGTGTTCAAAATGGCAAAATATTTGTGCAAATTTGACAATACCACTGTGTAGAATACTCTTACAAATAAAATTTAAAATGCATTTAAAATGTTACAGATAATAGTTACATTTTTAGTATATAGGGCAAGAGGTTGTCTTATATTCTAAATACATTATTATCTGTGTTATTATCTGCATTCAGAATGTTACAGATAATAATGTAATAATTATATACAATACACATCACATATTATTATATCTAATAATTATATATTTTTAAAGTATTAGAATTCAATCGTAACATTATGAAATCATTCATGATATCATATTGTTCATGATCAACGACAAGTTTTTAAACGTGATATAAGATATACAGTATTTTGAGTGAAATAAGTCAACTCCATAGCTGAGTATTAATAACAAGTAACTCAAATTGTGCTTAGGTAAAGTGCTTGTGTTAATGTACTCAGTTCCTTCCCATCCCAGATATTTTGCTCTTTCCATTTGAAATGGGTGGTTTTCTTTGGCGTGTGTTAATGCTTGTTTCTGTAATAGTGATTAATTTAGCCAGAGCAAGTCCAACTGTGGGACGCAGTCCTCAGAACCCTGAAGCTGCACCACCACTTCTGCACAAAGAGCTGTTCACCGTTTTTATTCAAAGTTTAGTGAAGCTCGACTCAGTATGCAGAGAGATATTTTTGCATTATTACATAGTTTGACAGACAGACAGATAGATACTGTAGAAAGACAGATCGTTTAAAGGAAATAACAATTTTAACAGTTCTAAAATGCAAGTACTTTGAAAATGTGGTTATCAGTCAATTATTTCCTTAAATACTGTGCTTGTTAAAGTTGTTCTACCTTGCAGCATGTTACTATACACTATAATTTTGGACTGAACAGGGAAATGTGACTTGTATGTCAAGTGTAAAACTGTAGAATTGCTCATTAGTCATTGCTTCCACGTCCTCTCCAAAACAAAGAGTTATGGGTCTATTTCATCTCTCTCTTATCTCTCCCTCTCATCACAGATCAACTAAAACTCATCCAGGACCTGTGGTTCATTTGAGCGACAGCCCAAAGGATGAAGGGAAGGTGAGAAAGAAGATAAAAGAAACACCACAGACACCTCCTGGTTCTCCTCAAGCACCCAATCTTAACCTGATCACTTTCTGCAACATAGAGCCCCCCATCATATTTCCCTGTGTTAAATCTTGCCTTTAGTCAAATCCCTTCCTTCATCTGTCATTCAACCTGCTTCTGCTGTCATTGCATTTCCATCATATCTTTCCCTACTCTCTATTTCCGTACATTTTTCTTATTTTAAGTCTCACCTCTTTCAGTTCTTCTTACTGGCTTACCGACCGCACAACATTCTCTCTATAGTATCTCTCCTTGTTGCTCTCATGTTCTTTTTCTCCGTCCCTCGGGCTCTTCACATATACACACAGATAATATGAAGTGTGAGGGACTTACGTAATATCTTCTGAGGACGGTCGTGTTTGTCAGGGTCATGTCACAGTCAGATTGGTAGGAAAGGTGGCAGGCTGAGGTTGCTGTACAAAGAGAGGTCGTTGAAGAGCATATTGATTTTTCCCAATGGATTTTTCTGCCTTGGGTCAAACCAGGCTTGACAAGCAATGAAGACATAAAGACGAGTGAGGAGTGTGCAGCTGTTCTCACACACTGTAGTCACACAGGACAAAGGAAGAAGTGCTGTGTGCAGCATTAGAACATGTTATTAATGTAATCTAAAAGAGTAGAGACAGATACAGGATTCTACAAGTTCAAGTGTTTTTATTTCTCAAAGCTTTTGCTTTTTGTGCTTATTATTCACTTTATTTGTGGTAAATAAAAAGCCGACAGTTCCAGATTCCTAATTATGACTGGGGTCTGACAGCAGGGAATAGACATTAAAACTTATTTTAAAAGAAATTTCATCCATGGTCCACTAGAAACTGTACACTCGTAATAACTGTAGTAAATATGGCAGGAAACTTTGTTAAGAGTGGCTCAGACTCACAAGAAAAAAAATCCAAAAACAGCTCAGAGAACTACAGGGCTGTGAAAATAATATGTCAGGTTGTAACCTGGTGGGAAAAAAAGGGGTTGTCTCACTCGTTGTGAACAGTAACTGGGTTAGTCACATATATTAAAAATCCATCACAAAAGTTTTTTCACACAGTGTCATTCACCCTGACATTTGGCGAATATAAGGATCACTTTATCCAAGTTAACAATACAAGCCATTAACTATAATTCAGGTGACCAGAAATATGACTATGATTTATTTTTGCTCCATTTCTGCTGTATCATGTAATCCAACATTTTAGAAACCACCAGTAAATTAGATTGTGTGTGTTTTTAACTTTTCCTGCAGCTTCATCATAATCATCAAAAACAATTAGAGCTACAATGATAAGTGGATAAACTTGTTTGGTCATCGGCAAAAAAGAATCAACTTGTTTTGAGAATAATGTATGCAAATCTTTTTAGCACATTATTAGTTATACATTACACTAAAGATCATTGGCTTTAAAAGGAAGCATTTGATGATGTAATCCTCTGTATTTTTCATTGTTTTCTTGTCGTGTTACCAACCAAATTCTTAATCAGTTAATCCAGAAAACAATTGTTGGCATATAAATTGATGGTTCATGAGTTGCTTCACTGAAAGACTTCTTCCCAGCAGACTTAAGTGGCAGCAGAAAAAGACATAGAAAAAGGTTTGACTAATTAATAATGTCTCCTGTACACTTAAGTGGCCCAATCAATTATGTGAGTGAATCAGCAATACTTTCTTTTATAGTAGTATTAACTTAGCTATTCTTCTTGTGCTGACATTTTATTGCATGGAAATAATAACAATGCCTTGAAAACCATCTTCACTCAAAAGCACATTTTCTCCTGAAAATAACATCCTCTGTTTTCAAACTCTCCAAACAAGTTTTGTGGAAGATGGCTCGATAATAAAAAATTCAGTGCATGTCAAAGCAGATCTGTGTGGAAGATGCGACGAGCCTCCGAGCCTATACAGTGTGACATCATTCATCTCACCTGTTTGTTTACATTTGAGACTGTTGGTGTTGCTAATGTAAAGCTCCACTTCTCCTGTCTCAACTCCTCGTCTTAGTTTTTACACACGTCGTCTCCTTTCAGCAAGAGAGTTGTTTCCTCCGCTCTGCCTTGCAGGCTGTGCCTCTCCAACGTTACTCTCGATCTCTCTCCTCTGATCTGTGATCACACTGTGCTGTCTTTTATCTCTCCTCCAAACCTATGAGTGTGCAACGATGTCGTAGTGTGTGGGTGTTTTTGTGAGGTTGTTGTTTTTGCCTGTTTTCATCCACGGGTTATGTGCCACAAGGCATGTGCACAGGATGTGTGTACGTGTATGTACAGACACATACTCACATCCTGTCATGTAAACTAGTAACAGGTGTATATACGTATTTCTGCACATGTATAAATCAATAAATATATGTGTGTCTGCAAGTGTGGCAGAAAACAGACCCACACAGGTATTTAAATAAATTGTAGAAAGCTCAGTAATACATATTTAAGAAACTAAGAAAGCTAAGAAACTTTCTCTGAAAAAGAGAACTCTAAAGAGGAAGGATTAAAGAAATGTCTCATCACAGAAAATCGTGAAATTACTTAAATTAAATTGGTGCTGTTTTCAATTGTTTTCTCTGGTCTTATACCTCCCTTTCATTCCTTGTCACGCTCCCCTCTGAAGCTGCTTATAGGGTTTGAGAGCGGGACGGTCGTTCAATGGGACCTCCGGTGCAAGAAGGCTGACTTCAGAATCTACTACGATGAGGTGAGTTTCCACTGTGCACTCCTGTTTCACCAACTTGAGTGAGAAGTCAGGTGACGACGTTTTGTTTCCTCCTATTTTGGCATCGTGTCACTCTGACATTTAAAGTGGATTTTCAAGAGGCCTTCGGTGTAACTTGGATAATTATATTCATAAATGTTCAGTGTTCTCTGTGGGGGGGCGTTTGTCATAGCAGCAGGGTGTAGGATATGTAGTATATCAGAATTTGGCAAAATCCAGGTCGTAAAAAATGAATCATGTTCACACAGAGGGGGGTACGTGAGTGATGTAAGTCAATATTTACAAACCTTCCTTGACTTCAGAATTCTGTGGAAACAAAGACTTAACAAAGGTATCGATTGGTTCATATAGGAGAGGAAGAAAGTGCATTTACATGAATCCATTTCTGGGCCTGTAAAAGCCTTCATCTGATCTTCTCATCCTCCTTCCATCACTTATCCTGCTCAGGAACAGACATTACCCATTTGTTCTACCAATAATTTGTAACTCAGCCGCAGGTTGTACCATTATCATCTTTGATCAGCATCAACTTTTCTTGTTTTCAATCTGGCACCTTTGTCATCAACTGAGGTATTTCTTTGCCTGTCGCTTGTGCCGGCCAATTACTGCTGCTTGAATAAGAGGCAGTAATTGGAGAACCTAGGCTCGCTCATACCAGTTTGAGCTGCCTACGACAGCTCACACAAACAGGTGAAGAATATAGTTGTCATTTCACCCAGTTAGAGGTGCAGTGCAACATAAGGCTCTGTCCTTTGCGTTTGGTGAAGTTTAGTTTGTGTGTCCTCGCTGTTCTGACCATCTGCAACAATTATTCTTATATTTAACTGATCAAGACAAAAGTCGGAATAAGACACTGCTGTGTAAACAACATTTTTGGATGACCTTAACCTGCATAAGCCCATACGCAGAATTAAGATGTGGGGTATTGTGGCCTTAGTTGCATTATGTAGACATGTATACTTCTTATACCCTATTTGGGTTTTCACAGCATTTTTGCAACATTAACATAACTGCATTATGTTAATTAAGCAGTTGGTAACTGCTTAATGATGCATGCACAGTGTTTGAGTGTAGATAACATTGAAAAATAATGAGGAGTTAAAGGTTTTGGAAAAGTAGAAAAAAAAATTGGTATACTGTAGCATCATCCATTAAACTATTTCAGGTTAGGGTTTTAAAATTGTGTCAGAAACATCAGACATATGATGTAGTGGACATAATGTTGCCTCATGTCAACATTACGCACTCTAGGCTCTCTAACATGTAAATGGGAATATGAATAAAACCCTATTAGCAGCTCATGTAAACATCATAGTCAAACTAATGTCTCATTCAAGGTCAATATGCAGATTATTGATGTCCATGTAAGCATAGTTAATGTTAAAAGGTATATAGACATATATGCTATACATGATTATACAAATTATGAAACCAACTAGTTTATGTAGCAGTTAATTAGGTTATCGGCAAAATGATGATCAGCAAGACAACATTTCCTGCTCTTCCCTTTATCAGGTATGGAAGCCTCAGTGAAAATGCACATTGTGAAATTACACAGCAAAAAATAGATTGAACGAGTCTTAATTGAAAAGCTTCAAATCGGTCTAATTTTTGCCTATTCAGTATTTTTATTACAGGATATACACACACACACACACACACGCACACACACACACACACACACACATTCAGGTACATACACAACCACTGTCAAACACACATCATCCATCTCATTTTTTTTCTGGGTTTTTTTTTTTAACCTCTGTGGCCTCAAACCCAATTTGCCCCTTGGACAATTTCACCTCATAGCGCTGATCTTCTCAATCAGTTGCCATCGCTCATCTCCTGTCCCATCTCCTGTGAAGAGTCACATCCTGCTCACATTCATTAAGGTGGTCTCATGTGCACCACCTCCAGTGTAGCATGGCATCTCTGTGTCACACCTCTTCAGCTGAGTACAAAAAACAAAAAAGGGATGAACAAAAAAAAAAAAGCACCACTCACATCTTAGACGAGGAACCTTCAGCTACTCTCACTGGTGGAAGTGAAATACTGTATGTTGTGCTCATGTTGATAAACCATGAATCACGCTGCACATTATTGTTTATTTCATATTGCCTTTCTGTTTTGCTTCTGTTGCTGTTGTAAATCTTTTATTTTCTTAAAAAACACAGGAAATTCACAGTTTGTGAAGGTAATTATCTGTAAGTAGAAACTGTTGTGGATTAGTTATGAAGGTTTAAAGCTACTTATGACACTTTTAACCTCATGTGAATGACATGACACGCTCATCAAACATCTGCTCCCTCTCTGTCGTGGGCACAGGCCATCCACTCAGTCAGCTGGCATCATGAAGGGAAGCAGTTCATGTGCAGTCACTCAGACGGCAGCCTGACGATGTGGAACCTCAGAAACACCACCAAGCCATTTCAGGTCACCTTCCCTCACGGTGAGAGTCACACCCACACTACTCTACTTTTTTTTATTATTAACAGAATCAGGACATATATATTTCCAAGCTGAAAGAACTGGGTCATTGGGCTGCTCACTGACACAACAGACAAAAAGGACACATACTTTAGGATAAATCTTAAATTTCATCAATCGTAGAATAAATGAATGGTTGACTCTCTATGGGTTGAGATTCAAATGGTAAAAGTAAGGCCTGGAGAAAGTCTACCTTTATGCTCATTTTAGTTGTGAGTTGTAAAATTGCAAATGTATATGTTATGTAAATATAGTCTAAACCTCTACTTAAGGGAAAGTAGATTCATTAGAAGACCACAGATAAGTGTGAATGTGAGCCTTTTATCGGTGAAAATAAAACACTTATAGACAGACATTTTGTGGACTATTGCTCTTGCCCCATAAGATTACATTACTGCTGCCATCTTGTAGCTGTCAGCAGAGGTGATCTTCTGGACAGATTCTAATGCTTTTTGTGAGAACAATTTACACACCAACATTTCTAAACATAGCCCCCAGGTTGAAAATATCTGAAACTATCCAATTGTATGAACTGGTTAATGGGGAGATTGGGGTTATTCCATGTGGAAAACATCATGCTGTACATCATAGACACTGGTTCTCTCTGTCAGTCAGAAATTAGAGATGGTTGTGCACTAACCAGAAAGTCGGTGGGTTGATCCCCAATTCCTTAATTCTGCATGTGGTAATATTCTTGGGTAAGACACTGGACCATGAACTGCCCCTTCCCTTGTGTGTGATAGAGAGTGTGGAATGTGTTTGTGAATCTTTGAATGGTAAACATACTGTAAAACACTTTGAGTGGTCATTCAGACTAGTTATAAATGTAGTCTTTACCATTACCAAATCCTTGGAGTCACTCCTGGTTATCCTGGCTTTGATGAGCAGTGCAGCTGTGTAGAGCCATTAGCTCCGTATTATTCAACCAAGCTCTTTGCCAAGTGATTTCACATTGAGAGTGCATGACAAAGCAAATCTGGCTCTGAGTACAGAACAGTGGATTGAATGATTTCCACTTTATACCCAGTCCTCAATCGTCTTCTGCCAACGTATCCTCTCTTTGTCTCTTCTCTTCCCTACCACTCTTAAATTGTCAGATATCTGGTGGTGAATATTTCCTCCCTTTGACTTTTGAGCTGTGATCAGAATCACAAAAGAGTGAGGCATAGGGAAGGATGTGGGCGATGAATGTTGAGGACAGCACAGCAGTCCCTAAGACACGGTTAAATACCAGTAGTTTGTTAAGATAACAGATAAACAAGAAAGCAAGTGAAGGACAGGAGTAACTGTAAATGAACAGAGGTGAATTGAGACTTGGAAAAAGAAGACACATAAACCGTAAACCTGTCTGCTTATATGAATGGAACACTCCCTTTATTCTTGCATTAAATAAATGAAGTGGTCAGACCCTGAGCATATTCCGCTATGGAATTCATCCAACTGCACATTACTTTATGCATTACACTGTACTATACTGCTTTAAAAGGCATTTATAAATAGTTTTTTATCATGACAATAAACCTACGACTGTATTAATTTAAATATATTTAATAAATCCATTTAAATTAGGCGTTGGTATAGATGTTGGTTGGACTTTCATTGCAGAACACAATTACAGAGACACCAGGTTGAGATATATGTATTCAATAATAGAAGATAAGTTGTGCTGTGCAGGATAATACGAGGAGACTCTGGCTCTCGGCTCCACGTTGGTCCTCATATAATCCTTCACTTTGGCTCTTTTGATCACAGTGGAACACAATTGTAAAGGCTTTGGTTGAATCGAGTCTTAAAGAAACCAATGAACAAACAGTTTAAGCTACAGTGTGGATACGTGACCCGAGCTCATCAAGACTCATTGTTTTGGTTGAGCTCCATCACATTGGCTTGCTCATCTTGTCAGACTCGGGTCGGGTTAAAGACAGAATGGGTGTCAGGTTTTTTTTCTCTATGGTTCGGGTTCAGAAAGAAAGTTGCTGCTCCAGCCACACTAGTTTGAGCTCATGATTGCACATAAGTGTGCATAATAAGATTTTGTATTGAGGTCATTAAGTTTTCCGTCATGCTTTATTTTTAACAAGTAAAAAATAAGGTTCAACTATGCTGGATTCAGCATTAGGACTGTATTTGAAATTGCTGCATTCCATTCTGTGAAAAGCAGCAGTAGAGAAAAGCCTCGCAGTTCAGAATCATGTTTCAGAAGGTGCTTGGCTTTTGTTCAGAGCACTTTGTCCGTGATGCAAAAACCCAAGGTCCCTCTGCCTTCCAGCCGAGAGATTTCCTCTTTATATCAAAGGCAAAATCATTTCATTATGTGAAGCAGCTGAAAAATAACTCTCTGTAATGTGCCAACACTGATGTTGGTCTGCCACTCTTGACGTTTCCTGAAAGGAAGAATTGGAAATATTACACAGTGATAATAATTAAGTATAGAGGGAACTTTTTTCTTTGTTCCGATCGGGATTGTTTCTCTGGAACTGTCATGGTGACTTATAATGAGACATACAGTGTTAGTCACTATTACGTCTTTGTCATAATGGCTAGGGAGGATAGGGCTGTGAACTTCCATTAATTAATGTAGTTATGCAGAATAGAATGAATTGCTTGAAGGGGGGTCATCATAACACATAATAAAAGTTGAAGACTAATTCATTTCCCAATTTCTCTTTGGTAGTTTGCTCTTTTGTTAATTTAAATTGTCATAAAGGGAAGAAACTGAGTGGTTGCACAAAAAAGAAGCTTTGCGTTAGTTGACACAGAAGTCAGACATCCAAACTGTAATCAGTTGAAAGCGAACTGATTGGAGTCCAATCAGTCACACACCATTTAAATATGATGTCCTCCGCATTGATCCTGCTACACTATTGCTACCTCATACTGCTGATGGCATCGTTTTGCATTCACCTTTCTAGATTAGAGTCTTAACCTGTCAAATGTCTAGAATGTTACTCAGTGTCCTGCTTTGGCCTCATTCTTGTATTAGGGGTTTCCTGCATTGTGCTCCCTGTTTAGCTTAGGAAGCTCCTTGGCTAATCCAGGGAGCATTTTCCAAGTGGAGCCATCAGTACCAAGTATTGTGTATTTCAATTTGTTGCAATAACTTGTTTCATTATAAAGAGAGTGTTCCTGACTGAACTAACCTTAGCAAGTTTCCTAAAAAGTGTATTGGTTCAAGTGGATCTGCAATGTTTCCTGCAGAACTGCAACGCATGCTATTGTGGGAAACTCTGAGGTCTGTCTGTCTCCATGCACGGTTATATATCGCTCTAAATTAGTGGGTGGTCTATATAATAAATGATAAAAACTCAACTGAGAGGGTTGTGAAAACCTCAGATGTTAATTTTATTGTCTTTAAATATTGTTCATTATTTGTTCTTTTCTCTAATTCAGGTAAGATACAGAGGGATGGGAGGAAGGAGTCATGTAAACCCATCCTCAAAGTGGAATACAAGACCTCAAGGAGCAGGTGTGTTTCTTAAACAGACATTCACATCCACATTTCCTGATTTTCATTGAGTCCTGAGTTTGATTACAATAAACTGTGATTTCAGTTTTGGTGCTTAGGAAGTTTTTCTTTATCCTGTGGTTATTTCATCATCTAGTGAAATAACGAGGATTTTGCTAATGTTACCCCAGACAGTGATAATCACGAGCCTCCAATAGAAGCAAAAAGCAGTTATGTTTTAGGCAAAGCATTATTTTATAATTATAGCCTCTTAAATTGTGCTCATGGGCCAAGAGGGGAGTAAAATTATACATGATTACACTGTGCTTTTAAACCAGTCTCCAGCTGGTTCGTTCTTTTGGATCACTTCCATAACTCCTGCAGAACCAGCACAGAGATAATAAAACACTTCATATGTTTGGGTTTGTAATTAATTCAGATTCAGTTCACTTCACAGTGGATTTGCTTTATGTCAGCCTTCAGAGGTCATTGTTGCTGTTACATTGTATCCTACAATTGTGTTGAATGACACGCGGTCCTATAGATTCTAGAGTGAGAGTCAAAGCTTCAATCTTTTACTGTTTATCTCAGTTAGTGTGACATAGTTTCATAGCTTTAAGCATCAGCATTCTTTTTTTTTTATTCATTCATTTTATTTTGTTAGTGGCTTGAAATAACTGACTTATAAACAGATTGAAAATCATATGCATGTCTCATAAAAGGTTAGATTGACTTATTGGTATATAAATGTTTTTATTCAATTATTACATAGTCAGGTTTAGCTGCTAACACTTGTGTAGCCCGAGAGGAACCATTCCTAACATCCGGTTCTACTTTCACAACAGTGAGCCTTTTATTGTCTTCTCTGGGGGACTTTCGTATGACAAGGCAGGACGGCGACCAACGTTAACCATCATGCATGGCAAAGCCATCACTGTGCTCGAGATGGACTATCCCATTGTAGAGTTCATGGTGCTCTGTGAGACTCCTTACAACAACGGTGAGTGTGTCCAAAGACAATGACATAGCTGGTGTCCATACTGATGAAATGGACGGTAGGTATGACATTTGGGCCTGTTAGATGAAAAATATTCTGCTACACACAGTAGATTTTTAGTTGTTTTTGGTGAAAATCTTTTTTAGTAATGTAGGACGAGTATTTTGGAAATTAAAAACACTATCGTGATGTCAAACAAACTGTGCTTTTCAAAGATTGGTTTGTACATTTGTGATCCTCTGTGACTCAAGTTGAATCAGCAATACAGTCAAATGTAAAAACAATGATAAAGGCACTGATTGTGAAAAATGGATGTAGTTGAATGAAAAATGATCTTCTGAAAAGTGTGGTTGTAGGTGTTTGTGTTGTTGAGCGTTATCCTTTTCAGTTTGGTTTTGTATTTTACAGAGGTGCAGGAGCCTTCTGCAGTGGTGGTGCTTCTGGAGAAGGACTTGATTGTTGTGGATCTGACACAGAGCAAGTACGTGCTTCATATAGCGAAATCGACAGTCCATGCTAGTTTTTGACATGAGATGACATGACCTTGTATCACTTCCTGGAAAACACAACATATACCTGTCATCCATAAGCCCAATCCTTAGAGCCAACAGCAAAATGATGTGGGATAAAGAGCTAACCGTGTCATTCAGAACTATTCTAAAGGGCAGAAACAGAGGTGATATATGCCACTTTGCTATCAAGGTGCAAATGCTTCCTCTCCAGCTAAATTAACTTGTTATCATTATGGGATGGAATGAAGATGAAAGGTGAAAGACGCAGTGTTGATTGATTAACACCTAAGCCTTGTGAATGCATTTAAATAGCAGCAAAACACTTAACTATAAATTAGGTCACCCAGTTAATTGGGTGAGCTAATTAAAGCTGCAAGATATGAATATCTTCTGATAAGGCTTAATGTAGTTTTAACATGTCCGAACTGTCGACAGGGTCAGATCGTTGATGAGCTGCTAATTGCATTTAAATGGGTTATTATTGGGCAGTCAGTGGCCTGCACAGAGAGGGTGTAGTTTTGACAATTTATACTCAGTATCTATGCTCATACCAATAATTATAAAGTTAGGAAAGGAATAATTAGTGCTTGTGTAGCAATTTACATGGTGGGAGTTTTTGCTGTAGACATGTTTTCATGCAGACACCTAGCAGAGATTTTTCTTTTTTTGCCTCACCTGCAAAGAGGTGTTTTAAATCAAGGTAGATAAATGAATACCTGTCCACCCTAAATTATCCATTTGAGGTTTATCACATATTCAGTGTGTTAAACAAATGTCCATTATAACTTGAGCTTTCATTTCTGTTTATTTTGTGTCATGCAGCTTCCCAGTCTTTGAGAACCCTTACCCCATGGACATCCATGAGTCTCCGGTTACCTGCACAGCTTATTTTGCAGACTGTCCACCTGACATCATCCCCATCCTTTACTCTATAGGAGCTAAACACAAGAAGACCGGCTACAGTCAGAAGGTAGGGTTGGGGAATTTGGCTTTTGGTAATATTTTTTTCAGGCTCTTGTTGATAGCGATAATGAATTCCTCTTGACATGTTTGAGCATGTTTCAAGGCTTTAAGTGGAAAAACAGCTTTATTCTCAACTTCTCTGTTCAATGCAGACAGAACATATAAAAGGTGCTTTCTCCAGGTTGCCAATATTAAACTGGAAAGTGAAAGCTTTTCAGTAATTATCAAGTAAATTCAGCCTTTTATTGAATTGCTGTTATCCCTTATTCAAAAATCATGAACAATTTTTTAACGCCACAGTTTTATTTTTTGCAAATGACAGCGTGTGTTTTGTGATTGGGTTTTCAAAATAATGGACATTCTTTCTGTGTCCATGTCAGGAGTGGCCCATTAGTGGAGGAACGTGGACATTAGGCTCCCACACCTACCCAGAAATCATCATCACTGGGTGAGTAAGAGATACTGAGAGAAATATTCTAAGGCCAGAAATGAAGCTTATGTAACAAGTCCAAACACCTATCGACTAAAACTGCTGGAAACCAAAAATTTGCAGTTTCACCCATCAAAATTAAAGTGTGCCTGCATTTGTGTTTCAACTTAAGGACATGTGTTTTGATCATTTAATATGTGCACTAATTAGGCCAAAAAGACTTAAGTAACATATAACTATCTCTTTGTTTAGGCATGCTGATGGATCTATTAAGTTTTGGGATGCATCTGCAAGTAAGTCCTTACTCTAAACTTTTCTTTCTCTCCTTCTCATTGTCTCTGAGCTAAACTCAAGTGATGCATTTTGTTCGGCTCAGGCTTTTGTCACACAGCATGCTTCAATGCACACTATATCTTCACAAGTTCCATGGCGAGTAATTTTAGATTAGCCATGGGCTCTGAAATCAAAGGTAGTTAATGGCACAGTGGTGATATGAGATGCTCCACAACAGACGAGGCACATCGCCCATTATCATGTTCACAGATGAGTACATCATAAATACCTAGCATGCAAATGTGTGGTTTCCTCATAATCTTGCAGTCTGTGAATCTGTGGGATGTCGGAGGATGACATTTCTTTTGATTGCATCACATCTGGTGTTGCCGTCTTGACATCAATTGATTGCTTAGTGAGAGTAGCTTCTCCCAGACTTCCCCTCACCTTAAGTGACTCTCTGAGTTACAACTAACTCTAGTTCAGATAGCATTTTATAGTTACCTAGCATTCCAACTTTATGTGACAGTAATATATCAAAACCACAATTTAATCATCAATGTGAAGTAATATACTAGTTCTCACACTTGTCTCCTGAAAGGGATAGTTCACCAAAAAATGTAAGTTCACCGCGATTTAAACTCAAATTTTACTCACCACTACACCGATGTGTTTGAGTCTACAAAACACTTTGGGAGTTTAATTTACACCATGTTTTAAGCCTAAACATCTGCTACCGGAAGAAGACATAAGGAAGTAGCGATGCTACCAAGCACATGCCCTCGGGCGAGAGCTTGTGTGCATTGTGTGCAGTGTGTGCAGTGTGTGCGTGCTAACGTGACCGCAGCTCCAGAGAAGGATATCAGAGGACATTTAGGCTAAAAGCATGGTGCAAATGACACGTCAAATTTGAATTTCGGGGCTTTCCAGCACTGCATTTCCAAAGGAATTGTTTTGATTTCCAAAGAGACCCTTTAGCCAAAACTTTATGGTGAAGTTACACTTACATGCATCATATGAAGTAGTTTTTAGGGACATTATTTGGTTTAGCTCATTCACTCAGGCCAGACTTCCCATCTGCCACATAAAAACACTACAATAATAGCACATGTTTCACTGGGCATCATATTGTGTAGGATCTTCCACCACTGGCATGTTGTCTTTCTCAGTGTATGCATGTTGCCGTGTAGAATATCTTCTCAATAAAAATGTCTCTGACCAGTCACGCTGCAGATGTTGTACAAGTTGAAAACCTCCAAAGTGTTTGAGAAGCCAAAGCCCGGCGAGGGCCGAGCTGCCGATTTAGTGGAGGAAGACCCTTTCGCGGTCCAGATGGTCAGCTGGTGCCCTCAGAGTCGCATCTTCTGTGTGGTTGGCATCTCAGCTCACGTCATCCTCTATCGATTCAGCAAATACGATGCCAATACTCAGATAGTGGTGAGTGAAATCACATTTAAAGCTAAAGGGAATGCATCCTGATGATTTGGTGCATAAATCCAATGTAATTTTTCCAATGTAAGTTAATGCAGACATTGTCAAAGTTCATCCAACATTGTTGAGAACATGTATCTGCATTCTTTAATTCCGAGTCTCTTTTGTAACCAGTGTCTAGACGTACGCCTGCAGTGCGAGTCTGATGATGTCATCACTCCCTCTGAGAATGAAAACAATCCATGCTTCCCAGAGCCCGGCTCCCACTCTCCCCAGCCCCAACACCCAGCTAGCCCCAGCAGTGGAACACCAGAGGGAATCAAAGACAGCATCCCCTGCCTCAAGTAAGACCCCTTCATGCACATCATCGGTTCACTGCATCTGATAAAATCAAATCAGATCAGTGAACTCTACAGTCTGGATCATCTACCACTATGATTTACTTATTTTTGTACCATTCATAACTTATTTGATCAGGGTTTTTTTTCCCTTTCCATAGCTGTATGTCCATTTCTATGTAAGTTTACTGAGATCAGTGTAAAACCAGAGTCAAAAATATTGTATGTCTCCACATACTTGACCAATAAAGCTGATTCTGATGCACCTATTATTATAATTATGATGCTTGGAGATTTTTAACACACCTGAGAAGGTTAATTTACCTGAGTGACACAAATGCATGTGGAATCATTTTGTCACAGTACTCTAGATTCTCTTCTATATGTGTCTGTTTCAGAGTGAAAGACCGGGTGGTTCGGGTCCCCCCTGGTTACCAGGCAGAGCTGGTCATCCAGCTGCTGTGGGTAGATGGAGAACCTCCGCAACAGATCACCACCCTGGACATCAACTCTGCCTATGGCCTGTAAGTCACAAGAGGCTGGACTGTCTGTCTGTCTGTCTGTCTGTCTGTCTGTCTGTCTGTCTGTCTTTTATCCCTAAAAAAATCCATTGCACCAATCAGTCTCCACTCAGAACAGCAATCCTTGGTGTAGTTTAGAGGTGCTTGCTCAAATTGATTATGGATAATGCTGGATGCCTGAGATCTTTGATAAGTGTTGTGGCCTAATGGTACTTTGACAGTTGTTCAGCTTCTTAGTGTTGTCATAACAGCATTGTTGGAAGTGAAACAGGTTGGAAACTGCACCAAAATTACACGAGAGAGACCATGAGGTTCTCATCTGTCTGTGTGTATCTGTGTCTCCATTGGCTTATGTCTTAATAAGAGGCAGGTTTTCTGGAGTGGTTTCTATTGAGCCTTTCTGAAAGGAGTTTGCATGGTCTCTCTCCGTTTCCTGAGGTTTAGCAGGTAATCTGGCATCCTCCCCCACCCCGCAGACATGCACATTAATGCCTATGTTGTTGTCAACCTTGTGATAGACTGCCCCCCACCACCCACTCTCACGACCCTTTAAAAGGAGAAGCACTATACATAATGGCTCTATGGATTTTTCTGTACAATTTCAGAATATAAGGATGCAGTATGTTTCACACTGTTCTGTTCTGACACAAAAATAATGGATAATTGTGGAGGTGAAGAATACCATATCATTGAGTGAATTCGATTGGGAACTTTAGCTCATTTTATAGGGAAAAAAAAGAAGGATGTTCCTAGTATTAACATTCAATCTATAATTGCCTGGTGTTAACCTTCTCTGAGTACAAGGTTAGAACAATTCTTAACTAGGTCTGGAGTTTTCGTGTCCTACAAAGGGCCATTAGCCAATCAGAAAAACATCCATATTTTCTGAGACCATATTTTACCACTGATTAAACTAAATTCAAATCAGGACGGTATTTTACAAAAGTAGTTGTCTGCAACATTTCCAACAAGATGTGCCGATCCTTTTAAAATATGTTATATTGAATAGAATATAAAAGAAAAAGAAAATCTCTTTTAGAAAGCTCTTTGGCTCAGAGCAGGGCCTTCATTACCCCTCTCCTCTGAAGCCATTCGCTGCTGGGATGGAATTGCAGAAATTGATTTATTTACTTTTATTCTTTTTCATTCCTCTGCACCGACCACCCCTGTGTCCAGAGGTTTGTCTTTGTTTTATGTATTTGGTATGTGGTTGCATTCTTAAAAATGTTCTGTATTTAGCACAAACATTGGAGAAAAAAATTGGATTGAATAGTTTTTAGAAAACACAGTTCAAGGTCATTGCCCATTACTGAGGAATTCATACACGAATTATCATAAAATACTCCTAATGAAAGTCAACAAAAAGCTTCAAACATCCCAAAAGTCATGTGAAAATGTTCAACACAGAGTTAAAATTATGAAATTCTGTTTCTGTTTACTATTTTAAATGATGTACTGACTCATAATCAAAATTATTGTTAGCAACAGCAACATTAAACCATAATACACAAAGCTCCACATTTGTAAACAATGATATATCATCAGTAAACTAGCAGTAAAAATACAGGACTGTCTCCTCTGGTCATGTTTACGGCATGAACATCTAAACCAAAGGCTTACAAGTTTACTGCCGCTCACTCAAAGTTTTCCTAAAAATGTTTGTACCATTTATAAATAAAATCACTGAAACATTCACTGACAGAAGAAACACTGTGCTGCAGCTTGTACCAGCATAATGCAAATTACTGAAGCAGCAATGATAATAACAGGAACATGTTTAAAGCTGCTGTTATTCTTAACATGAGCATGTTGACAAGATGTTTCTTTCAACATCTCTTCCCTGCAGCTGTTGAGCCTCTAGTCTGGATCTATGAATGCTGAGGTTTCCTGGTTGTGCCATCTTTGCTGTGCTCAGGCTCCCACAATGTGTCATGGAGCTTATACTGACAGGGTGGTAGAGTGTGGGGTTTGCCCACTGTTTGCTTTGCAGGTTTATCATGTATTCAGAGTGATGTATCTTGAGATGTGGACAGAGCAGCTTTCTCTTTGCTTGTTTTATATTTTGTCAGATTGCTGTGTAGAAAAGCCACTGATTGCCATTTGTTTTAAATATCATCGAACTCTGGTCAGTGCCTGATCAGCTGGAACATATATTGCGCAAAAACAAATTCAGTGGTTGCGACAAACAGAAGAATTACTGCTAACCAGTTTGTTGTGATCATCGAGAAGAGCAAGGTAGCAGATGTTAGTGGAGCGTATTGGAAATCAAGTATTAATATTCAAAAACAGCATGAGCAGTGTGAGATAACGACACTCGATGTGAGGTGGAGTAATTACATGAAAATATCCCAGTTAATTTCACAGTGTTTGATTGTGCTACATGTTGCACCTTTTTTGTCAATTAGAACAACCTGGTGAAATAAATCTGCAGAAATATCTTCAATACATATGTGTTTGTGTGTCTGTGCATGTGCACGTTCCTCCTCGCTGTAATTGTGTACGTCCAGTTTGGCGTTTGGGAACTGCAATGGCCTTGCAATAGTGGACTACTTGCAGAAAACCATCCTGTTGTGTATGTCAACACTGGATCTGTACGGAGCCGCAGACCCCTACCAGCGCCTTACCCGCTCCCCCCGCAGGAACAGACAGTCCACCTCAGGTAACACACACACACACACACACACACACACCTCTGGGATCTCGCCACTCACGTGCACGTACACAACTAACACTCACTTTGCATCAATGCGAAAAGGTGCCACAAATGTAGCCATTACATGCAGACAACTGTATCTTACTGTCTCACCTGTTTATCTATCCTCCTGTCCACTCTCTCTTTTTTCTACCTCCACTGATGTTTCTTCTTCCTTTTCTTCTGTCCCCTTCCTCTGTATCAATTCTTCTTTCTAAGGCTTGACTGATCAATCAGGCAAATTACCTAAGTTACACGAAATCAATGATGAGGGTGATCTAATTACTTTCCTCGTGTAATTAAATCAATACCACTGCTCTCAAGCCCCTCACTCTATCAGAGATGGTAAAAAGTTACCAATCACATTCACTCAAATACAACACTTAAAGACAAATGTCATTTCCTAAAGCTCCTAGAAAAGTTATGCAGTACTATACAATAAATGAAACTGGCTGATCTACTCACCACTCTGCTAATAGAGGGGTGGGTGAAGTGTTTGAGTCAACAAAACACTTTTGGAGTTTCACAGGTAAACAGTGTTGCAGCCAAATCCACTACAATTGAAGTAACTGGTGACTCTTTCTTTAAACGTAAAAAAACAGCTTCCATAGGGTGTCATCCAAGTATCTTTAAGTGCTGACATTCAAATTCAACTCGAAACTGTGTAATTTACACCCTGTTTTTAGCCTAAATGTCCTCTGATAACCTCCTCCTAGTTACTGCTGCAGTAACTGCAGCTATCTCGAGTTGTCATGAGACGAAATCAGCAGTAACAAGGGGTAACTTTTTCTTCAATTTGAAATATTACTATATAAATTATATTACTATACATATATGTATTTTTCACATACTCTTATATAGCTGTATTTTTTATTTAAAAATTAAAGCTCTAAAAACATTTACTGAAGTATTTTGGCCTAATTTACTCTGAAAACAGTTAATTTAGGAGACAAAATCCAGTCTTTAATCCCAAATGTAGTGTGGCAGTATCTCGTTAAATCTACAAATTAAATGAATTGTACCAGTATTCAAAGGTCTGCATCAGTCCAACTATTTTTCTTCTCTCTTTGCTCTTTTTCTCTCACACTATAACATACAATGACTTAAACATTCAGTGAAAAACTCATCTGCCTGTCACGGGTCTGCACTATGATATGAAGTGCATGTGAACAGGCTGCGTGTCATTCCACGTCGGCATTTTTATGCATGTTATCATTTGGTTTCTCTGTCCTTTCTGTTTCTAGTCCTGCTTGAGCATAGAGCTGTAGTGACAAGCCACAGAGGTCTCGTTGTACTTCCTGACCCCTGCCTCCCTTTGTTCTCTTACTATTCTTGGCTGGTGATGGTCTCCTGTCACGAAGGCAGCCTCTTACTATAAAGATATTCAACCCCTGCCGCACTAAAATCACACTTTGATTTGACCCCAGACTAACATTTGGATGTGAAGGAGGAGCAGTCTAAGGTCTATTAAGCAATTGAAAGTACCAAGATTTTCTCATTACATTATTTCCAAAAGTGTATGTGAAAATGATTTATACATCCTCAGGATTTTGCGAAGGGGAATATCAAGTTCGATGGAGGGATGGGTGACTTTGAACTTCAGAGCCAAGACTTCGTTGTTGCATTATTGACTACTACAGCACTTACTGTTCCCAACGTCCGCTTTTGTTAAAGTCTTTCCGCGTTGGCTCTTTAAGATCAATTTTGAGACTGAGGGGAAGATAAAAACAGGCGTCTGTGCCCTTTTCTCTCCACCCCAGGTGGTGGTGTTATGATCTCAAGCCCTCGCTGTGCTGGAGATAATATATTGCTGCAGACAAAACTTCAGAAACACAGTCAAAGGAAAAAGTGAAGTACGCAGCACATGTTAATCCGCGTTAAAGCTTTTGGCATCTTCTATTTTTGGAGCGTTCCAACTTGTGAGAATATAGGTTTCTGTCCTTCCCACAGCATTTTTAGCTGTTATCACCACACATATGTGTATGTGCATTCTATATATACATGTCAGTCAAGTCTAATGCATTCATTTCATTAAATGATGCTCAATTATTGATCATTCTAGGTGTGTTGCTCTAGTGTAATGCAGCCTCCACATGTAAGGATAGTATCTCTATAGGAAAAAAACATATGAGCAAATGAAATGTAAACCAATTAATTGTTATGTATCATTTGATACTGCTTTGTAAGTAATCTTATGTTCCCTGATATTACGGTAGTTTACTTCCTGTGCAAATGACCAATCACGTCAGCGTTACCAGGGTTTGCAGGACTAGCGGGTATTTCTTGTCTGTCCTCCCCCTGACACTAACGCGGGTGCTGCTTGCTCTCACTTTCTTTTCCACTCTAAGCCTGTGTGTTCTTCTCTCTCCCCTTCCCCTCCCTTTTCCCCTCCCTCCCCTCCCTTCCCTACATCCTAAAATGTTACAACTACTATCCTCTCCCACTTTACTTCACATTCTATCCATCGTTTCTTTTCTATTATTTCTACCTTCTGCCCTACCCCACTTGGACACCTCTCCTTCTTCTCCTTTTCTTTCCCTCTTGTCCTCCTCCTCCTCCCTCCTCATGGTGACTCTGTGGCTGCTGGTGTGGGCATGTGGGCCTGCCTGACAGAGGTTTGCATGCGTGGCCTGTCTAACTTTTATTCAGATTCAAAGAAAAGGATCCGTACATCCTATCAGAGTAAGTCAGGCCTTCCTGAAGGCTGGGGGGGCTCTGTGTGTTTGTTTGTGTGTGTGTGTGCAGGAGGGATGGGGGAGGGTGGGGCAGTGTTTTGTTGGAACATACAGTTCTAGGACAACAGGGTTGATAGAAATGGTTGCTATAGAGATTGGGAAGGGATGATGTGGACTAAAAGCCAAGGGACAAACCAAGGAGATGATTGGAATGAAAGTGGTTGTTCCTGGTCGTACAGCAGAATATCATCTCTGTACTTTTCTATATAAAACTATTTTAATCTATTCCAGTCATGTCCAGCAGTATGTCCTTTGCAGAAAGAGAGCCACTCCAATTGAATCCCAGGGCAATTATAAATATTATATGATCCACATGATGTATATTTTAGGTGAAGGTTAGTCAGTGGGGTGAATAAAGCCTTGTTCATCCACTGTATCTTTAATGTGTATTTTGAATCAATGATTACAAATTATGTTTTCATTTTATTCTTCAGCAAAGTTTAAATCAGACTTCTGGTGCCTTCAATCATCAAAGCCAGTGTCAATGATTGAAGGGAAATCTGCATGAGGAAGTTTTGCTGGAAACTTTGACTGAGAAGAAATAATTGAATCAATCAAAACTTTTCGAAGTGTGACAACTCAGTGACACTGTTAATGAAGCCATAATGAACACGGCTTAAACTCCCCACAGGGATTCGAAATTTCAGCATTTGTGATGTTTGTTTTTTTTTTTTTTTTACTGGCCTGTGCTTGGTGCATGATCATAAATGTTTGTTCTGTTTTGTAGTTTGACTGTATTTGCCACTCTATCATGAGATTTGCACTACATTCTGTAGATATGTAACTGGATTGGAAATTCAAAATAATAGATGATTTATACATTTATTGATTTGACTGTAGTGCTGCCACTCTACTCCCATAAGACAAATGATTCCATAGTATCATACTTTAAGACATAATAATAGTAATAATACTGCGAATGTAAGTTACCAGAGAGGATGAACTACGAGTTGCTGATTCTTTCTTGGGGATTCATGTGGCTGACCTCAAACAAGCCGACTCCTTTAAAGTCTGAACGATTGACATGATTGAAATAATCTGACAGACTCTGTGTTCCTACCTCTTCTTCCTCTTGGCTGCCATTGGCTGCCGCAGGCCTTACTGAACTCTCTGACAACCAGCAGTCCATTGACATGGAGAGAAGCAAGTCACCCACTTCAGGTAACCCACTCACACACACATACACACACACACACATTCCAGCCACTACAAAGTCCATCTCCCCTGTATTGAAATGTGAATTGCACTGTGGAGCTTTGCTGGGAAGACACTGTCTTTATATTTGAACTGTACAGCACGTGGACACCTCACCCATCACCAGAGCATCTTCACCTGATGAGAATGGCAGCTGTTGTTCAATGTTGTTGTATGTCCAGTGCAAGAATTGCTGAAAATCCCTTCCAATGGAAAGTTGTTACTGAGAACATGTAGTATTATGTTTGGTTGCAGTATGTTGTGGTCTGCCTGATGATTTTTGTCACAGTTTCCAGCTGGTTTCACTGTATTCCTCTGTTGTGTATTGATTTTATGATTTCTCCACTTTCCTCCTGCTCTCCCTCTCTGTTTATGGCTTTCTAATTTTGGCTTTTATCCCACTCTTGGACTGAGTTATAGGTTCTGCCACTTTTGTGACAAAATCTCTGGTTTGGAGAGAAAGCAGGAGAGCTCAACAACGTGGTCCTGGAAGTTAAAATCCAATTCATTTTCTGAATAGAGATTTTGTTTATTCCACAAGCTATACCACCTCATACCACAAGCGACACAATCTGTTATGATCCTGTAGAAGCCACAACTCCGTGTGATATGAACTTAGGTTTTTATTTGCGATATCAAGGTGAAGTACTACATAACCCATAATCCTCAAGGGTGGTAGCTATGTCTCTGATTGTTGGTTACCATGAAAATGTTTATTGCAAATGGGAAAGTCATGTAGGCCACAATGGGATGGATGATGATGATTCAGCGTTACATTACCACAGAGCAACCATTATTTCCCTTTTTGACATGCTGAGGTTTTTTAGTGATGGTGAAGCATCCAAAGTCAGGTCATGTACTGGAGAGTAGTATTAGTGAGGGCCAGCTTGTGCATTAGCAGTGGTTTATAGGATGTGTTGTTGCCTCACTCTTAAAATAAGTATGTACACAGTAAACGCCTTTTTTCAGTTTTTCCAATAATTTGTCGGCTTTGAACCAACGGTTTTATGGTCATGATGGATTTTGTATTGGTCGGCCTTAAAACTCTTTTCACAAGGAAATATGAAGTTACATGTTTACTTTCAACTCATGTCAGATATGAGCTGAGAGCCAGGGTGACAACCTCGAGTTGATAAGAGGTGACAGTAACCTGCATCATTTTACAAGATCAAGGCTTGTCTGAGACGAGATCAGAACAGTTCTCAAAGCTGTTGAAATATGTATTTTTATCATCCATAATATATCATAAAATCCTCCTGTGAGCTGCTCTAAGTTAAATATTTTCTGGCATATTGGTGCGTAGCATTGCTTGACTAGATGCAGCAGGATTATGATAAAACAGACATGCTAACTTGGAGGGGAATGGTTTGATGAACCAAACAATGTAAATGCAATCAATGTTTGCGGTTGATGTTGTATTATCTTGTCACTTGGATCACCCTTCGGAGATGTGATATTAGATTGGAAGAAGAGTGAGAGATAAGCTGTGAGGGCTGGCTTGTGAATAGCTTGGTCTGTGAGTGAATGGATGCAGCAGATTAGAGTTTAAATTGCCAGGTTGTTAGGAGAATGTTGGATTTGTGTGTTTGGAGACAGGGCAAATGAATGAGTCTATGTTCATGATTGCATAGAGGAAAAAAAATCTAACGCATAATTGGAGGAGAAATGAGAACATTTCCCAGCAGGTGCACTTGTACGTGTGGTGGGAGATCACGTTATCTCAGCAAATTCAGAATTTAAAGGTCAAATGGAGAGAGTGTAAGTGCATGTAAATCTGTGCTGAAGACACTGCCAAGCAGTCATGCTGTTTTCTCAAGGCTCCTTCTGTCTGTCTGCTTTATGTCTTTATTTTCCAAGGTATTTAAAACCAACTTGATTTAACTTAGGATGTAAAGCAATGTTTACATCCAGTATAGAACATTTTCAACAGTTGATAAATATAGTTTAGTAGTTCATTTATATCAAAAACCTTATTCTCTATAAAACCGGTGAGGTGCATGTTTCAGTATCAGCCCCAACACAGAGCTGAAACATGTTTGTCATCCTAATAATTGATTAATTAATCTTCGTATAATTAACTTGGTTTATCAAACAACTAACCCAAATTCCTAGGAAAAGAGGGCAATTGGAGATGTACTGAAAATATAGTATCTTCTAAGCAGCAGTATGGTTCTTTTAAACAGGGTTATACAACTGTAATTACCTGGTGATAATTGATGCGTCACACTCTGTCAGAGCTGAGGCATAATAATGATACCACTGTGTGCAAATATTAAAAATGGTTTTGATGTGATTTATACAGAATAAAAACTTTTGGGATCTACTATGGTTCAGGCCACCAGGAGCTTTGAAGGAACAGTGTAGCACCTGAGCTTCACTTCTGTCCTTACCGGTGGTGAGCTGCTCACTTGGCTCCATTCTGCTTTGTCAGACTGTGTCCACATGGACTTCATGTGTCCAAGTCTTTTAAAGACTCCTTTCCAGAGTCACAGGGATACCCAAATGCTTTCCTCCTGAAGTTCCTGCAGGGGACGTTTGTGGGTTCTCCGTTAGGGACAAGGGGAGTTCTGAATAGAAGCGCATGTGATGATCAGGGAGCCTATCAGACACCACCAGGAGGAGGTGAGGACACTCAGTGAAAGACCCTTAACACAGCCTCTGGCACGGCTGGAAGACAAGGTACATGCCTACCCAGGTCTACTGCAGAGGATTTGTGGGTAATCTCTTTACAAAGCCATTGTGCAAAAATCACTGTGTATCTCTTGTGGCCTGAGAACTTCTTGGGTTAGTCCTGAAGGTTATCTACTAACTAGATAGGAAGAAGGACATATACATCTTATATTGCACTAAGCTTTTCTTTATATATACAGAACCAGGTTATGTAGTCAGATGTTAACAGACTTTAATATTGTCAGTCAATAGATGTTGACTGACTGTGCTATAGTAGTTAAGTCTTACTTTTTTAATGTGTCTGGTGAAGCCGCCGCAAAGATTGTACAGACTGAAAAAATAAAAACTTTATCATTTTCCTCATTGGCAGATACATAAGTAAACAATTTATTGCCCAGCAGCACAGAAAGAACAATGCCTTCATCCACAGGAGGCTAAAAAGTGTGACTCAACAATGACTCAGCGATATCTGTGGTTTTAATAACATTCAGCTGCTCTGTGATGGAGGACTGTGCTACAGGAAGAGCAGCAGTGTTGTTGCATTTGAGATATTAAGGACAAAAAGCTTCTTCTTTTATTTTACCCTCTCTTTCCTTCCACTTTTTTGAGGTTTTTGAAGTTTTATTCACAGTGATGGGCTGTACAAATAAATTTGTCCTGACTTGATAAGATGTCTCTCCTCATCAGCGAACCCCTCCAGTCATTACTTACGATTTCAATCAATCAATCACATTTTATTTGTATTGCCCATATTCACAAATCACAATTTGTGTCATAGGACTTAACAAGGTGTGACATCCTCTGTCCTTAATCCTCAACAAGAGTGAGGAAAAAATACTGAAAAAAAATCCTGTTAACAGTAGAAACCTCATTGAGAGCCACATGTGAGGGATCCTCTCCCAGGACGGACAGGAGTGCAACAGATGCTGCATGTAGCTGAACACATTAATAAAATTAAGATATTTACAACATCGATTAGAAGAAGAAAAAAAAATGGTATAATGTAAAGGTGTGTCAATGTTTAAAGTATTTATTCATACAAAATTGTAAATTATTCGATTTGAGCAGTTTATATGATATAAATACTAATTCAGTGTGAATTAGTCTGGTTGATGTCTTGAACCGTATTGTCCAGGACACAGAAACTGGTTGTGTAACCTTTGAGCCTTTTGTCTTAAAAAAAAAAAGCCATCTTATGCGTGTTCAGTCAGCCTTGTTTCAAGCCTCTTATCCTTAAGAGGATAACAGAACCAGGACAAGATGTTGTTTGCTGTCTTGCTGAGTCTTTCAGCATTGTGATGTTGACTAGGTCATGGTCATTCTGTCCCATTACAGGCCTGTCATCTTCTAATTAGAGAGATGGAAGGAAGGCGGAATTGTGGATGCGGAACACAGTGTCTGATTCGCTGTTGCATTTACTCAGAGTGAGGATGAAGGCAGATCTACAATCAGTATAAATGAAAATGTTAATGTTGGTTTAATTTGTTTGTGGATTTTGTGACAGCTTAGAAGATGTCTGTTCAAGGCCATCTACAGACAGAGGACAGCCAGACAGCGTCCTGATTCACCCCGCGTGTCAATAACCGCAGGCGTCTCTCGCCTTCTTAACACGTATTCCCCCTTCTTGCCTATTTTCTATCTTCCATTCGTCATTAGGTCCAGTAATTGGTCCTTCTCCTGCCAGAAAGCTGTTTTTCTCCATTCCTCTCTGGCGCCTTCTTTTCTGCGTCATGAGGTCTGTTGTTTTAGTTGGAGATTATGAATCACATTTCCTTAGCTTTATCCCACGTGTGTCTGTGTCAGGGCTTACTTGACCAAACCCACTTGTGAGATGGACTAACAAGCTGAGATGCTGTGATGGGTCCCTGACCCAGCAGGATATATTTAGCAATGGGCACATGAGGAGAGGAAGGGTGGAGGAAACAGCTGAAATTTTAGTGTGCTGAATTGACGCCTACAACTACGCAATTAAATTTGATAAAAGTTAAAATAAGCCTTACAACAATGTTACAACGAAACCCTGTTCTGGTTTTTACATTGTTCTCATAATGCCTTATAACATGTCATGTAAACTTTTTCATGTACATTATTTCACCACTCATAAGCCAGTTTTGGTATAATGTCTATTAAATTATAATAATATTATAAGACCTATAACCAGATGAAATCTAGGTCGACTGAAATTGTACCGACTAACCAATTGGCTAGTTTGCCCGGGAAACAAAAATGAAGATTAAAGTAAGTGCCCTCTACCTGGTAGCCTTATTAGCTTAAACAAATAATAAATAAACATAAAAAGATTGTACATGCTGCATATGAAATTATTTTAACCTAAATAATTAAACCAACCTTACTGAGATATGCTAATTCTGATATGGCCAAAGTCTTTAGACACAAATTAGACAGAATCCTAACTGTCTCTAGATGATGTGTCATATTTGTTGTGACAGCTTCATTTTGTGGCATATCATGTCAGGAAAGACCGACACAGAGACAACAAGCATCTGCATGTTCTCACTTACCAGGGAGACAAGTTCTGCCCCATCTGATTGGTTGCCTGAAAAGAAAAGCCACACGAATAAAGGAGGAGCTTGGTACATATGCTGGGTATGTAGCTCTTTTACGAGAGGCGGCCTTATACGCTCTCACCTCATTGGGAGCAATAAAAAACAGACACTGGAAACACTGGCTCAGACAAACTGTTTAGAGCCTCACCCTTGTGCAGTTTTAAGATGAACGCCACAGGAATATGTTGTTTCTATGTCATACATTTACTTCTTATAGCGTGTAATTTGTTTTGCATTTAACATGTTGTGAGTTATGGTTACTATTGCGTATTATTATTGTTGAGCTAAAAAAGGCTCCGATTCTCAAATCGCCTGCTTGTGTGATACCCTCCTGGTGGCTTTGAGGTGTATTTCTGATGAAGAGTGACTGCTGCTGTTGTCCTGTGGCTGCAGGAGAGCTGCTGACAGCTGCTGCTACACAACCTCTGGGACCTGCTCGAGTACAGCAGACAACATATCCACATCCTTCTTTAAAAAGCTCTGTCTATATACAACTTCATTTTGTTTGGCTGGCCAACAGTTCACTTCTCAACTAAAGACAATGACAGGATTCTAAAGAGACACATTGTTTTTGGATTGAAGACTGCTTGTTTCAGCACTACTGTTTGAGGGACTGATATAGGACTCATTAAGTTTAAAGGAGGAAAGTTTCCTCCTTTCATTTTCTTTTCTTTTCTACAAGGAAGATTTTTTACCAATCCAAGGTTCAATTTCATTTTCACATGATATTTTGAGAAGTCAATTCCTTTTAATGTAATGGTTTCTTAATTTAACGCCTTTCAAGAGTACCTCGGGTAAGAATACTTGTGGATTATCTGAAGTATATAAGGATGGGTATGCTCTGTCCAGCAATATATAGAATAACTATATTGTTAATATACTGCCAAGCATGAATGAATCCTTCTGAGTTGTAACAGTTATATGGTCTCAGTTGTTTTTCTATAACAACCTGAAACAGTGGGTACAAGTGGAGGAATGGCTCCTTTGTTTGTCCAGCTCACAAGGGACAGAACAGAAGAGAAAAACAAACTAACCTTTCACAACCTCACAGCTCAGGAGACTTCTATCTTCAAACCGAGACGTAAAAACGAACATAATTTCACTTTAAGTTCAGAGGAGTTACACAGTGAATATTGGAAAATGACACTATAAATTGCTGGCTGTATTATGTAGTGTTCCCTCAAGATGTGGATGGATCCATTTTAACTGTCTTTATGAAGTGTCAGGTATTTGACAGTGACTATAAAACTTAGATGTGGTGGCAGTGTTTGTTTGGAAGTTAAAATGATTTACAAAATTGCCTCAAAGCAATAAAAGTGATGTTAATAATAAGTCTGGAGGACTGACAGGCTGAATACAGCTGTTGGAGACAACAAATATTGTGAAAATACCAGTCGTGGAGATTATAAATGTGATACTAGTGGTGATGAGATGCTGTAAAAGTAGTAGTAGTAGTGGTTAGCAGTGTTCTTTGTGTTAGTATTAGTTGTGCTTGTGAACCTGTTTGAGTATCGCATTGCTGGTTGAATAGTGCTGTCCTTTCTCTGCTGCTTATTAACCTTTTTATTTTCATAACCTCTCAACTGTTTTCTTCTTGTTAACTCCAATACTCTCATCTTCCCCAGTTCAACTGCTCTGTTTGTCTCTTTACCCCATTTCCCTGAAAAGTCTCTGTCTGTTCTGTTGGATCTCCTATTCCAGTTCAATACCCAACCTCCCTTCACAATGACCCACGCGTCCTGCCCGAGCCTGTGGCCAGTCTGAGAGCCAGCCACTGCAGTCCAGTCTTTTACTTGCTGGACAATGGTAAGAGGAGGGATGTCTCAGGGATGTCAGCCTCTTCATGGACATCTGCTTGTGGCTTTTATTTTATGGCAAAACGAGGGAGGGAGCTGGGATAATTGGGTTGTTTTTGGGCAGGTAGTTGGTTCAGTGTCGCACCTTGCATGCCAACTCCGCTTCCACACTGTGAGCAACTCTATCAGAGAGACACCAGAAGTCCTTTAATTCCCGACACAAGCACAGAGGAAGGGGCGTTTTAGGTATTTCAAATAAAACTGGTGGCTTTGAAAGAGCTGGGCTACGGCAGAATCTTTCATGGTCATTGATGATCAAGAGCAAAGCTGATTTTTTCGCTTGGTATCTGAAAAACACACATATGTATGTAGCTGAGGTTACAGCCATTTAAAACCCATCATTGAATGAAATAGTGAATGCAATTAACACAAGCAACATGAAATGACATTTTAAAAAATGTCCTAAACAATGGGGTTCACATGTGTTAAAGGAAAAGGTTTTCGTCATTGTTTTTGCACTGGCGACTCCTACTGGTTGGTTAGCAGTGACTGTGGAGTTGAGCTCTCCAAACTGAAACACAGATGAGCAACAATATCACATTTTCAAATAAAACATCACATTTTTCATAAGCAGAATGTCGTCAGAGCCTTTCACCACCTAATGCAGTCTCACACCACGATAGGTCAACACAGATCAACCATCAAACAGGTTGCTTGCAGTGTAAACAAGCTGACAGGGACTGTGTTTCTCGTGACTGACTGTCTGCTGCTGCTTCGTCAATGTCTTCCATGCTTTTGTGCGGACGGTTGATGGTGTTGTGTTGTCTCTCTGCCCCAGTTGCAGTGGGGAGGGGGGGCAGATGTTGTGATGTTCGTTGTACGTGCCAGATTGGGGAATTGAGTGGATCCGTCACCATTCAGCAATCCTGCAAGGCAGGCGGGCTTAGAAAGAGGAAGGGGTTGTATTCCTACTGGGTACTTCTCCTCGCTGGTCAGAGCCTCTTGTGCTTCATTCTCTGTGATGTTAATCATCGTGCCTCCACTGGAACCACACATCTTTGTCACTGAAGGACAATATGCTACTTTACCAGGCTGTGGCGCTCCAAATGTCTCTAATTGTGTCTTTGTGATTGTGTGTCAATAAACCTGCAATCTCATCGTGTTGTCCTCTGCGCTAACATTCATCACTGTCTCATTTCTAACCAACTGCATGGTGGCCACTAAGTGGCCAGTCGTGGTGCTGATGAAAATGACTTTGGCTTGCTTTGTACGTCAACATCAGTGTTGTGGCCTGATCAAATCCAAGCATTAGACCCTTTATGGATCTCAGCACTCTATATGTTACTATGATTCAGTCCATCAGCCTTTTCTATGGACCTCAGGGGGGACGGGGGTCTATTATCTGTCAGAAAAACCTGCCATGGCCTTGCACAGAGGAGAAAAGGAGAAAACCAGGACAGCACATTCAACAGAAATGTTTAAACACCATTTAAACACCAATCCTGCCTCAGTCAGACAGAGTCATAAATCACCTTTAAAGGTGCCACCCACTGCCCAGCCAGGAAATAACGTTGTAATTTTGCGATCGTTTCACTTTGGGAATGCTACTTGAACAAATAATGAAGTAACAGTGTTGAGTTCATAAATGGGGGTATTCCAACACAAACTGTTGGCAAACATGAGTTACGTATGTTATACTAAAAGTAAAAATGTCCATGCACATAGACTTATTGTACTTATAAGCAATAAGTACTTATTGCAATTGTACTTATTGCACGTGTCTGTACTGCTAGAAAACAAGAATTTCCCCTCAGGGATGAATAAAGTATGTCTATCTATCTATCTATCTATTATCATAATTATGTCATAATATTATTATCAACACAGATTGGGGAAATCATTCAAAACTATTGTTTCTCAACTGACCAGATTTAAATGAGCATGTCGTTATTAAAACCCATGGTCATGAATCTTGGTACATGCAGTGTTGGCTACGTGTTCTTCATATTTACAATGAACATTTTATGAATTGTTAATTCAGCCACTGAGCTTTTAAACAGAGGAACCATCTGTTTGAGACTTGTTTATTATGAGAACATTTACTCTGTCACTGTAGCCCGAACACTGCACACTTTATATCGCTGCAGCAGCATCTGCTCCCCATGGTTCATTATGAAGAAAACACACACAAGCTCACACACATATTCACATGCATATCTCATCTATTATCTCATTAGCAACACTAAACTGAAATGCTTTAGTTATTCCTGAAAAAAAATGGAAACAGAAGTTCATCGATTGAGGAATTCAATTAGGGCACCATGCCACCCTAATTTCCTCCTCTGTCATAAAGGAAATATATTTTTCCTCAAAATGACCTTTGATACTAAGATAACTACGTGGTCCTTCACAGCAAATAAGATGCATAAATGGAATGAACTGTATTATATTAAAGCAGATTAAAAATAGTTTCACCATTTCCGCCAGTCGGCCCACATCCTCTGTTGCAGAAGGATTAAAACCTGAGTCAATTTATTCCTTTGATACATTTTCCAAATCAAAACTAAACAATGGTCAAAACCCTAGACAATGCAAATTCACAGTCATGCTGTTTTTCCATGTGGTCTTTTAATGAATCAGACGTCATGTGAACGCCATCTTGTATCTTCCACAAAGAAACAATAAAGTATTGCCTTCTTTATGAAAGGGGAAACTGACTCATGACATCTCAACTCTGACCTTTGCAGTTCTCCACTTACTGCAAAATACTTGCAAAATGTTTAAACAAGTTATTTTGTCCCCTCCAGTGTCTGGTTTTTGACACCCTGTGGTGTCACTCTGTTTGTCTGTGCTTCCATGTCAGACATCCCAGGCCTTAGAAATACAAAACAGCCCTATTTCAGTATGTAAATCAAGTTAATGTTAATCCGATTCCAGAAATGTGTGCACTGACTGGAGTTTGACATCCAGGGTAAATTCATGTATCTTGTTCAGCTCAACAAGACATTGACCATTAGTTGTAAGAGGATAAATCCTGCTCCGAGTGCCTGGATGATTCACTGGACCATTTATTTCACTGGGTATTACTAATCTTGTAGATATAGCTGGCTACACTGGCCTGGGACAACAATGGAGCATGCATTTTGAAATATGCCTGCTGTGTGCAACTGCACCGATTTGCATGTTCTGGTTCTTTGTTCATTTGAATTGACTTCTATTTTGTTTGGTTTTAGTTTTTTTCTTCTTTTTGCACTTTTGTTTGGGTCATTCTTTGTCTTAGACTAGTACGAAGCTCCTGAAGTCCCAAAAGATTATATTTTTTATCTTGTGCGCACAAGTTATTATCTTCTGGGAACAAATTACTATCTTGTCCGCACAAGATATTTATTTTAAGAAGATATATGTGTTTCAATCACTCAGATTGAGCTCACAGCCAATAGCATGGAGAAAACTCAGTGAATCAAGTTTTATTTTCACCTTTTAATGTCACACAATGAAATTCTTGTTGCTCTTGCACAGAGACACAGGGTTGTCTGGAACCATTTGCTGCTCATACTGAAGAACAAAACATTCAGCCAACAGAAGGAAATATGTTTCAAGCATGGTACTTGAGAAATAAGCCATCTCTTAAAACTTAGTGTTGTCTTCAAAGCATCAGCCAATCATGTCTTTACTAATCAGATATCAGCTCTTTGTGCACAACTTATTTATCTTGTATGCACAAGATAAATAAGTTGTTCCCACTAGATAATAACTTGTGCACACAAGATAAAAAAACATCATCTTCAGGGGTTCCGTAGATTCATTTTTTATTTTATTTTATTTAAAAGGATTAACTGGTGTTTTGTTTCCTATTCTTTCGTTTCAGTAAAGGGGCCCGGCAGAAAGTTAAGTCTGCCAACAGATCTTAAGACTGATCTTGGTACGGTAGGCGAAAGCCAGAAGTTTTCATTTAATTTCCTTTGAATCATTGACTTTCTGCTTTTGTCACGTATTCTAGGCTTTAATGTAGCATTCGTTTATTTTTTTCTTACTCAAACTTTCTTTTATCAGTTTACTTGTCACTCTCTCCTGTTCAAGCAGCCCATGAGACTGTCGGCCTGACTTGTTCGCCCATTGTGCCCCTTTAATGTATTTTGATTTCGATCTTCTGTGTTCGTTCCTTCTACATTTTGCAAGTGTTTATAAAGGTGATTTGCAGCTCATGCCCATGTTTAAATTTGAGGCTTTCTATCGCTTTATCATGATTGGACCATCCTCTGATTTTACACAACCTTTTCCTCCATTGACAGCCTTGCTCTACAGTGATTTGATCACTCGCTCCCTCCCTCACTTTAACTGGATCATTTCTCTCTGACACAGCCCTCTTTTCATTATGACTGGATCATCTGCATTACAGATACTGAGTGCCCCCCCTCACCCATACATCTGCTACATGAGTGCCACATATATATATATATATATACATCACAACCTCAGGTTTCTCTTTTCTCTGCTTCTGCAGTGTCATACATGCTGTCCCCTCAAACACCTTCTGCTTCTTCAACACAAAATGTGCCAGTGCTTACTTATTCCTGTGACTCATTCAATAACGTGTTGGTATGTGACAGTTTAAAAACAATGGTTTTATTTTATTGACATCATTTATGAGCCAGATCCCCAAAAAATTGGAAAATAGCAACCTTGTTTGCCTCATCACACATTTTAAGCTTTGTGTGAGGTTTAAACAACAAAGTGTCAGTATTGTGTGTTGTATGTAAAATGGAAAGAAATACATATTAATACAACATTATACTTATTAATTCATTTGAATCATTCATCTATTTTGATCTAATCTTAATCTGGTTAGTCACTTCAATAGGAATCTGGGTTTTTTTTGGTCGGATTAGTCTATTGTGGGGAATATATCTTGTGTGTGTGTGCTAGCGTGCGTGCGTGAGTGGGTGTATGTGCACTCTTGATGTGTGTGGCCGTCCGTGCGTTGGGTGATGTGTATAAGGATATAGTGCCATTCTTTCTGCTATGTAGTTTCCTGCAGAACATTTCTGGGCAAATGACTGATTGGCCGCATCTCTGTTTGAAATTCAGAGTGAGAAAACATTATTACAGAGGCACAGCGGTGTCGTCACGCAGCTCTCGTATCAGTCGGCCCGATACTAACCTCAGTTTTCAATTCCCTGCTTTGCCTCGGCCCGTCCTGCTGTGAAACTGTGAGTGTTGCACGCGGACTGGGTGGAACCCCGGAGCTTTTCATCTTCACTTTGAAACTGAATCATTTGTGCATCAACCATGCAAGAGAAGTTCAGTGAGGAAGGTAATAATAAATAAATTAAAAAGTGGGAAGCCTCTATCACACCTTCCTATCAAGGACAGTTTGTTTTAACTTTGGGGTTTTCTACAACATAGATGTCATTCAAGAAAAGAGCCCTGTTTTTTCTTCTTTTTACTCGTCACTGAGAGGAAGTGATAATAAAACTGCTCAGGCATTTGGTATCATGAAGCTGTAATTATCTGTCCAGGCAGCTTTTTCATCACATGCCAACTGAACTGCAGGAAACAAAGAACCGCAAAGTGTAACCAGCCCACATAAAGTTGCTTTGCTTTGTCTTATTAATAAGGTTTGACTCAAAAAAAAGTAAGGACAAGCTTCCACTGTCAGTCCCTGAGGGCCAGCCATGTAAAGCAATGATCCCAGAATGTTTTTCCTCTCAGCATCGTCTGTAGCTGATCATGTAGCCCAACCAACTTAACTACGGGACCAACTAAAGGAATGAATACAAATATATATATATATATTGTAGTTTTTATATTCTGTTTTATTTGTTTGATCTTCACTTTAAGCTTTTTGTCAAAGCCACTAAATACTGTAAATCTCCCGGCCTTCAAAAGAAATAAACAGTTTCTGCTAAAAAACAGGGTTTTCTAACGATTCTCCAAGGAGAAAATAAACAAAGTGGAAATGAAACAAGCCTGTTTTCAAGCCTGTTTTCTTTTTGATTTTCATATCTCTTTCCTGGCACAGACTGGATGAATCTGCACTACAATTTGCCTCCACATTTTACCCACTTTTCTTTTACCCCCCAGCATCTCTCTCTCCTTCTTGTTCATAATGACTTCCAACCACTCTCCGATTCCTTGCAACCCACTCTTTACTCCCTTTTTACCTTCCGCCATCTTTCTTACTGACAATCTGATCTTCAACACCAGCTTGCTTCTCTAACACTGCAGAAATGTCCATCTTCATAGGTCATGCAATGTCCTATTGTATTGAAGGAATAAATCTGCATTTTAAAAAGAAAAGGAGATATTTCCTTTAAACTGATAAAACAGGATTATAAATAAGCATTTTGTTAAAATCATTCGTTATCAAACTAAGTGACCTGTGATGATGGATATTGCAGTCCTGGATTAGTAATGAATGAAATTTTCTCTATTTCCCTCTTTGTGTTGTTTGCTAATGCTTTGCCGTTGTTACAGATCATGTCAATGGACATTGCACTAGCCCCACCTCCCAGCCCTTGGCAGGGAAGCCTCGCGTCCCAATGGGTCCTGAGGGGCCACGGCTTACCCGCAGAGGCCCTGGCCGACCGCCCTTCCGCAAGGCCCAGTCTGCTGCTTGCATGGAGATCTCTTTGCCTGTGTCCCACACTGAAGGTGTGTGCTTGTCTTCCCAACCCCCCCCCCATCCCTAAACCTCTCTAACATGTTCTCCCTCCCAACAAGTGCATGCCTTCCTCTCACCCTGGGGTAAGTGGTTTAAGGCCTGATACATAGTTAACACAAGGCAAGCATATGCTAATGCAAGTTAGCAACTTACAAACTCAAATCATCAGGAGCAGATGCTAGTGGGTTAGACTGTCCTTCCCAAGCAGCGGCCATCCAATCGAAATATAGCAACCATAACATGTCAGGTCTGTTAACCACTGGATCTCTCTACATGTTGAAGCAGTGTATATGGTGCTGCAGTAAGAGTTAAACCTGCACTGTAAAGCAGGGGTTCCCATACTAGGGGGTAAGGACCCCCCTGGGGGTCAGAAGATGATTTCCATAAATAAATAGAAATTAAAACACTTTTTGAAATAGCATATTTTAACCATAATTTTAAGAAGAGTTGAATATTAAATGCCATACAAATAAAAAATCAGTCATCTGATTTTCTTCTACCTCACGTGACCCCTTAAGTGATTATGACAGATGAGCGAAAGAATCAGTTACATTAGGTGAATTTAGAGAACCACAGGAAACCTTGCAGTATGTGCATGTTGGTGACAAAGCTTTGAACTAGTTCAAATGAATATCAATAAAAAAGTTGTTTACCTTCTCAAGAAACTTTACCAGATATTCTCTCTCAGAATACACAGCTAAAATACTTGTTTGACTATTACCATTTTAGAAATGGGTGGGGTTTGATGAATGATCAATTTATTCAATTGGCCACTTAAAATCTCTAGATGTGATAGTTGGAAATCAGGCAATAGGTGTTGACGGTGAGAACATGAAGATTATGGCTGCTGTAGGTTTACACTAACAGCAGCTACTTCCACATTAAGCAGTGTGTGAGCTACTTTGCTACTTCAAACATATATTTTCTGCAGCTTGCATTAGCATTACAACATTTGGACTACAGGATGCAAGAAAGAGCTCTTGCATTGTGCCTCTTAATACTATTGCCTGTGTCGACTATGTCCCAGCCCTGAAGGTTTGTGCAATTTTTAAGTGTATTAACTGATTAACATAGATTTCTTCAATGCCTGTTATTCTTTTTTAATCCTCTGCATCAAATTTTTGCAACTATTTCACTTTAACAGCAGCACTGAGGTGTTAGAAATGAATGTTGCGTTTTTTCTCCCCGTTCAGTCATATAGTTCGGTGAAGTAACATTTTCAGTAATTTTCTTTCTCTTTTGGTTAATAGATTGTAGATGTTTTAATTAAAGGAGCTCACATGAGGTTTGTATAGTGTGGCCACACTGTCCAACTTTCTCATAATCCACAAAGTTTTGAGCCGAGGGAGGCGTACCATCACCGTTTATATAGTTTATGTCCTTGTGTGTGAATATATACAATGTCTTTGTATTGCAGTTCATGCTCTTTTTTTGTCCAGATTCGAATAGCCCTTTCAACATGCATACACATAAAAGTAGTTCATGACGAACATTGGAGCCCAATTTGCACTCTGGCATTTTGACATTTTATTCACACCCTGACTTTGACTTGCACTGCCTGGAAATGGATTTGCCAAGCGGGCCTCATATACCCATGATTAGTGAAGTATTTGCGTGGGTGTGGTGTGTGTTTTGAGTGTGTAAATATGTCCCTCTGTCTCTGTGTGTGTGATGCCTAAAGGTATTTGTTATCGCTGCTGTATTCAGGGTTTAAGTGGGGTCTGAAAAAATCGACCGCACATTTTTCATTGCCAGTAAAAAAGCTAATAATTGAATGTGTTGTCAAGTAAAGACTTAAAATGACACTCCAAGCAGCGTCATTTTAAGATTTTGACCTCAGAACCGACACAGAAAATGGCCTCTGTCGGAAATGTGCAACAACATTTAATCACACAGTATGAAATCTTGCACTTAGTCTGTCATTTCAGGCATCACTGCAGGACATCTATTTACTTTGAATAAACAATATCCTCTCAGACGAAAGTGAGACACATCTGCCGTCTTGACACTTTCCTGTAATATTGGACCTTTGATTCCCCCATCAGGCAAATCGGTGAGGTGACTGTAGCTGCAAATTTGTAGATTTCCTTTGTTTTGACGGTGGTGGAAATAAAAGTGGGGACGGCAGACAATGGCCAGTGACTGCAGCTTGAGGAAGAGGATGATTCCTAAAAACTGACAAACACAATGATTGGCCGAACATTTTAATGCTCTAATTTGATTTTTTTGCTCGAGGCTGTTTCAGTTTAACAAATCTCATTGTCTTCTACTGCTACTGTGTAAAGCTTTAGAATTATAAAGGTATCTAATCTGGGCCTTTGTCCGATTGTGCAAATTGTAAGTGGTTCGAACAAACATGCTGGTGTAAGATATTGATATAAGATATTGATATTGATATTGATTGAAAAATAATCAGAATAAGTGCAGTGTTGCTTGTTGAGCCTCAGTTGATCCTTTACAATTCTGCAATTAGATTCCCTCTGCCATCTTCATCAACCTCATTATACCACATTGACCTGGAGCCAGGGGAGAAGAAATGTTTCATCAACATAAGCTGAATGTTTTATTAAAGCCACCACCTGGGCTACAGCTGCAACAGCAACCACACCAGTGCAGACAAAAGAATACATTTATTTGCCACAGCTTTAAGGCATATTTGAAAATATCCATAAAACAGGTTGACAGACTTTGTGAGCAATTTAATATGAGACCTTATACTAACCATAGGCTATCCTAGCATTGTATTACAGATGTCAGCTTCTGCCATGTAAGATTCAGAGTCCGTAGAATGGCACCAATCACCGGGTCATGTTACCTAGATACAAAATGACAATTGAGGGACGTGAACTCATCACGAAATCCATTTTTCAATCAAACCCTGCGTTTAGACATCCACTGAATAAATGCTTGACCTAAATTATATTTAACAATATTCAACAATCTGTCTCACACTAAAGAAGAATGTCAGCATCTCTCCAGAGACAGCAGCCTCACATCTGTGTGCCTGAGTGGTACAATCTGTGCTCCTGCTCAAATGTGCTGAGGAAGCTTGGATAGAGTGGCTGCGGCTTTAAACGATTTACAGTGGTCACCACTATCCAGAATGTCACATGGTATGACATGAGGGTAAATTGTCTTGTGTTCAAAGTCCATGATATGGTATTGGACCCAGTTAAATTGTCTTTTATATCAAAGCCATCTTTGACTTTCCCAGACTGGACACTTCACCAGTTTTCCTCTTGTGCCACCAAATTGTCAACTTGGCACACGAGATATTACATAATCTAACAGGCAGCTCTTGATAGTGGATACCTGCCATATACAACTACCAGGGCTTTAGAACAGTATTGAGAACTTGATCCGATGCTGTTGGATTTGCATATTAAACAGAGTTACACATTGAGTGCAGATTAAACCGTCCATGCTTGTCCACGGTTTGATATTCTTTGGCACATTTGTGCTGTTTAAATCAAAAATGTGCACGCAGTTGTACACACTTAGACTTTGTAGTATTGTATACTCACAAGATATCATAGATGGACGTAAGTTAGATTACCAACACATTTATTTTTAGCTGGGTTTCTTGGCTGTTGTAGTCAAGTACAGAAGGAAATACAATGATTTCGATGTCAAAATGTCTAAAACAGTGTGGGAGGAAATAAGTTGAAAAATCAAGAATAGCCACTATCTGCACTATAGCTTTAATGTGCTGTTATTCATTCATTTCATTTCTCAGCAGACCGTTGCATATTCACTGACTGTCGCCTACCTTGGGCGCTGTTGTTTATCAGTTGCACTGGGTTACCACAGTGAAGAGCCAGCAGGATCACTGGAATAATTAAAGGTCAACAAGCAGTGAGAGAGATGAGCCCGATGTTAATGAGGCCTGCATTCCAGGAGAGGAGACAGAGGAGGGAAATGGCAAGGGAAGCCAAACTGAATATACAGTAACCACATCACTGCCTGCTAGATCGGTTAGGCAGCACAACAATTAAATATTGAAGATGTAATGGTATGATAACATTAGATTTGCCTGTGGAACTTTAAGAAGAGGAACACCTGTAAGATAGTGTGTGTGTTGTTATTAAGTAAAGAGAGGAGTGTACCCTTTGATTTAAATTTAACTCACAAACAATATATTAGGTAATAGTATCTCATAATGTGCACACACAGGTAAATGAAGGAGTAAAACTAAAATATATTTCTCTGTGCACAGTGCTATGGTGACTCAGTAACTACCTGGCCAGATGCTGAAGAGGCTTTCAAAAGACGTTCTGTTCTGCACCTCCGCACACCCACATAAAAAACCAAACCTGAAACCACACACCTGATATTGTTATAAAAACAGTCCCTGTTGAATCTCTGCATTTCAGTACCTTGTTTTTATGGGTCAAACATTTATCAATTCCAAATTAAATGCACAATTCTCCACAGTCATCGGTGGTACATAGATATGACAAGGGGTTCAGTAGCAGTCTCCATGTGTCTGTCCTCGTCTCTCCAAAGCGTGTGGATGTATCTGCGTGTACCACTGAATCTGGCACACTGTCCGTCTCACCGCCTCATCGTCTGCCTCTTCTTATCACCCTCTGACACTGCCTCACCTGGCTCTAAAGCTCCCTGTGAAGCAGCCCCCACCCCAGGGGTCCCTGTGTCCTGCCAGTGTACCACTCTGCCTGACTTTCATTAGCCAGCCCCCCACAGGCTCTGTCACACAGCGTAAACACACCCCAGTGACAAACAGCAAAAACCGAGCTGCTGCTACCGAGACTCACAGCAGAAGGCTGTTTCGTCTCTGTGGCTGCCAGCAGCGTGTGCAGCAGTGTTGTCACGATACCAGAATTTTTCACTAAACTGCTGATCTGATACTGTGGTAAAGCAGAAACACAAATCCAACAACAAGAATTTGCATTCTTGACGTCTTTATCTGAGTTTCCATGTCCCTTTTGTGTTAAATTGAGTTTTGCTTTGCTCTTGTTGGTGTTGAGATGGTGTTTAGAGAGAAGATGGATTTTTGAGTAAAGGTTGTGTGGCCACAAGAAACGTAGCCTCTTTTTCAGTCACTCTCTCTTTCTGTCTCTGTTAATATTTCAAGGAATCTCTCAGTCAAACTCAGCTGCATCTTTCTCTCTTCCCCTTTCTTTCATCCTCTGGTACTGCTGTCCATCATGTCTGGTTCTTTGCTGGGTGGCTATGTGTGTGCACCCATGTGTGTGTGTGTGTGTGTGTGTGTGTGTGTGTGTATTGATTTCTCTGGGTCATGGCCGGTGTGTTTTGTCCGACGGGTTTCATGTTGTGGTGGGGGACGAATAGGTTATGCGTCGAGGAGGGCGATGCTTCAGCAGTTTCACGGAGTCACTATGTACTCCCACGACGAGCACCACATCACCAGCCCCTACTGCTGGAGCGAGAGAGGTAAGGGGGCCTCGGCCACAAACCCATCAAACCGCTGTCCTGCTGACTGATACACGTTTGTCCGTCCCTCCGTCAGTCAGCATGTCCTTCCCTCCGTCAGTCAGTATGTCCGTCCCTCCGTTAGTCAGTATGTCCGTCCCGTGGCCCTGTTCTGTCTGAAACATGCCTAGAAGTGCTCTCGTCCTGAGGTGTAAGGGCGGCTGTGATGCCATCTTTATATAGCAGCAGTTTAAAGTGTGTGTTTTGCAGTCAGCATACTTTTTTGGCACACAGCAGTTGTTGTTACATAAACTCTGCATTCTGTAATGCTTGCCGGGGAAGGCAGTACTCCACATTGCCTGGCTTTGAATTATTCAGAAATGCAGCACTACAGAAATACTTTTTTGATGGATTCTTAAAGTACACAATGGAGGACGTGAATGGACAGCACTAAAATAGAGTTAAAGGTGTTTTCTGGGTTCCGTGCAGTGTGTGTATGTGTGGCATTCTCGTGTGTGTGTGTGTGTGTGTGTGTGTGTGTGTGTCTGTCTCTCAGTGTGTGTATCGTCAGGCCGCTGAACAGTGAGTAGAACCAGCAGTCTCAATTAAAGACAACAGAAGTGTTTCTGTGTACACAGGCGTGTGAAAATAAGGTTTCCGTCTTGTCGTGCCCTCGTAATGTTTGATCACTTTTCTTCTCAGTGTGTCACCTCTCATTGGCATTTCCCTGTTTGTTCCAGCGTTTTACATGACACACGGTCTGCACACGAATCATGTTTGACTTTTATAGTATTTATCTTTTGCACTGCGTATCACTCTCTCTCCTTACACACAGAATTCCTTTTTCTATTTAACTTCTCGTCCCCTCATATCACCTATCCGTCTTCTTCGTCCATCTCGTTGCTGCCATAAATTTCTGTCCTCCAACACTATTTTCTCTTTCTTCTGTCTTCTCTTTCCATTCCTTCTCTTGTCACTGCTTCATGTCTCTCTTCTATCGCATCGTTTCCGCCTGTGTTTGGTGGCTGCTGCAGAAAGCCGTGAAAACTCCTTCAGCCGCTCGCGCAGCTCCAGCGTGTCCAGCATCGACCGAGACACCAAAGAGGCAATCACCACGCTGCAGTTTGGAGAGTCCTACGGGCGCAAGAGTGATGCCCTGCCTACCCCGTGTTTGTGGGTGGGCACCAGCTTAGGCGTGGTCGTGCTCATCCCGATGTCCATTCCTACTGACCAGGAGGAGAGGATGGAGGAGCCGGTCACCATTGGCCCCAGTGGTAAGTACAAGGGTTTCATCAGAGGTGTCATGTACCTTACTCAGGTTCTTAGTAAATGTAGTTGTTTGTGCAGGGATTCTTACTTTTCTGGTTTGCACTGGTGTTTAAGATCTCAGTAATACTTTGGTGTGTACAATGTTATCACAAATGCATGTAATCAAAGACCTTTAAAAGTAGAGTAAGTAGAGCACATACTTCCACTAAGGCCCAATGTTCCTTTAAATTCAAGTTGAATCAAATTGCATACACTCACAGCATAGCTTGTCCCCTAAATATGTCAGATTGACTGTCAAAAACATCTTGTCTCACAATGTTAAAGAAAGTGAAAATGGGTTCTTTCTTGGTCCATGACCCATCCTACCGTCAAGTCTCACGGAGATCAGTTTAATAGTTTTTACGAATCCTGCTGAGAAACAGACAAATAAACAAACGCATAACCCCCTTGATGAAGATAATAACACTGATAAGTTGCACAGCCTACATCTATTATCAGCCAAAAAATTAAGAGGATAAATAAAGTTAAGAAGAATTATTTCAGTATATTAAATATTATATACATTTTATCATGTTTTAATTTGACCAGTATTTTGTGTTTTGCATGTGAGAGGTTTATTCAACATCTAATAAACCGAATCAAAGTGAGTTATGTTTTGGACCTTACTTGATGGACGATTGGGAGCAGTGCAACTAAATGATCAATAGTATCATCTAATAAAGTTGATATGGTGAATGTTGAAATAAAAACAATAACTTAAATAAATATCCAGCAGATATGGAGCAACATTAGAGTTCATTTAAAGTCATGTTTCTAAAGATCAAGTAGAATTTAAACATGTAAATGATAACTGTATGATGTAAATGTCTAGATAGTTAACTGAAAACACTGCATATGTTTTAATTAATTAATGAATTAACTCATGCACTGACTTCCCTTCTTAACCTTACACTATCATCTGATCCATGGCAGTAAGATATTAGCCAGAGTGAACTGTTCAGTCAGTAAAAAGCCATCTTGAATTTGATTGGTTTTCATGTATAGTGTTGCCATCCAACAGCGAACAGCACAGCTCCAAACCAACATGGTCACATTGCAGCAATGAGCCTTTTGTATTTTCTTTGTTTCCCTTATGAATGGGATGTGAAGCCGTTTCAGAAACAATGACATAGTGCTCAAAAAACCACAAGACTCTGATCTGAAGTAAAACATTAGCTTCTCTTTCAACACCACTTGTATGTTTGACACAAAACATCCACTCAGACAAATGAGACATTTCAGTGCAAAACAAGGCTTTTAGAATAAGAGCAGGCAATTTCCTCAGGAATTAAATGTGCCGTTGCGAGCACCACTCGAAGGCTCAACTCTCCCCAGGTCCTGCTCATACTAGAAAGCTTCTAAAATGTCATTAGTCTCAATTAGAGGGGGAGTTTGTTGTCATGGAGAAACTCTTGACGGGCATTTGTCATGCATGGTGTCACATTGACTTAATTCTGCACTCAGAGCAAGGATGGATTTTACAGCTTTGTCGTGTTTGCACTCTGACTAAACAAAACTGAGCCTGTGAATTAACACATCACCAGTCCAGGAGCCCCGCTGTGTGAGGAAAAAGGTCTCTCGTCTCAGGGTATAAACATCAATTGAACCAAAAATTCAGGCCCTTTGAAGCAGCAGCTGTTCTCTGGAGACCAAATGTACAAGAAGCGAGCTTTTTACTGGAAGGTCACAGATCCTGTTCCAAGGAAAAACTGGCGAAGAGAGAAGCGTGGATTGCTGAGCTCTCTGTGTGCTGCTGTGGATTTCCTCTGGAGAGAGTGAATCGTCTCTAACGCAACAAATGATGTGATGCCAATCCCATTCTAATAATAATGAAAACAAAAATAACTTTATTTATATAGCACCTTTTTAAAACAGCCATCACAAAGAGGACAAATAAAAACAAGAAAACAAGATAAGAAACTAATTAATACAATGTCATTTAAAAAGTATTTGTTTGTATTTGATCATAAAAAATCTAAAATCAAAGACAGCAGATAAAACAATACAACATCAATTACAAGTAATGGCAAAAGAAAATTATAAAATAAATATAATTTTAGGCTAAAAAGAAAAAAAGTAAATCTGTTCTGTAAAAGTACGATTTGAGAGATGATTTTTTTTTAACAGACAATAAAGTTTCAAGTCTGTGTTCCCGGGTAAACTAACAGAGGATTGAATAGTCAAGTTTATAAGTAAAAACCAATTCATCTCAGCATTATGTGTATTATTCTCATATGTTCAAACACCAGGTTGCTATGGAGATAAGTGACTTCTTTTCATTTATATCCTACACTTTTTGTGATAGTCGTCTTTGGCTTCGGACAATTTAGGTCTCCTCTCTTGTCTCAACCTAAACACTTGCAGGAATGGTCCTGATGCTGAAGGGCTCAGTGCTGCGCTTTGGCTTCTTGGACTGCATGGGGGCGGTCATTCAGAGCCCTTACGAGACTTGGAGGGACCTCAACGCCCCAGAGGACCCCGATCGACCGCGGAGGCGCAAGCTGGTCCACTTTTCACCGTCGTCGTCCCAGGACGCCTGCGGGGACGGACATCTGGCCGTGGTTTGCTCGGAGAGGCAGGCCAAAGTGTTCTTGATGCCCTCGCAGTCTTGCCTCTTTGTCCACAACATCACAGAGTCGTCATTTGTGCTGCGAGCTGACGTGGTGTCGGTGTGTAACAGCGTGTGCCTGGCCTGCTTTTGTGCCAACGGTCACATCATGACACTCAGGTACACAGACAGCTGCAACAATGTAAAAATAGTGAAGGAGTCTGAATATATGAATGCACTGAAGTGGTGGCACATTTTGTGCAACAAAGTTTTGATACATTTGTGATATAAATTGTGATAAATCCTGATTTTTGATTAGATTAATTTAGATTTGATAATCACAACTATTATATTTCTGTTAACGTGTTGTTTCTGTGGTGTGGTTTACTGTGCAGTGTTTTTTTCATATAGATGTTCCTGCATGTTATCTAACTCGTCTCTTTCTTCTTGCCTAGTTTGCCCAGTCTTAGACCGCTGATGGATGTCAATTACCTGCCTCTGACAGACATGCGCATCGCAAGAACCTTTTGCTTCACCAATGGGGGTCAGGCTCTGTATCTCAGCTCCCCGACAGAGATCCAGAGAATTACATACAGCCAGGAGATGTGTGACAACCTGCAGGTCAGCACCGCAGTTGGTGTGTGTGTGTGTGTGTGTGTGTGTGTGTGTGTGTGTGTGTGTGTGTGTGTGTGTGTGTGTGTGTGTGTGTGTGTGTGTGTGTGTCTCTCTGAACCCAGTCATATTCATAGAGGTGTTTATTCTCAACAACCATCACTGCACTCTCAGTAAAGATCACATGTCAGTGGAGCTGTGAAAATGATGTTGCCATAGTGCCACCTACAGGCAAAAAGTGGTTGGTTACTTACATTATGGTTCTCACTGTCAATAGTGTGATTAACAATTGTTGGTGCTATGTGCCTTGTGCACAATTGGAAATAATTGTGTGATAAAAAAGGTTTGTATCAATTGCTGAGAATTCTTTGATTTTGTTCATGTTTATTATTTGCAGGAAATGCTCGGAGAGCTGTTTACACCAATAGAAACGCCAGAAGCCCAGAACAGAGGTTTTCTAAAGGGCTTCTTTGGAGGAAACGCCAACACCTTCGACAGAGAGGAGCTCTGTGCGTTTATTTTTTTATTTTTTCTCAATGTAAAGTGCTTGATTTCAGTGTGTGCTAATTCACTCAAAAGATGACATAAGTGATAATCATATAAGAATCATGAGGTCTCATATTTTCAAGGGTTAACTGTGCAATTAGCTAAGGGTTGTGTGATTCTGCTTTACATTTCTCCATCGCTTTCTCTCTTTACTTTGAACCTGATGTTGTTGACAGTCGGTGAGGCAGCAGCTGGGAAGGCGTCCCGCAGTCTGGCTCAGCACATCCCTGGACAGGGGGGGATGGAGGGCATGAAGGTGGCAGCGGGCGGAGCAGTGGGGGATCTGGCTCGGGCCCGTATCGCTCTGGATGAGAGAGGCCAGAGACTGGGGGAGCTGGAGGAACGCACCGCTCTCATGATGACCAGTGCAGAAACCTTCTCCAAACACGCTCATGAGGTGAACACAAGAACTCTTATGGTTGTTATTTATAAACTAAATATGTATGATTTAAAAAATCTTACTCTTGGTCTAAATATGAGTTAATGAATACTGAAGTACAATTAAGATAAGATAAAAGTTTAAGCATGAAACTAAATAAAAACTAAACAAACTAAAGTGGAATACTGGTATACATTTTTGTTAAATGAATCTCAGCTTAACCAGGTGAGTCCGTATATGGAGGTTTGACCCCGACTGCAGCAGCAGCTGATTCTGTTACAGTCCAGCTCTTTGCTGCCTGTCTTCCTTCCTTCCTCCCTCTTTTCCCATTTTACACTTGTGCTGTCCTAACAATTAAGGCAAAAAATGTTAGCTTTAAAAAAACAGACATAACTTTGTAAATGGTACAAAAATACTGTGTTAATATTGAATTTGAAGATCAGAGCGGATGGAAGCTAATATGTGAAATTCCACCAAACAAGCTTAATTAGTTTCAGCTCATTCTCTTTTTTAGTATGTTGTATAGTTTTCTAGTAATCATGGTTTATGCCTCAAAACCAAAATTATTGTGACAGTTCACCATCACAGTCTCTTTCATTTCCTCCTACACTGATGTTTGTTTGTTTCAGAAGTAGACAAGGATTTGTTTATTATTTATCACAAAAACCTTGTCCCTGGCATTAAGTAAAGTCGTGATAACTTTGTCATCACTGACCGTTAGTGATTTTGTCTTTTCACAGCTGATGCTTAAGTGCAAGGACAAGAAGTGGTACCAGTTCTAATAGCAGCAGGACAGAGGGCGGAGGCTGCCCTGGGACTGCTGAGAGCTTCATGCCGGGACAGGGACTTTCACTCTACCAATGGGAGCAATTAAAAGAGAGACTCAAGAGTGACTTTGTCTTTACGGCTTGTGGACTGGCTATGTGTGCAGCACTGTCACCTTGTTGAATGACGGGGACGGGCTAGTTCCTTAGTTCCTTGTCTAGTCACACTGTGATGAGGAAAGAGAGACGGTGGCGACGTTTTAAGGACGTGGGAATATCCGGCAAATGTGTATGTGTGTGTGTGCGTGCGTGTGTGTGTGTGTGTGTGTGTATGGTTGGATTTTCTGGACCTCACTGTGTAGATACTCAAAAGTTAAGAAACCAACAACAATGCATGAAACAAAAATGGATGACTATTAAAAATATCCAACTGCCATATTAAAAAGCAGCATGCTACTTTAACAGGAGATACAAAAAAAGTTTTATTTAATAATGTAAGCCAACAACAGAAACTATAAAAAACTTTATATTTTTTGAAATACTGACAAAAAATATATATATATATAAAAAGGGAAATGTATACCTGCATTGCTATTAAGCCAAAAGTTGTGTTCCTTTCCCTTTATTTATTTTTACTTTTTCAGTTCATTTTGTGTTCTCAGTTTCAGCAAATATTACTTGACACAATATAAATGCACATACTTAGCTTTCTCTAAACACACTTAGCATAGCGCTAAAACTTTGTTATTACCAATTACTCTGGGCTGCACAGTGCAAACACAAATCAGTAGTATTTACACTTAACTCTGCACAGTCTGATCACACACATTTATTTTCACTTTACGGCTGCTGCTACATAAAAGCATTAAACAATAATGAGAATATCTCGCTCCCCAACTATAATTGTATGAAAACAGCAGAGAGCAGATTGATATGAGACGGACACGAAGGCTGAAAGACAGTTTAAAGTGTATTCTGGACACAGTGTGTTTATATCTATACAAACATATATACTATTCTCGTGCCATAAAAAAACAAGATGGGTGAATCTACTTACTGTAAATAAACAAAGAGCTAAAGACTAGTGAGTATTCATCATGTGTTTCCTGTTGATCAGAACAGATGAGAGAAAGTTCTTGGCCATAGAGGGCATTTATCAAAGTCCTTTTTTCTTTTGGAAAATAAAATCAAAATATATATATATATATACAGTATATGAGGGTGTTTTTTATTATTTCTTGGGTTGTCAATCGTTCGCCATTTGAGTCATTAGCTGCCTTTGTCGAGTATACAAGTTTAGTGGGCCATTAGGTTGTGTGTGTGTGTGTGTGTGTGTGAGTGTGTGTGTGGGTGTGTGTGTGTGTGTGTTAGTGTTACAGTGAGAGAGCGCCAACAAATGTTCAAGCAGACTCTTTCTCTGCCAAAGCAATCAAAAATGAATGACACCCTCCCGTCTATCTCTCCCTCGGTCCTCAAAGTTGTGGTGTGTGTGTTTTCAAGCGTAGAAGCGGAGTGGTCCTCGGGAACACAAAGAGGAGAGCTGGAATCACGTCAGTTTAAACGCTCGTGAGTTTCAGGAGAAGTAAGAGTATTTTTTTTTCCAGTGATGTTCAGATGTTGAGTCAGTGAAGAAACTATGTACATGTGTAAAACATTTGCAACAATTTCAACTGAAGGCAAATATGTTTGATTTTTATTTCCGTTCAATATCGTTCTTGATGACTATATCCTCTTGTTACAGTCTTATATTTGATGGTGAAAGGCCTCTCAACCGGAGGCTTTTGTATGTGAAAAACGACAAATGTTCCATGATACATTGTTGTGTATCATATTGTGATTGTGTTGTACATGTCAATGGGTAGCCACACGACATGTTAAAACAGCATTAACTGAAGGGGATATTTTGTACTTGTGCATTCGTCTGTATTTTGAATCGATCTGAAAAGCTGAACGGGGATTATTGATATCTTATCTCTCACACATCAGGCCTTTATGCGCACAAGCATTAACTCATGTGACGCATTGTGTCTTGATCACGTTGACGTCACTCCCAAGTAAAATACGCGCAGTGACACGCATACTCAAAAAATCCCAGACCCGGGTGAATCCGCTTCGTCATTTCAGACTACTTCCTGTCAGTTGAGGCTTAATTAAAAGGCCTTCAAACCCATTTGTTTTCGCCTGAAATCCAGAAGCAGAGCCTCAGGGATTTCAGTGAATATACCTGACTGGATTGAATGGGATGTCTTCAACATGACAAAAGAAATGATACATTTTTCTTCTATCTCTGTACCGTCAATGAGATTTGTGTTCAGTGCAGTTCTGTCAATGGCGGAGAAAACACATAAAAAGAAAAACCACAAAACCAAAAGAAAATTGATTAAAAAAATAAATAAATCAGACTTCTACTGACAGGGTGTTTTGTTAGTATGTTTTTGTTTTTTATATTAACTGTACAGTTCAATCTTGGGTGAAAGGTGAAACAAAAAAAGAAGAAGACACTCTTGGGATATTTTTCTCTGTATGTGTTGTACCTGTTACTGCTGGTACTGTATCTGGTATTCTGGCTCTGTCTAAATCACTGGGACTCTGTAGTTCTTCTTCACACTGTCGTATCCTGAAAAAGGCATTTCTCTGGTTTTCTCAATGATGGCAGCAAAGTTTGTCTTATTTAAATGGATTCTACCACTTTTTGTTCTTATTGATATTATACTAGTGTATTAGAAAATTACTTGGCAAAAAAAAAAAAAGAACTGAAAATATGTTGATGCAAAAGCTGAAATAAACATTGATTGATGTACACAGTTGAGAGCTAAGTTTCACTGGTCGCTTTATATAGAATTGTGTATAATAAGTGCAAATCAGTGTTTCATGTGTGGGGATTATTACCTTCTTGTTTCAGAGCCTCTATATCAACGACCATTTTACCAGTTGTTCCCAGGACGTTTTACTCTTAATAATACAGACAAAGTTATTTACCACAATAAGTTATGCTGTGTAATCCTGTACCTTGAATTTACACAGATAATGGGGTGTCCTCCATATTTGCTCATCATAAAGCCCATCGGTGAAATGTAACTAAGTGTATTTACTCTACTAGTTTACTTATTTAATGTTATTTAATGCCTCTTAAGTGAAATTGATTGGGAAATACATCACAAAATTTACCTAACAGTAACAGTTACTTTTCAAAATAGGATTTCATGTGCAAGACATATGGGCTTTATGAATGTTATCTATTGTAATTACAGATTGCATCATGTAACTGTGCATAAAACGTTCAACATCTCAAAAGTAAGATACTACTAACACAATAATACATCAGCCATAATATCAGATACTTCACTCTCATACTTTCACTTTTGTAAAATTTACTTTCGGACATTTATCTGTATCATTAGTATAACAACAATTATAATCATATTATTGTTGTAATTATTATAATACTATCTAGATTATTAATTAATAACATGCCACACCCACAATAAGAGAGTCAGAGACACAATCAGAAAGCCGAGAGTTTAACTTCCGGGTGTGCGTCCAATCAGGTTTTCGTTCAGGAGTCCCACTGCTCACTGAGCCAATCCGATCCAGAATAGTGTGGAGGGGTGACCAATCGGATCGCTGTGTTACGCGTCGTCGTCCCGCCCCCTGCTCATTCAGCAGACGGAGGAGCTCCTGTCAGTCACCACCCGTCTCACGGAGTTGTCCCTGATGGAGACAGGACGAGCGCCGCTCTCAGACTGACCCCGGTGCATCTGGACGCTCTGAACAACAATGGCGAGTCTTTGTGTCAGAGCTGAGTGAGAAGAGGAGCTCCTCCTCTCAGCGGCAGAGTCAGAGAGTCTCCCCCCGGCACGGTGATGTGTCCCCGGCTGTGTTCGTGGCTGCTGCCGCCGCTGCTGCTGCTGTCCTGCTGCCTGGACGTGTCCTCACATGAAGTCCCCGGGGCCTCGGTCCTCAGTGCCGCGGACACTCTGGTGTGGGGACCGGGACTGGAGGCCGACGTTGTTCTCCCGGCTCGGTTCTTCTACATCCAGGCGGTGGACAGCTCCGGGCGGAAGTAAGTCACTCTCGGGCCCAGTGCAGATCTGTTGTTGGAGCCATAACTTTGACTTTTCCGTTGTGGCAACCTGGATGTCACTGCTCTGCTTTCAAGAGCTCCACGTAGCGTCTGACTGGAGATGAGCAAAGTTAAACATGTATTATATAGATTCATATAATCTCTGCAACTTTGTTTACTTGAGTCAACAGACAAAGTTGGACAAATGGCATATCCATTATTGATTGAATGAATAAAGGAGACATTAAGGCACAGTTCTGTCAAGACTTCGTCATCAATGTTTGTGTTTCTATGAGGGCTAGATTCATTTTTTTATGAATGGTGACCCTGAACTGCAAAACGTCAAATCACAAAACACAACAGAAAACACAACAATAATACAGAACAACAAGAAAGGAAACACAACGAAAAATCACAAACAACAACAGAAAGTCAGAAAATAAATCACAATAGCAAATACAAACAGAAAACAACATGACAACAAATCACAATGGTATTAACTTCTAAAGGTAAAAGAACATACCTGCTACCAATAAGGCTTGTCTCTGATTGGATGGATGTACTCTGTCTTTTAAACAGTAAAGAAATGCTGATTATATTTCTGATTTGTCGTTGCAAATGCGATTTGTTGTCAACTTTTGTGATTTGCACTTTAGAGCCACCATACTTAACCTGGGAAACTAAATGTCCTCTAATGTTGCACACACTTTTCCTAATGCAATTTTAAATGGTTCTCATGTGGGCTTGCGCTGTCTCTGAGACGTCCTGGTTGCGAAGTGTAGAGACGGGTGGAAACATAACCTCCCTCCAGTTCTGATGAGACAGGTCACTGTTACAGAATCTCTATTAACAACTCAACACAGCTCGATTACAAAGAAAGTAATCGTAGACGTAAATCTTTGAACCGTGCGTGGTGTAGTGTGAAAGATGAAATGCTAAACTAGTCGATAATGGCTAGACATGAAAAGTCTGCGCCTCAGGCACAAAGATGTTAGAGAACCTCCAGTGACCCCTTTCATCCAAAAGCTGAGGGTATCCCACTCCATGCATAGTCACTCAGTGGGTGTCACTTTCACACGTGCTTTGCCATGAGATTATATCAGCAGCAACATACACTGAACAACAAAAATGAACACAACACAATAAAGGTTCAGCACAATAATGATCCTAAACAGATCTACAGCTCGAACAATACAGATTTTTGGTGGCCGATTGTTATTATTTATACAATCAGATGTATCCCATCTGTCATACCCATCTGCACATTCCAGCATGCCAGGTTTTTCCAGCTCTTCTCCTAACAGGAGCTCGTTCTCCATGTTCTTTCCCTCACAGTGTCACAGCTTCCCCTGGTGAGAAAACCTTCGACGTGAAGATTTTGTCTCCGGTGGAGCAGTTCACCAGGATTTGGATCCAGGTCCTGGATCGTCGTGATGGGTCATTCCTGGTTCGATACAGAATGTACGCCACCTACACAGACCTTCACATCCACGTTCTGCTCAAGAACAAGCATGTCGCCAAGTCGCCGTTCATTCTCAAAGGTAGAACACACCTCAAGCTGCTGACAAAGTACGTTTTGATTTGGAATTGTCTGGATCTTTTAGGTCACAATAGAAAAGCTCATGTTCCTGCATGTGAAAGATCTTATTGCTGTTTCTGTGTTTGTCCTCCACAGGCCCAGTCTACCATGAGGTCTGTGACTGTCCCCAGCCCAGTGGTTCTGTATGGGAGGCCCACATGCACTGTCCTCAGTCCTTCCCCCAGATAGACAGGGACCTTTCTCTTTACGAGAGTGTTGACCCTGATCGTAACGCTGAGGAGATCCCACAGCGCTTTGGACAGCGGCAAAGCCTCTGTCATTATACCATCAAAGACAACAAGGTACACAACACCTGAGACACCAAAACCACTAAAAACAGACAAACTAAGCAGCAACATCAGCAATAAACATCCAAATCATCATGTTAGAAATATTAAATGTGCATGAAATATTTCTCGCCGTAAATATGGCTCAAAAGATGCTGATACATCAGCGTTTGGGTTGAGTGAAGGTGTCATTAAAAAACAACGTCTGGTACGAAACACCAAGTGAGTGGTGATATTTTATTCTTAGCACAGTTTGTAAAGTAATGTAATGATTTATCTGTAGTTAAATTAACAGCGAAGAAGTGAGGTCCATTAACACATTTGTCATTTTACAAGAAAATCCCCAGTTTGCCTTTTAAATAGACAGAGGATAGTTAAGTAGAGTAATAAAGGGTCGTGTTTCCTTGGGCTGAATAGTAGTTAGGGACATAGATTAATGTGAAGTCGGCCAGGAGAGCCTGAGGCTGTGCGACACACCTGTAAGAGCAGCGTGTTATCCCGTGTTCAAGCGTACAATCTTCTCAAAATACCACCGTCGATCCAGGTGGCTGTAACAGTGATATGTCTAAACCTTATTCACACAGTGCTAACATTATCTGGACGTATTAGTAATCCGTTGTCAATCATTCCCACTCCCTGTTTGTCATTTCTGCGTTATGTTTCTGTGTTCCTGTGTTCCTCATTATTTGGTTGTCATTTCTTTGTATATCTCATTGGGAACAGGGGTGTGACAACAGAGTAGGCAAAGCAGGCAATTCCCTGGGGCCCATGAGAAAGGCTCATCAGTCCACAGCAACAACAACCACCTTAAATGTTATGATCTGCTCTGTACATAAAACCGTATTGGTTTGGTTCAATATAGGGGCCCCCAAGTCTCATTTGTCTGGGGCCCATACAATCTATGATTGTGAATTAAGTCCTGTGATACACATTTGAGTTTCTTCTTGATAACTGAAATACTAGTCTGACAAAACTGTTTTGTCTGAAGCTTTCCTGAGCAGGTGACGGTAGCTCAGCTGTTATGCTGATGGATCTGTTGACATGTTGGTTCAGTAGCTGTTATCATTTTATTATAGGACTTTAAATTTGAATTAGTCTAAAGTTAAGCATTAAAAATGAATTCCTGAGCCCTAATGTGTTAATTTTATGTTCTTATAACTTTTTTGAATTTGCTTCAGGTTTACGTGAAAACGTTGGGAGAACATGTAGGTTTTAGGATCTTTATGGATTCTATCCTCCTGTCACTCACCAGGAAGGTAAGCTCTTCTTTAGCAGTATTCAGACATTTTTATTCTCCACACACCTCATGATAAGTTTTATTTATCATTCCATTCTTGACTATTATCTTCCACATAATTTAATATATTTAATTAGGCGGTTGTAGCATTATATATGAATTCAAAGTCTTTAATAAGGCACGCACAGTATCTCCTCTCTTTTGAGATATTATTCTTCTAATATTGTTTTGTAATGACTGACACTTTCCTTCACACGAACACACACCAGTTTTCTTCTCTGTATTGTTGTTTGTGTGCAGGTGCAGCTCCCTGACATTGAGTTTTTTGTTAACCTGGGTGACTGGCCACTGGAGAAGAGGAAACCAGGTGACAAGCTCCATCCCATCTTTTCTTGGTGCGGCTCCAACAATACTAGAGATATTGTCATGCCCACGTACGACCTGACTGAGTCTGTCCTGGAGACCATGGGAAGGTAAGTGTCCAAAAAGGAAATTATAAAGCAATTTTGATTAAGCTACATGATTCATTTACTCTATAAAAGTAAAAGTCGACACATACTGAGCAACTTATGCAAATCAACTCCCCCATCACCACCTGTAAGTACAGTGAACAACCATTTTCGAAATAGTCGGCAAAAAAAACCTCAGGAATGTCATCCGGAGAGTCCACCATAATTCTTACAAGTATAAAAGAATAAAAAAACAGGTCTCCAAAACTTGAGCTTTTTCCTTCATTGAGCAGAGGATCTGCAGTCAGGTGGGATTCATTCCACAGTGGGTTCTAACAGTGACCTTGTGTCACAGGGAGCTTATACGACAGTAATATTAAGATTCTGTGGACATTTTAATAATACATTCTGTATTTTTTTTCTGGTTGGTTTGGTAGATTTGATAAATGAACTTGTTCAGGACAATCTGATATGAATATAAACTTAGCTTGTCTATAAATACAAAAAAAAACATTGAGTCTTTCAGTATCTAGGTCTTAAGTCAATGTTATGAAGGTTTTTAAATATCTTTCTTTAGCAGGTGACAGTGTGGACAGGCCTGTTCCCTGACACCGCCACAGTGCAGACAGAGTAATGAAACTCAAATAAACCTGTGTCAGGATGCTCATTATTTTCTCTGCATGCCTCTCTGCTTGTATAAAGCCTCATGCATTTTTATGAAGTGTGAGATGGCTGATTTGTGCGTGACAAAAACTCCCAGCAAACCCAGACATAGCCTGGATTCAGCCCTGCAGAAAGTCTCACCCTGTATTGACACCAGGGTATTATTTATATACCTGTATGAAGACATACATTTAAAGTTCCAGATGCTGATATGAATGAATGTGCCAGATTTGACTTTCATCATTGTGTCCACCCAATCAACAGAGTAAGTCTGGACATGATGTCAGTTCAGGCCAACTCAGGGCCGCCATGGCCAGAGAAGAACACCACGGCCTTCTGGAGGGGGAGGGACAGTCGTCAGGAGCGACTGGAGCTGGTCAAACTATCAAGGGCTCATCCTCACATGATAGACGCAGCTTTCACCAACTTCTTCTTCTTCAAGCACGACGAGAGTCTCTACGGGCCCTTGGTCAAACACGTCTCATTCTTTGACTTTTTCAAGGTAAGTGCACCGTTATAGCTGGCAGTGTCTTCTAAAAAATAAACCTTGAAGAAACGCAGTCTGCACAAAAAGGCAGGAGGCTCAGGTGAAGCAGTGTCTATGATAAAGACTCATATTTTCTTCTGGACAGATCTAAAGGTCCAGTTACTTGTTGTCAGAACACACATCTTCGGTTAGGTTTCCATGTAGCTCTAAATGTTCCCTCGCTACTCTAACTAGCACTGATTTTTTAAATTTGTGTTCCATGTCCACCTCCAGTACAAGTACCAAATAAACATTGACGGCACGGTGGCAGCGTATCGGCTGCCGTACCTGTTGGCAGGAGACAGTGTGGTGTTAAAGCAGGACTCGGGCTACTACGAGCATTTTTACAATGAGCTGCGACCATGGGAGCACTTCATCCCAATAAGGGCGGACCTGGGAGACCTGCTGGAAAAGATCCAGTGGGCCCGTGACCACGATGAAGAGGTGATGATGATTATTCATTTGGTTTTTAACACCATTTGATCTGGTATGAATTTTTTGAGGGGATACTTGTTGGCCTCGCTCTTCTGTGTTGTGATTAAAAAATGAAGCCAAGTCCCTCTGATTCTTCTTTCAGGTAAAGAAAATTGCACTGGCAGGTCAACAGTTTGCCCGCAATCATCTTATGGGAGACAGTATACTTTGTTACTACTACAAACTTTTCCAGGTACAGTACTACAAGAAAGTTTGTACCCCTCTTCCTCATCACACAATCATCCAGGGCTCGCAAATATATTACGTTGGTGTTGATAAACAATATTTAAGTTATTCTGGATAAAATAATTTCACATAATTCAGAAATATGTTTTAATAAGGTTGTTGTTATCATGATGAACTGCCTCTGCCTGTTGTATTTCTCTCTGTGAGTTCAATTTTCTTCTTGAAGGCATATGCCAAACTCCAGGTGACTGCGCCTGCGGTTCGTAAGGACATGGAGCTTGTAAAGCAGCCGACTGACGACCTGTTCCCATGTTACTGCCACAGGACGAGGGTAAAGGACACAGATATGTTTCCCTTGCATCAAATGACTTTTATACATTCTCCACCTAAAATACTGCAGGTTGCACCTAAAGGTTACTCAAACAGAGTTTTGTAACATAATGTATATACATCACTCCTAATTCTAACGTCCGTGTTTTTGTTTGTTTTTTAGGCAAAAGATGAACTTTGATGGACCTGTCACTTACAGAGAAGTCCTTCATATCTGATATAGTGCCAAATAATTTGTACAAATGTGGATTAATTGTATGAATGAGTGATGTTGATAAATATCACCTTAGGTCATCTTTTTTAAATAAATGTATTTCTTTTTTACATGTGTATGTTTTTTTATCTGCTATTATATTACACACTCACACACATTCAGAAAGGCCTTATATCAATTTCAATCAAAGTATTAGACAATTGTATTATTTGATATCTATAGATATCAGCCATTAAGTTGGTTGATATCTACTCTACTGTTATTTGCATCTCTTTTTTTTCTGTTCTCTGTCATTACCCTATAATGTACACTTACCATGCTTCACATGGGCTGTCAACATTATTCCTGATTTCTCTGTATACTGATAGATAGATAGATAGGTAGATAGATAGATAGATAGATAGATAGATAGATGTGTTTTTTTCCAATGGAAAAAAGTCGTACATTGAAGTTGTAAAAACTACTCCCAACCGCTAGATGTCACTAGTCAGCAGCCATGTCACGAGGTATCGCAGAAGCGATGGAGAAGTTTGTGGAGGTAAATATGAACTTTCCATCTTCTAAAGTAAGAGAGACACGATCCTGGTACAACACCAGCTTTAACTCTCTGTTGCAGTCGCTGTTTAGTTTAGGTAATGTGTCAAACTGCGTCATTCCCCACAAGAGACATGTGTTAAAGCTAAATGTCGCTGTGGTGGACGCTGCCTCTTGTTTCCGGTGCAGGACACAGTGAAGGTGCAGGTGGGGACAAAGTGTGTGGACGCCGCTGTGTGTGTCCCTGCCTCAGAGACACGTGTCCGCTCCGCGGTGATCCTCACACATGGAGCCGGTGGAGACATGCACCTCTCTCACCTCGTGTCTCTGGCTCACTCTCTGGCCTCAAGCGGCTTCATCTGCCTGCGTTTCACCTGCAGAGCCTTAAACCTGAGCTACAGGGTGAAGGTGTTCCACGCTGTGTGGGTGAGGGGCTCCGTTCATTCAACAGACACTGTTTACATCCTCGTTCTGTGGGAATCTGCAGGAGTAAGATGTGGTTTCCTCTTACAGGACTATTTGAAATCACTGCAGAGGTTTAACATCAAGCACATATTCATTGGAGGTGGGTGATACACAGTGTTTTATACAGTGTGTGTGTGACTTTGCATTACAATTAAAGATTTGTACCCTTACTGTACAAGTTAAACTGAAATCAATCTGTTTGCTAGGCAATCAGCCCCCCTTTAAAAACACATTTAAATGTACTAATGATATTAATAATAATGATATCTTTGTTTATATAGCTCTTCGTAAAATAATGTTGCAAAGTGTTTCACAAATAAAAGACACAAGTACATACAAATTAAATGAAAACAATGAAAACAGCATGCACCGCCCAGTACAAAAACTAGAATTAGGTAGAATCAGGGAATTCAATATGATAAAAGAAAGTTTTCAGCTTTGATTTTAAGGAAGTTACTGACTCACCCTGCTGTATTCCGTTGGGTAGGCTGTTCCAGAGCCTTATAGCTCTTATTTCAAAATCTCTGTCCCCCTGGTCTTTAGCTGAGAATCTGGAGTTAAACTGCCAGAGGATTTCGAAGCGTCAGCCGGGTTGTAGATCTGCAATAAACTGAGGAGTCAGACCGAAACGTAATGTCCTTTTTCCCTAACTCATCTTTCCTCCAAGTTTCGTGGTCATCCATCCTGTGGTTTTTGCGTAATCCTGATAAGTGTCTTATAAACAGACAAACAAATGCAGACAGAAACAGAACCTCTTCGGTGGAGGTAATAATAAAACCAACAACTTTTAAAGCCAATCAATGAAATTCACAATTCCCATTTTAATATTTTGTGGGTTCACTTGACAAGATCACATATTGTCTGAAAAACGTAATATTGTGCATTAAACTCTTGTGTTGCGGCTGTTTGGGATTTATTCTCTGTATAACGTGTGTGTCTCCACAGGCAGGTCAATGGGGAGTCGTGCCGCTGCAGCTTTAGCCCGACAGCTGAGTGAGGGAACAGAGGGAGCGGTGCAGGGTGTCATCTGCCTGTCTTTCCCTCTGCACCCCCCAGGACAGACACACACCCACCGCCAGAGGAGTGAGGATCTCAGGGCACTGCCAGAACACGTGCCAGTGCTGTTTGTGTCAGGCACCGAGGACAACATGTGTGATAAGGTGAGTTTGCCTCCACTGTTTTAAATGTGCATTATATGGACAAAAGTAGAGGGACACACCTCTTAATCATGGTATTCATGTGTTTCATTCAGTTCTATTGTCATTGGTTGGACTTGTCCCTTAATGCGTCAGCTTACCAAGACGTTTTGGACAATTCTATGCTTTCAACTTTGTGGGAACAGTTTGGGGAAGACCCTTTTCTGTCCATGACTCTGCTCCAGTGCACAAAGCAGGGTCCATAAAGTTTTGACAGGCCAGCACGGAGCACTGACCTCAACCCCATCGACCCTCTAGTCGAACGTCAGTGTCTGACCTCACAGACGCTCTTCTGGATGAATGGGCAAAACACAGAAACACTCCAAAATCTTGTTGAAAGCCGTCCCAGAAGAGTGGAAGCTGTTATGGCTGCAATATGGGACCAACACCATATTAAAGCCACGGATTTGAATGGGATGTCATAAAAGCTTCTGTAGGTGTAAGAGGTGTCCCAATGTCTTTGTCCATATAGTGTATGTATTTTTTTGTCTTTATTTTAAAGTTGTAGATATCATTTGTTGGTGGGCAGTGGAAAATCCAGTCCTGTAATCAACTGCATGAATTGCAACTTAAGAAATGCTGTTTTCTGATTAATCCACAGTTGTAGCTTGTGCAATGTATTTTGTGCCACAACAATGATTTTGCTTTCTGTCTTTGCTCAGGTGCTTTTTGACACGATGGTGACAGAGTTAAAAGCTCCAACTGAGGTTTACTGGGTAAAAGGAGGCAGCCACGGGCTGTCAGTGAAGGGCAGGTCAGAGGAGTCTGTGATGGATGAAGTCAACTTACAAGTCATTACCTGGATAAGTAAACAGGAAGCACAGATCAGTTAATGTCATGTTTGTTTAGATGTGTTTGTTGAATTAAGTGTATTTGTCACAGAGAGTCTTTTGTTTTTCAGAAATTTCGTAAAAACCTAATGGAGATATTATTTAAATCAACCAAAACCACATTTTTATTACCTAACAAAACAACTTTTTACATTCAGCCCTTGTAGCTGGACATTTGCATCTGACCTCAGTGGCTCATCTACAACTCAATGAAAAGCTCCACAAGAAAGTGACTTTAAAAACTACAACAGACTTTCTTTGACAGTTCAAGTAAGTTTAACAAGAAATTATGCAAAGTGGTAAAATGCAGTGCAGGTGTCTGGTTTATAAGATGTAATACACAGTTTTCAGTTTAAGTTGCCTGTCAAGGAAAATAATGTATAATGAAGATCTGAGTTATTTTGAATGAATAATCAAGTAACATTTCATATTGTGGTGCTGCTGCTGTGCTGTTGATGTAGATAGGAGTAGTTCACGGTGCCAGTCATCAGTGCATTATATACTTTTATTTATATGAAATAATATTTCATTAAAGTAACACATTTATATCAGACTGCATTGATTGGTTGATTGTATTGTGAAAATAATTTACAAATTTAAACTGATCTAAAATAAAGTAGTAGTGTCACTGATCAAGTTGAGGCTCTTTCGAAAAATGCAATCAGACTCAATCTTCTAATATATGAGACTAGACTTGGTCGATTAAGAAATGTTGGAGGGAATAATTGTTAAGTATTTTATTTTAAAATAAATATATACTTCCAGACTTTCCAGGTTCATGTCTGATAAATATCTTTTTATAAAGTCACAGACAATAAACTAAAAGGTTGATTGAAAATGTTGTGCACTGGGCTCAACCTGCATCATAACACAATTAAAGGAATGATGGAGCCAATAATAAAAATGAAAGATACAGTTCAAGCTATTTTAATTTGTGGTGTTATTTAGCATTTGTTAATATAGATAGTTAGAATAGATACACTTATTATTTGTATTATTATTATTATGTAAGAACTGTGCAGCACTGTAGGCACCTCAGCTTTTGCTTGGACCAGCATGCACCTTGGGGTCTATGATTTTTTAAGAGGCAGCAGGAGTCATGATGTCATTCAAGGATAAATAAAAGGATAAATAACCCAGAAGAAAAGACTGTGTGGACGATGGACACAAGCAGTGTATGACGTCAACTTTGATTTTGGTTACAGACTATTAGAGATTCGGGTAATTTGTACTCAGCCTGAATGATACCAGCTGAAGTTTTACTCTGGAAGTCGGTCCAACAATGTCTCCTCCATCCCTCTGGATGATGCTCGGCTCATCTCTGAGGCGCCATCATGTGAGGATTAGATGTCAGTATGACAGCGCCCTCTGCTGGGGATTTGAGGGGAGTCATCCTAGGATCCTGCAGAGTCAAGAAGTCACCATCCCTGTCCTGTGTTGCCATGGCAGCCAGGAACATCTCCCTCCTGTCTGCAGCTGCCACTCAGCTTCACGGAAGCAGCACGGTCCTCAGTTTCTCTGGATGTATATTCTGCAGACAGCTGACCCACCCACTCTCCTCCCGCAGGTCTTCATGAGCTGACTGGACCTCGATGATGATGATGAAACATCAGCTGCTTATTAAAGGTCCAGTGTGCAGAATTTGGGGGCAAAAATAAGAATAATATCCATTAATTAACATTTTTTTCATTTGTGTAGAGGACTTTGGCTTTGGGTCCGATTTATGATAAACTGATACATTTATTTTGATGTAGTTTTATCTCAGTATTTGAAATGATGAGCAATAGAGAGAAATAGTTAGAGGTTTTCTGACAGATTGTTAAACTACCAATAATGAGAACAATATTAACATGATTAAGTAGTTAGAATTGGAGAGGGTTAGACCTGTTCAAGATTTATTTCTGTATATTATAGAATATAGTTCAACATAGGCTAACTTCTTAAAAAGGTCCAGATACATTTAGTTCATTAATTCTACTACTACTAATAGCAGTAATGTAATTAAATCCACAGCAGCCACAGGAGCAGCTAAGATTAGTCTGTATTGTTTTTCCAACATTTTTTTCTCGATTTCTCAGACAATAATTGATGGATCTTGATGAAAAAAATCTGACCTGTTAAGAAGACTGAGATTTACGACTTTAATCTACTTTAGTTTACTCTACAGTGCAACAGCTCCTTATCCTGTGACACCGACATGCTGATTTCCCCCTGTCTGATTAGACTGTTACGTCCAAGAAAAGATGAAGAGAGACAAAGGAAAAGGAAATTGGGCAGACATAGCAGAGGGACAATTAAAGACTGCACACAATACTCTGGTCCCAATATACACAGATGGGTCAAAGGAGCCAAACAATATATAAAATATACTTTTATACAGTAGAGATGTTGGTAATACAGTGGACAGAGCAAAACAAGACAGAGGTTATAGTATGTTTAAATTCACTATCAGTATTGGTATCACTACAATCAGTGTCATCCCACTGCAGAGCAAATATTCCTTATGAAATATATAAAACACTTTATAGACTGCATCATTCACTAACTGAAGTCAGGTGTGGATCCCAGCTCACAGAGGCATTGTGTGAAATGAAATGACAGACTCACTCTCAAGCATTAAAACAGGAAATAAGTGTGGAGGTAACATTCAGTAAGGCTGAAGCCAAAACTAGAATTAGAAGTAGCATCATGACTGACTGGCAAAAAACACGCTGATCCACACTCCAGCCTGGTAGGTGGCGGTAATGCACCTTCAACGTTCGGTGCCACCCGCCAGGAAACAACCAGAAGAAGAAGAAGAAGAAGAAGAAGAAGAAGAAGAAGAAGAAGAAGAAGAAGAACGTACTTTCTTTAGTTTCTGTGCGCTGTGCCTTTAACATGGACTCTGACGTCACGGTGCGGTCGGCTTCGATTGGCTGGCTCACTTCCGGGTGTGAGTTGCTCCTGCAGAGCAGCATGGCAGCTGAACCGTGGAACAGAGTAAACATTTCCTTCCCTGGAGCTGTTTCAAGTGTCCGGGTAACTTTCAGCTCAGCTACAGGTACCACCGCAGTTCATCCTAGAACAATATGGCGCGCATCTCACACTGCTGCGTCATGTCGCTTCCAGTCCAGCTGTGCTGTGCTAGTGTGCTAGGCTGTGCTTGTGTGTTGTGCTAGTGTGCTAGGCTGTGCTTGTGTGTTGTGCTAGTGCACTGTGCTAATGTGCTGGGCTGTGCGCTTGGCTAGTGCATAGTGCTAATGTGCTGGCGTAGTGTCCTGTGTTATTGTGCTGTGCTAGCGTACTGTGCTAATGTGCTGGGCTGTGCTAGTGCATAGTGCTATGATGTGATAGTGCACTGTGCTAATGGGCTGGGCTAGTGTGCTGGGCTAGTGTGCTGGGCTAGTATGCTGTGCTAGTATGCTGTGCTAGTGCACTGTGCTATGATGTGATAGTGTGCTGTGCTGGACTCTGCTGTACTGTGCTGCACCTCCATGTCCTCCCTCGTGTGTGAGTTGTTCATGTGTGTATCGTCGCTGTCTTGCAGGTAAAAATGTTGCAGCTCTGTTGGTTGAAAACGAGAACGTCCTCAAACTGCTCCGCAGTGAGGTTCTTCAGACGGAGGTCCGCGTTCTCTACGAGCTGCTGTACATCCTCAACAACAGCTTCAGGGGAAACAAGACGCTCAAAAGTTTAAAGCAGGTGAGGATGTGTGATCTGCTTCAGTGGGTTTACTGTGTCCATGTTTCTCAGTTGTGTTTCACATCTTGTCTTATCTGCCCCCAGGTTGAACAATGTGTAAACAGGCTGAAGAACATGAAGCTGGACGTGGCTCTTGATGAACTGACTTATCTGTGTCCCAACAGGATTCAAAGGTAGTTAAAACTTGGTTAGTGTGACATGGTGGTTGAGCCATGTATCCTGTCTTTATTGAGTATTCATCGATTTGAATAAACACATATACTTAAATAAACGCCCAACAACAACGTTCTCAGTAAAAGAGAGACTTATCACATACTCTTGAATGTAGGTAATGATCTTGATAAAGAATAATAAATAATAAAATACGACAAAGAGTAGATACTCTTCATACAATATGGAAGAAAAACAAGAATCTACATTATGAAGAATCTTCAAAGATCACTCATCCTTTTCTCACTTACTGTCATCTGTGTTTTTTGTGTAAAACAAACCAAGCAGTGAAAATAAATCAAGCTTCAGTCAGTTGTAGATCCATTTACTATGAGTTGAGGTACTTTCACATCAGCTGGAGACATCTGGGTGTGTTTAAAAGAAAAAAAAAACAATTAACTAAAATTGGGGTGTTAATTTAATCCCAAATAAATCACAACAGAGTACAAAAAATGCTCTTCACTCCAAGTTTAATCAATGTGCTTGGTAGCCTTAGTAATTAAGCAGTAATTATGGGATGTTTGTGCTTGTGTGTGTGTGTTTTTAGAGGACTCGGCATCAAGACTGGTGATTGTGATGTTCCCAGTCAGCCAATGCTGGAGTGGCTCTGTCTCAAAGTGCTGGGAGCTACCCAGCTGATGAGCTGCACGTTGGACCGCTGCATCAGAGCATTCTCGTATCCTTTCCAAATGTGGTACTGTTGTGAAACATGATAGAAATCTTTGAAGATGTGAATCTGTATGTTTGAATTGAGTGTCTGCCTCTTTAATCAATTAAGTCACCTCATGCCCTTAACAGATTTGTTTCAGACTCTCAAATCAGCAGATGAAATTGGAGTTTGTTATCTTGAATTTGGTGATAACCAGCTTGCTCAGTCGATTGTGGTGAGTGTTTGTCCTCATTGTTGAAGTTGGAAGCGGCAGAATTAGAATGTGCACTCTGAATTTGCATTAAGATTTAGAAAAGTGTTTTTTCTCCATCACCACCATCTAAATCCACCCATCTCTGTGCCTCCATCAGGGTGATTTTCCGTGGTGTCCTGGTCAGCCTGTCTACTCTGTACCAGCAGCTCCTGGAGTTCCTCAGAGAAGTCGCCCAAGCTCAGCCCATGCCCTTCCTCACAGACTTCTCCCTGCCCGCAGATGTGGCTCAGCTCCTGAGTCCTTCTCATGCATCGTTACTGATCAAAAGACCAAAGCATGGTGCCCAGGCCAAAGACCACAAGGTGACACAGAAGAAGAAGAAGAAGAAGAGATCTTCTGTTCAAGTCAGTAACAGAGGACAGAAGGGGAAGGTTAAAGAAGACCTGGGCGTGGCTATTCAAAGAGGTGTGGAGCCTTATCCTAGGATTTGTATTTTGTCTGAAACACTTAAATCAGGGGAGTAATATGATACTGTCTTAAAGTATGTGCCTGTTTGTTTCATTCATTCAAGTCAATTAGAAGTGGATAAAGAAACAAATGTCCTACTGTTCTAATATGTTCTTTAAATGTGACAGGTTAGTATAAGGCTGTTATTTTTAATAAGTAATACTGAATACAACTTTTTTTTTCTGTCTTTATTTCCAAGGTTTAGTTCATGACACAGACATGAAGCCATTTCTGGAGGTTTTCAGGAACTTTAAGGAGGTATGTGAGCAAATCGGATGCAGTGTTTATTTACCTGTCAACTGATCATCCAGTGTACTGATCCTTTGACAAATCCTTCCCACAGACACCTAACAAGAAAGACAGGGCACAAAGCTTCAAGAAACTATTGAGAGAAGCGACTTCATTCAAAGACATGGCAGCTTGTCTGGAAGAAAGGATCAGATGGTGTAAATCCCAGCAAAGACAAAAGGAAAAATGTCTTTTAACCTTCCTGCAGTTGAAGTGCCACAAGATGACGTGCCTGGAGGCTGCTGGCTATAAGTAAGAGCAGCACCACACAATAGGAAGTTGTTGAGGTAGAACTACTATGATGAGGTTGCAGTATTAAATATATATTTCTCCTGATCCTCAGTGTCCAGAGGAGGTTGCAGAGCTTCAGACAGGAAGCTCTCTGGGCTTCATCTCCTCGTGGTCCAGCGCCGAGAACCTGCCGCTTCTCTGCTGCCCTGAGGATGAACCCTCGCCAGAGAGCACGTTTCCAGTTCCTCAGGAGACAAATAAGGTTGTCAACAATCAAGACTGGTATAAAAAAGAAACACCTGTGGAGCAAGAGTAGAAGGAGGTTTGAGTTATCAGCATCTGGACTGTCAGAGGATGAACAGAGAACCTGGACCACACATAAGGAGACACCTCAGACCACTGACTGTGAAGGCCAAGATGACATAGATGATATTTTTGCCTCTGTAGGTTTGTGACACTTTGAAACAAACTCACTGTGTGCAGCTGAGCTCATTATGCTCTCTGTCTCATTCCTGTTTTTAAAATAATGAAGCCAAAGAATGTTGAGTTGGGATGTGCTGGTTGGTTTAAAGGTGAGAGTCTGGTGCAGCTCTGACCACACCCACCATCACAACAGGGATGTGGCTTGATTTAAAGACATCAGTCAGTAAAAAAGGTTTTAACTGGTGACACTTGCAATATAGGAGTTTGTGCCTTAGGTATAATAAAACCTTTTTATTATTGATCCTGTGTCTGAGTTACATGTTGCCAGGGATCAGTTGAACTCTTCATGGTTATCAATTTCTAATAACACAGTGTTTAAGCACTTTAAATTTAGAAATTTAATGGAAAATATCATATTAGGACACAAACCTCCCATCTGCAAGAAGAAAGGATTTTCTGATATTTACAAAGTGCAGGATGTCAATGCAGAAAGGTTTTAAATGCCTGTTGACTATAATACAAAATGTCTGCATAAGATGTGTATTTACATTTATCTGGATATGACATAAATGACATGGACGTGTGAGAAGGAATAAAACCAGTACAATACATCAAGGTTTTTACTCGTAACGTTTAGTCTCTGAGACTGTAATAACTAATAACAACATATCAACTCAAGATGAATGCTGAAAATGTAAAGGATTAAATTAAGATGACTGTACTCACTAACACAGTGTAAACATGATGATAGCAACTCAGTGAGAAAAAAATACTAAATAAACTCAGCTCAGTAATAAGTTAAAAATATCTTGGTCATTGTATGGGATGACAGATGAGGATATCTACAGCCATGGCGATTGCTCAAGCAAACATTTTATGCAGGTTTAGTTGGTGCACAGATGGAGTGACTATGTCAGAGTATATTGCACATATTGCCCTGTACTGCCCACCTGTGGTCAAACTACAAAAAAGCAAGCTGACAGAAACATGGAGGTGCTAACTATGATTCTATGAGATTATTACTGAAGAGACTGTCGAGTGCAAATGAAAGGTTTGTGAGGAGTCCACACTCTCAGCTCTGCCCTATGAAAGCTCATGTGACTAAATGTCATCATCTTGGTTTCATCAAATTAGGTTTACAACTCATTTCCAATCCTTACTGTGGAGGCATTAATATTAATATATTTTGTATGTATCTCAATCCGTGTTGTGGTGGGTTTTATTTTGATCCTGAGTCTGAATAACAAAAGTAATCATCATTATCATCATGTCTCAACAATTAAGATCTTTATAGCCATTATTTATTACAATTTAATTTTACAAAAATTTTAGAGGAACAGCTTGATAAGAAAGTTTGAAATTTAAAATAAAAATTGAAATGCTTGTCTAGACAGAGGGTGAATATTCATGGCATTAAATTGTAAATGAGGCTATATAGCACACAGGGAAATATGTTTCTTAGATCTATTTATATATATATATATATATTTATGTAATTTATTTAAACTCTCAGTCCCCAGTTCAACACCTCTTAGAAATTGAATTCGTTTTCTGAATAAGAAGTGTTCAGACAAATTATTAAGATCTGTTCTAACTGTTTTTTATCTAGATCAATCTGGCACAATAATATTTTAAAACTGCTTCTAATTTGAGAAAGAAATTCTTTAAATACTCGGTTACACTATAAAATAAAGAATGATTTTTACCCTTACCCCTGAGAGCAATGAAGGTCTTTAAATGTACAGAACATATCTTTATTTTAGGCTCTCAACTCAATTGTTCTGAAGACAATTCATGGAATGGTTAAACAGCAAAACCATATGATGCCTGTTGTTGAACATTATAGTATTAAATTTGGTGTCGTATTAAAGGACAAGAAAACGTTTGTTCCAGTCTATACACAGTCTGATCGATATCACATGAAATGTTCTGGTGCACCAGACTGGAACGCTTGTTTCATTTGAATGCACATGAGTTGGCTAACTTTGTTTCTAAATCTTGGAAAATAACATCAGGATGGTTTATTTGTTTAGTTTTATTACTGATGCTGCTAATCAGCTGCTGTTTTTTTCTTGTACGTTGTCCTTATATACATAATGCTTACACCTGTTTCAGGCTGCATTAGCACATAATGTGCATGACAAAAAATTCTATACTCTAGACTACATAAAGTGACCAACCGAGTGTGAGTATGTACTGTACATCTCTGTGGGCTGCTGAGGCCATTGAGGGGTCTTCACATTCACTAACCGTGGCCATTTTTAGACCACTGTTAGCCACTTGTAAATCGATATGGTGCAAATTGTGAGAGTTCAATTTGTTGTTAGTTAGCAGTCATCAGATGGCAAATGTTGAAAAAATCTGAGAATCAGTTGTATAACTCAGAAAAACTCTGAACCAACATAATTGGTGGCTTTGGTACATGGGTCTGAAATGGATCCATTATGATTTTTGTCTCTCTCAGCTCTGCATCATTATCCGGCTGCAGCAGCAAGTCGTCAGTACTTATGGTGGCAGGACTGTAGACTGTGAGACATTGCGTCTGTCCACTTCTGTCAGCCGAGAGATATCTAATAGGACATGATTGTATACAGGTGGTTCCACACACTCGGCTTAGTGCTGAAGTTGCACATATATTTATTGGGATGGATGGCTCTCCAAGGATTCTGCAAATGCATCAGTGAGGGCCTCTGGCATAATATGACCTAAAATAAGAATACGCAGGTCTGCAACCTCAATTCGCTGTTCTTCAGTTTATTGTCCTGCCTTCTTAATAGCAGCAGGGGAATGGAGCATTGACATGTACATTTTTAGGTTCTGTATGGAGCAGGACTTAGGGAACAGAAATACTCAGAGGTGTATACAATCACTACACCATTACCTCCACAGAGACAGGGAAATGAAAAGTGGGCTCACAGTGGCAAAACCTGGTGTATCATCATTTATTCTTCTCAGCCTGTAGTCCCCAATAGATCAATGCTTTGAGTTAACACAATTCAATTTATTTTGTTGAATTAAGGTTAATTCAACTTCATTTATTTAAAATCAATTTAATCCATTTATGTCAGATATTTTAAATTGGTTTATTTACCATCATTTTTTTTTATTAATGTATTTGATTGAGCAAAATTACTTTGTCATGTTTAAATTTGGATTAATCTAAGGAATAAAGACCATGAATAGAATGAGGGCAAATAAGTATAGATTGAGTGAAGTGTCAAAATCCTCATTAAGGCCTGAGGGGGACACTAAATATATAAAATGTCCAATGCAATTATTTTTTCTGTCTACAATGGGTGCAAGCCACAAATCCCTGTACATTTAATTTGTTAATTACATCAAGAAATACTCTCTATGTTGTGATATCATGTCCACACATAGTAGATTTAAGCTTCCAATTATGGTCGTCAATTGAGTTTAAATCTCCTCATGAAATTAATTAGGTTTTGTAGGTTTTGCTTCTCATTTTATATATATCAATGCATTGTATTTTATCCAAGTCAATAAAACACAAATTCTTTACTCACATGTATGTTCAAGACTGATGCTCTTTTTATGTCCACGCCCAAGAACATATGTGAGAAAAAGCCTCCAGAGCATTAAAAAAGCCTGTGTACAAACTGCCCCTCATCAGTCCCTTACACTAGAGAACTGAGACCTGACACATACTGTATATGTATATGTAGAATGGCTCCATTCCCCTGCTGCATTTGAAAGAAGATAAAGTAACATGCCTTATGTGCAGACCTTTATACTCTTTTTCACATTAGAGGCCATGTGGGCTCACCTGGTTTACTGAATCTGTTGGGAGAGGAGAGCACGGTGACAAGTTTTTACTCAACTCTACAAATGACCCAAAACAGCCCCCAGTTGTACCATTAGCATCCAACCATTTATTTTCAATTCTAACATATTCTCCTTCAGGGTCACAGTGTGTTCTATTATAGTATTGCAATAAAACATTGCATTGCCTGTACTGTCAGACACAGTAGATTACATTTACTTTACGCCAGGCTTCATTTTAATGTCAACATGGGTCTTATATGTTTAACACTGTCTTTGAAACTGAACCTGTCTTATTGTTGATCTCTTCTCTATAGCGAAGATTTTAAGAGAAAATAAAATCTGTAAAATATGATGTTCAATCAAAATAATGTAATACAGAAAGAGATTCTGGTGTATTTCTACAAGATGTCTGTTTCTACATGTCTGTTCAGATAATATCATTAGATAACATGCTGTGAAATCCTATATTATGCCAACAAATAAATAAAAATTTATTACATGCTCATTGGCTGTGACTTGCAAAAGGCAGGCGGAACCAGGCATCAGCTATTTGTGTAATATAGTAGGACAGTTTTATTTGCATTTTTTAAACGGTAGCAACTCTTAAAGCTTTTACAAGTGCTAATGCTTAGTCAAAGATTAAGGTTCATTGTTTTATATAGTTTTATTGTTAAAAGGACATATCAGTGGTTTGACATTAACCCAGTTTACGATATTAAATCTCACAGCTGCCCATTTTACAAGCTCTGTCGCTAACATCCGGATATAGGGATGTGTACTGTAACAATCTATACAGCCAGTGATTTCTATTAATTAATGCAAAAATCAAAATCACTTGGCTCACTCATGAAATATGCCTCCGTTTAAAGGGTAAGAGGCACAATCATTTAATTTGTTGATCAATTTATTAATTCAATGGCAGAACATTAATCTACAGGTATTTGGATTTTCCACAATTCAAGTAGTTTTATTAGCAAAAGGGTTTCAAAGGCCTTTTCGTAAGTAGAGTTAAAAATATTATAATATATAATTCCTAAAATTACATGTATGGATAAACAAAAAGCTAAATGATTCATACTTTTATGATGTGAAAAATAAACGTACCTTCTTTTTGTTTTGGAATGAGAGAAACATTACACATTCTTTGAGAACACTGTCAGTGACAAATCTACTAAAGATTGCCATAATGTTGTGGTGTGGGGACATCAACAAACAAAGATGCAACACAGTTTCCTGGTGGTACTTATAAATTTGATTATGTCTCTTTTGAATTTCCCCATGATTGGCAGGGCAATATTTGTAAATAATTCTGCCATTATCTTATTCACAATCAGGTATTTATGAGCAATCATCCAGACTTTCTTGCAGACGATGTAATTTCATAAAACTCTCCAGTATCATATTACATGCTATAATATGTAATATTACATATATACTATTTTCTTGTTTCATTTTATTTCATTTATGCCTTGCAGTATTATTCATGTCATGGTCACTTACTCTTGCAATATTACTTATATTATGGTCACTTTATATCACAATACTTTTGATATCATGCCACTCTTTTATCCTCAGTACCTTTTTGCACATTGTCTGTTTGCAGTTTGATTGTTTTCTTTATATTGTGTAGGTTACAGAAATTTCTGTCTGTTTTTTTTTCTGTGATTTTGCCTTTTCAACTTTAATTTCAATAGAGTATGCTACACTTTCTTTCTGCTGCTGTAACAAGTAAATGTCCCTGTTGTGGGATGAATAAAGTATATCTAATCTAATCTAATAATTTTAGCAATTAAAAAAAAGAAAAAAACTTCTTTATTAGAATCAAAGAGTGGATATTACAAAGGTCAATACAAAAACAGCACATAAAACCAGAGTGAGTATAAAAAGAAGAAAAAAAATGATGACAGGCCTTTCTAAATACAGTCCCATGTGATGCTGTCGGCACTTCCGGTCATGTGTAGCCTCACATCCGGAAGGTGGGGCTTTTGTTGCAGGAGCGGTTTGTATCAGGGAAGTCGATGAGTCCAAATCCACTATTCATGCAGGCGTCCAGATAACATCCACCAGAGACACGGGTGACTGAGGTAAGACTTCACAGACGTGTCCCCGCGGACACACGTGTGTGTTTGTTGACGAGACCTTTAGAGAGCGATAGTAAAACCCTTCACCTGCTTCAAGGAGCGAGCCCACGGACACAGGGACAGACACAGAGAGAGGGGGACAGGGATAAAATGGGTGCAACACTTGGTCAGTCGTGGTTAGCTTTCGTTATCTGCTCATTCTGCTCATGTTCAACGGACCCAGCATTAGCGTCAACATTAGCCGGCATGCTAATGGTCATTTCTCGTCAGGTTAGCCAGCAGGCACCGTTTAACTCGGTGTTAACTTCTGCTTTAACCTCAGACCACTCGGTCCGTGTAAAGGGGATGTTAATGATGTGTGAGTGTGTTCTCTTTCATTCTAGAAATAACTGTTTATCTGAAGAGTGTTCATCGGTGATGGTCCGCTCCTGTTATTGTCCAGCGGCGCACACATGACTTCCCCTGCGTGTTTGACAGCTGTAACCCACAGACACGTTCACTGGGTTCACTTATAACAGCGCTACGCCTGATTACTAGAGCCAGTGGACTGTGGTGTGTGTGTGTATGTGTTTAGATGGAGAGGATTACTCTGTTTATTTAGTGTTCCCTCTTGAGAGGACACACCCAAACTGGCTCAGGGTTTCTCCAGCTGTAATTCTAACTGTCAACAAAACGCCCAGCCTTATAATAATAATAATAATGATATTATAATAAACTTAATTTATACACCGCTTTTTAAAAACAGAGCTTACAAAGTGCTTTGACGACAGAGCAAGAAATGTCAGTTCAAACTTGAACACGTAAAAACAGTAAAATGACAATACAAATAAGTGAAGGGAAGTTATAAAAAGGGGGGGGGGGGCGATAAAAATCAGTATATCTCATGGAAGCAAGTCTATAAAAATGGGTTTTAAGAAGTTAAAAGAAGAAGTTGCGACTCTCTGGTCATAATGACAGTGAACACACTAGTAAAGCAGTTATTTTAATGTAGCACAATGCTGGTATATCTCATATAAGATGTCCTTTAAATGTCTAATCCACAGAAATAAATTAGATCTGTTGTGTATTTACATCCGTCCTGAGTGATCCGATCACAAGTGGTCAGGTTTAAGTGCAGGGCTGAATGCACCCAAATGCATCCTGGGTTCTGATCACAAAAAAAACACATTCAAAGGTGGTCTGGGACGCATGTTTCCACTATCTTCTCGCTGTGTAAACGCAGATGCATCCTGAGCCACAAAGGAAATATCTCCCTCTCAGATGACGTCCTCTGACCCCAAAGTTTAACAATAAATCAAACATATTTTTGTACGTTGGTTTGTTTGTGGCCACTTCCACAGTACCAGCACTGATCACCACATAATGACTGGTACTTTTCTTAAATTTTTTTTTTTCTTCTTCATAGCTGCGTGCATTCATTCACTCAGTCCCTCCTGACTCAGCTCACTCTCTTTCTCTCTCTCATTCATTTAGACACACTCATTGTCATCTGTAACATATGTAAACATCTGTGTGAACACACACATGTAACACTGTCCAATTTCTCTCAGGACAGATGTTAATACCAAGTCTGAACAGAAAGTCTGAAGTAGTCAACAGAAAGGTCAAAGTAGTATAGAGATGTAAATGTTTAGGCAACAAAGTCAACTTTCTGTGAGTGATGTTTACATATATACACTGTCCTGTGAGGGTGCAGGGTGATGGACATGTATTCTGTGTTTACTGATGGTCCGGTTTGCAGATGGGTGTAACCTTTTCACTTCTTATCACCCCTGTTCTTGTTTGGATATAGATAAAGGAGGTTAAGGACAGTGGTCCATCAAATTAAAGCTTCTTCAACGCAAGATATTTTTTTTAATTTTTGCATTTTCATCTGTAGCGTGTTGTTTGTGTTTATTACAGTCCTGTCAGGGTCACAGACACAACACAACAACAAATACTAGTATGTTATTATCACTGTTATATGATCTTTTCTCTGTTGTATTAGAATTCACCTGGGGCTAAAGTTTTCATCCCTCAGGCTATATCATAATCACTAAGGTTTGTTTGTTGGTGGCTGATTTCACAGTACTCAGACATAAGTTATGTAAAGTGCATAGTGTCAGTATTCTCTCAGAATTAGTGAATATAGCTGTTGTGTGCGTGTGAGGTCTCCTACATTTTAGAGTAATAAACTTGTCATGTGTATCCTCAGCTTTATGTTCATTGTTGAGTGTTTGCTTAAGTTGTTTGTTTGGTGAGCTAGAATCAAGTCAGCCATTAACATGTCTGGAGTTACATGTTGTCAACCCCTCGTTAAATGTTATGCTAAATGCTGATTCAAGCACAATCGCAACATTTTCAGGGAAGTACCTTCAGGAATTGTTCTAGAGCTCCGGTTTTTTGATGAGGTGTTTTCTATAACTACACCATCCAAGTATTTAGTGTTTTCCCTACAGCACCATATCATTATTTCTCTCACAAACTAAAATTTCACAGTATTCAGGAAAAAGCCTAAATCAACATTTTGACTGTCACCGGAAGTTAAAACCCTCCAGTGAAATCCAGGCTAATACAACAGGTCAGTGCCTTGATTGACTTGAACCAACTTTGGCCACATTTTAACCTCTTAAAGCAAAAACAACAACACAGCAGGATTGTATCTGAGCCTGTCAAAGTGCAGGTGTTGCGTAGTTGTAGACCTATAGTAAGCGGTGATGTCAGTGGGGGAGAGATTTTGCGAATGAGGCTGAACTGGCCCTGCATTCCTCCTCCTTCACTCTGAAGACTCTCTGGATGTTTATTCCTATGCCCCAACCTCGTCCTCACTTGAATGATTTTCATAATGCTAAGCCCTGTTCCCTGCTATTGCCTCAGCTTATCAGGATATGGAAAACATTTTCTGCATATAATTTCCTTTGTTTTGGACACAATCTAGCTGGCCCATATCAAAGAGCTCCATCTGCTTTTATGATCAGTTTTTCATTTTCTGATGAGGTTCCCTAATGACCTGGGCTCTTGGTGCGTAACGGCACTGGAGTCAGAAAACCATCTGCTAATGATGTTGGCAGTGAAAGTGAAGGGCAAGGGCACACAGACCAGTGCAAGGCCTTTTTTACTGGACTTATAAAGTGAGTGATAATCTGTAGGGGATGGTAGATGATGTAGATAAGTGCATACCAGGCCGCCATCAATTGTCTGCCGCCTGTCAGCAAGGAGGAAGGGAGGGTTACATATTTCGTGTGACTGTGTCAGTTAATTACTATTTGAACCATGCAAGAGGAACTAAAATAAGTGTTGCCTCTGTGCAGAATGCTGAATACACTTGGTTTTGTTGAAAGTGTTTTTGCTCATTCAGCAGATATTTGCAGATCGCGACAATCATTTGACAGAATAAAGGCTATTTTCCACAATATTTGTTTGACAGGTACATATAGGAGAATTATTGTAGTTTTCCTTTTTGTTTGTTTGGTATTCGTAAAAAGGTAAAAAAGGAAACCAAGAAAAATATTAATCTTAAAACAGAGAGAATCCTGCTGTCTTTAGCAATTTTAAAGTTCAGCACAATGATTTTTATAACTGCATTTACATTAAAATTGTGAAATCCCAACTCTTGTTCAAGATCTGTGAATAAGAAAATTACATACGCCCCTCCAGAGAATCAATTACTTTAAATGTAGACAGATCTTTTTCTTCCCCCAAGGCAGCCAATTTGATGCACTGGCATATACAGTAGTTATGAAAGCAATGAAAAACAGAGCATCCTGTTTCTTTCTGAAAGAGGAACAAGCTGTGCAAATATTTATTTGCAGAACACTATGATAACTCAACTTTTTTAGATGCATCAATTCCCCTTTACCCACTGCTGGCATCCAGTGAGTAGAGCCTGTTGGTGAGGAGGCTAACTGTGAAGGGTGTGTTTGTCTTCTTACAAAATATAGTCACGTATCATGGAGTCACAAAGGAATGTCAAATATACCACAAGTGCACAAGAACTCAGTTTGAGACTATCTTTTCTCCTATGTGTTTATGAGAGAACAATTATTCATGGGGGGGAAAATAATAAATAATGTAGTAAGTCGATGCTATAATCAACTTGACTGTATTATATTCATGTGATGTACAATATGTTATGGAATGTTGTAGTGACCAAAGATTAATGGCCGTTCAAAAGTCCAGCTGATGAATACAAAATTGTGGTTAAGAGTTTTTTTATTTCTCACTTCACGTGACTTCTTTTGAATACGTGTTTGTAATATTATTTATAATTAATATTATGAAGTGCATGTTTCAAACGTGATTCGAGTTTGAACAATTCAAAACAGGGTTGCTGTGGCTCAGGAGGTAGAGATAAGCAGAAGGTTGGTGGTTAAATCCCTGGCTCCTCCATTCCATGTGCTGAAGTTTCCTTGGGCAAGACACTGAAACCCTGATGGCTGAATCGGCAGTGTGCGAGTGAAAAACATGTGCACATAGATGCATTGTATGAATGTGTGTGTGAATGGCAAAACTATACCGTAAAGCACTTTGAGTAGTCTACAAGATAAGAAGAGCACAATAAATACAAGACCAATTACAAGTTCATGTCCATTGTGGTGCCTCGGAGGTAGTTAAAGATAAGCATGGCTTGAAAATGATGAGCAGTAACCTTCATGTATGCAATGTTAAATCCGCTTGTCATTACTCATCTGGCAATGTCAACAGCATGCTAACACGACTTTATCTTGCTAGTATCCTGAGGCTGCAGACTGAGATTGGGTATGGATATTTGAAATCCCGCTCATCTGCACCTGCACTCTGAACGTTTGCTGTGCTCCTTCAGACAAGGACACCCTTTCACAAACATGCAATGAGAGGTTTGTCTCAGCCCATAAATGTATTCTTGTGTGCCCATTCACCATATGTTGAAGCTGGTGACAAAGAAGGGACCCCTGCTTTCTTATTATGTCTGCTGTGTCAAAGCTGTAGGCTACAGTATGCTCTGTTGTCCCAGGATGTAAATATTGCATTGCAGAAGGCATTTGACTGTCCAAGCTTTTCAAAATGCTAGCCCGACAAGCAGCGAGGTTTACAGGCACCACAGACCCAGAGAATCCATCCGAGCTAGGAGTGGAGAGGGATATCAGTGGATGTTAGATAGACTTATCTTTGGTATTTTCATGGTTTACAGCTCCGCCAGTTTTAAACCATGATGGCACCACAGGCCCCTAGCATGGTGTAGGTGGTATGTAACTGAGTCTGTTGTTTCCTGCCAGGCAAAAAAAAAATAGCAAGTTGGAGATAAGTGGGCAGTAGGGAGTTACTCTGCAGGAACGAATAGATTTGTCCATGGATGCAAACTGAGAGCTGAACTCTTCATTCCTCCCGCCCCGGATCAGTGCAGTGGAATGCTTAGGTAATGGAAAAGATGTGAATGTTTAGATGACATCTCACAGCTGCAGGGAGGTTAGAAGAGAATTGTTGTGTGCATTTCAGGCCAAAAGCTTTGGCATCCCAATGTAATTGTGTAATAATGTGTGTTCCGTCCATATCACAACATTATGTTCTGTGAAAATCTTTCTGAAACTAAGGGGATCAGTGAAGACCGTGAACATTTGCACCTCAAAGATTATTTCCACAAGAGTAAGAAAGAAGAAAAAAAGGTTAAGAATAGAGATGTATTTGAAAAAAGCAGCTCACTCAGGGTTGCTGAAGTAGGAAGGATTGTAGCACATGAAGGACTTAGCTGCCCAGTTTTGTCAAAGGCTCCTCTGTGCACTCCGCTGGCCAAGACTTGTTAGTATGCACTGTGGAATGCTTTTTGAAAGTGTCTTCCTTGCTACCGCAGTATACTGTCTAGTTAGTCTAGATAATTTCTCAGCTTCTCTGGCAGTGACCATGAAAACTGCTGTGTTTTGACTGAAAATGTTTATGCAAATTCCTCTGCTGTTAAATTGATGGTTGCTGGGTGATAAACAAATCCCAATTGTTGTGCGTTACAGAATACCCATTCTTGCACGTTTCTCCTGACTGGTGACTCATCTAGAGTTTATTGTTTTGGTCACAGAGAGTGGTAATTATGACTAGGTAGACAGGCAGCAGTCCAGAAGCTCTCCCTTCACATTTGCTGCAGTAGAATAACATTTGTCTTGCATTGGTAGAAACTGGATGAGACACAGCAAGAGTTCTGAGGTGGGGCACTTGTGAGGGAGCTTTCTATTCAGTGGCATCAGGGAGAATAACAGGAGTTAGTGGTTTAAGTTTGAAAATTGAGAGGTACAACAAGTTGTGCAAGTGGGTTGAATACAACTACATTTTTGAGAGGAATACCACCATAAATGTTCTTCCCTGAAATGACACCACATCCTGTATCTTCTGTAAGATATTCACGTAGCATCACTGCTATATCACAGTGTTAAAGTTAAACCACAGACCAACTGAGCCACCTCAGAGTGTTTTGGTTGACTCAGATGACCAGTAGAGATGATGAGAGGAATAATAACAGTGAGCTAATCTCCTTCTCAAATCCTTGGAATTTGGAGGCTCACTATTGGGCCTGAGAAAGCCCCTGTTTTCTCCATTAGACGAGGAGAGGAAATCCCCTCACCCCTGTGCCCTCTGGAATGTAGAGAGAGAGAGACAGGGGGAGAGTCATGGAGCTCAACTGTGGCTCAGAGATTTTGAATTTCAACAAGGCATCTCAGTACACGACATTCATTTTTACTTTAGCCATACAGCTGATTTTGCTCATTTTCCTAATCAATCAAAGCATACTCAGTGATGTACATTTTTGAAAGATTTAAGGAAATCTATTTGCAATGTCTGGTAACATCAACATTGGTTCTTTGGCTTGATATGTGTGCTGTAATCTTTTATTAGTATCTGTGTAAGTCTCTGCAACCTTTTCGCATCACTGCCAAAGTGTTAAGATGTGCAGGGAGGGAACAACTGGCCCCTTCTCCACAGGGAATCTTAATGAATCCCTGTAACCCACACTGCACTGGTGTCATCTATATTTCAGGAGCTTAGCAACCAGAGTGGTCTGTAAGGCCAGAGCCCCTCCCTCCATAACCCGACATCCCCTAAAACAGACCTCTACCTTAGAAGACTGCAGTTCAATATCTGGGTCAGGCCTAAATATTCATTTCTTTCTTGCCAGTGCCATCTATTTTAACCCTGAGTGCAACTTGTGTTGACCTGGGAATATGGCAGGGAACCCCAAAATATCGATCTTCCTTTGGAAAGTATTCACTAAGCACTTTTCTTGTGCTAAGCATTTTTTTGTCATCAGTGAATTAACTATGATTGCTTTATTCAAATCATTACAATCTGTTTGTAGTGTACATGCACACAGGAAAGTGGGTTAGAAATGAATAATTTAAGTGGTGACCTCTATGATAAAGTGCTGAGTTCAGTGTTGTTGGTGTCTGTATGAGTGTGTGGGGGTGTATCCTTTCCATAAACCCTTTCACTGGCCTGGTTACTGATAACAAAGACAGGAAGAGCACAGGTCAGACTTTACTTCCTGATCAGAGGGAGCAGTCCTCATTATCATCACACTTTAACTTCTGCATACTGAACTGAAGGTTAATTTGATACAAATGACATGTTGTTCTTTGGACAATGCAAGGAAATGTTGCAGCAGATGCTCACATACACAACTGCACATTTATGTAGCAATCCTTTTTTTCTATTATGACACTTTACAATGCTTACGTGGAACAACGATGAAATGTCACTGTCCTTTTTTTTTTTTTTACTGCTTTCATGTGCTTCTTAGAGCCAAAGTTTTCTCTCCTCATTCAGGTCTGGTGAACCTCACTGTGTCAGCTGAAATGAAATGTTTACTGTTAGGGAGGAGCAGATTGTGAATAATGATATGAATCACCTCATTGTTCCCATTAGTTTGACATTCAAAGAGGAAGCGACAGAATCTTTCTACAGATAGAGATAAAATGATGTGGGGAGAGAATAACATTTTAATAATTTACTTTTATAGCACAAAACGGTTAAAAAGTGCTTCAAATATAGGTTAAAATACAGGAATACAAAGAAACAGACATTCACAAGCATAACTACATACGATTGAACATACATCCATACGTACACATACACATGAATTAAGAATGCAACCAAAATAAAGAATAGCTTAAGGCCAATGTGGAGTGTTATAAAAAGGCTAATCTGTAGAAATGAGATTTCAGAAGCCTTTTGAAACAAAGCACAAATTCAGCACATCTGATGGAAAGAGGAACTGTGTTCCAAAGTTTAAGAGCAACAACCTCAACAGCATTATCACCCTTGCATTTTAAATATGAACGAGGAACAGATAACCTGCAGAGAGCAGATGATCAGAGAGGCTGAAAACTTGTAAAAGGGCTCAGCATCTTGGCTACACAATCACGAGCCATGTAATTAATAGAATTTTGAAATCAATTTTATATTTTATTGAAAGCCAGTGAAGGAAGTCAAGGATTTGGGTGACGTGGAGCTGAAAACCAGTATCAGTTAATGGTCTTGCTGCAGAATTTCGGGCATGCTGAAGACGAGCTGGGAGGACCGAGGAATACAAGTGAGAGTTACAGTAAATTAAATGAGAAAAGATAAGCTTATGTAATAAAAGTATGCTTTTAGGAGGTATTAGAAACTGGTGGACAACAACGTTTTTTTAGAAAAGAATTTGGAGAGGAGCCCTTAGTGTTGGTATCTAGGGAAGGTTTTCTGAGGAGAGGGAACACACTGCCCATCCTGAAAAAATCAGGTATGCAGCCAGGGAAGAGAAAGATTGATTGATAATGGATCGAGGATAGAGGGAAATAACTGGAAGAAATGTTTTAAGGAATTTAGTAGGGATACTATCAGCTGACCAGGATCATGAGGGGATAGGAGAGACTATGTCCAGGAGTTCATGCGTGGAAATGAGGTTGGTTAAGAAAGCAAAGAAAAAAGGCCCCAAGATACCAAGTCTGTCACAGCACTAGCTCTATTAGTCTCTCATTATACCATTGTGGGTTTACAGTTGTTGCTTATTCTTGACCTTTGGATCGCCAAAGGTAGAATTAAGATATCAACTGTGTATTCACTGTCAGAATTGTATGTGAGTCCACAGGAAGTGGTGGGCTTTGACTTATAAGAAAACAGGATATTGGCTCTTCAGTCTCATCGGGTTAGGATACATCCTCTGATGCAGGCACAGGATTTCACTATTGTCACATCTTCTGTCACTGACTTACAACTTTCGACCATTACAATAAAAGGCAAAATGATAGAGAGAGTCTCTGAAGGATTAAACCACCATTAAAACAGCCATCACTGCCTGTTTTAATTATCGTTTTAATGCAGTGTACCATTATAGTCGAACTAGTGATGCTCTGAAATGAAACTTTTACCAATATCCAATCATTTTTATGGTAATGTCTGTGGATACAACTATAAATAGTCTTCATTGCTTTGCCAGTTATTGTCCAACTGAGAAAATGACCAACATTTCATGCCTCCCTGACTCAGTAATCTAATGGAGAGGTAGTCCTCTCTGGTCAAAGACATAATGAACAAAATTGTCCTTGCAAAGTTATTTACAATATATCCTTGTCTTTTAATAAACCCTGTGCATATGTGACATTAGTGATACAATGATTTCCTGTCTGTCCACAGGCTATGCAAGTGAAGACATGGCATGCAGTCATTGACTGTCAGTTTGTGCTCTGTTGGAAGTTCTGGTCGACACGTTGTGGCGTCAGGCAGAAGCAGTAGACTACATGTTCACCTTCTAAGGGCAGGGCCATCGTTGAGCAGATAGATGACCAGTGACGTCTATCTTCTATGGAAGGGGTTTCGCACACGATGCTGTCTTGCAGTGGAGAATGACAGCTTCATTACTACTGATCAGCTGCAATGACCTTTTGATGGCGAACTTTATAAAGATCTAGGATTCATGAGTAGGCAATTTGGCACTTTAATAGGAGGGGTGGGGGGTGAGGATTCAAGATTTGTTGGAGCAAAGCCTAGAGCCTTGGCACAGGGAGTTACTGTCACAGTGAAAGCTGTTAAGTAACAACTACCATCTGTCCCAGCCCTTGTCCGCACACTTCTCTTCTCTATGTATGGGTTTTTTTTACCGAAGGCTAATGCTATGTTTCTACTCTTGTTCACAGGTTGTGTCAGTGACCGTTTGGGTTCAGAGAACTATATGAATGCGGGTGTGTGTGTGTGTTTGAATGCAAAGAATCCAGCAATGGCGACCAGTAAAAGTAAAAACCAGAGCTCCCTGGCACTGCACAAGGTGATAATGGTGGGAAGTGGAGGTGTGGGGAAGTCGGCCCTCACCCTGCAGTTCATGTATGATGAGGTGAGTTAACACAGCACTTTAAACACTAGACACTGCTGTGACTTAATGACCACAGCAGATAGAAAAGCAGCGGTTCCAACAGTAAGCATTTATGTCTAGCCAGTTCACTTTTTTATTATTTGTTTAATGTAAGTATCAATTACTGGCTAAATAAGTGGTTGGTGGTTAAATAACTCAGCACTTTCTGCAACTGCTCCACATTTAATGCCTTCATTTCAATGGTTCAACAAAGAAACACTTTTAATGTGAAGCAATTCCAAGGAACCTTCATTGAAATGCTGCTGTCGGTTGCCCTTTCTTGCCACTGATTCTCTGACTCTACACAAGTGAGGATATGATCAGTTTGTCATATCAACCACAGCCAGGACTAGACCCAATCGCAATGCAGATTTCGGGGCCTGAGCTTTACCCTGAAATAGTTGCCCTGCTTACAAGCAACAAACATTAGCACGCATGCTTAGTTAACATTCCATTTACGTAACTCACATGGCTCTGGCAGCACCTAACATTAGCCTACAGTTAGCCAGTAGCTTGCTCAAACTTGGGTTGACACGACAACAAAATGCCTAAAGGTAAATGATCTAAAGTGTGGCTTCATAGGCGATATGATTCAGACACCGCATAAAAGAAGGAAACATGTAAAACTTTATGAAGCACCTGGTGAACGGATGAAAGCATTTGAAAGCAGAGTGATGCTCCATGTTTGAGTGAGCATCATCAACACATCAGCCGGCAGTGTGAGCGTCCCTGGCCCTGGCGGTGGGAGATGACGAGTTTGGAGCTGGAGAATTTTGTTATATTAATCACAGAAACTGTTATTTAGTGTTAAATTATTGTAGTCTGTTCATTTTATTTATAATGTTAGACTGTTAACAGTTAATCTGTTCTTATAGTCAACCCTTGTTTTTTTAAAGCCATCAGTCCTGGCCTTGTTTAGGCACTGGTACAGTTTTAAAAGTTTTGATTGGTACTGGTGTCAGCAAAAAGCCCAAACAATACCCAACCCTAATTAGCAGCTGCTTTCAATCATCAGTCTGATCTCCATTGGCTCAGTGACAGGTCCATTTTAACTATTGTAGACGTCTCCATCAGCTGCATGCATTATCTGCTCTTGCTTCACTTTAGGCATGTAAATGCATAATTTAACAGCTTTTCTAAGCTTCAAAAAGGAAATAATCTTTTCACTCCCAGTTTGTGGAAGACTACGAGCCCACCAAGGCAGACAGCTACAGAAAGAAGGTTGTTCTGGATGGGGAGGAGGTCCAGATTGACATTCTGGACACAGCAGGGCAGGAGGACTACGCTGCTATCAGGGACAACTACTTTCGCAGCGGGGAGGGCTTCCTACTGGTCTTCTCCATCACAGAGCACGAGTCTTTCACCGCCACTGCTGAATTCAGGTACAGATGAAAGAGTGTAAATTTAAGCTTCACTCCATGAACTTTGAATAGAGGATAACTATTTTTTTAAAATGACTATGTTGGTGCTGGACTGTAATCAATCAAACAGTTGTCATTGTGATTGTTGGAGAATGGATTCAAAGTAGGCAAAGGCCCTAAACAGCCAGTAAAATGTTGGTATGCTGCTTTAAATCATTTATTTATTTTCTTGCTGCTGATCTCTCTGCCAATACCTAAATTAATAATGCAAATCCAGGTAAGAAGATTGTTAAGAAGAACTTGCACCACAGCTCCTGCTTTTATGTTATTCTCTAGTGTGTGTGCTGTGCTGTGTGAATGTGTGTTTTAAGTGGATCTGTTATGGCAGGAAGGTTTTGAGAGGATTTAGACAGCTTCTATTCATCTTCAACATGAACAAAATACTGAAGCTCAAATGCAAATTTTAGGCAGCAGCACTGTAGAATCATGTACAGCTCCAAAATGTTGATTAACTTGAAGCAGTGGACCAGTGAAGGATCACATAAGTGGATGTACTTACAACAGTCCTACCTGTAAACAACAATCAAACATCACAAGCTTATTTACATCGCGACAAGTAGTGAAAGTACCAAAAACACACACATCTGCTCTGTGCCGACAGGGAGCAGATCTTGCGGGTGAAAGCGGAGGAGGACAAGATCCCTCTCCTGGTGGTGGGGAATAAGTCAGACCTGGAGGAGCGCCGGCAGGTGTCCGTGGATGAGGCCCGAGGGAAAGCTGAGGAGTGGGGCGTCCAGTATGTGGAGACATCAGCCAAAACCAGAGCCAACGTCGACAAGGTGCATTTATACACACAAAAAACACTCAGTATATTCATATTCAGAACTTTATTTACTTTATTTGAAATGTATCTTTTTATCCCTTAACTGATTTCTTCTTCTTCTTCTTTTTTTCTTCTTTCCAGGTATTCTTTGACCTGATGCGTGAAGTACGAGGCAAGAAAAAGTCTGAAAATGAAAACAAAAATGGTAAAGGAAAGAATAAGAAGAACAAGAAGAGTTTCAAAGAGAGATGCTGTTTACTTTGAACTCCTCATGGACATTAACACACAACCCCACAATACAACTGTGGAGTTGGGCAACAAAGCAGAGCGTCATTGCGATTGTCATTCAAAGGATATGTAATCTTTTTTTTAGTAACCGTTGTAGTTAAGTGTCTAGAACAGTCTCAACCACTATTTTTTGCTGTTTCATTGGAAGATAACCACTGTTGTGACTGTGACTGCAGTGCTTGATGGCTCAAGGTGAAGCCAGTGACCAAACTGCCACTGACACTAACTCTGCTGCTCCACTGTTTAACTCAGCGATTATACTGCCTTCGACTTTGGTTCAGTGTGTTTTACACCCGAATTCTTGAGTCTTTGTCAAAAACAGTGCTCTTAATTTCTTCATCTGCTCTTGATCTTAACCTGCACATTTTCAGTCTTGGTATGGACCCCTTGAGTCTATGATTATCAGTTTAGAACTCTAAAGCTGGTGTCTGTCATATTTGTAATGATTCATGATGACAGTGTCCTGTCTGTGAAGATGTCAGCCTCATTCACTCATCTGTCCAGACTTCAGCGTGTGCTTGGAATGACTGTTGAAACTGTGTCAAATGTTTTCATTGTTGAGGCTGCTTTTTTCAGCTGATCCAATGATGTGTGATATTTTTTTTGACCACAGAATAATCATTGTGCAAACTAAATATTTGTTGCCAAAAAGTTTTTTTTTTTTAAATTCCATTAACAGGCCTTACATGGTGAGTGCACATAAGTCACAAGATGCTTTGCAGTCTTCAGAATTATTGCTGCAAAGTGAAATCTTGATCTTGATTTAATGTCATAGAAATCCCTGAAATGTCTGATAGATACTCTACATGAAAGCCAGGCTGTAATATTGTCATGAGTATGCTGAGCAGCGAGTGAGAGGTGAGAGTGGTTCTGGTTTTCTTCATGGGGCTCTGCCATGTTCATGCATTCTGGCCTTTTCCACCCTTCTCACACTGCAGACTACTTCCTGTTTGGGGTAGAGTCGAAGTTTGGAGTCTTTGCTGGTTCTGCACTGTGAGACAGGTGTCGACAATCCAGGAGGCTGTCACGCTTCTGTCCCACGATGTCGTTCAAATCAGTAGCTGCTTAAGAATCGGAACAATACTGATGTCCTTCCTTTTTTAGTCCTGGGTCTTTCAAATAATATGCACTACATTGCCATTGCCTAAGAAGTGGGCTTCATGCAGAATGATGTCAAGCTGGAGATTTTGGAAACATTTGTGCCAAGAAAAAATTACAAAAAAAACTTTAACCATGTTTGTGGATGTACAGTGTGTTACCTGAGCATATGTGCATTTACCAGGAAACCCAACTTACCTTTCCATCTGTGTTACTGAAGCTTTGATGAGGGTGCCAACTTCTGAACTGCTTGATCAAGTGCTACAGTAAAAACAAGATGTTTCTACCACTGCCTGAACCATTCTTTGTAACATGTCCTTTTTTTTCTCCTTTACTTCCTATACTACTGTGAATATGCTTCTGTCTCTCTGCAGGGAGAGTGTTTCCCGAATAAATGCTTTTTTTTCTTTGTAAATACTGGATGCTATTTTGTTTGTGCGAAAACCCTTAAAAACTAAGTTTCTTTTATTCAACTGTCAGTGTGGAGGGGGAAGGGGGTATGACGTGGTTATGTGATGTGAGTCTTCACCATTAGGCTACACGTGCCAGGAAAATCAGATTTTCCTGTCATAACCACTATAACATGATTTATATTTGGTCTAATTTGTGAAAAAAGTTTAAATGAGTGAATTTGCTTCCCCCAGAAGCCTTACATAAGTCATAAACACCTCCATTGTTTCATGGTGGTCATGAAACTACTTATTATATGGACACTGTGCAGCCACGTTGGCATTGACCACCTAAGTGAAATGTTATGCTTGTCATTTCCTGTTTCCCCAGGGGCATCCCATGCCCCAGTTCAGTCAAAGAATCAACCAGTTACTCACTTTGCATTGATTGTTCCTCTGCCATCTAGAAACGAGTGCCAACAGCTTGTTTTTCCTCAATTTGACAGTGATATACAACCTCCATTTTTTATTAACCTTACATGCTTATCTGACATGGCAGGGATGGTGTAACATAACCCTCGAGTTGAATCAGTCACGGGCTCTCATCGTGGAACCCCTGGGGGTGGCCGGGTCAGCGAAACTCATTTCACAACGTGAACACAGGGTTGACTACACCACCAGGCAAAGGCTGACCATACATCACTTTGAAAATAGTTTTCCAGTGAAGGATAAGAGGAAGTGTCTTCCCTTTGTGGTGTGTAAAACGAAGGGAGTACAGTTGACTTTTAGTATGACTACATGTTCTATATTCCACTCTCTGATATGCATCCACTGCCTTTGAGATCCATGTAGGACTAAAATGTTCCAAACAAATACCTGTAGGGACTTTCTTGCGTCTCTCTTACTCAAGTATGAGTTTATAGTGACCTTATTCTGCTTTATTTTAAATTCTACTGCAGTATTCCTGCCGGGATGGATGATTTACAGTGATATTTCTCCAACCTCCTGGGGACGGAGAGTCCATCTTTTCCAGGTGTATTTTAGCATTAAGTCCCCTTTGGTGTCGACACTAAAGTATCCCTCATGTCCCCAAATCAATTGGCCATTTGTTGGCGATGAAGCCGCTCCGGGCTGTGCATCTCGACAGCATCGCAGATAAGACTCACTTCTCGGCTCTTTTGGAGAGAATTGTGTATTTACAAGTATTGATCAGACGGCCCATCACAGGGTGAATACTTCAATTTAGTGTTGCTCCTTGCAGGAGAAACTAATTCTGTGGGAATTTAAACGTGCTGCAACTTTAATGGCAGCCACGGCTCTTTGTTTACCTCACACAAACACACTAATCCCCCCCATAATTTATATCAGCGCTGAAACACACCGGGTTTAAAAGACTGTGGCAGCATTTTTCCACAAGAGCAGCTAAACATGTCACAGCTCTCATAAGCACATTTACCTGCCTGACACTCACCTCTCTGGATTTCTACTCTCCCCCCTCTGTACCTCTAAGTAGGCAGATTAGGTGGTCTGTTAAACCCACAGGAAAGCACTTATTTAGAAATATATGAAAGGGCAAAGTGAGACAGGCTAATGACCGATGCAGTGTCACCGGCGCACTCTCGGGTCTTTTATCATTCTGCAGAGAGGGCCCCCGTCCTCTGAGTAACCCTCATTATATCAGAGCTAATGTTGGGGATGAGGATGTTCAAGTGATAAAGCACCATCACAGTCCTTCATTATACAGAAAGAGAAACAGACTCGGTGGAATTGTGCTCGACCTAAAAGATAAATGCAATGGACAGAGAATAACTCCAATTTTAGCGACTGTGCCACATCCTGCTGTCTGCACTGTGCGTCTCAGAGGGGGAGACATGTTCACACTCTGGCCATTGGATGGCAGTCTTGGTATTCTGTGCTGGCGCTCTGCTGCTCTATGCATCATTAGTGCTCTCACTATGCTTTTCCAATACGAGGCTTCATTTAGTGGGGACCATTGACTGACTGACTGCCACTGAGTGAATGGATTAGCCCATATTTAACAATCAGTTCATGCAGAATGAATGAATAATTCACAAATGCCTGTTAATATATTAATTATCACATCAGTAGCAATTCTAACAGCTTAATCTTTGTTTTTCATTTGTATAAATCAAGAACAAGTTTCCTTGGACAAAGTTAACATCACCAGCTGGGCACTGAAAACAACCTAATCCACATCATTAATTTCTGAAACAAATTCTCTTAACTCTACACTCATGTTGAATAAAAATATTTACTGAATGACAAGAGGAAAGTCAAAAAATATTCTGTTCACTCTCAACAACAACACTCGTCCTCTTCAGGGAACCATAACACTGCATCAAACAAATGTGAAATGTGACCGTATGCTCACTTAAGATGTGTATTGCTGCTATTATCACTTAAAAAAAAAAAGAAAAGATAGGAGAACCTATCTGGACTGTCATGCAACATCAGCCCATACTTCTCCCACATTGCATTGTGTGGCTATAATAGCAAAACTATCAACAGCTCCACACTGCAGCACAAATGACCTGCGCTGGAAGAACGAAAGCCTGTTTGAACCATCTGTTATTTTCTCCTCCACTCATGCCGTTTAGAAAAGGAGTGAGTCGCTCCCTCAGCAAATCCTCTCTGCAGACAGTGTCTTCATATTTTACTGCTTCTGTTACTGTGTGTGTATGTGTGTGTGAAATTTTGTTGAGGGGTAGGACATAGGATCAAGGATTTTTATTTTACTTTCTTTAACATTGAGAGATAAGCCATTTTTCCACATTTTCATTGATTTCTCTGAGAAAAATGAATGGAGCTTAATAAAAAGGCGCACGTTTAGACGACGTATGTGTGTGTGCAACGTGGTGCAGAGCCCCCCCAACATACACAGATGTCATGGATTTGAAAGGGGTTTCAGGTGTTAGGCCTTGGCTGAGGTATGCGCTTCTCTGAGTTTGTTTGTTTGTCAGCAAGGTAACGCAGGAACTACAAATCTGATTTTAACAATACTTGGTGGAAGAATGGGACATGGACAAAGAAAGAACCCATTAAACTTTGACATGGATCGGGGCAAAGAGGTGGATCCAGGAATTTCATTTCATTGTGAGGTAGCAGCCTTTGGAGAGGTATGTGCTCTACTGAGTGCCATTCTTGTTGAATATATATATATGTTCTATGACAATTTCTTTGTTAGTATTACCCGTCTTCACCATCACGTTATACACTTTTATTTTGATATGTCTGCTTTGGGGATGCAGCATCTGCAACATAATATGTTTTCATTATTAATTATTTTATTATTTTTGACTGAATCTTGGCTGCTATAATGAAATACCGGACAGTTTTACATCCCGGAGCCTAACAGTTATTTAAGTGAAACCATTTAAGAAGTTTAGAGGGGCAATCACTTTTTTGGTAGAACTGCTAACAACTCATAAATTTTTGAAATGTGAAAAAGGTGCCTAAGCCAGAAACTTGCTTTTATATATAAGGGCTCACAAGCCAATAAAAAAACCGTTGGGGATCGCTACTTTAGAGGCTGGCTATACATGTGTCAGATCCTCACTGGGCAGCTGATGAAGACTCATTTTGCAGCATATTGGCTCCTCCTGTAAAACACAGTGAATACACCTCCTGTTACCACTCAGGTAGAGGTGCCTTTGTCTAACTTCAGGAACACCTGGATCTTCTTTTTACATGTGTATGACAACAGGTCACATTTAACAAGTCACTTCTTGTGTCATTTACCCACTAGTCTGTGTGTATGTGGAAGGGATATCTCGTGAACTGCTAATCTTATTGATTTCACACTTAGCATGTATATGCTTAGTGGTCCAGGGATGTGCAGTGTTAAATTTGGTGGGATTGTGCAGCACTCAGTGAGGATGGGGCAGTGTGCTTTTAATCTGTGGACTCAGTTAAACATTTTTTCCTCCTAGTCCTCTGATAAACTACAGCAGTGGTCGGCAACTGACTGCCTGCAACCAATAAAAACCCTTTTTGATTTTCTGATAACTTTACTTCACCATATCAGACTGAGTCAGACATTCACAGGTGATGCTGGAGCTAATCTTTGTCATGGCAACGACATTCATAGAATCGCTCCCTCTTTAAAAAGTTCCCTTCAAAGTAAAAGCACAATATTCATTTTATTGACATTGAGCTGAAATACAGAGCTTTTATTTTGAAATGTTGTGAACTTGGGTATGTTTGGAAAAAATGCGTAAAGCATTCAAACTGACATATAAACCACACATCTAAAGAATAATAAGTCAAATTCATTTTACAAACAGCATTGACTGTAGATGAACCAGGTAGGATGAACACAAAGTTTTCTCACTTCACTCTGCACATAGACTGTTTTAAAAAAAGCTCTGCACACATCTTTTAGAACAAGAACAATAAAAAGTACAGTAAACTGTAGAACTATTATGGGAGGACTCACTAATGACAAGGAATAATTCTTATGATTTTTAAATTCAGTTTGTCATAATTTATTATGAGTAATAAATTAGTGTCCTCAATGACTTGTATGGAATGACAGGAGACAGAGCAGTGAACATAGCTGTGAAACTGTATGATTAACACTGTCAAGACTGTTTTCTTATACTTCATAAGAATCTGCATATGTTAAACCTGTGGTCTAATTATGTCTAATTGATGTGTGTAATAACAGCGTCTTGTTGAAGCCAAAAATGGAAAACCAAGCCCTGTCACAGTGGAGTCGAGATTTAAAACATGGCGCAGCCACATAAACAACCAGCAATCTCTATTTTATTTTTTTGTGGACATGCAGCCCTCACTACACCGTGGCAGTTATTGGACTGTGGGAGAGCAGAGGCTTGGCAGTACACACAAATTAGATTACCTCCTGTATTCGGTAACGCAGGAGACATAGCTTCAAGCGTGGACGCTGAAATTAATGAGAGAAGCAATCTAGCAGGACCGATTGGAGGTTTAAGCAAACAGTGTGAATTAGAGTATGTCACGCAGCTCACTACATGGGCTTCCGACTCGCAGGTGACGTATTCAATAAAAGCCCATCTCGTCTTCGGCGGACCCTGATGAAGGCCAGCTTCACCTGGCACAGCAATAACAACATGACAGCTGAAACTAAATTTAAATTCTCAATGATAAAAACGTTAAAGGAGTTATAATTTATTTTGTTTCTGCAGGTAGTCTTGATGATTTTCATGTGAAAGCATGCTTTTCTTTCTTCCTTTCTTTCGCTCTCAAACTGTGATTTGAGCTTTATGCAACTTCAGAAGTCTTCATCGTTCTAAACACTGTATGTTTCATTTTGGCTGAACAAAGCAAAGATTTGCTGACAATCAAAATAAACCACATGAGTGCTAGAAAACAAAATAAAACTACTATATATACTGTATTTTTTTATTTTGTACTTTATTTTGAAATAAAGGGCTGCAATGCTGCAATTTTGCACTTATCATTATGAGAATATTTGGATTACTACCCACCTTGAAATCTGTTTTGTTTAGAAAAAACATTAAATCTTCTTTTCCTCTTTTTTTTCAGGGCTGGCTTGCTTTTTTAAAGCAGTATAACAGTGAGTTTGCGCCATTTTTTTTTGAACAAACCACTAATCCCTTGAATTTAAATGAACCATTTTACACCTTGTGTCTTTCATCTTGAGCTTCAGTTCTCTCACCATCTGTGGCAGCGCAGCTTCAAACAGGGCTGAAGAATAAACAAGATGCCGTTCCACTGTACTGTGGGGCTTATATTCACATTTACTCTTAAATGATTGGTTTGTGAAGTGTGGTTGAGGACTGCAGGGTTTAAGTGTATAAGGTGCACAATTAAAACATGTTTTTGTGCGGGTGCAGGGGGGGGGCAAAGAACACGTTGGCTTTGTCTTTAAATCCAGGTTTTAATCATTTTGATATGACTTTACCTTGACTCCTACCCAGTTAACATTTATATATGACACACTAAATGGTTTATGATGCACTCAAATGTAGTTGTACTCATATAGAGGAGCATGTTAAGTGTTTGAAATTACATTCTGTTAAAAATTATGACATCAAATTAAGGTATATTTTATATGATTATATATGTGGTTTATTATATAGTCAGTCATCATTGATCAGACCTCACTTACAGCTGCTCAAAGGATAATTTACAGTTCTTGTCAAATGCATTAATACACAATGACTTACAAATAAATGAAGTGTTTACATACTGCTTATAAATACTAAATAATGGGGGTCAAAGTGTTACTGATTATGCTGATTAAAGATTCATGTCTGATCTGTAGCGGCATATGTTACCCACAACAACTTGCATATATGAGAAGACCCACTTCCCTCTCAGCCGATTAACGCAGGTATCTGCAGAGTCTAATTTGAGTGTAATTACTGACACCCGATCCACTGTGGTTACCTTGATTAAATCTCTCACAACCAGCACCAGCCGGCTGCAACACAACAAACGTATGTACCCCTGAGCACGCCAAAATGCCTTGTTGAAACTCTGTCACCGGAGCAGTCTGTTTATGCAAATACAAAATGATCAGGGAGTTGGAGACGATTAGAATGCGATGGACACACACACACACACATTCCCATTAAGAATAAAGATATGAGGCAATGAAGAGTGTATTTTGATGGGAGCCCTGCTGCTTACAAACAGGTCAGCTTGGGTCCTCGCTCGCCCACCCTGGCCACATACAGTTAAGGTTCTCGTTAGATTTTTAGAGGCCTTTTGGCACAACCTTCACATGAATGCATAACGGCAGATGACAAGGCGGCTTCAAACACTTCCAAGGCTGCTGTACTTTTTTACAATGCACGACTGTAAAGATGCCACTGTTGATTTGCTAGCACTCTTCATCAGAGCCCATGACTGCCATGAACCTTGTTCAGCCCTCATTTACAACCACGCCATAGGCGACGCAGTCAGTCACAATGTATGCAAGGTTTCTCCATTAATTTGTCTTATGATGTTGCCAAAACGACAGTATCATCTATCAGCATGTTACACAAGAAACTCTTCATCACTCTGATCACAGAGAGGCCACATGATATAGGTGAGCGTTGGCGCACACCCACTGTGGATGTAATTACGGAGGATCTGCAACACGTCTCGTCACGCTAGATATTTCATAGTCGTTTAACAGGAAACAAATATTGGTTCTTAATTATTTGTGCGTCTTAACCAAGTCTTCAGGGAAATTTATGGCTTATTGCTGCCATGCGAAGGCTAAAAGAAGCTGTTGTTTCCAGTCTCACAGCTCAGCTTAGAAAGGATCGTCACTTCTCAAACTCCAGACCAGAGCAATTAACATAATACTAGCAAGATTATTCCAGAAGAAATGATTATACTACCAAAAACCTGGTGGAAGGGTGCTGTATGAGACCCATTTCATTTTTGTGTGGGTCCAGGTGCTTTTTTCTCTTTTAGATTGCGAGATTTCAAGGGTATTTTTCAACATTTTCACTGCTTTCCCAGGGAATAATTCATGGAGCTTGGTGGAAAAAGTCGGACATATTTAGGGAACAGAATAGATATCTATGTGTGAACTTTGGTACAGCTGGATTTAAATTAAAGAAGAAAGAACAAAAAGTTGCATTGATGCTTATCCTAATATCCTCATCTCGTCACCACTGCAATATAATAACAGAAAATAAGAAACATTACTATTATAACCATTACCACAACTAATTGTAATCTTAACACTTTGTTAATTTGGGGTGTTAACTGCCCTATCCACTGGTCGGAACGGCTCGGTAGGGACATGCTAATTTTATCGTTGTGTGTTTGATATTTTATCTTTTTTTTTTTTTGCCTTGACTGCCATCTCGGGGCTGCCCCCAAAAACCCTATAGAGGAGGGAACTGGCCCATTGCGGGCCCTGAAAGCTGCTCTCAGACCCAGAGGAGGGGGCCAGTCTTGTGGAGATTCACAGTTTAAGTGTGGTAGTGGTTGAAAAGAGATGAAGGTTAATCATGCTGTTCTAGTAATAATATTATTTCCTTTGAGCAGCACACTGATGATCATTTATCTCCTCAACTAGACAATAAAAGGTTTTGTGCTGCAGCCTGTTTGTTATTTAGAATCGATAGAGTAGCACTCACGCGAGTGTAATATCAAGAACAATTATACATATCACACAGTTTAATATTATTGTCGAAGGCTGAGCTGAAATCTCTACAGCAAACAAAGCTAGAAACAACAACCCAACTCTCCAACACCTCTGTGCAATGTCAGAGCAACATGTAGGGCTGAGCTGTGGCCAGACCGGATCAAACTGAAAGAGGCAATGATTCCCCCATCGGACGAATCCTGGCAGAACGCTCTCACGACCCCTGTAACATATAACTCATGTCAAAGGTTTGAAAGTAATGATTCATTAGGAGCTATTTATAATGAGCAACAGCGGGATACATGGGCTGCTCACATTTACCTGCATGAGGCGTACGGGCAATAATTGCGTCAGGAAATTACGTTATTGTGTGCGTGCCATTAAAAGAGTAATGAATTCAATCTGAGCACATGTGGCAGTAGGGGTGAGTTGTTATGAACCTCAACACAGCATGCATCCTCGTGCAGTAGGCGTAAAGCTGCCACACTTGGCTGACAGGTGTGATGAGTTAGAGCAATGTGTCAAAAAGGATATTGTATTAAATCCTGCAGCAACTTCAAAAACTCTAACTCAGAGTCAAATCTGAGATGAAGTGCCTCGTCGTGGAGCCATTTCATGAGATGCTTTGTTTGAAAAATTGTTACAATGTCAATTTAGGACTGTTTGCATGCAGAGTTTAACGTGGATTTTAAATGAATTGACCAATACCTGCTGCACACTGTTCATTAAGTTTTCATCTGATATGTTAGTGTGTCTCTCTCAGGCAGGGAGCAGCACTTCGGGTTTCATGAGTCCTCGGCGCTTTAATTATCGCGGGGGAAACAGGCGCGCTGCCTCATCCATTTATTATGTGCTTTATCAAATGTGTGAATGGATGTTGTTCTAAGTGACCACGCTTGTTTGGGAAGTGCTGACCCAAAACCAGCCGCTGTGGGATTAGCTGAAGTTTGGCTCTACTTCCGATCCCCATGCTAATCAGACACCTCTCTGTTTCCACAACTGCGTTGCTGCTGGATGGCCTTTTGTACACCTACATAGCAATCTCCCTCAGGTATTAGGGTGGACTGTAAGATGCATAACATTTGCATACCATGCGCAATGAGGTAGGAGAATTAGGTGGCCATTATATAGCAATGGGCTGTGAATAACTAAGATATCAAACAGTTATTCAGATAAGATATTGCTCTCTTCCAGGTAAAATACTATCCACTCAGGTCTCATAGGACTCACAGGCAACCCTCCTGCTCCAGCTTGTGTCTTAACATCCAAAGTGATTTATCTTTTCTCCTCTAAAGTGCGTCAACTGCAAGGTACTGTGGCATATGAGAGATTCGAGGATTCAGATTAAGTCAAAGATGCAGCGGGGATAACAGCCGGCTCGCTCAGCCTCGGCAATATCCTGGTCACTGCCAATCAAGTACAGCCAAAGGCCTATGGTGACCTTTCAGAGGGGGGAAAAAGATGCACAGCTTCTCCATTGTTGATTTCTATTTATTGTGTTTGGATTTTCTCTTTCAGAAAAATGTTATTCTTCTCTCAAGTCTGTAAACGCACGCTCAAGTGATGCTTTTCAAAGACACATTGCCAAATATACGTTCCAATAACAGACGACAATTATCTCAGGAGCAGTTTTTTCACTTTCTAACTTCGAAGGAAAATAAAGCCACACGGATATAATCAGTCGGTGACATGTACCTGTTACACAATTAGCAGCTTATTGCTTAACAGCTTCACAATGAGAGCTGACAGTTACTCTCCAGATGTTTGTGCACAGTGGTGTCATGTCACTCATCAAGGCAGAACAATGTGAAGTGAACAGATGATTAACAAAAGGACTGAGGGGGCTGAAACTTGTGTCATCAAAAACCTGTTGAAATGTCTGCATCGTTATTTCTCTGTCACTGTTTAATTGATCTCTTGATTGATTCGATCACGTCTCTGGGGTTTCAAATATAGAGGAGGACTTGAGACTTACTTGAGACTTGCGGATATTGGTCAAGTTTATTCACAATAGGTGTTTAGGTACTGCGTTACTGTTGTGATGTACCCTGACACTTATTTGTGAACAATTGTTGGATATGGCTTTATAAAAGCAGTAAAAAAGTACAGCATCTTAAAAGATTTGATAAGTTTCACAATACAAAACTGAAAATCGATGCTTAATGCTGTCAGGAGTGAACGCCACCTCTCGGCTTATTACTGAAATTCACTGTTTCTCTGTGGTTACCTGGTGAAGCACTAAGTTTTTCACTTGAGATGCTGTAACACACACTGGAAGCAGATGAAAATATGTCTGAAAGAGGGCCTTAGCAGAATACTGATTGGACCCTGGGATTAAGTTGGATTTAAGGCAGGGATGAGCTCGACATCTTCATCCTTATCCAGCGCAGTGCCTCTATCCTGCTCGTGTGCTTTTATGCCAAGAAAGTGGGTTTGTCTCCGTGACAGTTTACCTGTGTGCTGGGTTGCAGCATTTATTACAGTATGTTGTTTTAGTCGCTCTAATTTATTACTTATCATTCAGTGCAATGCTTTGATTCAGAATGGGAAAAACCTATTGGATTGATTGCTATGAAATCTGCACCTTGCACTTAATTTTAAATAAATAAATTGCTAATAAGCTGCATGTTAATATCTGTCATAAGTACGGGGGTGGATCCGGGGGCGGGGTCAGCTAAAAGATTCTAGCTGGGACCAGATTTTATTTTAAATAAACAAGTCACTTACTATCAGTGCTAACAGTGAAAATGACAGTACGTCAACATTTTTTTTTTTTTAAACTTTTTTGAAGAACACAGTGCAAGGAGCAATGTTTAAAATTAACTCAATGACGCGTGTCTTTGAGTCAAAGCTATACAGCCAACAGTAAACAAGGAATGACTTGTACAACTTGGTTTATCAGGAACTGTGCATGGATGCTGGACATATAATTGACCCCTCTGTGTAAATTGTGGCCCCTTTTATGGCCCCCAATTAAGAAAAATCCTGATGCACCACTGTATATGGACCACTTAGATCATGACATCAACAATACTGAACAGCCAAAACTGATAGATAGACTGATTTTCTTATTGAAGTGAATAAATGGTGTGAGACTGGGGGAATGAATGGTGGTGCAGCTGAAATGAATAGTTTGACATTTTGGGAATCGCACATTGACTTCTTGCAGTGAGTTAGTTAAAAATATTGATGCTTCTCTCATATCTATCGTATAGCAGAGTGCATGTGCTTGTGATGAAGCAGCCTCCATCAAAGCTGTCTCGTGAATTTGTCTCCCTAATTATGTTTAAAACCCATTTGGAGCCAAACTAAGAACCTAATGCATGTGCACCTTTTAGGTATTTGGCAGAATGTTCATGTACAGAGAGAAATTCAAAACCTTCAAGTCACTAAATGATAATGTGTGTTGCCGATGCCAGAAATGGTGGAAGGGAAATTAGAAACCCGATGAAGTGAATGTCACAAACACAGAGGAAAAATACAAACCCTCTTTTTTCAGGACAAAAGCTGTTTTCGTCTGCTGATTTTACTCCGAGTCTGTTGATTTAATAACCGCGGCAGATGGATTTCTGATTAGCAAAGCGAGAAGAAGAAGCTCATTGTCACCTTAAAGTTTTCAGTGTGTAAGATTTAGGTGAAATTTAATGTAGAATAATACTCAGGATGTTTTCAAGTTGTTTCATCTAAATTGTATGAATTGTAGTTTTCTTTACCCTAGAAAAGGTCCTTTATATTTAAATACTTTATTTTTACATTGAGGGGGTCCTCTCTACGAAGGCTGCCATGTTTTTTACATTAGTCCAGACTGGAAAAACTAAACACCTTTTGAGTTTTTATGACAATTGAAGCTACCACAGGTTCTTTTTCATGTTTAGAAGGAGAGGGTGAGGTGAGGGGTGTTCAGCTGCAACATGCAACTTCAACACTCGATATCAATAAATTCTACACTGTATCTTTATGGCAGGGTGTAAGAAAGTAATTCTAAATACAGACAATAAGGAAAATAATAATAACATATAAACAGCCCCACAGTGATACTCATGTGCGATATTTCTATGGAATATTGAAGAAAACGAGAAGTGCACAGGTCCTAATCCGGGCACAATGGTGAGGGCAAGAAGAAACAATAATCATCATTAGTTGAAAATTGTGTGCCAGAACCTGCAGATGTGTATAATCCCATCCCTTTGTTTTCAAATGGCTATGATACACGCAAATACCAACATTAAAAAACAAATGCTGTGGCTGCTTTCAGAAATTCCATTTTGATTAAGGACCTTTCTAATCTTCCTATTCTGATAATGATGTGTTCAGATCAGCAAACAGAGCTTGGCTGAAGACAACAAGACAAAGGCACAAAGCTTTCATTCACAGTATCGCTCTCGAGTGTTACGCACACACAAGTTTGTTTTGTGCAGAATGAATTGTATTGCAAACATACTGTATGTAGGTGGGTCTGGAGGAGTTTCCAGCTTGTTTTAAATATGTGTTTGTTTTCACATGTTGTTTTTGGATTGTTTCTTTGTTGCTTCATTATCTCTAATCGATGACTTCAGAAAAAACAATCACACTTTTTACATGATTTATTATGTTGTAGAAGTAACTTTGATAAAGTAAATGCAAATATATTATATATATATATATATTTAAAACTTAAAATTGGTCATTACAGAAGTATTCAGGCCCATTGCTGTCATAATCAAATATGTGTTCCCCTTCATTTTGCTTGTTTAAGTTTTCCTGGAGCTGTGACTGATTAGAGTCCAACTGTTGCAAACTGAATAGACTAGAAGTAGATTAGAAGGACACACACTTGAATATAAAGTGAGTTGATTCAAAAATCAAGGTATTAAGTTCAGAACTCCAAACACTTTGTCTGGCTAACACCAGGCACTGCCCATCTTCTGGTTAAAACAGGATCTGCCAGGAATAATGGGATGAACTGCTCAAATCCAAGTGTGCAAAGCCTGCGGAGACTTACCCAAGAAGACTCTAAGCTGGAGTTGCTGCCGAAGGAGCCTCTGCAAATGAATTTGGGGTCTGACTACTTTTGTAATTAAGAGATTTTTTGATTTTTAATTGGTAAAAATGTCAAATATGACTGTGTCATTGTGTGATTTGTAGGAGACAAACACCATTTGCGTCCATTCAAAACTAAATCTACAACACATTTGCCGTGTCTCTATTCAGAGGCTGCATTTTTCAGGTGTCTCATTTCCAATCCAATGGGTGGATCCTTCTCGGGCCAAACTCTCCCTGGATTCATTGCACTTTAGTAACAAACCATTTTTCAGAGGTAACGGTGCCGGCAAGCATCGAGACATCAGATGTTTGAGTTTGGTGCTCAACCAAACAGCTAACAGCAAACATGTTAAAAAACCAAGAGGCACTAAAACTTTCTCATTGGGTCCAACTGCAGCTCTGTGACAGCAGCCCACAAAGACCACCTCCTTATAGGGCCACATAGTCTGAATCCTGTGAAAGAGGCGGCCCCTTTAGGGACACAGCAAAAGAGTGCAAAATGTGAAGGGAGTCTAAATACTTTCTAAAGCCATTGCACTTCACATTGCCAAATAATATTTGTCCCAGGTGAGTGAAGCTCCTGGAGCCGTTACTGGGGAATAGTTTTCTGACCGGCAACTATTTTATCGACTGGTTTACTGAGTGGGTCCCCTGAGTCCCTTCGGCATTTTCGAGCTCATTTTCTGGCTGAGTGCAGGTATAGACAAAGGTAAATAAGGAGTCATGATGAGGGGGAAAAAACAGTGCAGTGTGGAAGATGGTCAAAACTGCAGCATCTCCTCCTCTGGAAACACCATTACCCACCAGCTGTTTCCCTGTCTGTTATACCGCTGCCATGCAATCTGCACATCTTTCATGTGGAATAACCTTGTTTATCCCATCTCACACAATACATCCACAACAGCTTGCCAAATGATTAAAAAGAGGCAGAGGAGTGAGAGGAAAAAAACGATAATGTGTCATCTTGCCTGGTTTGTGACTATATATTTTAATCTTTCATTAATCATAGTAGGTGTCACTTTTGCAGCAGATGTGTTGAGCAACAGTTTAAAATCAAGTCTATGTCAAAAGAGTCAGGAAACTCTTTGTGGGATTGGGAATAAAACAAAAACGTGATGGGTAAGGGACAAACCCACATTTTCCCATCACGAATATCTACTTAAATTGACTGCAAAGGATAGAAATGAACCACGATGCATGACTGGATGATATTTTGCAGGATTAGAGGATAATTATGAGGATAATTGCTTTTGTTCATGAACTGGGGGTTATGTAAAATTATGAGGCCTTTCGGAGCAGATTTTTTTCCCCCTGTCCTGATATTCTGTTAATAATTTTGGGGTTGTAACATCAGAGGATTAGAGCTAATGGAGCACATTTATCTACATGTCTAGTAATAAGGAAGTGCTTGACATATTAAAATGATTCCTGGTTATAAGAAAAAGGTAATTAATTGGAGACAGTACAATGAAATAATGATAATATAATTTCAGTAACAACCTGATGTATTTGTTTAAAGGTTCAGTGTGTAGAATTTAGTGGTGATTATGCATGTTGCAGCTGAATATCCCTCACCTCACCCTCCAAACATGAAAAATACACGTGGTATGGAGGTTTTTTCTTATCTTGAATCAAGAGGGTTGTCTTTCAGTGCATGAATTGTTGAATTTCAGATTGTGTATTACTTTGCATCAAAACCCTGCCCTTGCACTCAAATAGCTCTTGTTTGCACTTAAATGTGCTCTGCTTCTGCTCAAACGGTGTTCTTGCACTCAGATATATTTCCTGCGCTCCTGCTTCAGCCCTTCTCCGCACTCAGGCTGCTTTCTCTGCGCTCTTAAATCGTCTGCTCTTGGATTTCTCCTCTGCTCTTGGAATCTTTTGTTACAACCCTGTCAAAATTCCCCAACCAATAGAATGCCAGGTGTCGTCTTGACCAATGGTCAACCAATGAAATGAATGATACGATCCCTGCTTCGTTGTGGGTGCGTTGGCTTTACTTCAGAGAGTTATACTCTGTAACTGGGTTCATCCACTGCCACCCTCCACGGCTTTATTAGATGGACTTCCCCTTGCTTTCTCGATGACTTTTTGGAATAAAAGGACAGGTGAACCCAATGAAAGAGTAACCGCCCGCAAGGGACGCTCTGAAGTAAAGCAAACTCAAAATGTGAAACTCTACCCAGTAAAATGAATGCCTAAAAAATGACCTTATAAGTGAAAAGAATTCATAAAAATCAACTCTTATTTTACCTCAACATTTCATAAGTGTATATATTGGCAAGGTCATTCCGACATGTTTTTCTTAAATGTAAAAATGTTTAATCTGTGATTCGACTGTGTGTCTGTATATGTTTAAAGTCTATGAATCATCCCGATCTTGACAAGACTACCTATTTAAATAAAGGATTAAAAGGAGGAGTACTTCAAACTGTCGTCGAGACAGTTACTTTGAACTGTTGAATTATTAACATGTACTAAAAACAAGTGCTTTGTTGTACACTACATGTGTACATCAGTGGAGTGAAGACAGAGACTGAATCTCCTTGATCAGCTGTTACTAAAAGCATTTTAGAAAGTTTTGCCCGATCAAAAGAGTTTCAAGAACAACATGAAAAACAAAAAGTTGTGTGCAGTGTGGAGGTGAAAATGAGGAGTCATCTCCAAAGACCAAAGCAGAAAATAAGGAACTCCTTATGTTGCCTGTGTCTCTGCTTGGCAGCACACCCTCGTCGGTCCCAAAGCACAGGACAGACGGGGGATAAGAGGGAGAAAGTCTTTAGCTGTCAAACAGTTTTTTTCGTTTGTTTTGTTATGATGGATAGTGCAGAATGAGTGCCATGATGTGTGTCTCAGGGAGTGCTGCGTTGTGACCAGCGGGGTCGCTCATCGATTCCCAGCCATCTCCACTAAACCACTAATAAGACACTTGGCATTTTCCTTGGTGCTGGATTACTCCCTCTGTGAGCTTCCTCTACTCCTTTCAGTTATTGGAGTGTGAGTGTGTTCCTGCATCTGCCCAAGATGAGTTGTGTGTCTGTTTCCGCCTGTGTCTGTATTCCTATATCTGTGCATGATTGTGTGTGACAGAATTAAGTCTGTTTAGTGTGAAGTGTGTGCACATTTACAGAGCTTTGTGTGCGTGTCTGTACATACATATGTGCATATGTCAGGAAAAGACAGATTACCTGGCATGAGGCTGTGTTTGTGCGCCGCTGCTGAAGGGCGGGGAGAGAAAAGTCCACTGTGAGGAGAGGGTTTAGACGAAAATGTTGCCTCGGAAGCTATTTAAGACTCGGTGAGGTTTGACTCCCCCTGGTGAGACCCGGAATGTCATCTGACTTGGATGAGCATTGTCAGAGGGTACAGTCTGACGTCTAAGAAGGAGGATTATATGCAATGTTGATGATGAGATCAGCGCAGACAGATGGAGTATTTATTCAAGCGAGAAGTTAGAGGAACCAAGTCAAATTGACATTGAAGCTGACTGCACTGTGTATTCATTCTTAACTTCGCTGCCAACTGCTTTAAAGCTGCTTCGAGATGGAACTGCTGTAAAATCAAATATCTACCTACCAACTCTACAAACGTCTGTCTGTCTTTCTGTCTGTATGTGGAACTGATCTCTCACAAACCGTTCATCTAATCTACTGCAGCTGGCATTTCTATTGTACATTTCCAGATAAAATGCAGTTCAGAGTTTAATGCTACTTGGATATGCGATATTTTCAATAACAAACAATAAAAAATGAATGTATGTTGTATAACTGTTTGAGAAGGACTCACTAATGACAAGGATTCATTCTCAAATAGTTGCAAACAGGCAGGTTTAGAACGGGCACTGCACTAGAGTGAAAAAATGAGGTATTAGGTGTTAAATAAATTCTTGTTGATAATTTGCACTCAGCAGTACTCAAACTTTATGATATTTGTCATATGGGCCACTTAGCTTATTAACAGTTTGTCCAGTGTGTCATACAGCACTTTGTTCTGTGTTTTAAGTGCCTCAGCTCGCCTGTGTTTAACTGAGAGCGCACAAATACATCTGTAGTTACAGAAGAGTCCAAAGCACCACTCACATGAGCATGAAAAAAAGAAATACAATAACCCCGGGCTGGGTATCTCAAGGCCAGCGACCTCCATGGTAATAAATTTGTCTGAGGAAAAACGATGACAAATAAAAGCCTTTAAATGTTCCTATTTTCTCTACACGTCAGAAAGAATTGATGTCTCACTGCGCGGTGCCACAAATTACCCCCAGAGAGAAAAACAGCTCAGTGCAGACAGCTGAATGTGGGGGATCCACTCCCTCAGGTGAAGTCATATTCAGACTGATAGGCTTGTGTGGAATTCAGTGAACCTGACGGCACCTTCCACCCACAGGGCTTGACTCCCTCCTTACTGGTGCAGACATCTTTAGGGAATATTTCTACTCAACTATTTTTGACGTTTATATATATATATATATTTTTTTTACTTGCTTTGTGGAGCGCTGCTGCTGCCTACTCAATTACAGATTTCATTTACACAACATGCCCCCTCAGTGCCCACACTTGTGACATACAGTAAATCTCTGGGCTATATATTCGATTACCATATTTAGGTTTTTACCATTTCAGGCATGTCGAGTCAAAGATAGACTGTATCAGACCATTTACTGAGGCTCTATGCCTCCAAGCTGAATGCCTGAGAGGGTCTTACCATCCACAAATCCCCTCCACTCCTCATGTGTGTCCTGCAGATGGGTTTAGAGCTGCTGCTCGCCCCACACTGTGCTTCATTAACTGATAGCAGCAAAGATGGAGACATCATGGGGACATGAGCGCAGCCAGATAGAAAAAGAGTTTGTCTCCCAACACCTTACCTCGCAAATGCTAGCAATAAGTCACATATTTGTCTCACTCCCATACTCAGGATGACAATCATGATCATTAAAGGGACAGATATCCAGAGTAATCTGGCTGGAAAAGGGGTTAATAAGGTTACTGATCAATACCACTGACTAAATTAACTCAGCCTGTGTCTGATTTCTGGGTTACAACTCAATCACCAATCTTGGAGCCCATCAGACATCACCTAACAATGAATTTGCCTTTGGGGGGAACGGACAATATTTTGGGACTTCCGGTCTATATAGTGGATATTTGGGCCATGACGCCGCCTTTGCTCATTGTGCACTGTTTTCAGTTCGACGTGTTTCCTTTATCACATTAGTCGAACGTTTATCCATGTTAAACACAAACTGTGACTTTTTTTCATTTGAGGTCCAGACGACATTTTGGCTAATCTCTATGAACAGCTATTTGCATATGAAATCAGATAAATTAGAAAACAGATAGCAGATGCATTTCGGTCAATGGTTGTGCCTCTTTGTCTCTCCACATGGACTGTTTACCTGTGGGCAACCAAAGCCTGGTTGATTGGTCAAGTGCCTAAACATTCTGTAAATGCTAGCAGAATCTAGAGGGATTACTCACTCAGGCTACTTCCACACTACTATGTTTTCATTTGAAAACGTATCAGCTATGCTAAGGATACGCCTGCTGTCCACACTACTCCAGGCATTTAGAGGACGAAACACTGCTGGCAGACACACATACGTTTGCTAATTGGGTTTTTTCAGTCATGACGTAGGAAGAAAACAACCAGTGCAGAACACACCATGGTCAATCAATCAATCAATCAATTACAAGTGTCCCTGTTGTCTTTGCTAACAGCTGTTGTGCAGTTAAATTCTGTATTTTACAATGATATTATCTGCAACAATTTCCATGTCTAGTGGGATGCGCATTTCTGAACCATAGACTGTATATAAAAAAGTATCGTGTGGACTCGCTCACTGTGTAATTTACCGTGGTCGAAAGCAGAACTCCCACACAACTTTGATGAAGTAGTGTTATTATTCAGATATTTGGTATGGTGATATATTCATGACCTTTTCACCCTCACCTTTGTCGACTATTTACATGTTTTGTCTCTCTCTGGTTTCTGAGAGTCACCAGAGACCCTCTGTTTTCTGCATTCAAACTGAAGACGAAGAGATTTTTGTTTTGACCCACATTACCGAGACAGTTGTTTATTCAAGAACCACAAAGCATTACAGTCTTAGATAGTACAAGAATAAGATGCTTCTTTAACCTCTTATCTTATACTTACAGCAATTTCATTTTCTACTTGAAGGTCATTAAACGACAGCGATGTCACAGAGAAAAAAATACTGACGCAGCCGTTCTTGAGGGATTGCTGAATCTGTTTATTTTTGATTTATTTATTTATATTTAGACCCGTTTAAGAGGCTCCCTGGAGAATTTAGACATTTAAAGTGAAAAATGCATGTTATAGTTGTTCTCTAACGTCTCTTTCAACCATCCTCAAAAGTTGTCAGATAAGGCAACTCAGCGCTGAACCAGTTTCCTGAATCTGCAAGGAATTCTGGGGGTGTTTCTCTTCCCTGAGGTTATGTGGCTGACTGCAGCTAAATGTCATTAGTCAAAAAATGACAGAAAAAACAAAGAAATGTCGACACTATTTACTATGATCTGTTTTGGTAATAATTTGAGTTGAATGGACATTATAAAAAAGCCTAATTACAAGGATCCATTCTCCCCTCTCTTTCTCTCTCTCCAGCCTGACAAACTGCCCATTATTTTATGCACTTGGGTGTTTGTGTGACTCATCAGATAATTGGTGTGACTCAGTCAGTCTGCTGGGACTATTAAAGAGGATTATGGAACATTACCTGTGGTGTCATTCAGCACTTAACACGTATAAATCAAATATTTCCAGGATGACAGGCCTGTTAAGAACAGTAACTAGTTAAGTGTTTTTATGGGGGAGATATTTCCAGTTTATGAAGTCACTCTTTATTGATCGTGCAGCCACTGCAGTGTTCCAGGAGAGTAGTTGATGCAGGAGGCCAATATAAGGCTGAGGGAAGGCCTAGAGAGGCTCCATACAGTATGTTCCCAAAACCTTGGCTGCAGTTGGGAAGGAAAGAGCTGAGCTTAATAAGATAATAATAATGCTTTTCATGAGGCCGGCAGGGACGTCTCTTCCCTCGACATATTTAACATTCAAACATTTTTGTTGAGAGGAACCAGAGAGTAAGCTTCAAATGATTGAGAGTTTCTTGCTAATTTCAGTGATAAAAGTCCAGTGATAAAATGAAATACTGAGTGCGTTAATTACAGCAGACCAGTCACTAACTGCACGCTCACTGTAATAATGCCCATTATAACCGAGATTTACTACCTCATGCTTTTACAAGGGCAAACATAAGTATTTGCAGAATGATTGGTGTGCAGTGTCTTTAAATAACTTGAAATGAAATGTTGTATTGCTGTAAAAGCAATGATCATAACAACATCTCAGTAATGGCTGCCATAAAAGCCAAGACCAAATGAAAGGCCATCACCGATGGCTGCCAAACTATTTTTTGTGTCATTCAAAGTGCCCAACCTTGGTGATAAATCTCCTGTAACAATGGCCTTGTTATGTTTTACATTTCCATTTTCATGTGGAGACACCTCTGTTATGGAAAGTACCATTTACAGTAGAAGCTTGTACGGTCTGCAGAAAATGCTCTGCTCTTTGAGGGAGCTCTCAAAGAATCAGAGAAGGATCCTGCAGGGGGAAGTCATCAAGGCGATTTGAATCCAGGGAATTTTGCTAATTTCTTACAATGTACCGTTAACTGTATGTTTTGTGTGTGCACCGGTTAAAAGACACGACTCTGTATCATAAACTCTATATGCTAAGGGTATGCTAATCCTCTTTCTTGGAGTAATTCCTTAATATGTAGAAACATCACTTGTTCTATCTCAAGCAAGATATTGTAATAATTTGTCTGCCTTCTACTATCGAGAGATGGGAGGACGGCATGAAAAAGTGTCCTCAGAAAACGTACACTGCCACCACAGTTTCATTATGTCATAACTACTGTCAGGACGTTATACTCACAATCATTTTTAGTAGGGCTCCAAATGCTAAGTACTGAAGTACCATAGACTACAGCTAACACAAAGAATATAAGGAAAGGGCGAAGACCCGCATGAACGAGTGGTTTCAATGGTGAACAGACCACCAGGAGTCGAAATGGAGGAAAAAGCTTGGCAGATTGCAAACATTCATTTTTATTTTAATTGCTGTCTAATAGAACTAATTGGTCATATTACATTTCCTGTTTCAGGATGTTTGTGGTTTTCTTATTTCAACATTTTGAGATTAGCAACGGCCTCTTGTTTGTGTTATGCATGTACTGCCCCAGACAGCTGGCTGCCTCTGAACACCGAGCATGACGATCATGAGTGAACCAGCTAACAGAATAATCGTACTTATTTCCAATGCCACCTTACTTATTTTGTTTGTGATTTTGGATTCTAATCAAATCATTTTCAGAAACACGAGAAATCACTACAAGCACTCTTCTCTGGTTTTCTTTAGGTGGATACAAATATATGTAATTAGATTAATTTACCAATCATCACCTATGCTATCCTAGCCAAGCACTGGCCCTTGGGTGATGGTGTGTTCAGTTTTTTGCCAGTTCTCAGTGTGTCACACATGTGGGTTACAAGATGTCACACAGATGACAGCACAATGGATTTAATTTTGTTGGAATTTTTTCTCTTTGTAATCAACAAAAAGGGAACAGGGTCAACAGGGCCCTTCAGAAGGATGCAGATCTTTTTTGTTCATAATTGTTACCATTGCGTGTAATGGTGATGTGTGACAGATTAAATATGAGGAAGTGAGACCTCACGCCTGGCGGCAAAACTGTGAGAAAAGTACCACTTTAATTTTCAGGCTGCGTGCAAGCATCCGGCCACTGACATTCATTACTGACAGCATGTGATTAGAAGACCAGTTTTGCCCACTTTAGAGGACTTTCAAGTGCATTCTGGAAAGCAGGTTTTTAATATACACCAGAAGAATCAGAGCAGTGACATTTACTGAGACTAAAATGTATACCAGAGAAGAATGGTAATATTTCTACATTCACAATCCACCAAATGGAAATGCAAAATGTGAGAGAGGTTTCCAGCAGCGACACACACACACTGTTCTGCAGTTTCCTCGGATATAAAGAGCATGTAAGCTTATTTTAGCCAGTTGTTGTGGTTTATAGCCCACAGTAGCAAACTGCAGATCAAAATGAATGCCTAGCTGATGATCATAGTGAACATAGTTTAGCATTTAGCATCTGATTAGTCAGATTTGTTTCTCAGACATTTGTATAGAGCAAAACAGAGGAAAAAAGAATGTGGATATTGGACTTAGTACATTTATAAGGACTCTAAAAACAGGATTCTAAAGCTAGCTAATATTATTTTGTTTTTGCTGTTTCTTTGTTTGTTTTTGCCACCATACCCACTGAAATATCTTAAAAAATATATAATACGTTTATTTTTTAGGGTTAAACAAATGTATTGCAGGTTCAATAATTTATCATCCATATGTCAAATGAGTATTTTTTTGGAAGAGGAATATACTGTTTTTGGAATAAGTTTTCTTCTTCTGCACTGTGGTTCCCAGGAAGAAATAAATTACTTAGGACCTTGATAAGAAAACTCCTGTAGCAGACATGAAAAGTTGTGTAGCAACAAAAAGAAATGATGCTGAGGTGAAAGTCACAGATTAAAAATGTTACAAACATTCCACATATTTTTTAAAAATGGCAACATAATGTAAAATGAATTAAATGTGGACAACTTCAGATGCATTTTTGTTAAAACTAGAATATAATCCACATACACCAAGTGCAGATAATTAAATATGCTCATAGCGAATTTGCTGTTTTAACATGTCCTCTGATTTAAGTGATTTAATGACATGAATTCAAGGTCCGGCTGTGCAATGATATATTTGAATGATGAATTTATGACATAACTTCATTAGGCTTTGATCAAGCTTTTTTATTTTGATAGTATATCTGACAAATTCATCATCAGCCTTCTAGACCTGTGAACCTGAGAACATATTCACCCTTTATATTGTGTGTGTGAAAATATTTAGGTATGTTTAATAATTATCAAGGAATGATACATGGTCATTTCTGTTCAGCTCTGTATCTCATTAAGTGTAGATGAAATATCCTCTACTGCGGACCCACTTTGCAATGTGGGTGATTAATATACCGAACCTTTGCATGAAAATCTCGAGACTGTCGCTTCTATTTTTGTAAACAGAGCTGACTGTATAATGTTGTGCATTATCACCAATAATTTTTGATTTTCATTACCTTGGACTGTTGACATACATTGATTAATGGTTGTGTTTACCGCCTTTGCTGACACACTTTTGCAATATGGGACACCAGGTGGGAGAGCGTCCAAAAATCCACACATCATACTTTTAATTACCACTTCGAGGCAAATGCCTTTTTCTTCACCGCAATCTTGTGCCCACATCGGATCCTTTAGGATGTGTGATGTGAATGTGGCACGGGTGTTAATTATAAGATTCATTAGTGCTCGAAAGGGTCTTTGAAAAGGTTTTGGGACCCTCTGCAGCAGGGTCTTTTGTAGCATCTGCTAATGACCCCTCATCTGTACATTGGTGTCTCTGCACTTGCACTGGTAACAAGGGGCTGATCTGTGTCACCAGTCTGTTTTTCAAATGTATAAAGTCCCCCAACAAACAACAGGGGAATTTCAACCTGCTTTACTGGGTCTCAGAGGGGGTCATTACAATGGGGATGAATGGCAACAGTGCATCCATCGACAGAGGAGCAGAGACAGAGAGAGGACAAGTGTGGAGAGAACGAGCCAGGGAGCGAGACGGCCATAATTGGAGACACAAAACAAGAGCATTGGGGACACCAAAGAAGACTAAGCTTGGATGATGGAACGATCAAAAAGACTTTCTGAGAATGCAGTTCAGTTTGCCCTCCAGTATTTATGCAGAACATGAATTGCAGAAAGAGGAAAACAAAAAAGGCATCATGGGGTGGTTTTCTTTTTCCATCTCACAGCAATAAGGTTCCTGGTTTGAATCCCTGTTCTTTGCATGCTCTCCCTGTGTCTGCTTGGGTTTACTCCAGCTTCCACCCACAGTCCAAAGACATGCAGATTGGGGTTAGGTTCATTGGAGACTCTGAATGGAATGTAGGTGTGAATGGTTATTTGTCTCTGTATGTTGACCCTGTGATACGCTGTCAACGTGTCCAGGATGTACGTCGCCTCTCCCCTAATGTCAGCTGGGATTGGCACCAGGTCCCCTGCCCAAAGGACAAGCGGTATTGATAATGGATGGAATTCTATTGGCATGCTAGCTGAGTTAGCCACAGCATGTATTTAAAGGTCCAGTGTGTAAGATTGAGGTGAAAGGGAACAATTGGCAGAAATTTAATGTAGAATAATCCTCATGATGTTTTCACTAGTTCATTACATATAAATTGTATGAATTATAGTTTTATTTAGTCCTGACTGAACAAACTAAAAACCTTTTGAGTTTTTATGACAATAAAAGCAAAAGTTTCTTTTTCATGTTTGGAAGGGGCAGGTGAGGTGTGGGGTGTTTAGCTGCAACATGTAATTTCAACACTCAATATCACAAAATTCTACACACTGTGCCTTTAAGTGGGCATTCAGCTGCAAATGAGTCATTTCTTTAAATAACACTGGGAGCTGTGCGGCTGAGGGCATGTTGCTCCAGATACATACATGAAGATCTAGAAATCTAGGAGTTAGACGTTAACTTGCCGAACAGTGCAGCGTGGTTTATAACATTAGTAATGTGCTGATCCTCCAGGGATGTGCTCTCTTGCTTCTTGCAATGGCATCTTTGCTGTGCTGTCAGACTGGCCTCATTCAAATTATTACAAATGCTGCTCACATTATTCTCCACTCCTGCTTGTATCCTCCACAATCTGTAAAATTGACCGTGTCACAGCAGTCAGCTGCTGTGACCCGTTAGATCATTTAAAAATGATATGTGATATGAGGCATCACTGCTCCTATTCTCCTACTTAACTTTCATATATTGCTTTCATTTCCTGCTGTTGTTTGCATATTGAATATCTAATGAGAAATTACGCTTTGAAGTGGAAGTCTGAATGTCAGTCCCATTTAATCTTTGTCATTTTCAGTGTATTATTACACAGATAATCCTACACCGGTTTTTATTAATTTGCATGTGATAATTGGTGTGGAACAGTGAATGCAGCAGGTAATTGCCAGTAACCAAGAATTCAGGCTCCCCCATCAGCTCCGAGACACAGACAAATACACTGACGGAGAAGTCATCTGATGTGACTCAAGGTGAGCTTTCCACTTCATAGTTTGAGCGTAATGCACACATGTGTGTCGGGGGATGCCGCCACAATCCTATCTGTGTGTGTCAGATGCAGATTTCCCATTGAGGCCTTAATTGCATCTCTCAAAAAATCCTGTCGCCTGTCAGGGCGTCTGCTGATGATGGCCTCTTTCAGGGGGATAATCAGCCGAGCTGATTGGGCAAAACAGCGAACACCTGCCTCCTTTCCATGGCAGCAGCAGCTTTGTGAACATCCCCCGTGCAGCAAGAGTTCTGATGTCCATTTGAGATCAGAAATCCAAACTGCTGATTTAAGATAAACAGCTTAAAAGATCCAAAACCTGAGATATCAGATTCCAGAAGTAATCATCTGCTGTATTTGTCCCACAGAGAAATGTAATATTGGACCAAATGTCTTAACAACGTTGGGTAGCTTTCATGTGGTGTAACAGGTTATCTGATTTCAGCTTTGAAAACATATTTTGTTGAGTTTATTGTCGAATAAAAAATCCTTAACTGAGATGTACCTGGTTAGTGATATCTGATTGTGAGAAAGTTCCTCAGCTCTTCTGGGGATTGTCAGACACAACTTTATAAAAGGAGGGGAGTAGTGAGTTTATGTTATTTTTCAGAGTCTGTTCTTAGTAACCTGTTTTTTTTTCACGTCGTGTCAGGAGACAGCAAATGAGAAATGTATGTCTGCTGTCAGGGTTATAGAAAAAGTGGACACTGCCTTACCAAACCTTTTTGTCATATATTAGGCTTCATCTTATCGGCAGTATGAGGCCTGGAAATGGATCCATCTCTCTGGTGGGACCTCTAACTATCTAATGTTAAGTGAAACTGAACAATGAGAGACTGAAGTCCAGGGTCCACTCTTGTGAAGTTGTAAAGTAAATCTCAAGCTTTTGATGAACCCAGATGTCGGCCACTCTTAAAGTCCCACTCCAGTAGCTTATTACATCCCCGAAACCCCTTTATTCCTCAAACTTACATATTCAAAAGATTGTCATGAAAAAAATTCCCTTTCTGACCTTAATATGGCTTTAATGTAACTCTACATGTTCCTTCATCTTTTGTGACTGGGACATCTACTGATATGCTAATATAGCCCCATCCATGGCCCCGCCTCCTCACCCTCACAGTGCCCCCTGCAGCAGAGGAGCCTTTTCCAACTCTTGAGCCCCACCCACAAGTTGACATGATGAAGAACTGCAGAAGAACAACTATTATTATTATTATTAACTACAACAATACTTGTACATGTATTAATTATTATATGAATTGTTGCTGTTATCATTAATAATCAGTAACTTCTTTACCTGATGTTGCTCAAGTGTTCCTGTTCTCTCGCCTCTCTCTCCCCCCTCCCCACTATCTCTCTCTCTCTTCTCTCCCCTCTTTTCAACCCATCTCCCCTCTCCTCCCCATTATTCTCTGCTCACCCCAACCGGTCCACATTGAGCCTGGTTCTGTTGGAGGTTTCTCTCTGTTAACGAGGGAGTTTTTCCTCTGATCAGTCGCCAAAGTGCTGCTCATTGTGGGAACTGTTGGGTTTCTCTATATTAAATACAATTTTAAGGTCTTGACCTTCTATGTTAAGTGCCTTGAGATAATGTATATTATGAATTGGTGCTATACAAATAAAAAAATGAATTGAATGATGACATTTTAGGTGACATCACAGAACCCTGCTGATGGAAGACTGGCATTTGTTTACTGCAGTGTTAAGGTGGAAATACTAAAAGACACAAAGGCACATGGGGGGGCATGTTGACATGCAAAATATTTTGTGCAGAGGCAGGACAGTGTTATTTAACTGATTTTAAAATGGTTATTGACTTAACCTAGATTTCAAATAAAACTAAATACTAGTGGACTTTCTGGCCCTTGCCCTTGCTCCATTGCGTTTAACTCACTATTATATCAGACATTTCTGAGTTTTTTTTAACTTTTATCAGACTTTAGTACTGTACCTGGAAAACATATTGGTCATTCAGTTAGAAAAGAAAACTCTCAGTGCGCTGCAGTTACCTTCTGACCTGGTTTTAGATCCATAAGGTGGTTTTCTTTTTCCATCAAAGCTGAAACCAAAATCAAAAAGCAAACACTGATGCATAACTGCACAAGACATTTTGCTTGCCACTCCCTCTCCCTTCAGGAGCCTGGTGAACGCACGGTGGTCACGAGGGCGGCTCACCTGGTCCAGCTACACTATAAAAGTTGGAGTCAGTCAGCTGGTCCGTCACTCTCCCAAGGCCTCCACCCAATTTGCTTTAGTTGTTTTAGTTAGTTTGTCTTCATATTAATCTCCTCTCAGTATATAAACATAGTCTTCATAACAACTCACGTGTGGTCTTCCCTCTTTGTTCAGTGCTGAGCCAGGTTGTGGCGCTACATTCTCAAGAGGAGCCCCGGTGCTTTCAAGCCATCCAGCTCTTATTGCCAGCATCCTCTGCCCTCAGGCAAACATATCACTCACACTGTTGGTTCCCCACAAGTGCCACTGCTCCATACAAAAGCTTTCACGGAAAAAATGGCAAAAACATATTGTTTCTCAAGCGTCAACATTAAAGATGTAACATATGATGTCCCGCAGGTTCTGTCGAACCATCTGGATGTTGATGCAGCCATTGTCCATGAGGGATAAAGGATATTCCCCAACAACAGTCTGAGCTGTTAAAACAAGACTTTATCCTTCTGCTGCAACACTGCAAGTTAACACATGTAACATTTCATTTCCATCTTGTGTTTGTGTGTGTACATCACAATATTATCTCTCTGGAATGAACAGTTTCAATATGGTTCACTAACCCATTAGAGCTAAAACTTGAATGCTGTTCTCATTAAACTACAAAGTTATTATCGTATGTGAATATTATGAAGCTGACACCACATTGCTGTGATTTGTTGCCACATCTCAACACAGATGACAATGTTAAGCATGGAGGTCAGAGTATCCTTTAGTACATGTTATACCTCAACGAAAAGCATTTTACTTTGACATAAAAGAGATTTTCTGCCTCCAGTTACCACGATATAACTTGGCATGCTATAGTTGAGTACATAAAGCAAACAACAGAGAGGTTTACATGTAGCAATTATTTTGCTGATTAGTTTGAAACAACAATTATATATATTTGGTCTCCTACTCAATATTATGTTGTGCACTTACATCATGGGCAGCTCAGCATTTAAAATAATTGCCTTGGTAAAAACTAAAACAATGCCATTTTTTAAAATGAGAGATATGTGAACAACTCATATAATTGCCTTAAATCAAGCAGCAGTAAAAGCATACTTTGCTTGGGACGGAAAAGTGTTTAAATTTACTGGTAGTTTCCAATACGCTACACTTTGAGCTTTTTCAGCACCATGGACAGCTCAGTTAAGGCCTGGAGAGGAGGAGAGATGTAATGATTGTTGGAAAACATTGAGTGAAATAAGTAGTTTAATATATCAATCAGCTTCATTTTATTTCTGCTTAAAATGATTTTTCATGTCTAGACCATCATCTTGGAGTATTATGACCCATTGGGGAGAAAAAGAGAGTAAACTTCCTAATACTGTATTATAAGAAAGAAATCGTAATGTTGCATGAATAACAGTGTTATTTTAAAAGCATAAAGTTTGAGTATCATGGGAGACAATGTATAATTTAACAAGAGTAAAGTTGTAATATTATAAGAATATAGGAACTGAGAAAAAATTTGAAATGTCACAAGAACAAAGTTGTAATATTATAAGAATATAGGAACTGAGAAAAAATTTGAAATGTCACAAGAACAAAGTTGTAATTTAAAGGTGTTATTTCAAGACTGAAGTTGTACTCATTCTTAGTATGAATGAATGTTCTCAGTTGTAATCTAAACAAGAGCATCTTTGACCTCAGATGTGCTTTTTATGAGCTTCTGGTGTGACAAACGTACACAGTCTTTCACAGGAAAGGCTCTGACTGCCCTTGATAACTTCTGCAAAAGCTCCTCAGCATCTACATCTCCATGTTGTTCTCTACATCTTTTCACAACAGTGTGCAACTTTCGACAGGCCTCCTCAGTTCCACCTATTGTCTATAAATGAACACAAACACACAGCACAATGACTCCATTAATTTATATTCTGGGTCCATTTGTGAATTGTTGTAGTGTCGTGATCTATCACTGTCAGGGAATAGGGTATTTTGGACATTTTTAATTCTCTATTTTTTTAATCTGTTCATCTCACTAGTCTTAGCTCAGGCTTCGGTTGTCTCGTGTCTCTATGATTTTTAAGCTTGGATTTTATGTCTGCCTGTCTACCTGCACACTGGTCCCCAGTCACAAAACAGGCACATCTACCAAAAAAAAAAAGAGTAATTATTCAAATCTTGCATGTCCATCAGGTGGATTTTCAGGACCGTGACCTTTTAAATTGAATCGGGTGAAAAATAGCCCAGGCTGCCAATGGTTAGATTATCATGTTATCTTCACAATAGATTTCTCCCTTAAAATATGCAAGGAGACAGAGAAAGAGGAGTGAGCGAGAGCATCATTAGCATAATGGAAATATTCCCATCTTCACAATTCAACTGCAATACAGAAGGTAATTCAACGTCTGCGCTTCTAAACTGCAGATTATCAGTTGAAAAACACAGAGATTCTTGTCATGAATGTTGAATTAGTCCTGAAGCAGTTGTTTGTTGTGATGGTTTGCACCAGATGCTATTTGCTGTACTTTGCTTTTGCGCCTTGGCCTCTGATTAATGTTTGTTTTTTCAAAACCTTTCCAAATAATTGCTTAGCCAATTTTCTCTTCTAAATTTGACACACAGACAAGACACTCAGACTGCTGTTTCTTGACATTATACAACTATTCTCTACAGGTAACAATATCCTCTGTCATTTGGAAGATAAACATCAAGGAAGCAAGACAGACTCAGCATACCTTGACAAATATTGAGAGGAAGTAAACAAGCTGAGAAGAGAGGGAGAAATGATCTGGTGAAATTACAGTCAAGAGGGCTTTTTCATTTTTCAATTAAAAAAAAATGGTTTGTCATTTTGGAAAAGCAAGTAACACATGGTTTCTTGCAAAACGACAACTGATTGCTCTATACAATATCTGTGCAGAACTTGTGGAGCTAGAACCGGGTGGTGATGATCGTAGATTAGAATAAAGAGGAGGAAAAGAGGGGCTGTAAGCTTTAAATGTGTTGTTTTGCATCTGAGCAAGTCGTTGCTTTGGAGATGAATCAGTCTCTGAACATAGAAAAATGAGTGATATGTTTCTGATGATTTGTGGCTAATATAGATGTTCACACATATAAACAACCAATCAATTAATCAACTCAGAACTGTTGAGGAATTTTTGACCATCCTCACTGTGAAAAACAAAGTTTGTTTTCCTGGACACTTACTCTAACCTTAACCCTACCTTATACTGTACATGTCTTAAAATGTATTGATCTACGTTATGGGGACTGTTTGTTTTGTGTCCCTATAAGGAAGACAAGTCAGATTAAGGTCCCCACAACATGAGTAATACCTGACACACACACACACACACACACACACACCAAAATTTAATATAGAATGTGCTTTCATGGCAGAATATCTAGACATGTAACAACCACATACATTGAGACAGGTCTGTTGTTAAACTTCCAAACAAAATAATATATATATATAATAAGAATATTATATTATATGGATAAACTGATCACATTTCCCAACACTTTCCTGCCCAGAAAAATATGATAACTTAATAAATGGTTCGGTGAGGAAGATGAAGCCCCACTGGGTTTCTGTTAGGTTGCTGCTCATCTGAACACAACAGTCCTCCCAGTATCCTGGAGCACTTCTTGTTAAATGCATTTTCCCTATTTGTGTTTCCTTTAATATTTATGCCTTGACTTGTGTATTTGTTTTCAGGGGTCATCATAGATAAGAGACAATAGATCATGTAATGCACGTTTCACTGTTACTGCGGTTAATTTCTCTCCAGGATACACTGTGTTTCACTTAAAGGCTTAGTGTGTACTTTGTGATTTCTAATGGTGAAGTTTCATGTTGCAGATGAATACCACTCATCTCACCCTCTCCTTCCAAAAACATGAAAGAGAACCTGTGGCAGCCTTCAGTTGTCACAAAAACTCAAAAGGTGTTTAGCTTGTCTATTTTGGGCTAAGGTAAAAAACATGGTGGCCTCTGTAGAGAGGAACCTCTCCTGATCTAAATATAAAGTATTTAAATATAAAGGGCCCATTCTAGGGTAAAGAAAATAACAATTTGTACAATTTAGATGAAACAGATCAGTGAAAACATCACAAGGATTTTTTTATATTCATTTTCTGCCAATAGATCTCTTTCACCTAAGTGCTAGTACTTGTATGTATATTTTTGAACTTGGACCGAGCCAGGCTTACTTCCTTTATGCTGGCATATTTTATAAAGCATAAGAGATTTGTATTGATCTTCCCATTTTAAAAAGAGTGGGAATCAGCTCAAAATGCCAAACCATTCTTCCAAAGCTTGAATTATAGGTGCTGCTAGTGCAGCTTGGTAAGGAGCCCTTGGTGAGGGAGGTTACACTCACCATCATTAACAGAGCACCTTGTGCAGCTCTATGTTTGACCTCAAGCGTCCACCTTGACGACTGAAGTGTAGTAATAGCCAAGCAGTTTGAGAAATTCGACTCCAACAGATCCCGGAGAAAAAGCCTCAGTGGAGTTTCAGCCAGTTACTTATGAATGTGACAAATTACCTTTAGAAAGTGTCTCTGCCCCTGTACATGCCGTGGCAACACAACAATAACAGACACGCGTAGGTGACAGTGGCCATGACCTTGTGGTTTCTGCTCCATGGATGTTTCAAAGGTTATCAGTCAGAGTTCACACACAACGCAAATGTAAAAAAAAATGTGACAAAATAAAAGGTCAAGTTGAACAAAGGTGAGTTGGGACCAAAAATATGTTTTCCTCATGATGTATGTACATTAGCGAAGTGCACCAAATATGAAACAATGCTAAATGTGTGTAAAATGATTATTCTTTTTGGCCTAATTGACATCGATTACTTCTGCCTCAAGGACAGTGACATCATTGTCCATCATGAGACAACAGTTGGTACAAGTACTGTCAGTCATTGTGTATAGGCACAGCTTGCCTTAGCCAGGGGCCAACCTGGATGTGCTTTTCATTTTGGTGTTAAGTAGCCTGTATTTGCTGTGGATAAGTGTCAGCATGTGCGTCTGTTATCAAAGCTGCATCTTCAAAGAACGATGACAGAACACCATATCCCAGAGGCTCAGTGTCAGCTCTCCTAGTCCCTGTAAACCCAAATGAAAACACTTACAATATTATTATCTTTGTCACGTCTCGTTAAGAAAGGAAAGAGCGATTCCTCCATTATGATGAAATGCAGTGATACTACAGAGACTCCATGTGCTGTTAGAGTGAAAGTGATCTCTGAAAAAGAGGACCATCAAAGATGTGATATATTTTCTGCTGTAGTATCTCCACTGGCAATCATGTATATTTTTAGGTGCAAGTACACCTTTTTTTATTTTTTTATTTCCTGGCATCATTGCTTTCGCGGATCTTCTGAACCGAGTTGTCAGTCTTCATAAATTGTTACCTCAGCATATCTCCTGAGAAGCCGCTCATGCTGCGTGATTGACACACTAAAATAAACGGCAAAAGCTTTGTGGCAGGACTGTCAACTTTTATGTTAATGGAAGCTCTTAGACATCAAGTGAAGCAAAGTCCCAACTGCAGATGAGTGATTTAAAGCTTCAGAGGAACAGCCATAATTTACCCACTTTTAATCACTGAAGCAAAGAGGATGATTCCCTCAGTGTAATACTTATTATACTATATACATCTATATACATTGTGCTTAACATATACTGGTGCAGTGTCTGTTCTAAACCTGTCTCTTTGGAATGGGCTGTTCTCTTCTCCTGTGTTGAAGCCCTCGAGCTACTTCAGAATTCTTCCTTTATTATTAGCATTAGTGATTTCTCCTCAAACAGTTCTACAATGTACTGTCACTTTTTAATGTTTGTGTGGACGTTGTGTGCAGAACTTTTAATAAACAGTCTATGGAGCAGAGCGAAGTTAGAACACGCTGCGTTCATCCCACCTGGTTTATCTGTGATGAAGATTTTATCGACAGTTATTCATACAATCAAACTGAATTTGCTTTTACTGCTCATGTGTGGTTTATGTATAAGTTTGAATGATTTAGTGAACTGCTGCTTTTTGTTCATACTTTACATGTCGGCTATTTCAGAGGTCGGTTGAGCAATCAATTAATTGATTTTGGCTTCCGGTCCAGCAGTTTCCAACCACAGCTGAAGGTTAATCTGAGATATAGAAGAAGATGTGCTCCTGGTCCATGCTGCCCCACCCCCACTGATTGCAAGGTGCCAAATTGTATTAATATTGAATGCATCATGTTTCCAAATCACATAAAATTTGATACTGCACTTTCTCAGGTCATTAAAAATATAAATAATAAATGATGAATGAATGTATGGCTTTTATTTGTGAAAAGATGCGTTCCACATACACACAGACAATTGAGCATTTAATCTGTAACTTGTTTAAAAAGTCTGCAGCTGGAGTCTTAGCCCAAACAAGGAAGAGATATATCACACATCACTTCACTGGTTGCCAGTAACACTGAGGATAGATGTTAAAATTATCGTACTTGTGCTGGCAGCAAAAAATATGGTGTAGCAGCTTTTCTGTAATTATGCACTGAAGATTTGGAACAAACTACATTTGCAAATTAGAATTGCAAGTGCTCAGAACTTATTTTTTATGATCTTACTCTAATTCAACCATGCCTTCCATTGTAATCACAACTTTTAACCCTTGTTTTATACATTTTATTGTTTGAACATATTTTCCTGTTTTTAGGATTCTGTTGTTCTGTTTTATGTAAAGCACTTAGAATTGCATTTATGCTATGAAAAGTGTTCATAAATAAAGTTTAGTATATATGTATGTATCATTCTGAAGGAGAGTGTTAGCATCCTAATGGATTTGTTGCAGCCAAATCCTGAATTAAAGTCTATGTTGCCAAATAATGCAGCAGTGTTTTGAGTAACAGGTCCTAAAACATGCCAAGCAAGTTAATGAGATGTCACAGTTTGTTTCTGCTGGTATTTTCTTCCATTTCATGATAGCTGGTGCTCACTGCACTCATCATTTGATGTGACAACCAAACAAGAACAAAGGAAACTGCATGAAAACACAGATCAAGTCTCACCTCCTACATCTACAGCCTTGGGGTGCACGGCTGGGCGCGGACACAAGTCGTGAAATTCACTCCTGGAATTTGCAAGACCACAATTGTGCCATTGAACATGCACAGCTATAAATATGCTGCCGGGTTGTAATTAGGCTTGGAACTTGTTAACAATCAGAAAAAGTGGCGTGGCATCTCACACACATCTGACCGCTTTCACTATGTAACTGTGAAGAGAGGTGATCTCTCCAGGGGAGCGTGGAGAGAAAGGGTGGATCTTATTTTTTCTTTCTATTTCCTGCATGAGTGGATCTGAGTGCAGGCTTTGGTCTGCTTTTGTCTCCTCTCTCTGCTGTTTCTCTCATCTGTTCCCTGCCTTACGCTTGACATTTCTTCTCCATATAGGTCAGTCGCCATAGGAGGCAACAAAGAAAAAAGAAAAACAGAGAAGACACCCAGGTAACAATGAGAAACAACTATTTAGGCAACATGTGATGTTACTTGTCGCCATGGAAAAGGTGCTAATTGCCTCTACTCAGAAGACAATCTATACTCTCTTTTATTTTCGCTCCTTCACAAGCCCCTGTGTTAGTTAATTAGGAAATGGATCATGTTTTTGTCAGTTGAAGAAGAAAAGAAACGCAAAACAGAAACACGCAGAGGCTTCTTGATTACACAGAGGTATCTTTTAATAGAAAAGGAACTGAAACACAGACCAGATCAATTGTGATAATCACTATGTTCTATGAGAACTGGCAAAGTTTTGGAACTATTGGAAGGAGGCTTCATGTATTTTATGTGTGTGGAGAAAAATTGTGACACACCGGGAGGAAGAGTGTGGCGATGAGTTCCTCATCCTCCCGATCATCCAGCTGTGAAGTCAAATACGGGTGCCTAGAGTCGGAGTCATTTGTAAGATAAATAAAGCTAGATGCATCAGTCTGCCCTCCTGAACCAGACAAAGGAAGAGTCACTGGTCGTCTCTCTCTGTCATCTGTCGCAGGGCCGAAGCTCAGCCTAGAAACTATCAGGATGATGATGTGTCTCTAGAGCCAAAGACGCCTGGGGAAAGAGGCGGCTCTTAATCATCGGAGACCCACTTCTCTGGCATTTTTCTCATTGTTACGGGACGCACTAGCTTACGCACACATACCGCATATTTGCATACTTGTAAATCCTCCCAAAATGCAATTCTGTGCTCTCATTTATTTTGGACTTGGAGAAAGCTGCATCTTTAAACTGAGAGTGTTAGTTATTTGCTGTCAGGACTTTTGTGGTCACAGCGCTGGCTGTTAGTAAGCCGTATAATGGGCCCCTGAACAAGGCAAAAGGCCTATGTGCCTAATTAGAGACATGGACTCAAACATGGCTCCTCTCTTCAAATAGAGTCTGGCATGGTCGAGTGGAGAATGATAGAGGGAATCCATCTCCAGTCGTCTCCCTCCTCCATTACGTCTGTATGAGAGCAGTAGCCAGCCACTGTGGGTTATTTGAGCCGAGCTGCAGACAGCAGCCAGGAGGATGATCATTTGTTAGCAGTCAGTCAAGAGTCTGCGGACCACACCGAGATTGGAGGTGAGGTGGTATGACCTTAGGCAAATCTGATAGACACAGACTGTGAGAGAAACTACACATGATATGTGATCAATAAGGAGCATATCCATGTGCAACTGAAATTATGAATCTACCAGGGCTGTATATTTTATGTTGCAATGTATGATTCCCTGTGCGTCATCGCACCATCTCTGTGCAAGCCCGGGGCTGTTATTAGCATTTAAGGTGATGCTAATTAATCGACATACGGCTAAAGTACCAGAGAAGAAAATGAAAAAAATGAGGCTCCTGCTGTCCTCAAATGTGACCTGGAGTGATGCAGCAAAACTGGCCTTTTTCCGAGCAGACACCCTGGCTCGCTGTAATAGCAAGAAAATGATTGGTGATGCCAATAACACTAAATGATAATCAATTCCAGGCAGATGCAGGGGCCTGGAACTGAAGCAGCTATTGTTACTGATTGCCACTGTTCAAACATGACAAAATGTCTACTGTGAAAATATGATAATTATTCTTATATCAAATACAGTATATCAAATATATACCATCCTATTGGCATTCTTCTACATTTTCACAATTAGAATCATAATATTACATCTTCACTTAATATTAATCATTGATAAAAGCACTAAAAACTAAGCTCACCACCTCCCCACCCACTTCATCCATGCACAGAGCAAAACAGGAAATGAGAAATCACTATGTTAAATATAAATGTAAAATGAGGAAACACCAAAGGCAGGTAAAGAAAGAAAGATAAAATGATTAAGATATTTATCAGGTTTATAGTTAAATGGTTAGATAAACAGAGACAGGGCCAATAGCGCAGATTAAATTGAATAAAGCTAATAGCACCTATTAACTGTGGGCACATTTACAGTCATCCCATACTGCGTATTGCGAATAAGTAGGTTTTAAACCCACACACACATATATATATACTATATACAGTACACAGTGTTGCATATGTTCAGGGTCTTTATGTGTTTCTTATCTAACATAATATTTAAATGCACAAAATGAACCAACAAGCGACAGCATGAGTCGATTCTTATTCATGATTTGGTATTTAGTCTTATGGCCTATTGGGGGCAGTAACTCCCCAGAAACAGACTGTTATTCAGTTAGTGAGAGGCAAGGATAAGTATAGGGCAACTAATCTCTGTCTTACTTCGAGACACACACACAGACACACACACTGACACACACACTGACACACACACAGACACACACACAGACACACACACAGACACACACACAGACACACACACAGACACACACACCTACTATGAGAGGAAGGAAAAAAAAAAAAAAAAAAAAAAAATCAGCATTCATTGTCAGTTGAGGGACTCAATTAATAATGCCTGAGATGAAGCGCCTCTCAAATGCTTAGTTGTTAAGTAAACAATCAATGGGCAAATGCGGGAATGGAAAAAGCTCTGCTCATTTTGCCTTGTTTGGTAAAAACAAGGAGATCCAATGAAGGTCCCAGAAACAAGGTGGAACTCCAATTAATATTCCCGGGCTGAGAAGTGGGCTTGATTTTAGGCCGGTCACGAGGGCCCGCTGGCGGCCCCCTCTCTCGCTACCAGCTTCACACAAGATAGATAATTACCTATTTAGATTTCACTCTGACAGCCATTCTACTGCAAGTGAAGAAGAGCCTCAGAGTGTGAGCGATAGCGAAGGAGAGGGCAGTAATAGTCAGAGGCAATAATAAACTCAGGAGAAATAAATTGTTCATTGTTCAACATGAGTAAAAAGTCTGTCTTCACACAGGGTTTTGTTTATGTAGGTGACTATGTAGGAGGAAAATGAGATTTTAAGCGTGCCAGGGTTTTAGAGGACATTTGTTTTGCCACTAAAAGACGACTAACAGATGTAGTTTGATGAGTGGGGAGCAAGTCAGACCAATTGGATATTGATGTCCTTTGGCCAATTCATCTAAATCAGTGGTAAAAGAGGGGACATTTGTTTTCAGTGGAGAGGGCTATTTATCAACAGTGATTGATATGTAGCAACACTGGACTGCCTCCGGCTGCTCACATCTATTCAGTGCCAATCACTGTGCTTTGCCAGAAAAATGCACACTGCCTTCAGCACTGGAGTCTGGAGAATTTCAAATTTGTGTTACAATGTATTTTTCAAACACAGAAGTCTAATGCCTCTGCATTTAGACCCATATTAACACTTTACTGGCATACTGAATAACATATTTGCAATATGTTTTGCGAATCCACAACAAACAGTAACCATTTTAAAGTGCACTACAAAAGGCTAGTCACTGGTTTGATTCCAGCATCAGTGCAAGAGGGCCGGATGCTGCACAACACTGTTAGCACACACAGATATTTACAAATAGCTTCATAATTATAATCAGACAAAGCCGGCCACCTCAAGAAAAGAAAATGGTCTCCTGGAATCACAAATAATTACTATTTGTGTGTGGGCTATGTCGGCTGCCGCCGGGCATTGTGCGAGGGGGTGGAAGAAGAAAAGGGCTTTGTCTCTTCCTTTGAGATTTAGTCAGTGTGTTTGTTCTGTTCTCCTATGGTTTCCCTCATGTTTTCTGTTTTTGGAACAGGTAAGTCTGCAGTACGTTACAAATCTGCATATAATATGTTGAAAAAAAATCATATGTAAGATTTTAAACACGAATATAGCAGCCAATAACTATTGTCTATGTAAAGATAGAAGTCCTGAGCTTAGAATAAAGTCACACTCCTGTGAGAGTTTTCTGGTCTTTGATTTAGTAGTTAGTCCGGGTTTGTGTTTATGACAGTGCATGTGCATCTTAGCGCATGCGAGTCCCTCCCTGTGAAACCAATGTGCCTCACCTAACCAATGTTTATAAAGTGAGAGGGAGCTATCTTGTTTATGGCCTGTGGGTCAATTTAATCCGAACTCAGAAATACAAGGAAATTATCATGACAACAACAAATCAAATAAGAGAGACTAACATGACCTGTATGCTTGTCAGGTCACAGTCAGTGTGAACATGCATGTAGCTTTTACATCTGTAATGACAAGAAAGGTAGATGTAAAATGTTGAGCTTTCCAAAAAACAAAGACAAGCGAGTGTGTCTAGCTTACAAGGGCGTGGTCACAGTAATGAAATGTGCCATTTTTGACTGTTATTCAAACTAATAACTATCAAATCAAAAATTTCACGCCAAACAAAGTCAACAACAAATTTTACAATACCAAATTCCAACAGAGACAGTGCTAGACAAGCACCACTTACTGACTAAAACTTAATTCAGAGTTTTAAAATGTTTTATCACTGTGTAGCTGATCAAACTATAATACACTGATAATATAATATGTGAAGTCCATTTCAAAGAACCACAACAGAACAGATTATTGATATGACACTAGAAACTGAAAAAAGTGAATGAAACAACAGACACAACAAACCCTTTTGTTTGTACTTGTGTATGTATGCAATGTATATAAAAACTGAAATACCAAACACAAATGCTAAGAAATACTGTTGTTTTTGACCAATGATAGAAAATACTATGCAAACACGGTCAGGGGCTGACTTAACTTGGACCAAATGCGAGTGCGGTTGCTACATTGATTAGAGCTTAGCATAAGAAGGGATTACATCTCTAGAGGACTTCTGCATTGATTTCAGCCTTCACTGTGTGTGTTGTTAAAGACTGAAAACTTTCAGCTTGTCAGTAAAACAGAGTTGAATAAGTTTATTGAATAACATTAAACTGAAAGGTTGTTGCACTGATTTAAAAATGATTTACTTTTGTTCAGTGGTTTGAAAAAAAGATGCTTTGACTGTAGTATGCTCATTAAATTTACATATACACATGCATATCTATTGGGTTTCTATTGTGCTATTTCACACAAACAACAGAATCAGTCGCTTAAACATTTGCTCCAAAATTACACAAGTTTAGGTTAAAGTGACTACGCTTCCTTGCAGCCATAGTTAAATTGTGAAAGTAGAGGTGGAAATAAAATAATTAGACAGGAGATAACTGTGACTGTCTGCTTCCCATTTCCATCTGAGGTCATTTTTATTTCTTTTATTTGTTCAAGTCCAAGTATAATCTTTCCACAACTTAAACCACACTGAATTAATAATGCTAATGTACAAAACGATGTGTGTAGTATATGTGCCATATACTACAAATGAAAATGATGCTATTAAGGAAGGGTTAAGTGAAGAATTTAAACAATACTCTCCTTTTAGCTCTGTTCTGGTCTTCACCACCTCCTGTAATGATGTTGAAAAGCTATTAAAAAGGGTTAAAAGCTGTAATCTAATTGTTGTATATAAACAATGTTGTTTTCCAAATTGGCAAATGGAAAAAAGTTGTCTTGATGACTTAGGCATTTAAGATGGTGAATATCCCTGGTTTGGCTGCAATTGAACATCCATCTACTCTCTGGATGCAGTTTCAGTCACATCTAATATCATCTTTGACAGTTCAAACAATCCAAACTGTTTCCTTCAAAACAGACTATGAAGTGTGCAGTGCAAAACAATGAGACGATGAATATATATTCTATTTGCGGACCAATCACAAACAAAACAAGAAATATGCATTATTTCAAAAAAAATAATTGAACCTTGCTGCTGTTTGAGAGATGCCATTTTAGATTCAGAGTGGATAATGTGATGAAACATGACAAACATTCAGGCTTATTAACTCGATTCAAATTCATACATATTTACATACCAGGATACAGTCTGTCACACAACGCCACTGAATACTTGATCTGTGAAACCACATCATAAATCTGGTATCACTGGAAAAATACACACGCAAACATGAGGTAATGTACTGTAATGTCATATTTAACAGCACCTCTGATAAAACAAAAAGCATTATAGCAAATTAACAAATACAATCAGTCTACACTCTACTGCCCGGAGGACAACCCCTCGATCTCTTGCCTGTGGCGCTCCTTATGAAACACTTTTTATTTACATTATGGACACAGAACTGTAGCAATAAAGGTTATATTGGAAAGGCTTAAGATCCTCTGGGCCCCTGAGCTGGAGTTTGCTGTGCCAAGGAGACTATTGCTGTTGTTTTCCATAGTGGGGAAGTGATTCAAATTTAAATCATTCATCGTGTTTGTATGAAGTACGTTCAGAAGCTGTCTATACGGCCTTCAGGTTGCAGAGACATTGAAGCCTCAAAGAAATGCAGCCCAGTGGGTCTCCCTGACTGTCTCCCTCTGCCAAAAGGATGCATAATAGGTAAACAAAGCTAACGGTTTGCCAGTGGAGTCGTATCATGACACTAGTATGAATACATATCTGGGCAGCAGCAATTTTAGGTAGGAGCAGCCAAGCCAATTACCCAGAGCAGTCACAATAGTATTTGAGTAAAGTTGAACAGCAGCCTGCTTTTACAAATCTATTTGCTCACACAAAATATTTTAATTTTCCGTCCTCAATAGACGGAGCCTGCGACTTTGATGCTCACACTGTGTGGATCAAACACACACCATTGAATCATAAGCACACAATACTCAGTTGATATTGTCCATTGACAATTGCAATAAAGTTTATTGAAACAAGGCAGCATTGCTACAAAGAATAGAAACTATAGCTTGAAGAAACAGACAAGAGGGTCGGTTTGTTCTGTTTTACATCACAGTGGTCTCAATGGTACAGTTCTAACCACAACATGTAGAACGGCGCTCCAGTAAAATGAGCTCAGAATAAGTCAAATGAGCTCACCATGGTTTATAAGAGATCTTTTGTCAGTAGCCATGTGGGAAATTGGACCATAAAACTGCTGAAACAGCAAGACGGCCAAACTAAATTTATGACGTGCCAGAAACCCATCTGATCGTTCAAGAGCCATATTATTCATTGTTCAGGCAATTACTTAGGCGTCCTGACCCCCTCAGACTGCACACACAATAATCACCGATCCTGCAGAAATTCAGCCTGATTCTGAAACTAGTTGAGGATAAAAATCAGGCTTCATTTGCACGAATACCATTTAATTGCATTACACAATGTAGTCATTAAAAATATAGACACAGCAAAGACTCTCGTGTAAGAACCGAAGCAAAGACTCATCTGCTTGAGTTGAGATAAACCGTTTCAACTTGAGTAGAGAATTCTGGTTTTCCCAAGCTGAAAACCTCCAACTACAAGCAGTAGTATGTAGGGAAGCTGAACATGTACTTATAGCTCAACAGTGATTTGTACATTAAATGTCCAGTGTGTAAGATTTAGGTGAAAGGGAACTATTAGCAGCAAACTTATGTAGAATAATCCTCAAGATGTTTTCACTGGTTCATTTTATCTAAATTGTATGAATTGTAGTTTTCTTTACCCCAGAAAAGGCCCTTTATATTCAAATACTTTATTTTTACATCGAGGGGACCCTCTCCACGGAGGCCGCCATGTTTTTTACTATAGTCCAGACTGGACAAACTAAACATCTTTTGAGTTTTTATGACAAATGAAGGCTACCACAGGTTCTTTTTCATGTTTAGAAGGGGAGGGTGAGGGGTGTTTAGCTGCAACATGAAATTTAAACACTAGATATTACTACATTCTAAACACTCTACCTTTAACAACTGTCTGCTGCCATGGGCTCAATATCGCTGCAGGTGTTTTTAATCTATGGCATTTACAAATAAATTATCAGCATAAGATTCACTAACACTAAACAGCTGCAGGGCAACATTAACCATTCATTTGTTGGGCAAGATCATTTTCATACTGTAGCCACACAAAAAACCCACAGAAGATTACTCAGTTAGGTCATTAAACACGGAAAGTAAAATTATTTCTTTGAGCCTATTTAGCTTTTGACCAGATATAAGATAAGATAAAAAAAACTTTAATGATCCCACGATGAGGAAATTATGTTACAGCAGCAGGCAAGTAAGATTAGGTAGGCAAGAGAATAATAAAAAAAAAAATTCCATTGAAAACATTATCACCTCATAAAAGTTTATTAAGATAAAAATGTGAGGAAATAATTACCTTTTATCCAGCTGACACATAAAACATTGTTGTCATGTTTTTGGCCATGTATTTAAGACCTTTTAGCTTTTATTTGGTCTCCACCAGAAATATGTACTGTACAGCTCATGTGATGGGAATGCAAAACGTTATAATATAATGTAATGCTATTCTGTTAAAAGCACTGTTTCTTAATCCATGAACAATTAAGGTTTTGTGAAAAATTCCAAAAGAGAAACATCAAGGACTCATTGACACTTGAAAGCACCTTTGTGGAAAACGTGAACAGCATTTATTTTCAGTGTGTGTCTGCAATAAAACAGAGCGGAGTCAGAATTGAAACAACATTCCCCCCTTGATAACACGAGTCATGCATTATCTGTGAAGACAATAAACAATGAGTGTCTTATTCTCTTTGCACTGTATTCAAACATTATACCAACAAAGGAAGAAATTACCTGCCCAAAACACACACACACACGAGTCAAAGTTTAAATCGGTCATGGTAATCAAATGTGTAAAAAATAATTTAATTTAATAACACGTTTGCTCAGTTTCAATTTGCCATTACAATTAAGTGATGTTGTGTGACGTTGTTTCTGAACTAACTCATTAAAGACATATTATTATGCTACTTAACTGACTTAAACTCAAGCAACATTGACTGTATGTCTGTTGTGTTATGTGCTGATCCACAGACAATTTCAGTTGATAGCATAATAATCTTTGATTCTCTCTGTGACTGTTATAGTTCACATAAAACTGAATACGATCCCACAATATAACAAATGACACAACAACCACATACTGCTGGAAATAAATATTAAAACCTGGTTCTCTCTTAAAAGGTGAAATGTGTGATGACAAACCGTTGACGGATCATATAATTAAGGAAAAGGAAGTGACAGCATAGCACCTTCCCTGAGTTTCAGACCCAACAATTATTGTTATGTCAGAACCCCGACTGTGTTCTGCTGTTGTTCTCTTTTCCTGATTGGCACAAGTCTTTGAAGTGCTAAAGAAAATGAGCATCTTGCCTGCATGCATAGCTTTAGGAATGTGGTGGTGGATGGATCAAAAAAAGTTATTATTTCATTTGTAAGTGATGCTATGTAAAATAAAAAATAAAAATAATAAGTTCCAAAGTGCAATACTGTAAAATAATAGTTTTTCTTAACAATGGATAAATATTTCTATATTTCTGGAGTAAAGAAAAAGTAGCAGCAACACAAGGGAGTAATAAACTGGTGGTAAGATTAAAGGGCAAGGTTGTTTTATTGAAACATTCTTTTTTTTCTTCCTCATCAAAACCTTACTTTTCTTTTTCCTGTGTTTGAGAGTTTCTCAGATTTATTAATTTACACTAAAAAAGAACATGGGCACTGTAGTCAAAAAAATTACTTTATTAGAGAACTACTATAAATTGTTTATGATATATACTGTTCTCCACTTGCATGACAGTAAGTTTTTTTTTTTTTTTTTTAGAGTGAATAGTGCTGTTATCCCTGGGGATCCTATGAAATAATAATAAACCCTGTTTATTGAGACCCACAAAGGGAATGTGTATGAAGATAGATTATTTATTAAACAAAAGGGAAATTAAATAAATTAAACCACCTTCTGGGGCATTGCAATTCTGTCTCACAGTTTCTTATTCAAACATAACCACAGTATAACCTCTTCAAGGCAAAACCCTAACACAATTAAACTGCAAGAGGTGACCTTTAAATGAAAACAAAAGAAAATGTATGGCACTTTGCAAAAACTAGTTATGTGAGAGATCAGTCTTTAACCTGAGGAGTATGAACTGCACTCAGGTAGGACACACTTCAGAAACACTCAGAATGAAACAATAACCACAGACACTGGATTGTGGGCCCACATGGAAAATGAAAAACAACAAGCCGGTGATAAAACACAAATAAACCCGCTGCAGGCCTGAATGAGAGTGTGGGTGCGTGCACTTACAGTATGAATGGAGTCCTCACTCTTACAGGCGGTGACAAAGTCAGTTACTCACTCAGTACCATGAGTCCTTCCTCCTCCTTCCTCCTCCGTCCTCCTCCGTCCTCTGGAGACAGGTGGCAGACAGCAGATCCAGTCCCACTGGCCGTGGAGAAAGGAGACAGCTGGTCTCCCTCGAAGCCAGAGGTGCAACCAGGCTCTTCCGGTCACACGGCGCTACCTGGTGACCACGTGCTGCTCCCACGGCCGTATTTCACGAACTAGCTCAGCATTAGCTGAATGCTAAGTGGCTACACAGCAGGCTAAACGGCAGGAGTGAGCTCCAACACTTGTCACGTGAACGCCTTTAAACGGACACTTTATATTCGCTTGTCACACGTGATTTAACTTGTTTGTAGCTGGACGCCACATTAGGGGAACACACACACTGGTGCTGTGACAAACTTCCGCCCTCTCAACCAATCATCTCCTTGGAAACGTGACGTCTCTCTATACTGACGAATCAGAGGCAGCTAATACAGGTAGACACCTACATGATCAAGGTAGTGTGTCCCCCCACATGTTAGGATGTCCCCCCAAAACAAACTATAAAGAGTTTACACATCTTAAAGTGACGTACCCCATAGTGTTTATTACTTTATTATTATTATAGACACTCAAATCTCTGGGTAATTAACCCGGGGCTACATAAGGAAGAAAAACATTTTCATAAAATCACTGCTGAACACGGACAGTAATCTGAATCTACCTCCTATATATATATATATCATGTGCAATATTCATATTCAATCTTCAGGTGGGTTGTGCAATACTTTTTGAATTGTTACATCAAATGTATATTTCCACTTCCCATGTGCAATATCACTGTGAATTTCCAGAATCCTTGTATAGTGTTTACATTTTTCTTTATCTCTTTCTCTCTCTCTATATGTATATGTATATTGTTATTCTTATTTTATTCTATTTTTTTATTTTTCTCTATCTTAATGCCCTTCTGCTGCTGTAATGTCCAAATTTCCCCAGTGTAGGATGAATAAAGTCTATCTTATCTTATCTTATCTTAAAAAAAGAGGCCACAACAAATGCAATATTTCCTTCTGTTAAGCTAATTAAGGTAGTTTTTTTAAATTAGATTACAAATGTGTGACCCATTTTTCAATGAGCTCTAAATGCTGCACAGTGTAAATAAATCAGAAAGTCCTGAGAGATTAAACTATCACATTGTTAGTTTTGGTGTTTTTGCCAGATTTGACAATTTAAAGCAATATTTAACTGGTGGATTGAATCAAAGAAAAAAGTAAACTGGTTTCACCCACAGTGCCACACTTGTCTTATTTTTGACATGTGAAAACATATACATGGTGTTAAGTGTATAATTTCTAAAGCATCAGATTTGTGTACAATTTACCTGATGTTACAAGCACTGAGGAAACAAGGATTCCTTTATCAATAATGTGTTGTACAGTCGCCCCACAACAATCAGACAAACAATAAGAAATAGAGCATAATAATCACATTGAAGTAGCCAGAGGAAGCTGGGACGAATGAGTTGTAAGGTCTGTTTGTCCTGCATGTTGGCAGAATGTATCTGCAGCCAGACGGAGGCAGCTTGAACTCCTTGGACGGTGGGTGGCCAGGATCAGTCAGGATTGACTGGGCCTTATTCAAAGTCCTGACCTTGTACAGATGAGTTAAGCCATTAAAGCCTGTGCCAACACATTTCACTGCACTCTTTGGCGATTCGCTGCAATATCTTCCGATTTTTGAGGATAAGCTGCAGTGGCTGGCAAATGATAATGTGAGGACAGATTCAATAAAACCAGAATAAAATATTTTTATGAGTCTCTGTCCACAAAACGCTTAAGATAAAAGTACATAAGCTGATGTGCTTTTCTACACACAGCATATACCTGAAGCTCCAAGATCGGCTTGTCATCAATTACTGTGCCAACATGTTTATATTACTGCTGCACAAACACAACAGCCGGATCATTAATCACAACAGGGGAGACGACCATTGTCATTTCATAGTCGCATAATATATATATAAGTACATTTATATGTATAGCATTTTCACAAACAAGAGTCACAAAATGTTTTACAGGGAAAATGATAGAGTCCAGTAAAGTAGATCTATAGAGACAGATCTGGTACATGTGCCTGTTTTTACAAGTACATTTTAACTGGTTTTTAAATGATTCCACAGAATCAGCAAACCTTAAGGATGTAGAATGGGCATCCCACAACTTTGATGTCATTCTCTAAAAAACACCTGTCACCACAAGTTTTAGACGGGTGATTGGGATTTGTAATAGAATGTCAGATCTGAGACAGCGCAGATGAATAAGTGTGGAGTAGATGGGTTATATATATTAGTATATTTTAATATCTAATTAGTAGATATTTGTAAGAATATTGAAAACATCCTGTCTCATAATAGATTAAAAAATACCTGTATCTACCCCCTGATTTGGATTCGCACCAACTTTAGTGGTAATCCCTCCAGTAGTTTTTCTGTAATCTTGCGTACAAACAAACAAACAAACAAACAAACAAACCAAGCAACACACAATCCGACAGGGGTGACAACACAATGTCCTTGACAGAGGTAATACAACTGTAATTTCAGTGGATTACATTCTGTGCTGCATGTTGGAAAGATAACATTTTGAAATTATATTGTCCATGAACTGAAGTGAACAGTCACGCGTTTGTCTAAATACTGATTTCCCTTTTTCAGACAAAGGTATGTTATTCATTTTATCCATCATTAAAAATCTGCTACAAAGTTATTTTGGACATCTCTCAGCAAGGTAGTTACCAATCTTATAAATTCCAGATAGCTACTTACTGTCCTTTGTACCGTTTCCAACCATTAAGCTACATACAAATAAAAACCATCTGGGATTATTTTATTAAAAGCTTGTACTTAGTAACACAGCTGTGTCACACAATTTGCTGTGGATCATTCAAACCAAATGAAACTAACAAGCAACATCTGCCTGATTCTACATCTGCTCCCATTTTAATGGGCTAATAGTTCCATTCCAGTTCACATTAGATTAGTTTATCATGCTATGCCTGAAAGTCAGTGGGACACCGATGCTCAAATGGAGTGTCATTTCAGGTAATGGCACATGTACAACACCTACGGTTCTCCTCTAGTGTCCTTGCTGTGACATCTGTTTACTTCTGGATCGTTGTAGCACGACTACACATAGTAATATAATTGACAAGATGCACATAACTGAATGTCGATATAATTTACGCAGATGCCAAACAAAGAGGATTATTACCAACCTTTGTCATTATATTATCAATTTATTAAAGAATGTTGTGCTGCAGTCCAACACGGACAATGTACTTGCTGAGAAACTGAATTTCCCTCCCCACACAAGAATCTAAATGTCTCTGGGTGCATTATAATGACAGAGTAGATTAATTCAAACACCTTGCCTCACAGATCGTTTGCAGTTTCTGCTTAAATTAGGCTTTGTGCATGACTTTGATGTCCTGATGCTATCTCTCTATTCTTTTTGCATACTGTGCCGTGCACTTTGCATGAACTCGCAAGTGATTATCAAACTTTTTTTCTCCTTGTTAACCTGGGAAAGTTTATTTTAATACAGATAAAAAAAACAAGCAAACCATGTTTTGGAGAATATCTGAGACTTCAGTGGGAAGTGTCCCCTATGGCCCAACATTATCTGTTCTGTTCTAGGCTGAAGGATATTTGTTGCATGTCATTCCCAATCTCTCCAATGTTCCTTGTTTGTGTGACATATTGATTCAATAGTAAATAACCCCAAACCTATTTTTTTTTTAAACAAAGCTGTGATAAAAAAAACAATTGTTTGCAATTTCCCATGATTACTATGACCCTGATCCTGAGTTTGACTGGCACCACACTGAGATTGGTATGTCAAGAAAAACAGTATTAGCCTGCCCTCTAATAATCACACAAACAATAAGCATGATGTGTTCTTGTATGCTGTATGCATTCCCCCAAAGGGGAATTCTGCTAATTTGCAGTCTGAGCCCTATGTTTATAAATGTGGGTGTGTAAATGAATAGTACCTACCAGTGGCGGCTGGTGATGATATTTACCAGCCGCAAAGAAGGACAAAGAAACTTTGTCAGGCTCAACAAAAACAACTCAACACATAATATGCCAATCCTGTAGCCTTCATTGAGCTGCTGAGCAATGCTAGCCTCCCGCAAAAATGTAACCTCTAATTGACTGTGTTCTTGCACCCCCCTCGTTGTCCACGGTAACTCTGTGTTGACATTTTGAAACATCAGGGGAAGCAGTAAAAGGCATTACTTACACCACGTCCAGTTATGTTTGTCATAACAAGAGTGGAAGAAGCTCATTCACTTTCATTTGGCTGGCGCCCCACACAAGAAAGTATTATGTATTTAGACAGAAATGAACAATATACAAATTGAAAACAACTTATATTGCATGCTTACAGTCTACCAGATGCATTGTACAAGTATCTTTTATCTAATCAAATTATGCTTAACATGTTTTAATGGGCTTTTTTTCCTCAGGATGTTGGAGGGGGCAGCGCCCTGTATTAACAAGCTGCCACTGGTACCTCCCGATATTTTTGGAATCTGGGTCTTTCCTTTACGCGTCTCGCTCAACAAGAAATCTCTCTGAGGGTTGTTGAGAGGGAGTCCTGTTGCAGGAAGATAGAGGTGAAAAAGAGAGAGAGGAGGTTGAGAGAAACTGTTATGGCTGAACCTTTTTATGATAAGGACAATGTCAGTGAAGCATTTGACTTTGATGGCAGTCCCTACTTGTTTGAGCAGCAGGACACGGACCAAGAGCTCCTGCAAACTAAAGAACAAATGAGAACAGGGAGAGAGAAGCAACAAGCAGAGGAGAAACAATGAGCTGCTGCTTGGTCGTGAGTGAACTATTAGAGAAGAATCACAGAAAGAATCACAATTTAAGCCTTTTATTGTTGAAAAAAGCATCACTAGTGGATAGTTGTGGACTGTCACAGTTGCCCCTTAAGATAACATTGTGGAAAAAAGCACTATTTTGGTTTTAGTTTGATTCATATACAAAGATATTTGATAACAGAATAACTGCATAATGTGAGGATATTTTGAATTGTCCTGCTGGGGATGTATTATTGTTTTTGAGCTGAATATTGAATTGAAGTTAATTCACATGCAGCAGTTAATGGTATTTGATAGAAGTAGCTGCTCAAAGTGACAGGTGGTGTGGGTATCGACAAGCTGGCCAGAAAAGAAAAGACACAGAATTACTGCTCCAGCTGCATGATTTTCTCATCTCTTCCTCTCAAAAGATGCTGCAGATGCTGTAAGATAGAAAGTGAATTACTAATGAACACCGTTAATAGATTCTAGGATCCAATTCTCCCGGGAATAACCTTGGATTGTCCTTGTCATGTATTGAATTCAAAAAGTGTGAAAGTTGTGACAGACAGAGCTGAAATTGTAATTATCAAGACCAATATTTGTTCATGGAATTATTCTTTTTGTGTATTGCTTTGTGTAATAACCACACCCAGAGCCACACCAGCAGAATAAAACTTGATAATCCTTTCAATTCAGCCGCATATTTTTTGCTCATTTAAGTCTGTAAACAGCCACAGTCTTACGTTGCATTTGTTTATGAGTTACTTTTTCCATATTAACTTTGTCAGATTAGTATTTGTTTGTTTTCTGTTACCGTATTTGGTCATGTTTACCTGCTTTTTATTTAAATGATTGTCTTTTGTTTTTTACATAGCTAATATTGAGTTGATTTTTTTCATCTAGCATTGATCTGCAGTCTAATTACTGTTCTTTGTCAAATGTGTTAAAAAAAATTGTTTTGTTTGTGTCAGTTTTTTCAGTCTGTTGCTTAGTTTGCTCCATTTTGCTTTCAGTTCCATTCACGTCATATTCATTCATTGTTTTGATTAAAACCTAACATTTTCCAGGTGGCTGTGGTAGAGTGTGCCGTCCATTGAACAGAGGGTCAGTTGATTCCGAGCTCCACCAGTCTGAGCGCCGTAGTGTCCTTGGCAAGATGCTGGAACCCAAATTGCCCCTGAGAAAGTTTGTTTGAATGCAGCTTGTAATGTGAAGTGCTTTGAGTCGTTAATTACTGGACTGGAAAAATGTAGTAAATGGTAAAACCATTTATAAAATCCTAAATTAAATGTGTGTGTGTGTTTCAGTAACAGATTTCATTCTCACAGGTATGTTGATGATATGCAAATTACTTCACACCTCCCTTCTGTGCATACAGTAAAAAAGAAAAACGACTGACTGCCAACACTTCACCAGGACAACCTGCTCCTCTACATCTGTACTCCTGTGAATCTGTTCACACCAAACATCACAACTCATCAATAAGCGAGTCATGTAACATCCTGGAAACAGTTGATGAATACTAATTCTTTGCAGAGTCTTCGTCGTGTAAACATACACTTTCCTCATCTGGAGCTATCCATGGTCCTGAAACAACTCTATTAGCAGATAATTGGTGCGGCATACAGTTTAAAGATTACAGAACAGTACGATATTATCACTTTTAAAAGGTCTGAAACTCTAACCCAATGGTTGATTAAGCAAGTGAATTGAACTATACACTTTTGAAATAATTCCTGCCAGAGAAACTTTTCTATTATTAAGTTGTCAGATTAGGGAGGTGTTAAGAACAAGACCTGTTCCTAAGAGAATGGAAACTTTTGTGGCCTTTTACTTATTTGAACAGCTCAGAGTTTCAGTTTTCAATTTCTGAAGAATTCTCAATCGATTTCCCTCAAAGCAGCGTGGGGTAGAGACAGTATTGATGCTGCCTCTCCTTGCCGCGGCACAGAATCGAGATGAGTCAGGTGCCGCGGCGGATATGTACTGATTGAGAGCAGAGACAGCTCATGATAGCTTATCAAAAGGTGAGGTTTTTACCATCCAGCCACTCTGGGGAATGAGCTTGTTCCGCTGGGATCTCTCCCTGGAGAATGGGGGTGTATTGGGATTCAGCATTTTTTAATCTCACAGGGGGTGAGATGAGACTGAGCCTCCCCCTCACTGATCTCCATTCACCTCTAAATGAAGTGAGAGGGAAAGGCAGCCTGGCCCGACATCGCCATCATCTCAGAACATAACAGAAGTAAAGAGAGCAGCCATTATGAATATCTGTTCTCCCTGTTAATGTTTTTTTTAAATGAACTATATAGATAAAAATAAATATTTTTTTTCAGATATAATTTACAAACACTGTGCATATGAATGGAGTTTGAAATCTGCAACTGAAGTGAAGAATATCATCATCAGTATCTTACACTAATGGATCTCCTTATGACATGTTTCCAACATTACACAAGTAGCTCTCCTAAACCTACATATAATTGATTTTCTTTTGGCCATTTGGGGGCAGCGCAGCAAGTTTCCAACCCAAGCTTAAAGGATTCACTCATTTGGAGTGGTATACATTTCATCTCGCCAAGAAAACCCAAAATTCACTCTGCTTTTAACTCTGTTTTGATCTCCACCAACTCTTCAGGGGAATGTTTTACCTCTTTAGGTGCTGAATGGTCTTCAGTCAAGCATTAGCCATCCTGGGATCTTCCTCTCTCCTGGCTGTCGGTGCCTCATTCCAGATGTTTTGCAACTGGATCTTTCTACTTCAAGCGTCCCGGTGTCTTTATTTCCTTCTCCTGGGCATCCAAATTATTTGCTTTGTTTTGTTTCTTGTACAGTATGTTCTTTGTTGTCTGTCGTCTTTCCAAGTCTTCATAGTGATAGTAGTGTGGCTCGAGTGTTGGAGGCTGCTCCTCCCAAACCCTATTCCTCATTAATATTTACAGTCTAAAATCTTGGAAGTCCTTAGGGTGGAATTTTTTCTGACATAACATACACATTCTTCTGGGCATTTTCTCTGAGTTCCTCCCACAGTCCAAAGACATGCAGTTTGGGTTTTATTTTGATTGAAGACTCTGAATTACAGTAGATGTGAATGTGAGAGTGAATGGTGGTTTGTTCCATATGTTGACCGTGTGATGGACTGGTGAGGTGTCCAGGTTGTGCCCCACCTCTCACTCATGTCAGCTGGGATAAGCTCCAGCTTCCCCCGTGTCTCTCAAAGGATAAGCAGCATATAGGTAATGGATGGATGGTTGGAGTTTTTCCTTGTGTAATTCATGGGTCTAAGGAGAGAGGGTGCTGAAATGTAATACATATTGCTAAGATTCTTTAATGATGGTATTGTACTATATAAATGTATGTATGCATGTAGTCCACTGTACTGTTTATGTGGCATACACTGGCTTTAAAGTCAATCCTTTTAGGATTCTTTTTTTAATTAAACACTGTCTTTAATACAATTATTGGTAACACTTTATAATAGGGAACACATATCAACCATTAACTAGTTGCTTATTAGCATGGATATTAGAGGCATATTGGCTGTTTATTAGTCATTATAAAACACTTAATGCCTTATTCTTAATGACCTTATTCTGCAACTACTCCATTGATAAACAGTTTTCCCTTAATAACCCCCTAATTACTTCTTATTGATGGTAAGTAAGGAAGTTGTTGTACATGAATTACAATCAAGTGCTTGGATATGTTCACTTTGTGTGTTCCCTAATATAAAGTGTTACCTAATTATTGTTTTTTATTTTTTCCTTTCTATTTAATGTATTTTTATTTAAATAATTCTAATAATCACCACATACTGATAAATAATATATGTACAATCATTTCCATTATTGTGGTAGAGCGGGCCGTCCATTAAACAGAGGGTCAATTGATCCCCAGCTCATTGAGAGTCCATGAGGCATGCATGTAGTTCTGGTTAATGTTATCTTATTGACGTATTTCTTTTACAGTTTAGCGCTAACTGCAGCCATTACTCACAAATGCATCCACAAAATGAGGCAATTTCTTTTTCGTGCGTTTTTTGACAGCAGAGTTGTGTTAAATATTTAAGGCAGCAGTAGAACAAGAAGTAGCAGCAAGATGAAGAGCTGCGGGTGACAGGCTGCACACCTCCAACTCCTCAGTGAGCTCTTTTCACTGTGTTCTGCTGTTGCTGGGATGCGTGGCATGAAATCATGTTGCTGGAGCAGTGGCAGTTATTGACTGATTTTTTTTTTAAACAACATTAGTTTGTTTGGCTGTGCAGACCAGGTACTCTTCTGACAAATTATTGCAGACCTGTAGTATGAAACTACATGTTTTGCCCACATATCTTATTTGGAACAGAGTTGTTTTAGGAGTTAGAGTCATTTAGTTAAGATACCTACTGACTGTATGTGACTGGATTTTTGAGCATGTGGTTGTAAACAATGGTGATGGTAGTGGTGAGAGAAAAACATATGGGTCATAAAACACACAAACCCACAACCTAACCTCCATTTACATGTTTTAACTGAGGTCAAATGCAAGCAAAATCTCATTCTAGCAGGGAGTGAAGAAAAATTTGTTTTTCAAGTACAACGTTCTTATGAATGATTAAATAATGTTCCTCTCAAGTGAATACACCCAACACATCTTCACTTGAGAGGTTGGTTTAACTATGAACTTGACCTGTGGCATCAACCCAGTGTGACCTAGCCAGTAACATGCACAGTGTGGGAGTAAAATGCATCCGCTGCTGTGAAAACCCTGAGTTCACATACTTAGTGAAAGGTATCTGTCCTTGTGTCTTTAGAGCAGATGCATAAACAGGCAGATTAATACATTTCTTAATGCTTCTGCATGGTGTTTCTTTCTGTATTGTTTGGGGGAAAATCGAACAACAGTGTTGGTTTCTATTTTGAGATTTGTCGATAATAGTAAAACAATGAATGAATCCTGACCATCGATTAGTCATGCTGATCAAAATATTGATACATTTCCACAAAAAAGCTGAAAAGTACCAGTTTAGGAAAGTTGCTCACTTAAATGCCATCTAGCCCTGCAGGACACGTATAATTGGAGAACAGCATGAATCTGTCTTTTTTCTTAATTCATGTACCAACCACCAAGGTCTGTGTGCAACTTGCCAACAAACTGTAACAATTATGAAGGGCTCTCCTGAAAGCTACATAGGAATGAAAGTCTCTAAAAATTCATGAGAAAACCAGAAAAAAAGAAAACAAGTTGAAAAACTTTTAGTTTATGAGTTATGAAGGTAGTACAAAAATATGAATGCATCTAGGAAAGGACAAAACGGTGCTAACAACTGTTGTTTATACACCAAGCTCACACCTACACTGTCAAAAAATGGTTAAAGCGCTAAATGAGATACAGGTGAAAATACATACATTCAGCGTTAAGATGAGTATTTTACATATAATTAAATGTAATTTAATTTGTTAAAAAAAATGATAAAATTACATATAGCAACATTAGTTTGATGATTAATATTTTCAATCAAAGTAATGTACTGTATTTTATTGAATTTACACTCAACTCAGAAAGAAAACCACAAAAAAAAAACAACTATATTTCACTTAACAACTGTCTGCATGGCATCTCAGTTGTGATGTGACGAGCTAGTCCATTCAGAAGATTCCCTAAGTATCTAACCCTTTATTATTTCACAAAGAAAACAATACAATTCCACAGCCCAATAACCCTCCTTTAACATTCAAACTGAAATAAACAAAAGCAGCATTGTAGGGATGTAAAAGGTTGCTTTATTTTCATCATGTTTGATGGTGGATAGATCATCAGAAGGGAGACATAGTAGACGTTAAACAAAGCTGTGCAACATTATGGAGATACTATGAAAAATGCAGTCACATAGATTAGGGACAAAAACCAAATTAATAATAATCCATGTCTCTGAATATAATTCAAAACTTAAAAGAGGTCTGGGTCTCTGATTCTTAACAATATGAAGGTGGGAACTACTTTTTGATGAACAGGTTTCCCATGACATTTAAAAAAAAATGTGTTGAAGGCAATGCCCTTCACTTAAAAGATTGCATTATGTTCCAGTATGCTCCAATCCAGTCAGCAAAACCATCTTGACCTGTGCATTAGTTCCATCTCTGCCCTCAGCATTGAAGCAAAATGTAAAACAAAAGCCTGATTGTAACACGATACAGAACATCCACACACATCATTGATGCTACTTAATGGAACATCTGGCTCGGTCCCAAGACTCACACTTGTGGTCAGTGGATTTTTTCCAGGTTCCTTCTTGTATTACGGATTTCCGGTAATTGCCAACAGTCCTCAAGTGGCCATTAAGACAGCGAGAGTGAGGTGTGGAGCTGTTTTCAGAACACACTGGGTTAATGAGGTCATCCCGTCCTCCGTGAAGAAATGCTGCTCCCCAACGTCTGAGATGGTTTTTCTTCCCCTACAGGAAAGTGCAATTAAGTAGGAACAACAATCCAGATTTCCAGTTGCAGTCAAGAAACAAACAAAAAACAAAAAACATAGGAAAGGTATCGATACAGTGAGCTTAGTTTAGATTAATGCACAGCTCACAGTTAATGATACTTGAATGAAAACAGGCCAAACAGCAGGTTCAGGAAGGACTGATGAGCTCCTGCTGAGATGATACTGTCACTCTCTCTATACTGCCTGCTGAACAAGTCAACAAACTCATTTCTATGGTAACATAATCATGTGTGAACTCGAAACAAGGACTAATCAAAATCATATTCTTATTATATGTATGAGATAAACTCTGCCCTACCGAAAGCCCTCACTGAACATGTATCTCCTAACGGGAGAGTCCTGCCTAAAGTCTGAGTTTTGTCGACACCACATCGGTGAAGTTATTATTCTGTTGGTGTTTGTTGAAACAGGGTGATGCATTCTTTCAGTTTCTGAAACCATTGGAGATTTAAAGCATGCGTCGATCATTTTTCTTCGGCCTTTCGGGGAGGTGCCGTTGTGAAGCAATCGGTAGAGTTTTAAAATGCAAGACTCTACTTAATGTGGTCTGAATGCGAATGAATTTGGGGACAGGTTGATAGAGCTTCTCTGCAATGTCCATAACAGCGACACATTTACTGCATACCTATTTCTCTATGTCTGCTGTTGCTACCCCTGGTGTTGTCCAAAATCACGCTCTGCACGGCCTATCTGTGCTGCCTTTACTTTCCTCTGTTTTATGTAATACATAATTTACTTGGTCAAGACCAGTCTGACGCATGAATACAAACACCACACTGAACTCCTGAAATAAACTAGCCTGTTTCTTTTTTAACAGGCAACGGTTTCATATTCTTCACACTTCTTCAGCAATTGCAGCTTAGCTGATATTTAACATCTACAATGTGCCAGATCTTTGATTAAAGGAGACATATTACAATTGTTCAGTTTTTCTTTTCTCTAGTGTGTTATATACGTTTATTTTGTTTGTATATGGTGAAGTTAAGTAAGTAAGTAAAGTGAGCTCTTCTCCCCCACAAAAACCCTGCTCCTGAAGCTCCTGAATAGTCCAGTAGTCCTGCCAAGACTTCTGGGGAATCGCCACGTCATGTGACTTCACAATGGCCCATATTTGCATAAAACACACCCAGCATCGAGTCTGGCACGCCCCACAACAAAGTCAGGTAAAATGAGAGCGGAGGCCAACATGTGCTGGAAAGGTTGACCATTCGTAACAGAGTGGACCAGCTGGCCAATGACAGCAGACTAGGGGGCTTTTAAAAACAAAGTTCAGCACACTTTAACTTGAGAACACAAAGGAAAAATGGATAAAGGATCTCAAAACAAAACCAAAATACAAATTGTTGCAATTAACCAGTCTTTGACAATTTATTATTGATGTAACAGTATTAAACAGCATCACTCTATGCAGGTGTGGCTTCTAGACACCTAAATATTCCTCCCTTCTTAGTTCATCATTGTAAACACATGTCAATCAATAAAAGCTGACAGAATTTCACAAGGAAATAAAGTAAATAAAAAAATACTTTAATCTCCAATTATTTTAAATTCTATATCAAAAATGATCAAAATAATATTTATTTCAGGGAAGTCAGGTCATCATGCAGAATTATTCTATTTCATCTCAATAAATTCAAAATATTTCACCACTGAATTCAGTCTCCAAGTGATGTGGTCAGTTGACCTAAATATTCAATATTTTTAATGTTCAGCTCAGATATTTGATTAAATAAATGACCAGTTCAGAAATATAATTGTAAAATAAACCCTTTGGCCTGAATATCAATCTCACAGTCGGTTAACCATGTCAATTTGGCTTCCATTTTCATTTCAGCTGAAGATAACCCTTGACCCTAATTCTTTCTATCTCAGGTTCCTGTAATTTGCAAACCTGGACACGTTCCACATACTGACCAATGCTCCGGTACGTAGACCAGGGTTCTACAGGGATCTGATTGAAGACACCATGTGTCTTACACTAAATAAGGTTGAAGACTTTTTCACAACCTCATTGAATCTATGGAACCAAACATGAGGCACAACTTTTGTTGAGTTGCGAATATGACTTTTCGGGTTTTACCTAGTCACTTGTCATGAAGACAAATTGAGATAGTGATGACAGACATTGGGAAGCTAGGAGAATAGAAGAACCAGACTGAATACTGTGAATCTTGGGGAAAACCAATTGATGAATCACAAGCATTTAATGAAGATGAAGACTAATCATGCGAGCTCCAGCCCATTCAGCTATTGTTGAAATAATGGTCTTGTGATTCAGAGGTATTTGAAGAAGGTCACGTCGCTGTATGCTCTGTTAGTCAGCTGGATGGCATTGTTCCAGTTTTTATTTCATTGGTCAAGTTGCCCTTTCCACACCTACTCCTGTCTTAGGGGATTGTCTTGATCGTGATAACACACACCTTAACCTATGCCTAAGCTTTCATTCCAACAGCAGCAGTCATCAGTGCTGCCCCCTCTACATCCACTCCTGTGTCACAGGAGCAGGTTGAACAAACTGACTGAATACATTTGTTACAGAATAGGATTTGTCAAACATGAGCTGATTCTTAAAGTGATACCTGCACACCGTAAATTATATTATTGGAAATACATTAACGCTGCTTTTAAAATCACATTTATCACCAAATCTACATTTATGGTTTGAACGTGACTCAAAATGCAACCCACTGTTTTAACCCTGGACCATGCAGGCCCAACACTTACTGTATGTAGATTCAACTATTTGGGACTTCTGTAAGTCAGAATTTGGAAAGCTGTGGCCATTTTCAAAATCAACGCTGAAACTAAACTCCTAAACCATAATATTACCATTCAGAGGGGGCCCCCATTCTCTGCTGCCCTCTGCTACACACACACCTCAGCACTGAGTTCAATACAATTTTTTGAAAATTATTTTTAAGGAGAGGAACTTCAGCCAAAACTTAGGGGTGAAGTAACACTTCCTGACAATACCTTAAATGTCTACATTTATTTATTTAATTATTTTTAAATGTATTCATTTCTTTATTTATTTTTAACCTATATATTATTTCTGTATTTTTTATATTTATTGTGTATTTCTCTATCCATATGTTAAATTCATATGGATATGATATATACAATTCACAAGCTATAACATGAACATATATCAGCCTGCCACACTGGCATGTTGACCAGTCATACACACACCAGTTTTGGACATACCCTGCACAAAGAGCTCCCACAGTAACGGAAACACTACACTATGGATACTGTGTTGTAAAACAATACACACATACTGCACACACCAGCCATTTTGCCATTCTGAATGTATTAAACACAAATTTAAAACCTCAGGGCAGAAGTAAACCCGTGCTGTGTTACAAATGAAGATATGCTAAGACTAAATTGCCCTTGTTCTTAATGCCTGTAACTTCTGCAAGTCGTACAGTTGATAGCCTTTTAACTGAGTGTAACAACCCATGCAGCGACCTACAGATAATCTCAGTTTTTTTTTCTGCCATGCAGCATTTTTTTGGTCATTACATGAATCTCTTGCAGTAATGTGTCTGACACAGAAACAATTACCATAAGATAAACACCTTGTGGTTTTTACGTGTCAGCAAACTAAAATCTGAGGAGTGTAAACAGACTCCGAGGCCCAGGGACTGTTGAGTTTTCTGACTCCTGGTGATGTTAGAGCAAATATGGTGGCAAGCTGTCAGTCATGGATGAGAAAACAACACACAGTGGTAAACAGTAATGGATTTTCCTGGGTGTAGTTCTTTCCATTAGAAAAGAACAGTGTGTATGTAGATGCACCACAGCCATTCAGAAATTGATGTGTTTATGTTGAGTGTTGCCCAGAGGTTACAACTGGACCGTTGCTAGTATTGCAGTATTCTTATTGATCAGGTAAAGTAATTCATAAAAGGGTGAATTAAAAGCACAACAGGCTACTTTTAACTCTAGGTTTACATACATTACATATTCCTTAGATAATCAAGGATATATTCACATCTGCCCTATGACTTTCAATACACTTTATAATATTATGACAAATATAAAGTACATATGTTTGCAATTTGTTATTTGCCAGCTGAACAACTGTGGATTGCAGAACCATTTGTTTTAGGAACTGCATGATTAAATCATTTAGACACATTTAAGACTTATGCCACTAGGTGAAAATTAAAAATCATATGGCAGTTATGAGACTTTAGGGCAATTAAGGACATTTTTATATTATTAATCACTGACAAGTGTGTCCTGCAGACAGATATGAGAGCCAACTGTCCATGTACAGTTATCGGCTGTCTCTCTTGGAACAGCCTGAAACACAAGACAGAACGCAAAGTTGCTAAACTTTCAAACTGTGAAAAAAGTAAACAAATTAAATATTCTTCGGTCGGTTTTGGATTATGTGTGGTTACCTGACTGTAGATGAAAGAGCACAATTATCCCCAAATCGTTTCAGTTAGAACCTGGGATGGGGTTCTCTCAAATATTTACATTCTTCTTACAGCAGCAGTTTAGTGTACTAACTATTAAAGCTGAGTATGGATGCAGGCACGTAAAGAAGATCAAGTTCAGTTGCTTCCTCTGGTATGTGGGAGGAGCATGCTTTGACATTGCTAAGAACAAATTAAAAAAACTCATCACATGGATGCGGGCCTCTTGTCAGGCCTTCCTCTCTACAAGCTGTTATTTGTTGATGGAATATTGCCTTGAGCTAGTCTGCGGTGCCAAACAGGCGAGGCTGTACATCATTAGTGTTCGACCGCTTGAAGAGACTGCATTCCTACCAGGGTGAATTCTATGGCAGCTCTGAAGATAAGCAACTTCCTGCAGCTCCCTCTGTTACAAAAAAAAGGTTAGCCGTTAACATTTATTTCTCACACATCTCTTGTGCTCTCCTGTGCTCATGCGTCCTTTGAAAGAGTTACTGGACAATGCAGTCATATTCTTTCTCTCTAGGGCAGCTGCGGAGAGATTCTAGTTCGGTAATTTCTAAGAAATGATGGAGGACACATAAAGTACTTCAGTACAAATTGCATTTGGAGTGTATTTGATTAAATAATGGGGACAGTGTCTTGAGCCATTATTACTTATATTAGAGCTATGTTAGAAATATGAAAGTTATTACAGAGAACAATATATTGCAATGTTCAACCGGCATATAAACAGAATTGTTTTTTATCAAGATAACATACATTCCATTATCTACACTGCTTATCCCTAGCGGGCCACAGGGAGCCAATCCCAGCTGACATTGGGCACGAGGCAGGGGTACACCCTGGACATGCCTTCATAGCCTGTCGTCCACAGTCCAAAGACATGCAGATATGGGAGACTCTAAAAAATCAGTAGTGTCAATGTGAGAGGGAAGGATGGTTGTGTCTCCCTGCGATTTGCTGGCTAGACTGATATAAGTACTAATACTTTCTTCAGCTGATAGAAATACTTGTGACGACTTGTGAATGAATGAAATCAGTTTCATATTTATGTACCTTTTAGAGCACATCATGTAAAATGACCTTTCACTAACTGATGTACAGCCATGATCCTGGCTCTGCTCATGACATACAGTCCTGCCCTGCTGCTGCTGAGCTGAGCAGATTGCTTGTTTATTCAAAGTTTATTAAACTGCACCAGATTGTGAACCAACTGCAGCTCATTTGTGTCCCCAGAAATACACCAGCCAAGTGTTCAGTCAATAGGACGAATGGTTCACGAGATGAGAAAAGGACTTCAGACACACGTGCACATAAAGAGACTTAGTGACTCCACATTAAACTTGTGTTTTTAACGTGTTAACATACTAGAAAGACATCACACCCTGTCACATCTAGGGGCCCTGAAATCTTGGCACAAAAATGTCACCAACAAAATGGAACATGTTTTTGGTCATTCAGGTCGGTTGCCCAGGCAACCACACCATGTGGTGCTGGGATAAATGCAGGAGACTGGAGACCTTTATCTGTGATTTTTCTCCACTTGTGTTCCTGTGAATTTTTGAAATGTCATCACTCACAGTGCAGTTCATGTCTACAGATCCGTGTTCATGTAACCACCTTATCATCAAGACTTGGTGAGATTACTCTCATGGACTTGGGGTAGCCAAGTATCCCAGAATGCATTTTGTGCAAGATAGCAGAGAAGTTCAAAGGTGCTTATTTTTCATTCCAGAACTGTTACTGTGTTACATTATTAACTGATATTTTTCAGATTTCGAATATGTGAAAAAAGGCTTTGGTGACCCAATCTCATTTCTCGTCTTCTATAATCCGATGAGAGTCCCCTGCCTCTCAGACATGTATTCACACCCTGCCTCCATACACTCGCCATGCATGAGGTGATCATGTGAGGTGAAAAGGTTACAGGGCAAGAGTGTGCAGGGCGTTGCAGGCATTGTGCACTGCAACATGGCAGAGGAAACATGACTTACTGTGCGCCAGGTTTATCATTGAACTTCCCCCCTCCATCGCATCTCTTCCTAAATGTAAGGCCACTCAACAGAGTGATGCAGGTGTGACCCAAAAAATGAATTAATTTACATTATAATAAATTTTTAACAATAAAGTGTGCAGGTCTTGGCCTAAAATTGTTTTAAAAGTTTTCAAGATTATCTGAATAAATATAATGCTTCCTCCTCAACAGTCTTGGGTTGTTCTTTTTTTTTCCAAATCCTTCGAGCTCCCAGAAGAAGCACCAGTGTCCCCTGAGGTTTTAAGGTCTGCATTCATCATCCGAGGCTGTACAGTGAGTGTGCCTTCAAAAACAGGTGTTGTGTGTGTATAATGTATGCTCTAAAATGTGTTTCCCTGTCAGATGATCCTCGTTTAGCTTTAAAATAATTGTTTAAGAAATATTTACACCATTAAACTATTAACAACAAGGAAACAAAATATGTGTCTAGGTTGCATTATTTTGAATTTCTTAAATAGAATAAAACAACAGCATTTAAATCATCTTAATGTAAATATGTATGTAACTGGTGCGGGTCTGCATTTGGTGACTTTCCATCGCTTTATGCTTTGTAAACAATGTAAACAATAAATATAAAGCTAGAGCCAGCAGCTACTCTGTCTCTGTGTGGTTAAAATATCAAGTGATGATTAATGGTGCTGGATGATCTGTTTATACACAGAGGATCAGATGTCTTTCAGACAAAACCAGGATAGCTGTTTCCCCCATCTGCCCAGTTTTCTTGCTATATTAGCTTTGCTGAGCTAATCCATGCCATCAATATTCTCAGTTATATTTTGCAATGTAGTAAAGTAAATTTACATTACTGTAGAATGAATATATATATGTTCTTTGGATTTTATCAATGCATTTTAGTGTGCTAAAATGAAACAAGGATCATCCTAACTTGTAACGAAACAAGGCTTTGCAAATTAACAATACAAATGCAAAATAGATCATTTATGATGTATTGATTTAAAAAGTAATAAATAGTTTCTGCTGGCTGCTGCTTTCATCAGAATTGATATACATTTAAGTTAAACAGTTGATCTTTTCTGCTAAAGTAAGTCACAGATGTGTCTTGGATGTGAGCATTTGATTAATTTTCAGCATTTAACTATATTTGGAGAAGCTTTTAGGCAAGTCTTCAAAGCTACTGCAATAAATGTTAATTTTTAAAACTATTCTCTCTTTCTGTACCCGCTTTTCAATACGTAATGTTCCAATGGGTGACCTTATAATGCAAATGCAAACAGTGCTTTTGATAACTTTTATCAATAAATTTTTCCACAGGAGTGACACCTACCGCTTTTTCTCTGGATTCATTGTAGAGGCAACCGTTACATTCTTAATCACATTAATTGAGTGCAATTAGACATTGTGAATCTGAAATATTAATGCAGCACTTAACTTTGCCTTTCTTCTTCAACAGGATATAATTCACTGTCCTTTCATGAAAACTGCAAAGTGGTTCTCAAGTCCAGACAATCTCTAAATGCAAAGACGCACTTCATAACGAGGAAAACTCTGTCTTCAAAGCCCAGAGGTGGGGAGGGGGGAAATGTTCTTGTACATTGTTATAAAAGGTAGCCAGGTTTGCACATCACGTTCTCAATAATAATCAAAAGACAACGTGAGAAGTGAAGAGATGCTACTTGGCAATGGCCGAACACAGAGTGGATCATTGGGCTGGTAAGTCCAATTCCCCTTTTGAAAGGTGGAGTGCCCATCTGACTATTCTGTCTCAGAAAATCTCTCAATAATGACATGTTACTCACCCAGCACAGACACAAAATGGATGACTCTTTTAATAGCAATGTCTTCATATTATAACACCATCTGTCCCGTGGCAGGTCACTGAGGGGTTTGCCATCAATTTGACTGTGCAGATTGAATTTTCATGCCGTCTCTTTTCTGTCCAACTTTAGAATCTTTCCTCTTGGTAACGTGAGACTGAAGAAGAAAGCTGCTTCTTTGTTTATGTTGAGGAATCTTTGCAATGCTATACTTCCGATAGGTAGTCGACAGATGTGGAAGACCAGCATGAGGTAAGGCCATGTCAGTCATTACCACAGAGTTTAGGTTTTACCTGCCTTATAATGTACCTCCATTCTTGTCTCTGCCCTCAGCTGTAGTGTCAAATGCTTTTCAGACTGCTTACACAAAAACTTACACAATTCACAAATGTTTAGGTCAAACTTGCAAAAATCCTCAACAAACACTAATGTAATATCTCACAGGACTGTTTGTATATTGTGTATGAGTGCCTATGTTTGCTTGTATTCTATTATGAAAAACGAAATGCTTATTATTGTGTCTGAAAGAAGTGGAGGTCAATTTTTCTCTTCTTCTGTATTGAATTGAGAGCAGCCAGATAGTAGATTCATATAAACATAATTTATCACCAGGAAAGCAAAGGAAATTAGATTTCTGCTGGGTGCAAGATAAACAAAAGCACTAGTATTACAAGGAGACAACAAATATGGCTAGGCCGCCTGACCTCATCCTGGAAGGAAATACTGGGATTTTTTCGGTGCCTACAAAGACATCTTTTTTCTTTTTAAAATAGTCTCTATTCTAATATTTGCTTTACTAAAGCTGCTGTTTCTAAAAGAAAGTGTCTCTCTGCATGAGCAGTCTCACCCAAGAACAGACTACTGATGGTTAAACTGTAGTCAAAACTGAATAGCGGAACAGAAAGATGTAGCTTATTGTATTTCAGAAAGAGATCTGAAGACAGGCAGGTTCATTTCTCCAAGACGGCTCAGGGAAATGACTTTTTGCTAATATTTTTATACCTAAAAACCACAGTCTTTCCCGGAAGCATTGAACTGCACTGTGTAACTCTAATATACCATACTGGAACATTACGACCTGCTTTACGACATACGTATAGCAGCTAGCTATAAGAGACAACTATCTCAACATTCTCAGTGTGGACATCATGGCAGATCCACAAAGGAAAGACTCTCAAAAATGTTTTAAAATGTTTGACATGTATTTTATATAAATAGTGGTGAAACAAATGACAAGAATTATATTTTCTGTTTAAATATATAGTATGTGCTTGCGAGAGTTGCAATGCGCTAACTAATGGGGCACAAAAATAACACCATACACAACTCGTATTAGGCATCCCTCCTGAATTGTGTCTTTTTCAAAGCCTCAACAAACACAAGTGTTGACTGAAATCAATGTGCAAAGGGCTGACATGAAAAGGTTGGCCCCTTCTTTGGGCCCCCTCTTTACTTCTATGTTGCAGCATATGTCCCAGAGATAACCCACAGCCTTTTATAACTTTCACTTTATTGTCATGTAAATTTTTATCACAATACAGCTACACGTCAACAAGAGTTTAATTAAATGATGTAATTTTTTCTTTGCTTTCTATTGTGTTGGATGTGGAAAGTGTGTGGTACTGAAAGATGCAAGTCTCGGCCTGTAAGCATTAATTGCACAGTCTCACAGCGTCTCCCCTGACACGAGGAGGAATATTGCGAGTGCAAGCAATGGACTGTGTCATTTTAATGCCCAATTTCGGCTTGGGCTCAGACCTCCCACCAACCAAATCAATTTTTTTTGTTTTCTACTGCTGGGCCTTTGTTGATGAGTTATGTCAGACAGAAGGAGCAATAGGCTTTAATCAGGAACACATTGTGTGTTTATCTCTGGTTTGTGAAGACATTTGGCAGACTACAGTCTAAGCTTTGAAAGACATGGCTGACTATAACTCTAAAACACCATATTTTCCTCTACTACAGCAAAATAGGCCATTTGCACCTGTACAATACATTTACAAGTAATTTATTGCTGTATATACCAAACACAATAGGTTGATGGGTAACAATTGCAACAGCGGGGACAGGGAATTATTCTCAGAGGAGTCATGTCAGTGTACCAGCCTCAAAACAACAGCTTTTTGTGTTCACTCAACGTTAAATTATAGCAGTATTGCACCATGTTTCATATATGGAATGATGCAACATCATCACAGCAATAATGGTTGAGAGGAGGGAGAGACTGTGAACAAACACTGTGACACTCACATCAATGTGGCACCCAATTTTCGAGTGAAACAAAATTAATCTGATCCTCCAAAATTGACTTCCAGCTGCCCAACCATAGCTCAGTCAGAGCTGAATAATCTGAAAACTGAAATCTCAGATGAGCCGAGTTCATTTTGATCAGACTGCTTGTTTTAATTAGAGCAATGACAGCTTCAAAATAACTGTTACATCAAAACACTGTCATATGAAGACGCAGGGCGCCAACGCTAAGATGGGGCAATTGGAAAGAATCATTTAGAGAAAAGGTGAGGGACCTTCTTCCTGTCAATTTTATAACATGAGCTCTGCTAAACTGTTGAACACATATCTTGTTCACATCAGACAATTTGACATGTCACAGTGGAAAAACCAGAGATGATACTAATAACATTCAGTTCTGTTTTCGATTTAAGCTTCCCATTAAATCATGACAGTGTGACAAGGGTTGGTGATTCTGCTGGGCATATATGACCTGGAGGCCAGACGTTCCCAACTCTTGATTTAGAGTGTGGTCAGCTGAGAAAATGTTATATTGCAACAACAACGATTCTGAGAATATCTAATAAACTGAAGCACAGGGGCACTACTCTCATCACTGTGTTTGAAGCATCCAGGATACTTCACCCGTTTAGATACCCTTGGCTAATGTGTAACAGTTAGTTGTGTAAGAATAAGAGATATAGTTATATTAATTTAGCTACAGGCTAAAATGTACTAAATGTGGGCAGACAGCTAGTGAGAACAAGAGTATTTTATTTTTGACAAATCAGGAATTAAATAATTGTACAGTATTTTTAACGTTTAAATTGGTGTATATGAAACTTATTGAGCTGCAAGGGATTTGTTTTATAGTGAAAGCCAACGACACCACCTTTAACCACTTCACTTCCGCTCACCTAACCAGCCAGAACATGAAATGCATCACTTAATGACAAACAGCCATTATCAATACATTTTCAGTGGCTTTGCTGCTCGGAAAAAAGTGCCACAGTGTATTAGCTTTTGATATCAACAAGCTTGGCACATTGTGACAGAGGAAACACTTTGACAGTTGCAGAACAACAGGTGCTCTGGCAATTCACGGATACGTTTCTAAAAACACAATTAATCCATTAACAGGAGGACAAGGAGGCTATAACCCGGTCGGTGGGAATGACTGTGTGTGTAGCATGTGTGTTTAATCACGGATGAGGTGTTGTGTTGCAGGTGATGTGTTAACAGGTCCACATTTAATTTGGTAATAATTGTAGATATCGGGTCAGGTCCAGAGCTTGGACTCATGTAGGTCTAGGATACATGAATAAATCCACATTGTCTATATAAGTTATTGTAGCTGCATATCAGTAATGTGAGGGAGAACAAAGTAAAGAATAAGAATAATAAGATAAGGCTACCAGCTGGTATGCTAACCAAACTGTGGATGAGGCTGCTGATATGTTTTTAAAAAGGGCTTGACAGGAAAGCCTTCCATCCACAGTCAAATGGTCAGAAGATGAAGGCCAATCAGGAACTAGAAGCTATTATCCGTCGTGTTGCCAACAACCTGTTAACAATGGCAAAAACCATCTCTCCTGAAGTGCACATGCCACACACTGATACCACGCTCACCACTTGCCCTTGTATTTCCTGCAGCCCTGCTTTCTTAGCATCCAGCTTGCTGTTTTGCCGTCTTGCCAACCAATCCCAGTCTTCTATTCATCATCATCAGAACCATCACGACTCTCTCTTTCCTTAAAACCAGAAATAAATCTTCTTTCCTCCATTTGAGCTCTTATTCCATGTCCTGCTTTCAGGTAAATTCCTGTAATTGTACCATTTATAGTAGATTTTGTCTTTGTTAGTTAATTAGTTTCTCTTTCCTAAATGCAATTTTCCCTGTGTCAGTTCAGGGTGGGAATGTTCCCATTATTACTGTCTCTATTAATAGCAGTGATTTGTAGTTAAAAACCCATCAAGGGAAAAACAGATGTTAAATATGAGCTTCAGCTTACATGAAATGATAGAGATAATGGTAAGTAATAGAATGTATGTGATTTTAAATTACTTTCCTCCTTATAAAATTGCTCATGTACTCAGAGCACACATTAAAGTTAAGGTTATTATTATAAAGATTCTTTTTAATTGACTTTTGCATCCAAAATGATTCCAAGACTCTGGCTCAAATGTGTGGGAGGAATAAAAGATGTTTACATTTAATGCAGATCAGTCATTGGCAGGCATCAGGAAGGAATTTAATCTGTATTTAAGGGAGAAGATAAAACAAAAATGTGTATTTGGAGATAAAATAGTAAGCATCACTAGTTCTTGATCCAATAATTAATCAGAGCATGAAAAGGGTGGGCACCAAAAACTGAAAGGGGAGTCATTTTCAGCTAATTAAGTTCCAGAAAATTACTCCTTGCTCTTATAGCTGAGTATGAGGAGCTTTATATTAAATAAAAGTTTAAGACAGTTTAATTAGCCTCAAAAAACTTTATATGACAAAGGTGAAAAAGCTGGTAAGATGCTCGTCTGATATATTAAGGAAAACATCCTTTGCTGGTATTATAACTGACCAAGGGGAGCTGACTATCGATTTTAAATAAATGGAATACATTACCGATTTACAAAATATGGAATGAGAAACTAAACACAAGTTAAAATTTGCAAAGATATGGTCCCCTGTCACTAATCATTGCTAATTTAAAAACAAGACATATCAGAATATCAAAATTGTATAAAATACTAAACTCTATGTGTGAATTTCTGTTTTACTGGTAACTAGGACAACATTAACAATTTATAGAAATCCAATTTATGTTGGTCTTGCAGCATAAGTTGTAAGTCTCTGGAGCCATCACAGATGAATTACTAGCAAGTGAAGTATTGCAGATGACATTGTATTAATCCTTAATTGAAATCCAGTAACAGTCCTCTCTTATTTGATTTAATAAACATTCAATATATGGTATTACGTTTCTTAAAGGAAAAAATTGCTCAACAAAAACAGACAGACTTTTCCTTGGAACCAATAAAACATACGGAAACAAACAGTAAACAAGTAAACATGGCAAGATCTACACATGATGGCACAGTGTGGACAATGCATAATGTAATATCCTAAAAAAACATGAAGAAAATCAATGATTACAAGGCCAAACAATATTAATTGGTATTTGGAATGTGAAGGTAAAGCATCTAAGCTGATAAAGCAGACTGGGCTTTGAATAGATAAAATTAATATAAATAATATATTTGATTTAATAAACCCTCTTAGTAATGTAACACCTGAAACCTGTGAAAAAATGATTTTCTTTCCTGCAGAAATCTATGCCTCCGATCCTGAGGTTAGTATCTTAAATATCTCTTCCTGAGGTTCTCGAAAATCCCTTGGACACAGGCGCCAGGGGTTAATTTGTTCCAGGTTTTCTCTGATTCACTAGATTCTAAAGGAGATTAGCAGTAGCACTCTGTAAAGAGCAGTACGTCCTCCAGCCCACACCGAACACATCAGACACTGATTTATAGAAGTAATAGGAAAAAGTATCAATCTTATGTCTCTGTGCACATTTCCTTAATGCATATTTTCTTTAAAGAGAAACACTTCCTCTTAACCCAATTCACTACTTAAATGTACAATTAAATAAATTGAATTAAAACTGAAACCATAAGGATTACAGTCACTGTAGGGAATGGCCACTTGATTAGGGACAACTGATGATGAAATTGTCTTTGTGTTAACACCCTTTTATGTGCAGGACAAGATAGAACATTGAATATGCTTTACAACACAATGCAGTTCATTACTATAGGATGTTGTGTGACCTCAATATTGTCAGGGTAAATAATCAGCTATAGTCTCAAAGGAAACTAGAAGTGTCACAAGAGATCCTGTTTGGTCAATTCATATTCTACTGTGTTATCCTGTGTGCTGGTGTGTCTTCTATTGTACCACATATCCAGAATAGAAATTCCAGTGGATGGCAAGGGTTCGAAATGCCACATTCCAAGGTCATTGATAATGATGAACAACTATCAATGCTAATAATCAAATTTAGACTCATGCTGGGTCCATTAAAAATAATTGACATTGATGGTAATTGTCATTTTAATAGTAACATCAATTAAAGAATAATAAGCTTACAGACTTTCATCATTTGGAAATGAGTTATGCTTAAAACTTAGCTATATATTCATTCCAACACTGCAGCTGGACTTACTTCAAGTCATACCCCACGGAGCATTAAATGTATTTCATGCTGATGTGAGAGCTTTAATTGGCAGTAGTGGTAAAATCTAGTAGAAGGCAGGCATCACTGATACGCATCAAGCTGCAGGGTGTTGGTTACATCCAACAGTCTCTGTTGTTTATTGGAATTGGCTCTGAGATATACTGCTGCTTCATTAGTCTCTGGTTCCTGACCAATGGCAAAAAATGGACAGACCTGTCAATTAAAATCTGATATCACTCAGATCACATTTATCTGAGGAGGCTGTAAGCAGGGGTTGTATTTAGAGCTCTGGGACTTAGATGACAGATGATAACTGATAATAGTTTTAGTCAACTAAAGGTCAATTAAAGGTAAACGTGAAATGATGAAATATAATTTCCATCAAAGTCATAAGGAAAATAAGCATTCCCACGTTCTTACCATTGACCTATCCCAACTATATTTGATCAAATTCCTGCAAAAGTGTGAGTAAAAATAAACAAGTTGTCTTTGAATATTTCACTCCAGTGTTTAGTATCAATGTGTGTAACTTTCCAAATACATGGATAAACAATACATCCTCATTATCGTAGTAGATAAAACAATCGGTTTTTTTTGTTAAGCTGTTCAGAACCATAATTTCTACAAGTTTGATTTGATGATATTGTTGACTCTGTTTTTTTGGCACTGACTCTGGGTACAAAAAACAGGTTTTCAAACCAAGGACATCCCACAAACTTGCAGATGATTATCTGTTCATGGTGTGTTTAGTTGTATTTGCTCTGAAAGATATGGAGGAACACGTAATATACACAGTGAAAGATTCTGGCTTGTATTCCACAATGCACTGAATTCTCATCAGGTAAATGGGCGAGTGGCAGCTAATCCAGTTCCATCACTTGAGGCTTGACAGGTTTTGCCCTCTTTGGTATGCAGCCATTGAAACACCGGGAGTCTCCAGCTGTTTCCCACTCTGTGTTTTTGTTTCACTGTGCCCAGAAGATGTCTGCAAATCCTATAAACAGGAAATATGTTCTCCAGCTGATTTTTGAACATGTTTGGCATCTCGAGTTCAACTGCCGGATGATCCCCAATGTGCGCCTGTGCTTTTTCTCCAGCTTATAACCACCTCCCATATCAGCCCCAGGGCTTATTGTTTATCAGCCTGAGGTGTTATCAGTTACACATGCAGGGCAAATGAACTGAATATGAGATGTGGAAAAAAAGGTATGTGCAGTTAGTTAGGTAGGAAGACTATTTTCTGTCTTTATTACTGCAGAGTGGCTGAACTGTAGCTCGTAATCAGGTTTGTGTTTGTTTCTGTGTTAGATTTTGTTTGGTAGATTGGTTTTCTAGAAAACTTGTTTGAACCCTTCAAGCCATTTTCACTAGTGCACAATGTTGGGGAAGGGCAGTGCTTTAAAGAAGGCAGGGGTTCATGCTGCTACTGTTAATAGAGCCCTGTTTACATTTGTCAAAAAACCCACTAACAGGCTTTTGTGTGCAATGAGAATGTAGATCGGATACTATCCGTATCCACCCCTCGGTCAAACGATTCAATCATTCAAGATCTGATCGGTAATAATGGAAATTTGACACCTGGTTTAACACGTTAATTTCCTCTTCTTCTTTATATTAGCAGTCTAAATGCTGAAGCTGCACTTCTGTGCAACGTAATGACACAAATTGAACTTCCTGGCATTTGTGCCTAAAAAGCCATGAATCTTTGTTTGAACGTGTTTGTGTACTAATTGTTTTTTTACATCTTGGGAACAACGAGAAAACAGGGATTTTTTTCTTTGTATCTTGCAAGATGGAGGACTGGAAAGACGCCGAGGTGAGAGAGCTTCTGGCATGTTCATGACTTCAAATATGACTCACCAGGGGAAATAAAAAACAGAAAGGGAAACTCTACTACTTGCAATGGGAAAGGAGTCAATTGCCCTTTTTAGCATGTTTACCTTGGTTTCAAAACCTGTGTAAACCCACTTATTTGGGCATAAAACAGGTATGGGTTTAACCTTCCCCGAATACACCAACTTCTGATAGAAGAAAATAGATTACTATCAATCCAACCCTGTTTTCCAACTGGGCTGCTGGTTTGTTGTAGATGAAATTACCAAATTATTTGCCACTTAAACCCAGTCTGCCTCACACATTGACTGAGACTTGTGCTCCAGCCTTGAGTCCCAGAGAAAAAGACCCTCAGTGTTGAACTCATTCAATTTGATCTTAATGAACAGAAATATCATCCTAAAACACATGTAGCTGAAAAAAGATCCGCAAATGACTTTACTCACTCCCCATTAGTGTGTCTTACTTGAGGGCATGGCTGCATAAAACATGAATTATTCGGATCTCTCCAGTTTTGTTAGAGCCTGACCTCCTACTCATCCTTTTCGGTGATTTGTTTCAGTAATTTCTGACAGCACTTGTGTGTACACCAGGATCAGTAACACATGAGTGCTTTAACTGCCCACAGCGCTCCTAAGGCCATTAGAGGGGGAGATGTGGGAGTACTGGGTTGGGGAAGGCTGCATGGGGAATGGGACAGTTGCTCGGGAAAAACAGCACCTGAGCATCTTTGTAGTGGAGAGTAGCTTTTTGCTGCCAGCATGCACACAGACCAACTGCAAAGCTGTTCATATGTTTTCAGTGTTTGCACCTGCAGATTATAAAGAGATTATATTGTACATAGTGGGGAACATTTGGCTTCACTAAAAAGCTCTTCATTTTTGAGGACTGATGCAGTTGGCTGCATCTCACTCTGGATGAATTTAAAAGAGGACTGGGTGTATTGTATGCCGTGGTGAAGTAGCTCATCATCACCAATTACCTTTGTTGACAGGCTGAAGAATTAATTTGTCTCCCAGAAAAAACGTGACATCTTCCATTTTTCCTCAGTTTGTAATTTGTAGTTTGAATAAAATTGAATTCTACATCTGATGGTTAGAACTACATTTTCTCAGTGTTGCCATACTTTTACAACTAATTTGATTTGACTGCCCATGAAATGTGAGTTCAGTAAGGTGAAGAAGTAATGAGAAAGAGTTCTGATGAGTCATCTACAGGATCCCTATTAGCCCATGATCTTGAAAAATGTTTTGTGAGAACATTTCTCCATTTCATCAAGAAAAGAGGGAACTGAGACACCGTCGTAAAAATCTCTGGAGATGCTCAGTAGACGGTTGATGTGACTGTGAGCACACTGACTACAAAACTTAGGAATACAGGTCACTGTCATAATAGAGCTCAACTAAAGCAGAGTGTATCCTGGTGTAGCCATACAGACACAATTCAAATTCTCCAAGGATACAAATTCAGTCACTGGTGATGAAGCAAACCACAAAAGCCTCTCTCAGTACAGAGGCCCTTGCTGAAATCTGATTGGCCCCTAAACTCCCCCTGTCCTGGTAGTAACCCTATAAAGAGTCACTGACTAACAAATATGATCCCTTTATTGGGGATATTGTAGAAATATCTGAAATCTGCCACTGTCTCCATTGCGTTCTATGGTTAGCTCCAGTCTAATGTGGTGGAATATTCATATTTGTTTTCACACACAAATATTAATTGAATATTTACTGTAGTGTCCCAATAATGAAAAGCTTGACAAAAGGATTTGGATTATTGAATCTAATTTATTTCGAACAGGAAACAAATATGTTATATATTCCAAAAACCGTTTAGGACTTAAAGAAGAAACCGAAGAAGAGTGAATATCAGAGGACATTTCACTGTGTTCAAAGAGGCCGAAGGTTGCAGGACAGATGTCGACCTGGCTTCGATTTTTTTGGACAAGTAAGACATAACCTTTGCTTGTTTGCTATGTCTTCTGCTGTCTGCTTGCTTGACTCTGGGCTGTGTAAGTGAAGTTGTCGACTTGCTTGTTTATCCTCAGAAGACAGGTCAACCCATTTCGATAGAGGTTAAGCTGGTGAGTTAAACAAGCCTTTCATATTTGTGTTAAATCTCTACCTTGGCTTTTATGGTTGTTCAGGTTCTCAACAAATGCACATATGTACAACTGTGTGCATCGGATCGACCGAAACTCATGTTAACGACAGTGAAATATACATCCCACCTGTAAGGGGGAGCCCAAGTGTAGCCGAGAGATGATGATGATGACAGATATCAAGGAGCACACAATTAATTGGAATAATTATCAATTATTCAGGAACTACTTACAGTAGTGGGCGATTGATGATAATTCAGTCCCTTGTCTCAAATCAAAGTGTTGGGAATAATCCCTCATAGTTTGTAGACAATCCTCATGGTTCATTGTTGACCACACAGTATTTGCTGTAGTTGTACACTCACAATTTTTTCCTGTAATTACATTTACGTTTCTGAGTTCTACCTCAGCATTACTGGCTTGTTTACAACCTCTGTGTTTGTTTGTTTGACTGATTGTATTTCTTGCTTCATTTCTCTTCTGGTTAACATGCTGTAGTGATAATTCGGTGAGTATGCTTTAATAGAGGCATTGGACAAACTATAGAAATAAGTGAGATACAATTTTTTTTTAAATATTTAAATAAATATACACTTTTTAAAACTGACACACATGCCAAGTCTTAAAGTTCTGTGAGCACTTTTATTTGACATTTGTCCATTACAATGCAGAGGTCAGACAGAAAGACAGAGACTAAGATTAGATAAAGATAAACTATATTATCCACACTGGTACTTATCATTACATCACTACACTGCTGTTCTTTTTCTCGCCTCTACATGATCATTTATTCCTAGGTTGAGATGAAAATATTTTTCCATTGTCATACAGCTCTATGAGTACTTAATAATTCACAATTCACAATGCAAACGGTTCATTTCAACCACTTTGCTTAGTCAAGTATTTACCCTTGTGAAATACAGTCTCCATAGAGATTCAATTCACTTATATCATCACCTTATAAACTTGTTTCTAAAAGCTAAATTCACCACATACACTGTATCATATAGACCCATTTTCATGGTCTATTGAATTTAAATATGCCTTTTGCTGCTGGATTCCCTGTGTAACTCAGCAGCCTGCTAGGACAAACTTTGCATCTAACCTCACAGGACTCCCACATCATATCTGCAAGCACTTGCTGAAACCGATGCATATTTAAGCACAGAAAGAAATTTAGGATGGCCAGGTTAGGAATCACTTTTGAGGGTCTTAGAGAAAACTTCCTTAACTCCTGCAAAACTATAGCTGCATTATAAAAAAACTGGGAAAATGCCAGAGCATCTGGTGTCATTTAACATTATTATTGATTCCAGAAGTTTATCATCTTTTTACTAAGCAAAACAAAGGATATGTGGCAATATGGGATCATTTTGATAATTTGATCATTTTTAATTCATTTTATCGGACTAACACAGACATTCACAGGTGACACAGGTGCTGATCTCCGTCACGACAATGTCATTCATAAAATCTCTTCCTCTTAAGCAATCTGTCTCCAAAGTAAAATCAAATTGATAATATTGAAGTGCATTACAGAGCTTTTATTTTGGAGAGTTTTGAAGTTAAGGTCCAAGGATTGTGTTGGTTTTTAACAGAACTCTGAAATAGCCGATATGCAATTCATGAAAAAACTACCCCAGATGACAAAATCATTCAAACCTATGTTCACACATATGAACATTAATAAAGAAAATCTAATTTCATCATATCAATCATAAGTCACATTCACAATTTCAGGAAGAAAGCTGCAAGCAGCATTACTATAGGCCAAGCAAACAGCCCCTTCCAAACAGGCAGGTTTAGAATGGACACTGCACCACTACATTAAAATCATATATATCCATGAATGTATACATTAATGCAGAAAACGTTGGCAAATACAGTCCTCTAAGTTTTAATTAAAGGTCCAGTGTGTAAGATTTAGGTGAAATGGATTTTGGCAGAAATATGAATATAACATAATCCTAGTGATGTTTTCACTGGTGTGAAATCATATAAATTGTATGAATTGTTGTTTTCTTTTCCCTTTATATTTAAATACTTTATATTTACATGGAGCAGGGTCCTATCTGTGGAGACAGCCATAGTTTTTACTGTCGTCCAAACTGGACAAACTAAAACCTTCATGTTGGGAAGGGAAGGGTGAGGTGAGGAGTATTCAGCTGCAACATGCAACTCCACCTCTAGATATCACTAAATTCTACTCACTGAACCTTTAAGTGAAGACTTAAAAACCTTGTAGACAAGGCATTGTGTTGTGCACACAGGCTCAATTCAGTGCTTTACAGAAAGGCATTGTATTTCAATGGTAAAAATAAACTATCCAGAATTAATGGATGACCCAGGTCAAATGGTCAATCTCAAAGTTTAGGCTGGACTGTAACTTTGACCATTTGGATGTTAACTATACATAAGAGATGACAACTGATTTCTCAACTACTTAAAAAGAGACCAAATTTCATATATCAAAATATGCACAACTGAAGGTTCACAAGAGAGAGCAAAGAAAATAATATTCTTAGACAGCTCGGAGGTAACCATGAGACCATGAAATGGAACTTAAGCACTTGTCATTTGGGTAATTTTTCCCCATCAGAGGTCAGACAAATCCAAAGAAAGCTCCCTCTCGTCTTTGTGGAACATTTCACAGGAGAATAATTCCCTTGATGATCATAAAGGGTTGTTATGGTAACCCACAGTATATCATAAACTTCAGTTTGTTGCATGATCACAAACACATTCAGTTACAAAGGAACAACACGTGTGTGAGTGTGTGGTTTGTTGGTATTGGCAGTTTACAAATGGACCATTCTAATCCTAATATTTGCAAAGAGACCATCTGTCCAATCCCTTTGTGCTGGACCTAAATCACAACACATTTTCTGTGAGCCACATTTTGAGAAATATATATATATATATTTCTTTTTATTTGTATGTGACATGAAACGGCTGCCAACAGCATGGGGAGTATATGATTCACTCTGTTTGAAAAGCATGTCAGTGGTTCCTCACGTAGCGGTGGACCTTTGTTGCTCAGCTGCATTTTCCTGATTCTCATTAAAGGACATGGAAAAGGTTGCAGCTTAATAATAATAATTATTTTATTTTAATGAAAGCAATGAGGCATACAGCTATTGTTGGTCCAGCAGCTGCTACAGTTGATGTATGATTGTGATGGAGGATCCACGCTACGGCTGCTCTTCTGCCAAGAGGCAATAGTATTTGCCAGGGTTGTTGGTTGATTTTTCATTTTAACGGCCTGGTTTCATGCCTTAATATCAAGGTAACATTTTGTGGTGGAGTGATACTGTGGAACGGAGCCAGGGCTGATATATTTTCACTTCATCTTGGAGCAAATCACCATTGCATTACTTTACCCACAGGTTTTGCTGACATGAGGAAAGCAATCCTGCCAGCAGAGATGTACATGATGTTTTTTCATGTTTGTATAATGGTGTTTCAGTAAAATCAGCTGAAACTTTGATGTCAGAAATCCAACTAATATTTATTTAAATCAAAGTGGAGCTTCGGGACAAATCCATGTGAACAAAGCTCTTGTAATGTCAAATGCTAAATTTGCTTCTTTATTCATGACAGCGGGGGGATATCCACAGTTCATAATTTATGACTTGTCATACCTGTCAGTATTTCAATGCAGCACTCACGGAAAAAGGGAATGTGCGATGGCTTAAAAGCTAATTACACTCAGGATTTGTTACTTGAGTCATCTTGTGGCTGCCCAAGCCTGACGACCTTTTCCGATTTATTGCACTGTAGAACAACGTCCTTATTATACAAAAAGAGTTTCTTTGCTCAAGTTCAAAGACATCCTATAATTTCCCCATCATTCTGTTGCCCCATCACATTTGTGACAAGCTAATACATCATCCTAATGTTACAGGACTTTTATTCAGGCATCAAACTGGTGATGTACTTGTGTGTTATTCCTAAGAACATGATAGATAAACTGATTCAACATGTTGTTTAAATTGTGAGGAGTAATTTAGCTTCCACAATGTATTTCAGACTGTGTGATGCACCTGGGATCACGATGGAGTGCAACATGGGAGGCCTGCTCTTTTATTTTTCTACTGATGATCACTTTACACAGTATGAGTCACCAATCACCATCAATTTTCCCCCAAATCTGCAGCTCCCCTCAGCTTAATTGAGCTTTTTGTGTTGTGATGTTACTCTTTCGATTCAGTCTTGCCGCTCTCGTGGCGTCTCGGCGGACTCGGATAATAACTCTGGCCACAATTTACTCAATATACTGAAACCAAATTATTGTATTATTTTGTTTATGTTAATTGTATGCACCAGTAACTCATTTGTAATGTTATTACAACATGTCAACACATACCTAAAAACTGTTTTCAGTTTCAAGAGTTGCATTTAATTCATTTTAATAAAATGAATTAGAAACAAGTTAGCAACTGTTAAGTTTGCATATACTATACATGAAGGTTTTTTATCTTGGTAAACTTCAGGAGCTTCAAGTTTTTATTGTTGGTGTCTGTCTCTTTACTCAACCTCCCCTTTTTAAATCGTTTTTAACTGATGAAAACAAAATCAAATTGGCAAAAAAAGAAAAAGAAGACAAAGAAAGGTTAACTTGTTTTCGTAGTTTACAATAAAAACAAAATGTAAGAAAAATTCCAATTTGACTTCTATCATGACAATAGTGTAATGTAATATCTTCCATTATTGTTTACACTGCCACCAAGAGCCCCAAAAAAATCTAATTATTGCAAGTTAATTGGCAGAATTCAAGGTTGCTCATGTCATGAGCGTCACATTCACGAAGTGTGTGTAAAGGTTTTAAAGTGGTAGAAGAACACAAACCAATGTCAGTTAAGTTGTTAAAACTGAGCAACTCACAGCATGAACCACTGAATTCCCTGAATACAGGGTCCATACAGAGTATTTCTTGCTTTCTTTTCGGTCTCCTATAGAGAGCAATTACTGGATGACTTAGTTGATTCCCTTAACAACACTTTTGAAGGAAACCATTTTGCACAAATACATGGCAACTACAAACTAAATATATATATTTCTTTTGTATTTTATTTTATTTAGAAAAAAGGGACAATGGTTCATAGGAATGTACCAGACTAATTTTCATCTGCAGTCCCTTTTAGCAGGTTGATGCTTAAAAAGAAAACAATAGTTTGTTTAATTATTAAGCACAAATACCCAAATGATTAGCAAACACGAAGCATGTAAGTAAAAAACCAATACGCACTGAGGCGATACCCACAGTAACATTAAGACAATTAAATGGAGGAAAATAATTCAAATTAAAATGACAGCACAGTTTTTTGTAAATGGTATTTACAATCTCCTCTGGTGGAAGCTCTTGCTGATGTGTTTTGATTCAGTTTGATGAACTCATTGAGTGGAAGGGGAGCTGTGGACGATTTTAAATACAAGTCAAATATCTGCATATTTGACCATATTTTCTCAAGCACTCAAGAAACCATATTTACAGTGATCAAAATAATTTGGCTTCTTATCAAATGATTTTAAAGCCTGCTTATAAAATCTTTGAATGGGTTGCAAAGTGGTCCCACCTGTTTGTGTCCAGCTAATGAGACATAATATAATTAGATATTTGTATTTGTTCACTACTTCTAATCTTCTCCCTGCCACAACAATATCAGGTTCTGGATGTGGATTTTCTTTCCCTTCTTACATTCTTTCTTTTTGTTTTGTCTCTGATCATGCACCAATTTCATGATAAACCAAAATAAATCAGATTTAGAGAATACATTTGAATATTTGATGAAACTCTAGGCTACAGAAGGTACATCAAGAGGATTATATGGATAATGGGTTATAAATCTTATGTAATTTTATCATACTTTTTTACTTTAAACTTTATACAAATAAGGAATATTTTACTCATCACCATGACTATGTCACTTTGAGATGGTTTGCACAACTAGGTCAGCTGGTAAGATATGAGCCTATTGGGCAGCCATAGTGTGTCTGTATAGTGGCTATGCAGAAGCAGAACGTCCAACCAATGCATTCATTTCTGATGGACACAAAACTGATGAATCCCTCACACATTTTTTTCTGTCCTCCACAGGTGTAAAAAATGCTGCCGCTTCAGGTTGAGGACTCTGTAGCATTTTTTCAGTCTAGTACATGTTTTCAGGAACAAACTGTGCTGCGCTATTACAAGTCCACTGTGAAATACCAGCTGTGAAAACATCTGTTGTGTGTTACTTGGTTCTCTCATCCATCTTGCACCGTGTCTCTATTTTCTTGTGTTTAAAGGCGTCATGCTCATTCAAGCTGGTGGACACATAACCTGTTAGAACTTTTATATTTTATTCTGATACATTTGTTTCCTTATAATATGTAGTTCTACTTGTAATTTTAATTGGGTTATAGATGGTACTTGAAAAACGTATATTAGTGTCTTCCACAAGTTGAGGAAGGAAATTCGACTTAATAAAAAAAGAATTTGCCGTCCCGTCCTCATCAGGAAGTTGATAGTGAAAGATGTAGGTTATCTTAGGTGAGATTTACAGAGATGGGCTATATTTGCTTGATGGAAATGTATGCAGATTTAATCATTATTGCTTCCCCCTCTCGCTGTGTCGTTATATCTTTGTGCGTAGGTGTAGTTACAGGTCATACGCACTTAAGGTTGTGGTGATGATGGATCTTTCAAGGAGGCTGAGCAGTTTGAAAATAGTGACAGCTCGGTCTGAGGTTTTAGAGCCACCGGAGCACACACTGCTGTGTGTTGTCAGCACAATCTCATCCGTACTCATGCTGCGTCCTCTGCATTGTGTTTGAAAACGTAGCTGTAACTTTGTTGGCAGGTTTCATTTGTGTTCTTGAAGTTTATTTGCATTGTGGTTAAAGTCTTTTTATGTCCATTTATTCCTCTTTTTCTGATGAGGCAGACAAGATATAGCTGTTGTCTTTTTAATCTATCTGCATTCATATGCAGATAGTTGTTAAAAGATTAGCCGAAATGTCTTCTGGATCTAATGCCCTGTCCATATTCCTCTCTGTTTGCCCTACCCCTAGACATGAACTGCCCTTCACTAGTGTGTTGGAGCTTCCCCCTCCAAACGGATCCACAAGGGGAGAGGGTTAGAAAATCTTCCCCTAGGAATTGGGACACCACTCGCTATGTCATCAGCAGCTAACCAGTGACAAACAATATCAATTAAAAACCATTATCAACCAACAATATAATAGTGACACATCTGACAACTAAAGGACAGATTGATCTATTGATCAATACACAGTCAGTCAGCGTGTTTACATCAGTTACTTCAATGTTTCTTTAGTCCTGTCCACAGAAACGTTTGTACCGTACTGAACACATTACAGCATTAGGGAGGTTTTTTTCAAACTGCATTTATGGGACACGAGAGAAATTACCGTTACTCGTTACTCTCCCTCTGACTATTTGTAACTTGTTTTGACAGTGTTAATAAACGATTTTCCTGAAACGCTTGTCACAGTGTTTTAATTACATTTTCATGGTTATTTTGCAAGATTTTATACTCACATTTATGAGAATTGGGACTGGGCCTGAATCACCTACAAAAACTTTCACTGTTTATGTTTAATGTGGAGAAACGTAAAAGAAACTAGTTGGACTCTAGACAGTGTACGATGGAAGACAGAGTCTGGGTATGTGCTACTCCAGGAGCCCTAAAATATTGTCTGTTGACCCCAGTGGCTAATTCATCGTCACATAATAGCTGATGGGCTCTGAGATTTCAATTACATAAAAGCACAAATAATTGGTACATAATAATTGCACAAGTAAAGTTTTATGCTGATTCGAACCTAAAGTGCATACCTAAAGCTCAAATCGTCTTTGAGAGACTGCTTATTGTGTTTTTTTTGACTGAGCAGATGAAATATCCCAACACTAAAAATACCTTCACGCAAAGGAAAACACCTCCTTACTGTCTCTCGCCTTCAAACCCACCTGCGGTCGCTTTGCCAGTAGTGTAAAACTTCGATCCACCACAGTGCATGCTGCTAATTGTCCATCCTCCTCCAACTGTCAGGGTGGTCCTTACATCAAGCTGTGAAACTACGGCAAAGTTTAAACATGATGTGCCATTTAAAGGCTAAATTCTCAAAGTAATTGTAGTGAAACCTCAAGAGATCCTAGCTCAGATGTGCTGTTTTCAGAATATGATGTCCTTTATAATACGCCCTACCTTGCATTTTAACTGTGAAGGAACATTATCCCAGCTAAAAACACCAAAACGCTCATTCATCTCACTGAGCTCTGACTCTCATGGGGTTCATTCATATGCTTCTGTTATCTTCTAGAACACCACGAATCTTCAAAAAGCCTTTACTTCCTTGCAACCATTCTTTACAGAAAATTATGGCTCTGTCCGTGGCAGCAGCTTTTTGAACCCTCTTACGTTTTAGTATTCAGCTCGTGTCGGGCTGTGGATCAGCTCAGGTTATCTAGTGTAAGAAGTTGTTGACCCGTCTTTACGGCTTTATTTTCAACAGATGTTTTCAACTTTGAACTAAAAGGGGCAGGTGTTAAATGCCATCTGGGCGAAACCCCCAACTTCTAATACACATAATAAGGTGAGCTTTCCCCCCCCCTATGGCCTTACCCATCACCCAAACCTGTTAAATACCACCTGAGCCTTCAGTTGAGCACTAAAGAAACCCTGACTTATTTATGTGAGCTTAGTTTCCATGGTATTGATCTCCAAATGCAGTTTGCTCACAGCCCTTTTCACTGCTGACAATACCATTCAATCAGACTGCAAATTTTCAATATAATGAGGATTGAATATGAATTAAATATGATATGAAGCTTTGTTATAAAAGGGCACACGTTGTCAAGATGATATCAGCTGTAACTGTCTTCACATATTGTGGTTGGATAACATCATGCTCACTCCTTGAATTTAAATATTACAGAAACCCTAATTGGTATGGTGTTATCTTTAATGCATGTATGCCTGAAACCTACTAAAACTATTACTGACCTTCCACCTAACAGTGGTGCGGCAGCGACAGAGTCCTAATTGAATGCTGTCTGGGTCCCTCAATTGCAGAGGTGGAAAAAATCCACACATTACTCATTCAAGTGGAAGTACTAAAATGGTTCAAGTAACAATACTAATTCAAACTCTTTACTAATAGTCTAAAAGTAGGGGAACTTTTCTTTTTCACATAAACTACTCTTCACATAAGAGGAAAAAAAATAATATACGATTTGCAAGTATGACGCTGTTGATTGAAAACATAAACAACAAGCCTGTGTTACCTCTTGTCAGTTTATCAGAACCATAGTAAGGAGTGCACTGGATTATTAGCAGGTAACTAGCTTAGTGGTTCGAGCACTAGGCTGGAGAAGGATGAGGAGTCGGTGTGCTGCGTTCAGGAACAGGCCACAAATGTAGCAAACACTCTCCTGCACCCACACACACTCCTATAACCCCTCTAAAGGCCTATGTCATGCCCACACAGCCACCCTACTTAAAGGGCAAGGCTGGGATAACACATGTACAGATATTTGTATTCAAATGTTGGGAGTAACAGTCTGGATACCTGCAAAATCTGCTTGGGTACAGTTAAAAAAAGTATTTGTACTTCTCACCTCTGATCGTATCAGAGGCAAAACCCAAATGTGACCATAGAGACAGCACACAAAGGCAATTTATTGAAATTTCTTTTTTTTAAACAAACTAACACCTGATGACAAGGTGAATTTTTGCATAATTCAGATGGTGACACCGGAGTACTGTTAATTCTCACTTGCTTTCAAAAATGTCAAATTTGCCCCTTAGATCCCATCCTCTCTTGACATTGTATTGGGCTGGAAAGGGTACGTACCAAACAAGCTCTCACAAAGTGTCTCCTGACCTTGTCGGGGCTCTACAGCCAAATTAAATATCTGCCTGTGATCACATTACTTGACACGGGGGTGGAGAAAGACAAAAGGACGACTTTCCACAGATTATCACAGTTCTCCATTTAATTATTTCACCATCCAGTGGACTGAATGGAATTAGGGATGTGCATGAGAAAAACCAATTTACCAATTTATTCTAATGATTACAATCCTCTCTATGGCAGACAAATCTAATAATTATTATTGTATTTTACATACACTGAACCTTTGGACTGTTTGTCTTAAAATGTGAAAGCTTCAGATGTTATTCTACAAGAATGTTGAATTGATGATGAAGTAATAAAGGTTTTATTGTTGTTTATTTAACACTTTCCCTCATAACTGAATCTGACTCACTTAAAGACATCATTATACTCTACTGTCTCAGTGTCTAAAGCCATAGGCCATTTAAAATGATCAAATTTTACAGAGCTATCGGAAAATTGCATTAGTTGCAAGAGTTATGGGGGAGTGAGTATATCTCAAATATGTACCTTATATGCCAAGTAAATTATTTCTACTACTTAGTTCACTCTTCAATTATCTTTAATTATGAAAAAGTAGTGTGTGTGTGTGTGTGTGTGTGTGTGTGTGTGTGTGTGTGTGTGTGTGTGTGTGTGTGTGGGAGAGAGAGAGAGAGAGAGCACTGAATAATATGGGGACTATTGGTCTCATCCTTGATATTCCCACATATACCACTGGCCTGAGGTCTTACCAACAATAAATTAGGAATTAGATAAGGGAGCACAAAGAAACAAAGGTTTCCACACAAGGAGCGGTGCTGATTTATTGCTGGTTTACAAGGTGGCCCCCTGAGTTAAACCATGGTATGAAAGAGGAATAAATCGCCCCTGATCTAACGGAGCCTCCAGACTCCAATGTTCGTTTGGCACCAGAGGTCAAGACTGCTGACTTCGGGCCACTTGCAGTATTTAATCTTCAGCCCTTTGGCTAAACTGAAGCATAGATAATCCAAGCCTACACGGACACAGCAGATTCAGGTGTTGTGTCACCAGCCACCGGTGGCTCTTCATGCCTTTTTTTTATCACACTTTGTGTGTCTGGTAAGACTTTGCAATACAGCACACAAGTGTTGTTACACAGCAACGTGTAAGCACCCAACCATGAGCTAACTGCAAAACAATAGCCCCAAATTATCCACAAAGGAACTAGTGACTATATCCTTCATATTGAGATATTTGTAATGAATTAGAACCTTTTACACACGTATCACCCGCTATTGGTTAATTGCAATTTGTTGAGTGATTGCTGAATAAATCAGTAGTTTCACATTAGCATGATGGTAAAATAATGGTTTAATGATGTATTGGGGGCATTTCACTTTTACTGACAGGACAGTGCAGGGGTAAGAATCGGGGAAACCACGCAGCAAAAAGACAGATCTCTGTATGAGTTACTGCAAATCCTGCTTGATAGTTAATCAGCAGTGAGCTCTGTTTTCTACTGTTTTAGAATCATTAGAAGTCACTGAGAGTGTTTTGCACTCTTGTTAAAAATATTTTTCAAGTGATACAGTTTGTATTGTCACTTCCTCCCACTATCCAGAATTGAAGCCAAAATACCCTGGACAAAAACACTGCCATCTTGCACAGTCACAATTACAACATACACATCCTGGTCTTTGCATGTAAACATGTTTACCGTGTTCACCATCTTACATTATAGCATGTTACCATAGATGTGAAGTTGATGCATTGGCATCAGGTATCTGATTATAAACCAAAGTATTGGACAAACTGAAATCGTGACGATGATGAAAGGTCAGGGGGCTGTCAGCTTATATATGTCATCTTGAGGGTAATGACTGTCTGCAGCCAACTCATCAAGAAATAATTCCTCTCAGCACCTCAAATGTCAAACTAATGGTGTTGCAGCATAAAAAGTCAGAGGGGCTATGACTGACAGATCACTTGACTGTTAGTAATGTGAACAGAAATGCACTTTTTTCCTTTACGATAATAAGTATTTGTCATTTAAAGCCTCACCGCTTTTATTAATTTTTTTCCACAAGCCACATCAGATCACAGCTGACTGCACATGATCGATGCCAGGCTGGATAGACGGCAGGTGTCCCATGATGTCAAAGAATACAGCACATTAGAAATGAACCTCTGAAAATTCATCACTGCCTACTCTCCTCGTTCGACCTCTGCTGATAAAATATGGAATACAGTCATGCACCTGTCACTGAAGAGCCACCGTGTAAGATTTGCTTATTCATGCAGTTATTTTAGCTTTGAAGTTTCACTCTGATTGTCATTTCCTTTTGAAGTCATGATGAATTCAATGTCCTGCTTTAGATTCCTGCTGGAGAATTTTTTTTTTATCTTTGGAGCAGTTGGTCGTGGTTATCTCCCAACCTTGGCCCCACCTGAGAGGACAGTCCTGGGGGTTTAACATTATCCTTTTTAGATTTTGTCGCTGTACTTTATGCTAATAGTGAAATGCAAATGTGGTGCCTGACAACAGTTTTCTGTCACAGGCCTCTCAGGTCTTGCTCAGAGTCTGTGATCCTTATCAAGGTGTGTGCATGTGGGTACGTGTGTGTGAGGGAGCAACAGAGACGGGCAGAGGGAGCGAGAGGGTTTGTAATAGAATTAGGAGTGACTGAGTTCAGTGCCATGCACAATCCTAATCACCTTATTTTAAAAGACCCCGGAGTAATTGCCATGGTTTGCGACTGGGTACGTGCGTAAGCAGCATAGTCTCAATAGGCAAAATGTCAAAGACAGACAAAACCCCCAAAAGCATTACACCCACACATGTTCACTGTTCTTACAGAAGGACACCGTCAAGGACGGACTAAACCAGTGTATTTTTATATTAGAAAGAATTATGTATATGATATGTTAGGGTTTTTTAAAACCACAAATAACATTTCCACGTTTACTTTGCATTGCATTTCATTGGCTAATTTCTCTTTTCATGCTTGCTGCAGCTAAGGGAGAAAAAGCCATATTGCAACTCTGCAGCTGAGTTTTGTTTATGAGTACAGTGCTGGTGTGAAATTCTACATCTAGGGTAAGTATTGTGTCCTGAATTTTTAACCTTAACCTACCTCTGCTTGTTTAAAATGCAGAGCATCTGCTTCTGCATACAAATGCTCCCACAATTTAGTCTCCATCTCCACCTCCCACTAGCTACAGCAAGTCCCAGATGAATGCTGAGGCCTCCCTTTTAATTCACCTATGCACCTGTGTTGGCAATCGCGCTGGTGATTAAAATTTGTATTATTTGCTAGATTACCTTCACCTAAAGGCTGTGCTTAAACATGAGTAATATCCCAGTAGAGCACTTTAAGGGGAGTGTGCCGGCCTCATCAGCAGCAGCTAAAAGCCCTCCCTCCCCTCTTATTCCCTGGGAGCAGGACTTGGTAGCTCCAAAAAGTAGATAGAGCCATTATATTCATGGGGAACAACAGCGGGGCAGTGGAAATTGGAACATGGTCTTTAACATTTCTGACAGAGCGAGTGTCTTAACAGAGAACAAGTTTAAAAACACAAAGAGGTTTAAAGAAAAAAACACCAGACATGACAACGAGTCTCAATCAAGCTAATTCAACATGCTGCTTCATTTAACTGCAGATCACTAGAGGAATAAACATTCATGTTGTGCTGATACAAAGACTTTTCATACAACCTTTCATAAATAGTTCAGACTGATGTATCCTAGCTACACAATGCTCCATGCTGAAAGGTAGCCTCACTCCACAGAGTTGGTGGACTTGGTGTAAAGTTGGTATACTTGCACCAACTGTTAGTCCTCAATAAACTGCAGTACATACGCTGCTCGACTGCTCACACACACTTAACTGGTCCTTCTCCTCAGCCGCATATGCCTCCATAACCAGGCCCCCATCTACCTCACTGACATGCTCCACCACCACATGCCCTGCTGTAGCCTCCATTCCTCCTTACACTCAGAACCAAGCTGAACCAGATCTAACCCCCCCCTCTGGAACTCTCTCACAGAAACAATCAAATCACAGACGACATCTTTACACCAACAAAACCAATACCAGTTTCCCAATGTTTACAGTGTTGTCCAGATCCTGAAGGTTATATTCAGATTCTCCCAAGTCCATTTCACATTTCCTGTTTGTGTGAGTGTGTTTTCTTTCTCCAGTAAAGTAATAACAATGCTTCCATAGCACAAGATTTTGTTTTGGGATCTACAAAACCACCAGTATCTGTAATGGTTCTAGTGAGAGGCCAAACTTACAGTTGAGTTACACCACTGAGTTACATAAACCAATTATTAAAACAAGAACACACATAGAAATGTATTTAAAAAAACAGTTCAATGTACAATGTTGTTTTAATTAATGCCCTAGTTACCATCATATGACTAGGTCAGATGAGAATTGAAACGATAATATGTTTTAACTGGAAACTAGTGATGACATTTCACGCATTAAGACACAAAGTGATTTCCACATTTCATAAACGCAAGCAGGTCTGACAGATGTGTGAAGAGGGGGATGGGATGGGGTGAAAAATAATCATTCTCTCCAGAGAAGGAAGGGACACAGCAGATGTGCTATGTGGTGATATTGTGGAGGGCGAAGACCGACCTGCCATGGTGCAGTATTAAGTGATATTGCATTGTAATAATTTTTGCTGGCATTGTGAGGAAGGTGTAGGATTACCTCAAGGTATGAGACAATGAAGGATTCAAATAACATTTTCTGAAAGCTCCATACGTATTGGCCAAATGTCTGAAAATAACTAAAAAAATACAGTGAGCCATAAAGTTTTGTCTTAACCAACAATGGAAAATATATCGGTGGAGGAGGAGATCATTATTGCAGTTTCTGGGAGTCCGCTTTTGTTCAATGCTTCCTTTAAAGATTACACATTCAAAGAAAAGTGCTGCTTGGCACAAAGTTGCACAAAGTCTTGCAGAAAGTGGTAGTTGTTTTTACACAATGTCAGCTCACAAGCAATAATCGATACATGCGAAAGCCCTGACATGGCTGCAGTAACATGAGAGAAGTGTGGGAGGCGAGTGTCAAAAATGTTTGTCTCTTTGAGGCAGAGTGCATGTCAACTCATGTTAAGTGCAAACACCAGCAAATAGACAAATAAACAATGCCCCCAGACCCCCTGAGCTGGCTTCTTTCCCCTACTTTTTTACTCCATGTGTTTGTCCATGTTTGTGAATAAAGGCTATTAAATGGCCCAACAGTCTGATGGACACAATTTTACTATCTTGTATTCTCCATTTTGTGGATATGGACCTGTCAGAAAAAAACCTCACGTTGTATTTTGGGGTGGAATGTGACCGTGTAACCATAGATTTCCTCCTGTTTTGAATTGACCGACTATATATCTACAAACAACATAACAAGAGTTATTTGTAGCCATTAGCTGAGACATCTTCCGAGTGGTCCACAAACTCTCAGTGATTTTCCTATTGAGCCAATTTGCAACAACCCAACAAGAAGACAAAGCAATGAAGGGATGCAATCAATGATGTGAAATAAATACCATTGTCTAAAAGTGTCTAATCAGCAGGAAAGTGTGTCATACTTTCTTCAGAATAAAATCACTATTTAATCAAAACACTGACATACTGTCATTGTACACATGTGTTATGGCCTAACAGCTACACATAATTCACAAATATAGTTTTTCTTCAGTTTGGTTTAGGTCTCAATAATCCCCTGAAAAAGAAAAATGTATATACTCCACTATGTTCACTGCTCACTTCCTGGGGCAGTTAGCACAGGGTGCACTTATCACAACGTTTTCACAGGATATTCTCCATGGTAATCAGTATGAATGACACCATACATATAAAACGTAGTTATTTGATCCATTGTTAATTTGAAATCATTGATTGGTGTAGCTTTGAGCTTGAGAGAATGATTCATCAATCACAACACAACAGACGTAACGATCCAAAGGTCAGCCTTGTCAACCAGCCCGACTACTGGGACTCCAACTACATTATGTACTGTACGTACTCTGCCTCTGCTTATGTTTTTATGATTGTTTGATTCTTATTCCATGATGCTTTTAGTTTGAAATATATTCATGATTTGATTCATGATGACGCTAATGTTGATTATTTGTAACTGTGAAGCTGTTACCTGGAAACCAGTAGGGTAGAAAGAATGATGATCAACATGAGCAAAAGCAGAAGAAAAGACAGAGAGAGCAGGGGGCACAGGAGCAAGCAGATGGAGAAGGAGACACAGAAGAGGGAAGAAATGGCGAGATGGCAGCGCTGAGGAAGGACGACAGGATGTTGAGGCAGAGAAAGGAAAAAAGAGCAGCAGAACTGCACCAGAAACCACAGGAGATGTTCCACCATGGGAGAGGGGAGTGCGAGGGATGGGTCTAGGGTCAGAGAGAGGAAGCACGACCAGAGTGTGGTGGCACGACAGGGTGAGGAGCTCTGCTTTGTGCACCTGACGGTTGTGTTCATTTCTCCTGGTGAGAAAGATGCTGCATCAGTGGCACACAGAATTAATGACTGGTACCATATGCAAATGTCCCAATTGGCTGGGATTTTTAAAAATTAATTTCCCTCTCCACAACCTCCTTTACTTTGTATTTTTACGAATCTTAGCCCACGGTATTTGGAACTTTTATAAATATCCATCCATTCATCATCTGTACCATTTAGCCTTTGGAGGGTCACAGGAGGGGTAAGAACCAATCCCATCTGAGATTGGCCGAGAGGCGGGATAGCCCCTGGACAGGTTGCCAGTGTATTGCAGAGTTGGCATACAGAGACAAACAACCATTCGCACTCACACCCACACCTATGGTCAATTTAGAGACTGTATGACTGAATTCTTGGAGGAAGCTGCTGTACCTGGAGAAAACCCAGGCAGAAACAGTGAGAACAAGCAAACTCCAAACAGAAAGACCCCAGTCCAACAGGGGTTCGAGTTGTGATTTTCAGTTTAGCTAAGCTATTTATTTATTATGTTTTTAAGTGGGTGCTTGAATTTTAACTGTTAGCCCTCTGTTTTAATATTTAAATAAATTGCTCTCTGATATTCATCCAACACAAATCTCTGTAATCTCATCAGTCACTCAGACTCTGCTCTTGCACCCATCAAACCACAAGAAACTGCACATCAGTTACAAAAAACCAAATTCCCTTTCTCAAACCACCTTACATGTGCATCATGTACTTGAAGCTTCTATGTGAAAGTGCTGTATTTGCAGTGGTATTGATGTTTGATAGTGAACCAAGGTTATGTTGTGATAATATACCTACAGCCAGGCTATTCTAACTGCAGCCATAGCACTGTACAAATCCTTAATCATTACAGTTCCAGCAGTTCCATGTATTTCCTTGGCAGAATGTACTGTATATGACTCATCCAACCGCTGTCATATCCAAGCTATTACCCACACTGAAATGTAGAGAGACATAGCGGGTTGGATTTCCAGGCCTCCTCTTCCTGTAATTGGCAAGACGGCTTCAGCTGTGTCTGACAATAGACGGCTGAGTGAACAGAGGGTTTGTCACTTGGGAGCATTGAAATAAAATGTGAGAAATTTGGGAATAACTTTGCAGTATAAGGTAGATAAGACACATATTGATCACCCTCCATTTGCTTTAACTGCCTCACACTTCAGCAGTATAACCTCAACATATCGTGAGGTATACTGTTGAGTTGAAACACAGTGCTTAAGCTCCAACTGTGTTTATAAGGCACAGGCATCCAGAGACTTCAATGTCACAGTAAGCTGCTGGGGCTCAACAGTACAGTATGTTTTTACCACTTGATAGGAACTTGAAAGAGCCCTAAAAAGTCAATTAAAAAAAGACTAGAAAAACAAACATTGCATTCACTTGTCGATTGTGTTGCTGCAGTGAATATGTACAGTGGTGTAACCTGAATCATATAGAGCACAGCCTATTTTGGGAGTTGACTTTTCTGCTGATGGTGACGGTTGCTCAGCTAGTCTGTTGTTTGGGTTCAAAGGCCACCATATCTCTCCCTCCCCTGATTCGTCTTGCATGGATTAAATAAGCTCCGTCTTTGACCGTCCGTCTTTATCACCAAACTGTGCTGTGCTTGCATCTGCACAAAGTAGCACCTTGTGTCTTGCTAAAGAATCTTTTTTTTTTACTAAGCTATGAAGCTGTTACAACATTCTCTGATCAACTGTAGTCTTTCACTTCAAGGTAAAACAATACCTGCTGCCAGTGTGAATTGGCTTTTTCATTTGCTGCGTGTAGTACAGGATGCTTGATTTTAATATAGAGTAGTGTACAAGTGTTGCCCTATGTTATTGAAGCTTTTAACATGCAATGTATGAGTGCAAATTAATACTGTCAGACGTTCAGTCTAATGGATTTGACATTGAACTGTCTGTGCTTTCTCTGCTGTTGAACACATGCGGAAATCTTGAGGCCCCAGTAAATTGCTTCCCTTGGTAAATCCATCATCCACTGATTCCATCTAAATCCAGGCTTTTGGTCTAGTGCTAGGGGAGTTCATGCCCTTTCACATTATTGTTAGTGCAGTGATTGCTCCATGGTATGTGATGATTGGCCCTATTGAAGATGACAAAAACAAATAAGATTTTATAAATAATTCACATATCAAACCGAAACAGGATCTGACTGTTTTAAATTAAGGTTTATTAATCCACTGTGTATATTATTATGTGGCAACAATGTGATGCATAATCACCTTGGGGAATTCAGACAACCTTAAGTTGGAGAATGCACAAGTTAAACCTTGAGGCTGCAACAACAGAAGGATCTATTGGTTGTCACTTGTCAGTCAAGAACATAAATCTGAGGCTATAGAGGAGACAACTCTACAGCGGAAGACTGGAAAAATGTCAATAACAAAACTGTATTCTTTCTTCAGTAGCCTACTACCCGCATACAATCACCTGTGTTGTTGCTGATGTTATGCAGGCAGTAGGGTCAGAATCTGGCCTCAGCAGCCTAACTTTGGGTTGTGATGTATTGTAGTCACGTAAACATGAAAATTTTGTGAAATCCATGTCATGAAAAAATGTAACTGTTCCAAAAGGTCCACATACTGGACTTCTCAGCTTTCTTGCATATTTATATGTGAATTAAATTAGAAACATGGCCTCATACCATGATGTAAAATACAATTACACAAAATAATAATTATACTATTATACCAATAATACCATTCCAAACCCAGTAAGGACCAGAGGATAAGGTCATTTAAACAATCTCAATGAAAATCCTGTATAAAGACTTTCAATAAACCCCATTGTCAGAAAGTCTCAACCTTATCTTATCTGTTATGTTCACGTGGGTAATAAAAAGATTACAATTCAGTGTTTTGAAATTGAAATGATGGCTAAAACACAAAACACCCTCCACCAGAAGTAGTCTATGTGGACTTAATTGTAGATTAATCTTTATAATAAAATGCCTACAAATAACGACATCTTATTTGATTCAACCCCCAGCCATGACCACTGTATTTAAACTACATTTTGGACATTAGCATGCTGTTGTAAAAAGCATGAAATTGGCATTCACAACCATATTAACATAAAATTACTGTTATCTAGACTGACACATGAGGCACATGCTGAGACACATGCTCACTACCTGATGATTTCTATGAAATAGGTTGAGAAAAGGTATTACTGTAGGAAGATGTGGTCTCTTCCAATTACAGCCTCATGTGTGAGTGGTCTGCAGCCCATCCCAGAGTGGTGTTACTTTTCTTTCTATCTACCGCAACCGCACAGCCAAATCTGACCACCGGCCACATGATCAGCTGTTCCTCATGGAATCGATCGATGTATATGTCATGACATACACCCAGTCAGCAGTTTAAGTGCAACTATCCAACACTAATACAGTCTAATACAACAGTACTCTAGCAAATCCTCCCTCCATGAAGGTTATAATGGCCAAATCTTTATTGAAATTGCCTCAGAGAGGTGTTGATTCAATTGTATGGTGATTTGGAGGATGCATCTTGTGTTGCTGTTGAAATGTATTATACAGGGAGATGCCCTACTCTCTAAAAACAACTATAACTCTCAGTTTTCAGCACAAACAGGACATTATAACCTTCATGAAGGGAGGATTTATTGCACGACTGGTTTATTAGTCTGCATTAGTTTTAGCTTGTTGTTCCCAATAAACGGCCAACTGAGCATATCTGTAGCAGACTGCCAGGAATCGACAACATTTTCTTCCTTGGGTTTACCGATTTTCAACACCATGACAGGAAGCAATAGTTCCATCGTGTCTTTGGGTTCTACTTATGGCGGTAACATGTCATATTGTTCACTGAATGAGAAATAGATGTACAGTGTGATATCTGACCAATCTCATAAACTGTACCTGCACAGAAATATAGATGATGTCAGTTTGTTCAAATTAAAGTCACCAAGATGAAAATCAACAGACATGATACTGGTACGTAGCCAGCATTTCAAAATGAGCTGCTACTCTGTGCCTTTCATGACAGAGATAACAATATTACTTTGGATCATACTGATGCCACGTGTTTGTTTGTATTCGCCGCAAGCCACATTGACTTAATTCCTGTTGTGCACCTTTGCCATCTCAGGACAACAGAGCTGTCGGGAAGCCAGTGTCTGGCCATGTTTCATATCAGCTGATCTAGCACAGCTATGGTGTGTTTGCAAAGCCTGCCCTGTGAGAATGATAAATTGAAGTGATACATGTGTGGTCTCACCTGTACGGCTCAGGAGTCTCTTGGGTGAATAGCTGTTCTCTGTTTGTGTGTGTGTGTGTACTCAACCTGTCTTTTCTCCTGGGGGGAGTTGGGTGCTGGGCTCAGTGGGGCCTCGGGGAAGACATTATCGCCCACCCATCTATCCCCATGGGTTGTAGCTCCCTACATCTCTGCCAGAGGGGCTTGAATGTCATTTGTTACCCCTAGCATCCGACATGTCTTTCTACAAACTTGATTCTTTATTGTGTCTATTGATCATTTATGTTGTTTCACATTTTCTTACCCAGTATTTTCAATACACTATTCTTAAAACTGGAATATAGTGTACTGTGGCATATGTACCAATTTCTAATTTTATAATATGTTCTATTATGATTAATACAATTTCCATTGTTGTTGTTTTTATTTATTTATGATTGTCTGCATCTCACATTACTAATAATTATTAGGCTACACTAAAAATGAAAACAGCATTATTAAGACCCTATTAAGCCAATATTAAGAAAAAAACTACTCCAATATGATTGTGTTGCAGCTCAACTCCTCCACTCATATTATACAGAGATATACTATAATGCTGTTAAGAGGACACCTTGTAATCCCCCTTCTGCTTGTTTACATTGAACCAAACTAGCTGTTATAAAGCCACCCCAGTGTGTGATTTTAGGAATTAGAGGTGTGATGAGTAACACAATAGTTTTGGCAGTGTGTTAGCTGCAGGTATTACCAAGACATTTAGAGAACTGAACATGAATCAGGTCAAAATCTAGTTCTCTTGTTTTTGCTGTAGAAATATATTTTATACAGACGACACTATTGATCAGGGGTCACAAAAAGGTGGACGGTGGTCTGGATCTGGACCCAGATGCCGTCTTATCTGGATCAAGACCTATAACTGATGAATACACTTGATGCCACAAAGCCAAGTGAATCTGTGAATTCTGATGATGATGTTTGTATCTCACTCCCCATGGAGAGAAAAGAGGGGGGAGAGAGAGAAAAGTAAGAAACATATGGTGTGCTCTCAAAAGAGAAAAGTAAACAGGACTGCATAGTATATAACATGCTCATTCTTTCAATGGGTCTTTCAAAACCAGTAGATCAAAAATGTTCAGAGTCCATTGTGATTGTTAAAAGCAGCAATGTCAACCAACAGTTCACCATTCCAGCCCAGACAACCTAGAGGTCACTTCTCTCACTGAACAAGAAAAGTGGTGGTAGAATATAAGAGGAAGAGAAAAGCTGGTTTAGAAAATGTTCAGTTGATAAGATGTTAAAATTGTTATAAATTTGGTTGACACTGAAAATGAGTTCACCAAAAAAGAAAAGGGGAAACATAACTGCTTGATTTAATGTGTATAAATGCTTTCTGTTGTATAATCTGTATTTTACTTTACAAAAGAGAATTTCTTTTAAAGTTCTTTTTATAATCCCTACACTTGAATATGAAAACTTACCAATATAATTGTGAGAATATTGATTATTTTCTCTCTCTGGACCTCTCTGAATTTTAATTTAATGCCCCTGCTATAGAAGGTTTGAATGAGGAAATCAATGGCTTGTTTTCAAAATGGACAAGGCTGCTTTGATTGCTGCGATCGAAACTAGCAACAACACAGAGCCTTCTTGAGATAACTGTCTGTCTGAACCTGTCTGATGCTAAAGACAGCACCATGCCCTTAAATAGTAGGACTCTGATGTCCTGCAGGCTGTTCACAAAGAACCATAACCTGCCTACGACTTCACGATATTTTGTCTGGAGAAAACTACTTGACCAGCCTCTGTTTCGAGCTATGCAGGCAAGATGTCTTTGCTGTGTCAGACGAGGACGTTCTGTTAACCAAGGACATAAAAACAAGCTGCAGGCTGTGTACAATAATATGAGCACAAGTAGACACACAGTTCTACTTCCTTGACCCCCCTATGGAGGATAGACAATGAAAGATGCCCTTACAGGCAGAGATGGTGGAACTTGAGAATCAAGGAAATGCTGCAGGTGCAGGTGCAGGTCCAGTGCCCATCAGAGCAGAATAGCTGGAGGAGATTGTGACCTAAAACCTATAACAAATTACTATAATAATAATTTAAAAAAGATTAATTTGGGGAGTCTTAGGTAATGGCCTGTTTCTAACATAGTGCAACACACAGATTTAAAACTTGCCAAGATTCACACAAATATGTAACACAGAATCTACCCAAGCTGGATGGTTTTGGTATTTGCAGCTTAGATAGATTTGGAGTCCATACACACAAAGACATAGAATGTTTTCTTAAAATGTATTTATCCGTGTTAGCAAATTAAACAAACTGTAAGCAAATTTCAAGTTGTTTATAGTTGGTGCAAGTCAATATTTCAGAGTTCATTTGCACCATTCGTAGTATTTTTGTACCACAATTTTTGCATTTGCAGTTGTTTTGGTGTTTTTATTTGTGAACAAGTTGCAAATATTATAATAATTATATAATATTATAATTTATATGTAATCAATTCGGTGTGCTGTTCCGAATATCTCAAGAGTCTTGAAGTAAGTTTAAGTACTTTGGTAACATTTGGAGGAAGTTTTATTAATAAATACAAAACAAACTAAGCTGTTTAAGATGAATAATTCGAAACAAGTAATCTTTAAATCGTCAGGATTGAGCCCAAGCCCGACATAAAACTGAGGTAAAGTTGTGATATCATGCGGTGTTATTTCTACGCCTGGTCTACAACCTCTCCACACGTTTGACCTTAAACGTCTCCATCCCACAAGTTTGGACACTTCAACTTGACAGTGTAATAAGCATGAAGAGGACACCGGCAGCTATTAATCCTGTTGTGTCACTCACTGTCATGTGAAAAAAGGGTTACTGATGCCTGATGTTAGACAGCAGGGATTTCAGGCCATACAGAGGATTTAAATCAGAGCCTTGTTATTGAAGCCCATTGATTCACTGTCATCATAATCTCACCTCAGCAGAGCGCTGAGCTCCTGTTACAACACATTTGGAGTTGTTTGTTTACGCAACGATTAGCCCATTGGGTGCATAGATGACAGAGGGGGCCTGAACATTACTGTACATATCTCACAGTGGGGTCCAGCTTGTTTTCTTATTCACATGAATCCATTGTACCTGGAGGATGAAGAGATCATGTAATATAAGGTTTTCAAATAGGGCATTGTTCTGTTATCCATTACACAGCTAGCATGCTTGAAATTCAAATACTTTCCAGTGCTCAGTGGTCTCTTGGTCTAAATAATAATGGATCCTATTATAGCCACTAGTTTCCTTGATACACATTACGGGAATAAGAAATGACTCAGTGTGCTGATTTCAATAATGCTCTGTACACTTTAGAATATGCAAATATTCATTTTGACTAATGCACTTCTTTTTGATGATTTACACATGCTGATACAATAGTCTACAAGCAGTATGATGTAGCGTTTTAGAAGATGAATCTATGACGTGAATGGATGCTGAGTTGTACAGAATCAGGTTGAATATGAGAAGCAAGCGAGTATGTTATCTCTTCTAAAGATGGATAGATTTGAAAATAGAGCAAAGTGATAAAGTATGTCGATGCTTTGTGATATGCAGATGTTAAAACATCCCCCACCCAACCCAAGCCTCTCTAAGAGCGGCACATTGTGCATGTAAGCAGATCTGTCCCCTGTGGATGGAACTCCCACAGCGACCTACAGGCTTTTATTCCTGTTTGAACAGCATTTATGTCTCTTTCTTTGCCTTTCGTCACCAACCCGAGCCAACCCCGTCCCCCCATTTCTTCCAGTGTCAAATCATATTTTACTCAACATGATAAGACATAAGATTATATTCAATCATTCTGACCTCTCTTTGATTCAGGTCCTGTCCAGGATGGCGTGTAGGCTGAGAGGGGGTTGATGGGTAGCAAGTGGCGTACAAAGTGTTGTGGATATGCGGCCTGAATGCATGAAGACAACGTGCCTGCTCCATTACCCCCTCTGTCACATTCTGTTTCTTACATCAAACTGATAGTGAGACTCTTTTGGCTATGAGACATGTAGGATTATGCACTCTGCCAAGATGGACAAATAGAGCAGACAGATCTGTTATGCTTGGTTATCAGGGGGCTTGGGTTCTGTCAAAACATTGCCTCATCTACTTATGAACTCCTCCAGACAGTTAGTTACCACTCTTATCCAAAGAATGTTGTTTAGTCTTAAAGCACCCAGTGCTGCATGGACAATGCTTTCTGGCTACTTTAATGAACCGCCAAACTGAATGCATATTTGCATGTGTTGTTGGTTGTCTTTTTATAAGGTTGATCTGAGCTTTTCTGATCTTTGTTTGGTTTTAGGTTATTTCTTATGCATAATAGTTCATGTGCATGCTGCTGCATATCCCTCCCTGTGAAACAGATAGCCCACCTCAGAGTCCAGCTTGAAGTGTTCAGGGGAAAGAGACCTTCCAGAATTTCCTCCAAGAAAGTCAATGATGGTCTGGCTTATCTGAGGTGAACAGCCACGACATGGCTGTTTACCAGCTGTAGTAGCCTTTATAACATTAGCTAACTAGCTGTTTCAAATATTATGAATTTGTTCACCAAATGTTGCTTAAGCTTGTTGGTTTACTGGCAACATATCATAACAATATTAGCACAGGCTTATTGTTGAGCTGGCTTGTACGCATCCTTTCTGATAGTAAATGAACACATATTAATTGTGGCCAGCATATAATTTGGTGCTCTAGTGCAACACTTAGCCAATACGTTATATTTAGCCCTTAAGAGCCCTTGACCTCCACATTTCCAGTGATTGTCCTCAAAAAAAAAAAACTAAAAAACAAAAACAATTTCTCATAACAAAATAACCAATCACTTTTTTAATTGAAGTATAATAAATTAATTTATGATATACTCATTAATTTAATCTTATTAACATTTGCCCTGAAGGAATGACATTGAAAGCTCTTGGACGAACCTGATTACTTGAATTTTGAATTACCTTACATTATATTCTAATCGAGACTGGCATAGTATTTTCAGAAGCAATCAAACCTGAATACTATGAACAGAACCAGCATTTTAAATATTTGAAATTCAAAAGAAACATCAGTAGTGCGTTTTGCTTTCAGCAACCGTTGCACATGACAAATTGTTTGATGTATTAGTATTCTACATGAAAGTCACTCTTCATCCAAAAAAGACCAGCGTTGTCTAGTATCGAACCACCAGCCTTAATGATGTATTACTCCTCCCCCTCCCTGCAATTGTGACAGAGAACACCTTGAACAACAGTGTGTTTGTTACCGGACGTTCCCAACATTAATCATGGCTGTGAAAAGACGTGCTCAGTGCCTGCTTCAAGTATGTGATTGCCTCCATTCTATAAATATAATTACATTTCAATCAAATTGCACAATATTAAAAGTAAAATCACTGTGGGTGTTCTGCAGGGAGAACAATGGGTTAGCATTGTGATGTTTTTGTTTTCATTGGTTGTGTTATTTACATCCTTTAGCAACAGTCACCAGTGATTCAGTCAATCTGATTTGAAGTCCACAGTGTACTAAGGATGCTAGTGTTTCTCAGGTCTTTAATAAAATGTCTCAATAAAACTCTAAGTGATTGAAGAGAGAGAGAGCATGACATTTAGACCTGGGAGAGGATGTGGAACACCCAACCGTATCCTTAGCTTTGATCTACGGGGGGTTGAGAGCAGACATGTTGGTCTTCCAGTTAGTCAAGTATGTCACTACAGAGGAATAAAAAATGGCTGAAAAGATGCTTTAAGTGTCTGCATAAATTATTCTGACAGCAAATTCTTCAAAAGATTGCTGAGGTGATTCCAGGATAGAGCTTGTCTTTTCAGTGCTTGAAAGAGCAGGTATAGTTTCAAACAGAAACAAAATCTTTCAAAAGTTCTCTCTGCTGCAGGGGAACATCACGGTTCTGTCTGCCGCCAGATGAAAGAAAAGCAGCAGGGTTTCGATCTAGACTTAGCGTGCCACCAGGAGTAAACCAGGCCATTTCTCCAAAGCTCATGTCACCCAAGAGATTAATTGGTTTGGGTGTGCTTAAGGTATTACTGATTGGCTCTTATGAACACTGAAGCCTTTATCTCATTGGCTCAGGTGCTGCTCTGGGTAGAATGAAAGACTGAGACCTTTCAGCAGCCCTGCAGTCTGATGCCATATCTGACGAGCCTTTAAGGGAGAATGCTTTGTCTCTCATGCCTTCTCTTCATTTTCAGTTGCTTTGTTAGTGTCTTAAACGTAAACTGTTGTGATGTCATTATTTTAGCTCTGGTTGATTATCACCTAACCATCACACACACACACACACACACACACACACACACACACACACACACACACTCCGATACAACATACCAATTAGCTTAGTTGTCATGCTACGTTTATACTGCTACTACTACAGCAGCAGAAATGTCTTATGAAGCTTCTAACCTCCTTGGCAAGACTATAATTATCCTGAACCATTGGAACCACTGAGACAGCTGGGGCTGAAGCAACTGAAGCATAGCAGTTCAAACAGTGTGTGTGTGAGACAGCCGAGGGGCAGGAGAGCATGGAGGTTGTCTCTGAATGGTGACGTGGTTCAGGGGTTTCGTTTTAGTTTTAGAATACGTATGAGAATGAGCACAAGATTCCCACTCACGTGTGTTAACTGGTGGGGTGCGGCAACCAACCTTTGATTAGAAGGTGTTGACATTTTCAAATATATATATACATATTTTTATACTATGCAAGCATTTACCCTGCAAGGTCCAAGTTATGAGCAACATGTTCAACACATAAATATAAAAATATAATAATAATAAATGTGCTATTAAAACCAGCATTTTGCCATATAATTTAGTGTACAGCTCAAAAAGAACATATTTGAGTGTGCAACATCTCTTTTAACATGTGTTAACATCTATTAGGTTTGTAAACGAGTCAGAGTTGACTAATGTTCTGATATGAGAGGGCTGCTATATTTGCAATTATTATATTCTGAAATAAATTACTCACCAGAAAATAAACAGGATGTGGTTAATTTACTGTTCACAGATGAATGTTTTTTTATATAGATTGTAGCTCTGAGTTGTATAAGTTGTATAAATCTTACATTGTTGACATCCATGTTTATGATAGAGGCGGCCCTCCTTTAAAATATGACCATGAATAACTGAAACGCCAATAAATAATCCAGTAACTAGCAGGCACATTATAAAGTGTAAGTTATAATGCTAACATCGCAGCATGTACCATTCTGTTTGTTAAATAAAGAAGAGCTGATGTTGTTTTTAATATGTTTATAATCTGACATATCATATTACACATTTAACAAAAATGTGATGATTCAAGAAAGGGAGATAGAGCTGAGAGAGACAGATAGCAAATAGCTTAAACTAAAAATTAATAATGATTATGTCCACTACAACCCATTATATTATGGCTGAGCATACTTTTGTGAATGACATTTAAAAAGAATGCAGTAGGGGTCTTCGGGTCGGAGCGCAGAAGGCCTGGTGTTCAAGTACAACACTTTTCATAGACATTGTGATGTATGGGATAGTAAAGCAAGAAATTACGTTCAAGGAATCCTATGAATTGGAGACCTCGAAATTGCCCGTAGGCACAAATATGAGCATGAATGGTTGTTTGTCTCTGTGTGTCGGCCCTGTGATGGACTGGCGACCTGTGCTGGGTGTACCCTGCCTCTCCACCCAATGTCTGCTGGGATTGGCTCTAGCTCCACTGCGACCCTCAAAGGATAAATGGTGTAGATAATGGATGGATGGACATTTTTATTTCAAGGGGCACAACAGCCTTGTACACATGAGGATGGTAATGTGTGAGAGTTACTATAAAAAAGGCCATTATAGCAACAGTGGGCTTAAAACAAAGTACATCATAGGGTTTAGGCAGAATTAAACTTTAAAACTTTAAACAACATAAAGTAAAAACCTGTAGGAATGTCTGGGTCTGTAGATGTACAGCTTTTTTAAAAGACATTACAGTTAATGATCTGCATAATCAATATTTTTTGGACCTCACCATTACTTACCGTCAGTACGTGAAGTAAACAATACATTTAGTTTAGTAGTAGTTAATGGTAGCTAATCATACATCCAATTGGCCTCTAAGTTGACGATACCTGATGAATGCAGAACAACTGCCCTTCAATTTAAGATACTTTCCACTAATTTGTGTGCAGTTGACTACTCAGCTAGCAAGACGATTAAAAATATAATTATTATTGTAATCAAAGCATTTGAGTACTATTTATAGCTACATATATTGTTGTATAATGTTAAAAGTATTTTTAATTTATTGTAAAAAGTGTATATCCCCTGTCCTACCTTTACAATTTTGGTGGTGGGAAACTGAAAAATTGCCTCAAATATACCCCAGCACAATGCAACCAACTTGAATCTTCACCTTAAATTCATACTTACCAACTCTAGCTCTTAACCTCTTACCAAAAATTATGAATTATAAATAACTGGTATAAATTGTTGATGTCCTCATACCCCATTGGAAAGGTGCCCACCATTGTTATTTTACATGAATTACATTGTAACAAGTTTTTATTTTATTAACATGTTTTATTTTTTATCTATATCCTATGTAAAGCACTTTGAGCTGCATTTCTTGTATGAAAGGTGCAAAAAAAGTTTGTTATTGTTATTACCAATAACAGAATTATAAGGTATAACCACTATGCTGCTCCATCCTGTTGTATTGCATGTGTATAACATTATAAATAAATATAGCAATCACATATGCCAGTTTGTCTGGAAGTTTCCCAACTGGGGGAAGAAGTAACAACAAATAGAAATGAATGTGATACACATTTAAAAGAATGAAACGAGGGAGCTCTGACAGCAAAAGTCAACACTGATACTAGTTTGACAGTTTTTTGCTGTTCGAATTTTGTATTATCATGTCCATATGATTAACATGCATCATTACTGACAAGTTATGCCCCATGGGAAATTAGCTAATGGTACATTTTAGGGTCATTAGGAATGTTTACCACAGGATGCCTCTTCCTGTAGAAGCCTCCTGTGTTGTTTGTGTTACCCCACAAGAGAGATATAAATTCTCTGCCTCCCTTGGTCTTCATATCTTCATGAATGCGTGCTGAGATTATTTTGAACCAGGGCTGTATTAGGGTGCCTCAATTGAGAATCATTGTCTCTCGTCTGAATTGAAGATTCTTCAAAAAAGAATCCTCACCGTTCTCTATGTAAAGAAATCCAACCGAAAGGTTTTGAACATGGAATACAATTACCACACTTATAGAAGTAACACACACTACTTAACCTTAAATTGTGTATAACTTGACTCGTTGTCTGCTAGACACCACCCTCACACACAATGTGGACAAAAGTATTTGGACATGTCTAGTCATACCAATACCCCTAATGATAATAAATACATACAGATGGAATCTTTAGATGGACATGGACTGGAAACTTGTCATTGCAATTCTGGCAATTGTCTAATAAAAAGTGTGAATAAACAATAGTTCAAAAGCTTTGCCATGCAAATCCTTGTAGTACAAAAACCCACTGTGTTTTAGCAAACCCTAAACAACAAGCAAATCCGAGCAGCACACACTGGCTTTGTGTTGATTGTATGCTTGATACCGTATGTGGATATGTTGTAATGGATAGATTTGTCAGAACAAACACTCTTTTGTTTGATTTACCTGTAAGGTATTTGTGAAAGGGAATGAGACAGACATTTTTCCGTGACTAGGTTCTCTCTTCACAAGTGCAGGCTCTGAGATGTGTCAGGTATTGACCTCTACATGGTGAAAGTCACAATGCGAAAAAAAACCCGTCAGCCATCGCCATCAGAGCCTGACAATAACTGTAATGAGCACTTTAAATGTTCATCAACTGATGTGAGTGTGCTCAAATGTTCCATTGGCAATATGAGGTGGGGACTGAAAAAGAGCTGTATACAGGAATCGTTACTGATGATCAGGCTCCTGAATGAAAACCATCAACCTCCCTATTTGATACTTGTATGCGTGAGGAGACATTAGGCCATATTTGAATGGGTTCACCAAGAGGGCATTTGTTGAGACCACAGGACAGCACAGGTCTCACAAAGACACGCTCACATTCAGAGGATCAAAAGGAATCCAAAACGACCAGTTCTATCAAATTTGCCAGTGTTGCCATGGAAGACCAAAATACTTCAATAACCTATTACAGAGACACATGCAAATAATCAGTAGAGCATCATCCAGATTTCTACTTTGTTACAGTGACAAAAAAGCATTAAAGTATATTCAAAGTACAAAACACTTGACCATGTTCCCTGGTGGGAAGCCAATGAGAGATCTCATTGCTGGTTGTTAAGCTGTGGTGCCAGCACAGTGGGAGATGGAACTGGGGGGACTGAATGGGATATTATGGGCATCTAATGCATTGCACCATCCCTGTGAAGCTCACTGCTGGCAGGGAAGAGAAAGCAGCTGATGACACCTGTCACAGTGGTAGCGCATGCAGCACTACATGTCCAACAGTGGGGTTAGCAGTGACAAGGTCTGCACTGCGCAGGAAACTGAGGGAGCCAAACTGGGAGAAAAAGCAGCGACAGATAGAGAACAACCAAGCACACACACACAATGGAACACAGTAATGTAGGAGCTCTGGCAGCAAAAGCCAAAAGCTGTTATGATCCTGTCATTCAGTCAAGACCATGAGCTGAAAGAAGCATCATCACAATTGGAAATGACTGTGCTAATCAATTAAGAGACACAGCTGCAAATGTTCTATGTTGTCTTATTTTTCTCTGAACTATAACTGACAGCATTGTTTTGGTATGATGTGTCATTTGGTGATGATTAGAGCTTGACATGTAAAGACCTTGGTTAAATAACAAGTAATCAGAGATAAATAAGGTGTGTTTTGTTTTTTTCCCCTCTCTTATCTGGTAACAACAATGACAAAGAGATCCAAGCCTCTTTGGAAAAAGCCCTTACCTCTGTGTCATTCACATCAAGTGCTTTGGTTGGGGGCACCCTCTCGGTTGGGATAAGGTTATCTTGAATGGAAGAAATCCTGGGAGAGGGAGTATTGATCCAACCCTCTATATTTCTCTCAAAGCTCTACCTTGACCATAAAATGTTTGGAGGAATACTGTCATTGCCTCTCTTTGGGGTTTAGCGCAGAGCTCTCTGGAGAAACTTTCCATTGACTTTACTTATTCCATATTCAGTCTCCCCTCAGGCCATATCATAAATGTCATCATATGCAAAGAAGGATTTTCTGAATGCCTGGCTGTATAAATGGAGCTGAACACTCAGGGCTGTATCTCATAAAATGACCTTATCACCTGGCGCAGCACTGACTTAACTCTAAGATATAACCTTGACATTTAATTTATTATGAATCCAGTGATACTTACCTTACGTGTTTTGCTGTGGTGTAAAACAACCGCTGTCATTCATGGAGACTGATAGAAATGACAAATGAAGTGAAACCAACTCTCCTGTGTTTCATGTTTCCAGTGGGTGGCTAGTGATATGTATTTTACGAAAAAAAACCCAGATAATTTGGTGACAAACATATTGCATTTCTATAATAAAAACCCTGTGCTCGTCCGCCAGCGCAAATTCTTTATTGTGAAACAGCCACAGGGTCATATGTGAAATAACAACAGTCTTGATACAGCTGAAAGGGATCAGTAAACAGCAATATAAGTCTAATATCTGAGGAGCACAGGAGGGAAATAAACAAAAGGGTTCAGGTAGAAGCAACATAAGCACTAAATACAGCAAGAGCTGAACACAAAGTGACAAACAAAGGGTCTTCTGCACAGAGTAACCACTGATGACAGAGGGGGAAATGGGTCGGCCCAGGTCAGCCCTGCAGTGTAGCAGAGCCGCAGCATATTGCTTATTCTCTGTAGTTAGGCTGTAGTGGAAATGCATATCATCATTGGTGCAACTGAATCAGACCAAAGTGGGCGGTAGAGAAACATGTTATTAGCCAACCACCATATCACCTCTAAAATCAATCCTAACTCTTTAGCTGTGCCGCAGGCTTGGTTTTACAGATGAGAATGAAGGTCCAGCATATGGTCCACCACTTAGGTCTCAACCAGCATTTTTAACATTTACAAGGTGGTGATGGTGGTGATTGTGACGGGGTGTAACATGAAAAACACATTAAATATGGCAAAAAAAAAAACTGTTGTTGATGAAAACTGTACTAAAATGTTGAATTGTCTAAATACCCAAAGTCACAACCGTCTGACAAATTTAGTTGTTTTGTCTCATGTGTGTTTTGTCTTATGTTGCAGTGGTTTATAAAGTTGTATATAAATTATGTTTCTATGTGTCGGGTTGTTGGTTTATGTTTGGTACTAATTAGCAAACATTAACAACAGCATTTTTAACAATGTTATTCAGAGAGTGTTAGCATGATCATTAGCATTTAGCTCAAAGCACCTTGTCACTATAATGAACTCTGTGTCACTGATGTCAAAATTTGAAAATGTATGGGTTTATTTCATCAGCCCGAGAAAGAAATACTATGATATAAAGGGCAACTGGCAAATACAACTACACTAATAAAATGTTGCAGTAAATCAAAGCCAGCCCTTTACACTGTATGGCATGTTTTCTTTGAGTAGTAATTATGTAACATGCACTTTAGTTGTAAGATGAAATATGCATTACAAATATGGAAATGTTACTTCAAAAAGCATGGCTGGGTGCTGAAAAACACTGGGTTAGAACATAATGGATGGGACTCTGAGACAACACTATGACATCTTAAATTATGAATACATTTTAAAAACCAAGACAACAGAGAAAAAGACATCTGATCTGCCTTGCAAATTGGACATATGAATCAAATCTGCATCTCTTATCATGGAACTAGCAAACAGTGTGCCGACATACAATGTGACTTTCTGTCAGTGTAACCAAGCCACAGATCCCCAGATTATATTTCAAGGATTTCCCCATGGTAATAGACCAGAGACTCAAGAGAATTTCATATGGAATGCTGTATTCTACCTGACCTTGAGAATCACAGTAATTTATTCTTAGCTTTCCAAGGAACTGGCACGGAGAATGATATTAACATCTGCTGGGTCACAAATCACACAGACGAGTGTGATGCCACCCGTGATTTTCTTGCATGAGATGTATCTAATTGAGATAATCTTGTAGGGGGGAGTGTGACTGTGCTAAGCTGACAGAACAAAGTGAAGCACAAGCTTAGTAATAAGGATAGTCAATTCTTAAAAATGTCAATATTTTATCTAAGTGAATTACTAAGTTTTCCAGTTATTTTGTTTGAGTTTCAAACACACCCTACAACGTGACAATCATATAGGTTGTTTGTCCATACCCTCTGATATGTTCTGTCAGAGCATCTCCTGAAACAGCGCCCCTAAAATGGCAGGCATTCAGACCTTTGGTTACAGTAATTAACACATGGAGTCTAACAGGAACAACATATCGCACATTTATCACCATGTTTGCAATAAATAACGCACAGCTATGATTATGGGAAGGTCAAGATATGGTTCAAGTGCTTATTTTCATGTCATTCAGAGAATTCTTTACAGTGATTCATATTCACAATTCTTTATTCATATGTTTAGAGCTTTTATGTAAAACCTTGATAAAACAAACTTACTGACTTATCTACTAAATGCATGTTCTTAAGTGAAGTGCATGCTATCTTGTTTTTAAAACATCAACAACAACATTTAATTCAAACTTACCAGATAAATGAGCACTTGAACACATATCAGTGTGATTGAATCACCTTATATGACAGAAAACACGTGTATTTTGACTTTTCAGGTTGCCCCATGATTGAGTGGCTTTGGCAAAGCACAGACATTGACCACAAAATATTAAATTTGTCAGACATATCATGATTGATTCCCAACTACAACCCAACAAGCCCCACCCCAACTTGTTGCAGATACTCCAGATAATGAATGAAAGATTCTTCAGTATGATATCATGATTTTCATGTGAGAATAATTTTATCTTAAACATAAATGCTCAGCTTTTTTTCAGACGACATTTCTTATTATTATCGTCATTACCTAGAAGAAAACTGTCATATTATTGGCTTTTTTGTGAAAACTTCACAACCTCAAATGACCCATCATGGCCGCATTAAGTACTTCATTAGGGGTTATCTGACTAATAAAATATCCTACCAAGTGTACGATGTTGCTGCAGTGTCCTTTCTGACTATATGAAGCTCATGAAAATTTATGTAACTGAAAAACTAACTACACAACCCATCAGGCACCGGCCATGACTTTGTAGTTAGATAAACTATGACCTCCATTCCTGAAATAATTAGATGGACCAAGGTTATGCTGTAAATCAGATCAGCTACAACAGACTGTGTACCATTTGAAGTGTTTCCTCAAGGCTAATTTTGCTTCTCATTCCTCTACCATCAGTTCATGACTGCTCATCACAGATAAGTGTGAGCCAATGGAGCTGTGTTTCCAAAGAAGCCACTGAGCGTGCCTAATCCTATTTTAAAGAGCTCAACTGGGGGAAAGCTGCCTGATATCCACTCCAGCCAGAACCAAAGCCTGGAGATTCTGGTGCTCCACTAGACCCTGCAGATCTGGACCGGAGAGACTGAAGAGTAGCTGAACGGCAAGATGCAGATGGTCTCACGGGCGATTCAGTGGGTGCCACGGTGGAGCTTCACTGGAGGCATCAACAGTCTAAGTTGTAAATACATTATGTGTGGTCAACACTGGAGGCATGGATGGGATCATGGAAGGCACAGATGAGGTGGGGGAAAAAAAGATAAACTGTACTTGCGGCAGAAGAAGGAAAGAAAGGACAAACAGCCAAGGCCAATTAGACGAAGACAGCGGCGGTGGCTGGTGAGAGAGTTAGAGGGTGGCTCTGTTTACGTCTTTCATTATAGTCGCCCTCCTGAAAACCACATTTCATATCATATATTATGCAGTGCTAGCATAGCAGGCTTATGTTAAAGCTACGGTTATTCATGTTTTATATTAACAACATATTACAGATTCAGTGTGTAAGATTTAGGTGAAAGGGATCTATTAGCAGAAATTGAATATAAAATAATTCTAGTGATGTTCCAATAGTGTGTTTCATCTAAATTGTACAAATTGTTGTTTTCTTTACCCTAGAATGGGCCATGTATATCTAAATACTCTCTATGGAAGCTGCAATGTTTATTACAGTAGCCCAGACTGGACAAACTAAGCCTTTGAAGGTTTCTGTCACAAAGGAGATTTCATAATTTCTAATAAAGAGACCTACAGCAGAGATCTTTTCAACAAGAAAAGAAAAATACAAACTCAATGCACACATTAATCAAAACATCATTGGAGTCTTCAGCATTTGGGATTTTGTAAATATAGTAGTGCCCAGAGGAGCAATCTTATTGACTTTGCTGATTAAAAAGAATCTAATTAACTGTGGTACACACTAAACAAGATGGCGTCTGCTGGTTTTGTGCAACCTAAACATTAATTACCCTTTATTTCTCACACCTGAAGTGTTTTTACGAGTAATGATTTATTTTCCTTACTCTCCTAATGTCCCTGCTAGAGAGCACCACTGCAGATAGTGCCACAAAAGTCTGTGGATGCAAATTAAAATTTGTAAATAATAGTTTTCTGATTGGTCAAGATGAAAGCTGCAGGGAAATGTATATCAATGCATCTGTATATGATGATTATTTCTTACTTCCGTTACAGGTATAAGATAAACAACACTCCATAATGTTTTGAAAACAGGAAATAAGATTTGGGGAAAATATTTACAGACCTTGTCAGCATCCGATATGCTACCTCTGTTAATACTGCCAAGAGGAAATTTTCACTTTCTGCAGGGTGCTCATCTCATAACACTGCATTTGCATGTTTCAAGGGGTGACAATGTCATTTGCATAAATTTAATGAGCCTTTCAAAGGAGGGGAAAAAATGTGGACACCTGCGGAAACAAGCTGACATTGTTCAAAGGCCCCTTTTTCCCTTATTACTCACAATATTGGCCTTGGCTTGCAGACAAAGCACTGTTACAAAGATAATCAGGAGGTTTGACATCTCCGGCATAGAGGGGTTGTTTTCTTTGGGGGAAAAATGTGCACAGGAGATGGAATTTCATCCTCTGCTAAATGAATGACATAGATAGTTAGGACGATACCAGGTTGAGGACTTGTTTCTCTGGGAGTTGCTGGCAATCACCGGTCACCGAGGCCAACGTGTTATGGCTGGCAAAGTGAAGCACCTCTGTGGTATTCCGTGGTATTTGAATGAAAGCAGTTCAACTGTCAGCAACTAAATGGGCAAACTAATTACCAGTGTAAGCTGATTTCCTGGTTCAAGCTCTCAACAGCAGTGACTCTCCCCTGAGCACAGGTATGATTGTTAAACTGAGAAAAGGTACATGTTCTGGGTAGACACACCAGAGACTGTGTAAATGAATGGGATTGAGTGTATGGAAATGAAATAAATGTGCTGCTCTTATTGGGAACTGCTCTGTGAATTCCAATTGGGCGGGGGTGGTCTCTGTGGCAACGACAGCAACGATTTACATCCTCTCCATCAGTTAGGATCCTAATGTGGATCTATGACATGGTGCCGCACAGGTTAGCAGAGACCTTTTGTCTTCATATCAACAGATAGTCCATGCGAGCACCCCGAAGATGGCATTTGTGAAATCTTGATGCTATGTCATCGTCATTTCCATTTTCGGCAGCAGTCTCCCTGTTTGCGCAGCTATAGTCAGCAGCTTATTGTTCCCTCTCCTGAGTCATTTATTAAATACTGATGAAACAATGGTGACACAAAAGCGCTCCTTTGTCGGGCCCAAGCTAAGTTAATTAATTAGCAATCCATGTCACGGTGCCAGGAGGCTGTTGATTGTATCGTTCTAAGCCGTCATCCTGTGTAAATTGACTGAGATTGAGATCTAACAAGGCTTTGACCTGGATCTTTTCCCAACAACCTGATGTATAAAACATTGATGTGGGGATTTAGCTCGGGAAGGCCAGCGGACATGTTATCTTTAGCAACGCCATCAGCTCCATTAGCTCTGAGAAGCAAATGCAGCAGTGGTCAGACGCTCACCTATGTGTTTGATAACATTAGGATTGGTGAGCAACCTTGAGATGTGTGTCCTTTTAGCTGCATTAATATGCTTTCACACCTCGCATCAGAGCCTGAAAGATTCCAGTGCACTAATTCAAATACAATTAAAACTTTTATGTTTCAGTCTGGTCTTTGTCTCCCACCATGTCCTTTAGCGTTTTGAGTTTATCCCCAGAGCGATGAAATAATTCAGACGGGTTTTGCGAGGGCTTTGAGCTCTTTAAATTGTCATTCAGTCGCAGTATACGAGCGACAGTATTCAGGAGGTGTCTTGTGACCTGCTCATTCTCCTAATGAAAACACAAGCACAAAATTGCAAAGGGGCAATTGCTTCATATCCTCAGCAGAAAAAGTGACATTGGTGGTCACACCAAAGTGGATTGTGAATGCACCGCCATCTCCACGGGCCATCTGCCGCAGCAAGGCACAGTGACTGTTGAGTGAGCAGGCCCCAAAGGGAGGTTAGAAGTCTGCTCATTCTCATTTCACTTGCTCTTGGACAGAATAAAAAAGCACAGCAGCCACAGCTACAGCTTCAGACGCTGGTACACAGTCAGATGAAGAACTGCTACATAAAACATTTTATCTGAATCCAGGTTTTGAATTCACGTACAATTATGATACAGCCATGCACCCTGTAATCTGTGAGTGTATGCACAGGCAAACCATTGCAGGGGAACTGAATGCAATACCACTGTAGCAATTTTAAAGGAGACATGTTTTGTTTATTCAGTTTTTCTTTCCTCCATTGTCTTATATAGGGTTTCTGAGGTATGTAAATAAGTTAAAAAGCCCAAAGTGTTCTGTAAAGGGAGCTCCTCCCCTCCACATAAATCACTGCTCCTAAAGCGTCTCGTCAGTAGTCAGGCCGATACTTCCGGGAAGGGGTGTGAGGATCCATACTTAAGTATTGATACTGCCGATCTTATCTTAAACTTGTCTGTTCTATTACTGATTATCATATTAAAAGATATATATGAACACCCTTCACTAATTTAGGGAAAATTTTTATTTTTTTTCACTATGCTACCAACAGGATCTATTACCCACTTGCTGGTAGGAATTTCATCTCCTCTCCTCTGGGAGTGAGGTGGAGTTCACTCAGACAAATGGGCAGTGAAGCAGAGATGAGGCAGAACAACTCAGTAACATGAACAGTGGCACCAAAAAGTTTGATACAGGGTTTCCTCGACCAATGCAAAACAAATGACGCGGCTGTTTGCGCTCACTTTACTCTTCAACAACAAACACCAACACTGATCAGAAGTTATTAGGACCTGAACAGTACTGAAGTTTGTTTTGTGTTTGTTTGATTCGCTCCAGAGTGTATGGAGCACACATTTAAACTAATTGGAAAAAAAGTCCAATATTTTGTGCGGACTCTGTTAACCTGCCACACACAACACGAGACGTGACGAGCACAGCCAGGACATCAGGGTTAATGCGACCAGAACGATCTCGGTTCATGATGCGACATCATTGATTGATACACACACACACACACACACACACACCCATCGGCAAAGTAGATTGCAATCGGTGCGCCTCTAGTGCATCCAAATACTTACTAAGGTACTGCTTATATGTTGCAGGAAGGTGGTTTGTTTTTTCCAGTTTAGTTTTAATTAATACATTTTTCTCTCTATTAAGCCAAGATAACAATTTTTCTCTAAACTTAACTTAAAATATATACCATGCTGGATTCTTAAATAAGGAATGTATATATTCATACAAATGAAATTCCTCTCAATCATGACTTATCCAGTAAATATACCGTATGTGCAGAGACCCTGACCTCTGACTGTATTTCCCAAATGGTTTCTTTTACTCTGGGCTGCAAGCTTTGGGCAGTGGGTGTGTAGCTCACAGCCAATAACAATGCATTGGGTGAGAGGGCAAGACTCTTTCTCTCTCACACACACACACACTCAAACACACGTATACACACTCACACATATATTGGCAACACACACACACACGCACAGACAGTGGCCAGGAAGAAGCATGCTCTTTGGCTGCATTCACACAAAATCTGTCAATACAGGACGTTCCCACAGGGTTGTGTGGAGATGTGTGTGTTTATTTGTGTTACAGTCTATGATTAGAACCTAACTGCTGCAAAACTATCACATCTCTCTCTCTCTCTCTCTTTCTCTCTCGATTAATCCAGAGAGACCAACTGTGAATGTTGCATTGACAACATATAAGCCACAAAAAAATGGGAGCCGATATTATTTTGCAAGGTTCATTATATTGATGGAAAACCAAATAAATATGCTTTGAATTGCTGTTATTTGATGATCTACTGTATGTTCAGAAAGCATAATTTAGGTGTTATTGCGTTTCCTTCAAGACATCCGATGTTGCAAATTAGCTGTTTACAAATGTAATTTCCAGGAGACAGCGTGAGTTAGAGGAATGATGACTGATGAACATCTTAAACTATTTACGTGAAGACAGAATCCTGATTAACTGTGACCCAATGACAGGCTTCTTAAACACCTCCACCAAGGAGGTTGTGTTTGAATCTGTATTTGTTGTTAGTTAGGTGGATTAGACAGAAACTACTGGGCAGATTACTTAAATGTTGTTGTGGATCTCGATCAGAGGACGGATCCAGGATTTTCTTTTCACTTTTATATTAATTTCTCAGAGAATTTTATGTGAGTCTCTGGGGAAAAAAAGGTCAGACATGTTTAGAGTTGATGAGTGTGTACAATGTTGTGCCGAATCTGGATCTAGTGGATTCGAATGAGGTTTCACATATGGTAGCAAATGATGAAATATTTGAAATATTAAGGTAATGCACTTCTAGGTAACTTTGCAAGTTGTGTGAGTTCATGCCCTGACAGCCAGACCTCTATACATTAATTATAGCATTGTGAGGCTAAATAATAGGAACCTGTGGTCAATTTGTGCTAAATGGTTTCTGCCTAAGTATTTTCTGTTCTTTTCATTTAAGGTATTCTAAAGAGGCTGTGTAAGATTTCAATAGGCCTTAATTGAGTAAGTCACCATTATATACTAGCTACCTGAACTCTTCTTGAATTCCCTTTCAATAATTAAAAAATGCACCAGTCACATTTTTAAGTGCTATTTCACTCAGCTTGTGGATATTCATTACTATCTATCTAAGTATTTTGCACTTCTCAAATATTTTTTTCACATTTCTCCAGATTGCACTATTCACATCCAATCCACCTTGTGCATTTTGATGTGTTTTCATGTGTTATATGTTGTATTCTGATGCCACTTTAGTACTTAATAGTTTTAATACTTATGTTTTTGGGGATTAGAGAGAAACAACATTTCAATCTCGTCTATGTCCTGTAAATATGGCAGCATTGGCAATAAAGTTGAGTTTGACTTTTCATCGAGGTTTCCAAGCAGGTTGCTGTGTCTGATGTGAATGACATGCTTCCCTTATTCATGTAACAGGGAATACACCTGAGTGACAAACAGTGAAGGAAACACTAATGAAGCTCTCTACTGGTATTATGTAATTAGCTTCACTGACTTGCTGAGTGTTGCTCAAATTGTATTATTTTAGTCGGTATGTGATTAGTCTCCCATAGGCCCCTGGTTTCTAGCTGTGCTGAATAATCCCCTGTGCTTCCTATAGAGAGACATCAAATTGAACTGGGCCTGCTTAGACAGCCAGCTTGAAACTTTACAAAATAACTTGAACAATTTAACCTCTGAGGAAGCTCCAGTGGTGATTAATTTCATCCCCTTTACACCATTTTAAATAGTTCTCACCGGGAGGGCGGTTAACAGCAGCAAAGGCCACAAACCCATGACCCTCTTTTATTCAAAGTGATTACCATGCCTCAAGGAAAACTGGGCAATTATGTATAATTGCAACTTCACAGCATCTCGTACAGTGTCACGTACAGTATGTGGTTTGGTATTTAATAAAATGTCATACAGTCTAAACAAACATTTCATTTATGCATCTTTGACCTTATAAGTCAGGCTTTGTTAATGAACGTGGTTGCTTGTAAGCATGACTAGAAAGCTGGGGTGGAGATGAGGAGATGAAAGTGTTCACTTACATCTGCAGGGTGTCAGTGTGCAGGAGTTCAGTCAGGTGTGTATTCACCTCTTTGACCTTTCTTTTGGAACACCTTGTCAAAGTCGAGAACACCGTTTTGGACTTCTTCACAGGTAAGTACTTTTTGGACCGGCAGTGGTGCATGGCTTTACCGGAGATGAGAGCCGGGGACAAACTGAGCAGTGCCCTGACTTCATGTCATCGTACGCTACAACAGCCCATATGGTGGGGGCAGCTACAACACAATAATCAAGGGTATACAGGGCTACTTCTGACAGGGTGATAGCGGACCACAAAATGAAGTCAAGATTCATTGTGCTGTAAATACCCAGTGGAGGGAGTCATGAAGAGATAATATACAGACATTAGGAAGCCTTAAGCATCATAGCACTATGATCTCTCAAAAGTAGCACAGTGACATAATAATACAATTAATAATAAGTTATAACAATAATGATAATCTATCTGCTAATTACAGAAATCTTTACCTTTACACAGAACGGTGTTGACATAAGTGATGTTGTCCATCACAACAGCACGTTCGCAACGACGGCAGCTGATTCTCCAGATCTGGCTTCTGTGTTCTGAGTCGAGCTTCACTGAACTTTGAGTAAACAGGTGAACAGCTCTTTGTGCAGCAGCTTTGGTGCAACTTCAGGGTTCTGTGGACCGGTGTCGCTATTGGTCATTTTCACAATTTCATAGAGTAAGATGAAACCAGCATTACCACAGGAACAGCAAACAGCCCAGTCCAAACAGGCAGGATTAGAACAGGCACTGTTCAAGTCATATTAACGTTTAAATGTTTAAAAGTTACTCACTTAGTCTGATTGCACTGATTTAACTTTTGAGAGCAATTTACATCAAAAAACAGACAGTAAAGTAATGGCACAGAGGTTTTTAGGTCTACAGCAACCTATCTCAGGAAATATTGTCAATATTTGATCTCCACATTAAATGATAGTAATTCTTGTACAGCAGCTGTTAAATAACAGAGAAACAGTTGTTATTTCATCTTACACTGTCAACACACTGTTGCACACAAGCTCTCAAGGCTACAATAAATAGGACTATCAACACACGCCACTTGTGTTTTATTGTTCCACTATTTACTCCATCATGATGGTAATGGGTGCAATGATGGATAAAGTTTGAAAGTTGTCTTGTTCCACACTGTGTCACAGGCTCAGCAACGCCATAATAAAATAGCTACTGTGTGTGTGCATTAAAAAGTTATTCACTGTATTTACTTCCCACCTTTTTGTAGTAATGATTCACTTATAAAATAAATATCTAGAAGTAGTAACAATATAATGAATGATGTAATCTTGAAATGTATGTTAAATTTCATGCTAACATTTGCTATTCCAATGATTAAAAAAAAGTCTGTCAGTGTGTTGACGGATTATTCTTTGTGTCCAGTAACTAATATAAATGAGTGTAAAGGTTTACTATGAAACACAATGTATAGACTTGAAAAATTAAACCTATTCAAAGTGTGTGGTGCTATCTATCTGCAGAGACCCTCTGCTTGTACTTTGCTGACTTTGGACACTGGGTGTGCAGTAGGGGTGGGCCGAACACCGGTGCACTAGTCATTCCCAGTGTGAGACGGATTGTGCAGTAGCTTCATCACCAATGATTCATTATAGAATTATAAAACTAATTATAGAAAATAAAGCATTTTTTATTATCTTGAGAATGCTCAGTTGTGGTCTGAATCCTTAAACACTTCCCACTGCTGTCATGCTAAGTGTGCGGTAAAAAGGACGCAACCAAACTGATCAATCAAAGCATCAAAAGTAGCCACTTTAAAAGATGAGTGGTGCGTTCGAACCACAGAACACAGAGGCAGTTCCCCAAAAGATGGCACCTCAGGTTTCTCAGGTCAAATCATCCCACATTGAGCAGACTACAGTATTATTCAATACAGTTTGGGTAGGGTCACATTTTTCTGTAATTGTAAACTGCATGCCTGTCCAAGAGAGAAATAACTGAGCTCAAACTGAATAGTATGTTTTTTTAGGTTTTATCTGAAACCAAGTTGAACCACCTGCAGTTAATATAAACTGCACTGAGTTTCGTGTTCCTCTGTCCCTGACGCACATGGTTATTGCTCGTTTTCCAAGATTACAGTAGTAAACAGCCCAGCCAGTGAGAAAGGACCAGACACAAACACAAACATCATTTAAACATTTTTATCCAAATCTGGCCTGGGTTCTGATGGGCTCAGGTTGGGTATCCACACTCCATTACGCAAACTTTGTTGACATGTTGTGACTGCAGAAACCCATCGGTCAAAGAACAGGCATGTCTGTGAATATGAGGAGATGACCCACATCCAGGTCAAACCAGCGTGCAGACAACCACAGCTATGGAGCACGTCCCAAAACAACACCTGTGCCACTTTAGGCATTGTCCACTAGCTGATGCTATGCCAAATATGAAAAAACTATAGAGATGAAAAGATATTACGACAAAGGACAGGATTCTCCTCCCAAAGCTTGAAAATAAACTAATATGATATAATACTTTCACCTTTCAAACAACGGAAAACACTATGATATAAATTTTGGGTCATATCGCCCATCTCTAGAATGTAGCCCCCATCAGATAGTACCGCTATGGATGTGAGGGCAGGGTGTGTGGGTGGGACTCAATAAAACTTAGCAGCCAGACGTTTTTCCCAACATAACCAAGTTTGATAAACTCTAATCCAAAACCAGAAATCTGACAAGATGAACCCTGAGATCGAAAAAGACTCTTGTTCAGTTCCAGAACAGCTGATCCGAGTAAGTCCCATCAACTCTTGAGTGTGTTCACTCTGAGTGAAGCACGCGCCTGGTGAGAGGGGGAAAAAATCCATCATCGATAGACTGCTACAAGATTCACAAAGGGGAACAGGTACATTTTAATCTGGTGGCGCCAAGAGGATTAATGTGTGACAATGCACATTTATCCTTAAAAACAACTGCAATGAAAGAGCCTCGGAGTTGGAAAAAAGTGTGACTAAGTCGACAGTACCAGCAGACTTTAATTTCCTTAACGGATGATAAAGTGCTAAAATCCTACTGTTGGTTGGACAAAATGTTTTAATATATTTTATCACCTGTAACCTGACGGTGACAAAGTGCTGCTGGCAGAAGATGCAAATATAGAACAAACAGTTAAGACAAGTTTTAAGATCTATGAGTGTAACCTCACAGTCTGACCCAGGACCACCCTCGAAAGAACTGGGATTTGTAATTGAAAAAGTGTTGCGGTCAAAACTGATGGTACAATTTTTACATGCCTATTTTGAAAAAATCTTTCTCAACAGCATTTATTAACTAGATGTTCATCTGTTACTGTAATGCTGTAAAAACAGGTTAAGATTATATGCAGCCTATAGGAATGTCCAATCAGTGTCATTTTATTGTGTTACAGTGTAATTTATTGATTTGTTTCAGTGTAAGAAATCACTTTCTGTCTTTCTGACTGATTGATCATAAAAAGTTGAATGTGACACGTCTTGAGTAACAAACTAACGTCCAGTCATAAATTCAATCTTCTTCCAACATAAACTTCTGCACACTGATGCACTCCAATATGTGCTTTATTGTCCACTCTATGAATGATGAAGCTTTTTCAGGCTCTGCAGTGACACAGAGACCCTCAGTGTGGGTTGAAGTAAAGCAGGTCAGGTCCACAGAGTGAGTTACTGTGGTAATTCACTCCAGAGTTCCAGTAATCTGAATTCCTAAAACAGAAATCCCAGCACATCGCAGGTTTAACAAACTCACTAAACCTGCTCTCTGACACAGGTTCACTGTTTCTCTCCTCTGCTTGTTGTCCTTGTCATGGATGTATCAAGAGATGCCGGTCGGTGTGGCAGTGTGACCCAGGGCAGCGTTTTCACACACTCACACAAATGCACAGAGTAGAGAGGAAACAGAAGACAGGAACAAATGGGCCCTTTGGCATTCACACAAAATCCACGACAAGGACAGAGAGCAGAGGAGAGAGACACACAGTGACCTGGTAACCAGTTTCAGAGAGCAGGGTTAGATAAACCTCATTTACTTTATGTCCAACTACAGGTTAGTTAGTATAAATTCATGAATAATATTGATAAATAAATTGTATCGTGAGAATTTTCACTCAAGTACAAAGAGTGGCCTGTTCAGATCCGGCATTAACATCCCTCTCCAGTGATCCCATCACAAGTGGACAACCAAAATACTTTTAGTTTATATGAAACTGTAGCAGGTCAGAGGACGTCAGCTGAGTAGTGGTCCTCATACGTGACCCAGGATGCATTTGCGTTCACACCTTGAAAAGAATGTGGCCACAAGCATCCCTGACCAACTCTGAATGTGGTCAGAGTCTCAAATGTGTCCTCAATGCATCCTGGGTGCATTCACACCTGTGCTCGCTATCGTTCACCTGAGATGTATATTAATGCCCTGTCAAAACGGGGCCCATGAGTCAAGTTGGCACTTTAAGGGCTTGAAAGATGAATCATTTAAATTCAAAACTAAACTAAACTTCCAGATGAACAAGGCCTCTCTGATTTCAATCTCTAATGCTGCAGCTTTGCTGTATTAGCAGCAGGTGAGTGGGAACCAGCTGCAGATGACACAGGCACTATATCTACATGTGGATGAGTGACAGGTAGTGTGATGTCAAAATAAGTTCTGAGACAAAAAAGTAAGGAACTAAAATTAGAACACACTAAAGGGTTATAAACACCAGACCACCTCTAAATGCAGTCTGACTGATCAGATCTCAGGACGCATTGAGGAGGCATGCTTAGTGCTGACCACTTGTGATTGGTTCCCTCAGGATGAATGTTAATACCAGGTCTATGTACTGTATATGACTAGAAAAACAAAATACACATGCACGCCTTTTCCACATTACTGGTGGGACTTTTTATAATCACAAGAATCCAGGCATTAGATACTGTTTAAGTCACGTTACCGCGGCTAGATGTTGGAAAAAAAATTGGTCACATTCCATACATTAAACGTGATAAAGAAATCAACCCTTCTGTTCCTTCTGGCTCCATCAATGTTTATTTCTTTAATTCTTCATTTATTATGTGTATTTCTAGGAGCCGGCTTGTCTGCTGCCATTATTTTTGAGATTCAGGCACAATGAACTGACCATGAAGAGCTGCTCCCGAGTTCCAGCCTCCTCCAACTCACACCTTACAGCCAGTAAATCTGCAAAGAGAACATATTTATGTCAAAAGAGAGAGGAAACAAAGAATGAGGAAGTCAAGGAGATAAACAGAGGTAAAGGCTCTCTGGGAATGTTGATTAACAAACCTGGAGCAGTGTTTTCACATGAGCAACTTTATTCAGCAGGTTGGAGACCATGCAATTACTGGTCATATGGCAGAGCTGCAGCAGCAGTGGGTTGGGAGCCCGACTTTGTGAACAGAAAGTGAAAAATAAAAATGCACCGGAGGGAGGAAGTTGAAGGGATCCAAAGAGAATGTAATGGACAAGCTTCCTGAGAAAACGAAGCAAGATCAAATCCACGTCAACAGCAAAATGTGAGGTCAAAGTTAATGGGTCAACAATGGAGGCAGAAGTGCTGGTCATCAGATAGATTTCAGCATCGGACCAACACCAGTGATTACAACTCATGGGAGAGCAGCACAACAAGGTTATGAAAAAAAAATGAAAAATAGTTCTATAAAACTGTGGCTACTTGATCTGAATGTTAGTGTGCATATCAATAGGAATAATTCCTATAGACATCAATGACAGGACTTTTAAAGTAACAATTTCTAACAATTTATTTGTACTCTAAAATAATAATTATTATTGATCTCATACATTCTTTATTTGCTGATTTGTTTTTGTTTGTTTTCATGACACTAGATTTATATCTTAGAGGATTATATCCATGCACAAGTACATGTGTTTTGCCTCGGGAGTGAGATATTTAAAATAAAACATACAGTATTATTTAATTTCACTTATTTTTCTAACATATGCCACACAGTTATGGTTTCCAACATTTTAAAGATTTAAAGGATTTTTTACAAATTTATTACAATCTGATGACTGTAAATCCAACACTCAATTTTTGAATCTCTTTCTTTAGACCCTGGATAATTGATGTCCATCTTCCCAATATAAACTAAACACAAGTGCTACTTGGCACTGCTTTGAACAGCAAGCAAGCAGTAACTGTGAAGCCTTTGTGAAGAGCATGCAGGGAAAACTCTCTCGTCCTTGTTCATTCAGAATAATGGCTTGAATTATTCTGTTCTTGTCATCTCAAGCCCAAATATTTATAATGTAGTGAGAGAAGATAATAGAGGGAACAGTACTTCATTTGGGAATTTCAGTTTTACAACTCAACACTATATTTCAGAGAGAATATACTCCACTCGTTGCTTTGCTGATTAAGATATCCATCATCTCCAAGATGTTTTATTGTTACACATACATTATTGAAGACATAATTTTAACTGTAAATAATTAAATGTCTTTAAACATATTCACAAATAATTGTAATTCTTTGGAGGCACAAAACGATCACAGAGAAAATAAAGATTGTGGATCAGAACATGAAGCACAGAACAGACATTCAGTGAGCAGTTATATGAGGGATACAAAAAAAGACCATCCCACTTGATGTAGATAATTGTTCTAATTACATATTAATAAGTCTACTATACACATGAGTCTTAATTATTAACACTTTGACCTGCTCTTCATCCATCTATCTGTCCATCCATCAGTTATCTATCGTTGGGGGCTGGAGCCAATCACAGCTGACATTGGCAGGACACTCTGGACACATCACTAGTCAATCACAGGGCCAACACACAGAGACGAACAACCATTTGCATTCATACTCACGTCTTTGGACTGTGGGGGAAGCCTAAGTACCCAAGGAAAACCCACACAAACACAGGGAAACATGCAAACTCCAAACAGAAAGACCCCGGCTGAACCAAGGACATTGTGGCTGTGCTAACCACCTCACACTGCCCAACTAATTAATGATTAAGATACAAGAAAATACTCACACAGTATAGTGGCCATTGACACCACAGCAACAGTCAGCAACAGTCTGCAACATTTAACCTCACCTTAAACCCAGAGCACTCGAACTCCACTCTCTGACACTGCATCCAGATAAAGAAGAACCATGAACTGGAAAACTGTGGACTATAAAAGAAGGAATTTTGTTTTTTAGTACATGTAAGTACGAGTCACTCACCATGTCTGTGTCTGTTTAGTCCCCTTTTCATCTTGTGTCTTTGTTTTTTGTTGCTTTAGTGTTTGTCACTATAGCATTAGTACTAAATAGGTTCTTTAATTAAATTAAACTTGTCTATGCTTTGTGCTTGTACATCATTAATTTAATCCTGGATGACCTATATCCTCACAGAACCATGAGAATCCTAGAAAAAAACTATTCCAATCAACCTCTTGAATGGCTGGAACAATAAGTAATGCTCCCTTGTACGGTATTTTACTCACAACACATAAACTATATTTATGCCGTGGATCAAAATCATAATAGCATTTGAGCTTCACAAATCCATAAATTGTTGAAACTATTCATCATGAAATTGAAAATAAATCACCCAACTCCTCCTAACTTGATTCTTTTAGTCTATTTTAGATTTTTGTTCAGGCGTTATTCTAGTCTCACCAACAGCAAGCTGATGTTTTCAGTGAAAGCAGTCTGACATCCACTGTACACTTCACCTACCTGGCAGCAATTGGCAGACACACATAGTGGAGCATCTCAAAAACTAATGAGGGGATTTTTTTTTCTTCTTAAGGAGTTCACCAGAGACCAAAACAAAGCAAAAATGAGAGTGAATCTCGTCCTTAAAATGACTTCCACCTTGCAGCAATATGTCACTGTGTGGAGCTTATACTGAGGCCTTAGAATGGCCAACAAATAAATACATACCTTAAGATAAAGTCTCCATGATGTTCTGAATTAATAGTACTGAAAATGTCAAATATTATTTTGAATGAAATGTTCTTTTTTTCTATTAATCCAACATCTTTTTCTGCACAGACATATTTACATATAGTCCATTTTCTATGTGCAGTTGGGATATCTTACATGTGCATATCTCATGTTATCCTCCATTAACCACAGACCATTTTTCTTTAATAATTCATGATGTTCGGGGGAAACATTTGTCAGGACACATTCGAGGATATGTGTGTTAGACCTTGATATTCAGGAGTGGTGCTGACCTCAGGTTCAAAGATGAAACAGACTCTGGCTGCGATGATTTCAATCTGCAGCCCTGGAGACTCCATCCCAAAGCATCCATTTAGAAGATTTTCAAATGATCGAGAGATGCTGGTGGTTAATTAAATATGAATTGCAGATGATTAATTGACGGTCCTGGTAAAAGGATTTTAACAGGCTGGTACAGTAGATTAAGAAAGTTTCACTTATAGGAGCCAATGAGGATAGCTATAAAATCATCAAGATTAGGGCCTATTACCATCTTAATCCCAATACTTGTCCATTATTAATAATCACTAAAAGGTTTTTGCATGTGTATATAATAGACTCATATATGACATGACATTTCCTCTATCTCCTTTACGACCTTTGTAGTGTTCTAGCCACCTGATTTTCTGTGCGAGGAAACACAAGAAAATTAAAAAGATCTCATAGTACCACAGAAGAGTTTTCCTGCTTGGCTGAGGTGGAGAAATCTGTGTTTCTATAAAAGCTAAAAGCAGCAATGTGCAATTGAGGCAGGATTTGTAAATTAATCACAGTGTTCATGAAGCATGAGGCCTAAACATTTTGATGCTTCCGCTCCACTGAAGAGAAAACATCAGAACTATGTGGAGAGATTAAGAAACTGTTATGTTACTTACATAAATGGCACATTTCTATCATCTTTCTATCAACGCCCTGCTAGAATAATATTTACAAAACAGTGATGGATGGAAACATACATTTTTGTTTAACTAAAGGTGTTGAAACATGGTTAAAATGTGTGCTACACTGAAGGCACACACAGGGATCAGGAGAGATTGAGTGTGCAAGTGGATAGACAGAGGCGTGATTGCAGTTGTTCGAGTGAGGACAAGCATTTTTATTCCACATAAAATAGCTGTGAATCAGTTACTGAATGCATAATACTGATAAAGTTAACAACTGTTTAGTTCCAGGGTCCTGATAAGTCAAGACCAGGACCCTGAAACTGAAGCAGCAAAATTTAAACCTATTTACACCTGAGCTTTTCCTACTGTAACATATCAGAATGTCCGCAGTGGAAAAAAAGGCTGTTCCTGCAAATGCACCAACTTTTGATGATTTCTTACAAACCCCCCTCTGTACAAAGGCAGGGTTGGAACTAACACCCTCTGATGCATTATTAGGACATTGCTGTACTGCAGGAAGGAGATGATGATGATGAGAAAAAGACAAGTGGCAAACAGACTGGTTGGCCAGTGGTTCATCCTATGGCAAGAGAATCACCCAAAACACGGGAAGACAAGAACCACAGAGCTGTCTAGTTCTTTTTTTTCCCTCTTTTTCTTCTTCATCCCGGCTTCAAATGAGGGAATAGGAAAGTCTCCAGAATTATACCCCGCGGAGCTGTTTGGGGATGAACTGGACAGACTGTGAAAGTGCGAAATATTTCAGGGAACTTGTGCATCAGCATTGGGATGAACTTTCAACCATGTTAGAAAGAACATGATGAGTGTGTTCAGCTGCTGAATCTATAGGATTCATTAGTTTTTTAATCTTGATTGTGTATTTGTTCCATGCTCTAAGTTCAGAAGCTAGTTTCTGTAATGGAGGTGTTCTAAATCTTTTGAGTGGTCATGTGGTCTACTACACATTTATATGGATTGCAGGTACTAATTGCAACGTCCTTCTCTGCATCGTGCTATATATCGACATTTTATTAATGCTTGAATTCATGCTGTGTTAACAGTAACCTGCCACTTATCAACATGCAGCTAGCACCACTGGAATCTGAAGCTCATTCTCACTCACCTGCTAATATGGCAAAGTTGAGGACTGAAATGAAAGGAGTTCTGTATTTTAAGATGTGCTGAGAACCTGGCATTGGGACCCATTTGCTAATATCTACTTCCAGCAGGATAATGCACCGTGTCACAAAGCAAAAGTCGCCTGACACTGGTTTCATGAATATAACAATGGGTTTAGTGAACTTGACTGGCCTCCCTCAGTTACCAGATCTGAAGTAGCTAAAAACACCTTTGGGATGTGTTAACAGGAGAATCACAGCATGAATGAGCAGGTGAAAAATCTGCAGAAATGATGTGATGCAGTCACATCAACATGGGGAAGATCCAGTAATGTAAAGTGCTTTAAGTGATGAGAAAAGCTATATAAATGTCATCTATTAACCATATAGTACATGTATATAATCATGGTGTATATCACTATTATCAGAGTCAGATATGTTTTTAATCTTAAGTATTCACATACAGTAAAACAGAGTTTCATCCTCTTGGCTGTGGCACAACTACTTCATTCCTCCAGGATATGGACTGGAGCACTGGACACTTCTTAAGGGATTTTTCAGTAATGTGAATTTCACCCAAAAATTGATATGACTTCATACACTGATGGTTGTTGATCTGTTGTTAATAATTGGCTTTTTCCTCTTGGTTTCCTCTTCCATTTCCTCTCACAGATATCAGGTAGGCCTAGATCACGAGAGGACCTCGCTCTTTTTTACACACTGTAAAATGTATCTTATCAGCAGGTCAATAAAAAGGAACTCCCACTTTGTGATTTAACTCTGGCAGGTGGCTTTTATTTCCTCTTTTTTAATTTGGGGTATAAATCTGTGCACTATGTCAATCATGTTTTGTTTTTAAAGAAAAGAAAATCAGCTTTTCCCTCCTACCCTTTAGTGAGATAGAAAATTTAGAAAATGACTTGATCAGATGACCAACGTCTGTTTCCTCTAAAAATACACTCTTGTGGGCTCAGAGGAAGTTGCCATGCCAGCTGATGCCCAGGACCTCATCAGCCTTCTGCTGAACAAGAAGCCAATGTTGCACCTGGGTGCAGATAAGTCAGAACTTACATTGAACAAGTGATAGACACATGCACGAATGTGACATGAATAGGAAAGAGCCCATATCATTTTGGTGTAGACCCAGATCAGTTGACAGACCCACCATATTTTTCCTTTTTTAATTTTCACTGTTTTCTCAGAGAATAAATCATGGATCTTAATGAAAAGCCACATTTAGTGTGTGTAATTTGGTGCAGCTTGATTGAATTAAAGGGAACTTTAGAGCCTTGGTGGAGGTATGTGCTCTATTGAGTGCTACTCGATAGTAAATTATACAGCATTGAGTCCAAGTACTGTTTGTTAAAACAAAATTGTATAAATTGTAAAGAGACTGTGATGAAGAAGAGGTTAAAGGGCATTTTAGTCTGTTGATGTATGACAACAGATACTGCAGCAGCAGTATAATAGAGCTGTTGGATAAACATATTACTGAATGAAATTACTCCAGCCAACAATTGTATTGACTTGCACAGTAATTTGTTATAGTACCAATTATCTGCTTCCAGTTATATTTGACATATTGCACTTCTCCACATCTCCTGAACAGAGTCTCCTCCTGTTATCTTTTCGTGTTATCTGCTCTATGCTTTATTATATTTTTAACAGGTTTCATGGTTAGAGCTGCACTATATGATAAAGATTAATGAAAAGGTTGCTCCTAGAGAGACTATGTCCTGATAACTGGTTAGAGCTCTAGAGGCCTTTGAATCAAAGGCCACTTTGGGAAGACAATTTTCTAATACAAATTTCAGTAAGGATGTCTTTTTATGAATGTGTGCATTGTTAGTTGTTGATCCGTTCTCTCCAGTCCAGTCAAGACACGTTCTGTGGATCTAAAAATAATGATCAATCTTGTGGTGACAAAGATTCAACCGATGATGATGAGAGGACTGAGGATGAAGAGTCCATTGATAAAAATAAATCCAGTGATGACCTTGATGCGTTGCCTGTGGAGCTCCTTTTTCTTCTGCTGTGTTACAGTAAGTCCTGCTGCAGAAAGGTGCAATTTTTATCTAGCTCCTGCTGCTGTTTGAGATGATCGAAATCCATTCTTCACTATTGGATTCACACTCAATATAAATTTCTGACAGTAATTGACTGATAACAACATTTGTGTGATTCAAAGAACGAATTTCCAGGTCCTGGATAATCAATGAAGATCCGAGAGACATTAAAGGTTCAGTGTGTAAGAGTTAGGTCAAAGGAATCTATTGGCAGAAATTTAAATAAAATAATCTTAATGGTGTTTTCACTGGTGTGTTTCATCTAAATGGTACAAATTCTTATCTTCTTTATCATAGAATGGGCCATTTATAATAAAATACTTTATATTTACATCAGGAGAGGGTCCTTTCTGTGGAGGCCCCCATGTTTTTTTACAGTCGTCCAAAGGTCAAGTTTTTATGACAACTGAAGCTACAACAGGTTCTCTATCATGTTTGGAAGGGGAGGGTGAGTTGAGGGGTATTCAGCTGCCACATGCAAATTCACCGCTAGATATAACTCCATTCTACACACTCAACCTTCAACGTCATTCGTACCCCTCTTTCCCGAGAGGTGGAGAGAGAACATAGCACAATGCGAGTTCCTCAAAGAGATGTATATTAATAATGAAAAGAAGAAAAGTAATAATAGTAATAATTGCAAGAGTGGGTGTTGAGCACACTGTCGTCTCACTGAGGACAGAGAACCCTGAACAAAATGTTGTGCTTTGTGCCAAATACACAGCTCCCTACTACTTCAGAGGAGAAAAGAATCATAATGCTCCCTCCCTCCACATAAAAATACATTGCCTATGAACATAATCCAGACAGAATTATGCCTCCTACCACAATCCATTTGGGAAAACAAACTAGTCGCATATAAACAAGTTTTAGGAGACGGGGCGGAAAATGACCAATTCAGGTGAAATCATGAATGTGTATATTATACACATTCATGATATAGGATAAAATCTACAATCTACACTTTTACTTAAACATTTTTGCAGAAGGAGTCATTTCTTACCTTGTGACTACAACCTTTAACTAAATACTTTTTGTTTCTGTACTTTCACAATCAGTCATTGAGAAATCCTGTATTTAGTATGGTGCATGATGAGGGCAATATAACAAAAGTGTAATGTATGTATCAATGTATCAAAGACAGCACTTATGCAATACTATTTATTATTATGCTTATGCATTGTTCAAGAACAGATTAGCATCAGTTTTGCTGTTTATCAAGTGTTTGTCATTCCCTGCTCATAAAGAAGAGTTTAAAACCACAACCCTCACTCAATGTTCAGTCTTTGAACCTAAAATAAATAATGATGTGACATTTTTACTGATAATTATTGATATTTTATTATAATTAGTTCTAGTTCTAGAACTAAAAGTTCTATCTTTAGCTTTTTATCTAACTATCCTCCATGAAAACATAATTTTTTTAGTTTATATAAACCAATATTAAGCAAATCTGTCTCTGATGAAAATCAAGAGGGTATTAATTATACGTTTTGCATTATAACAGCTAGTGTAAGAAATTACGCTGCCAACGACTGCCTTAATGTGTTAACAGTTAATTATTTGATTGCCCACACATTCTTTGGCAGCCAGTGAATCGATGACAGCAAATACATTTGTGGTAGTGCACCCAGTGAACTGAAAGGAAAAGACATATTTATCAATGCATTATAGCAAACACCACACCTCCTGTATAATATCTCTACACAATAGCTGACAGAAAGAAGATTGGGGCAACTTCCCACTCAACCCACTTTACAGAAGGTTGGTTTTACTGAACTGTGTCAGCTTTTGAATTTTATTCATTTATTCATTTTAATTTATCAAGAAATCTGTGGCGCGGTTTAACAAGCTGATCCATTTAAAAGTGATAATTGGGGAGCTTGGTTCTAATAAGGCAAATGTAACTGTTTTGGATCTTGTTGAATGTTTTTGATTTAATTTGGCAGCTTTGTTGTTACAGTGGAGCCCCCCTGATTGTACTTAGGTCACTTTTCTAATTTTTAGGGTCAACTGCCTGAGTTCAGGTCCAGTTCTCTTTAGCCTTTTTAAGTGACTCCTACCTGAGGATAAATAAATATGTCACATGTGATTTAGCCACGTCCTCATCAGAAAGAGCACAAAATTAGCATTTCTCGCTCTAGATGAGTGGCTCGTCTGGCCCCCCTTCAGAAGTCAACCCCATCACACATCATAATCAATAATTAAAAATGGTAGGGGAAGCAAGTAATAAAAAGGTTTTCTGACAGATATTTCAGTATTTATATAAACCACGATTGTGTAACTACTGAGCTAACTGGAAACATGTGGCAATGATTAGCAATGTAAAAAGGGACTTCTCTCTTTTATATTGTAAAGATGCTTAAAGCTGTTCATTTAATAATTAAATCTTCTTGTGTAATTTTCAACTGTATCTACATTATTTATCAGGCATATTAACTAAATACCCTTACATGATGGTGCCTTAAATTGCACTTGCTAGTCGGATCTGCTACAAGTTTTCCACTTGCATCAGCAGTTCATTTCTATCTTTCTCTATTGATTATTTTGTATGAGGGATTTAGCCTCTTTGCTTTAGTGTGCCTCCTTGCATTCAGAGGGAAGGTTTTTTTCCCCTTTGCTGGTGATGTGGAATAAGCAAAGACTAGACTTGCTATTTATTTCGTTGGCCCTTTTTAATTTCGAAACAAATTGAAGAGCAGCTCTATTTCTGGCACTGCTTGGTCTAAATTGGTGTATTAATGTTGGAGCAAAATTGGCTGTTTCGATCCTCTGTTGGCTTTAGTTGTTTGTTAGCATAGTTACCTGATTTCGTTGTTTCATGAGGTTATTAATTGGTAGGTAGCTCTTTGTAACACAAATTGATCTGGTTAATCTATTTGGAGAGTGGAGAGGAAAGCTGAATTTGCCCTTTTCGTTCAGCGACCAACTCTGTATTGCATATTTAACATGGGTATGATACATTTGGTTTTTGGGTAGGGTGGTTGGGAATTCCAGCACTGAATCTTCAAAATACGATTCCACAACTATGATTATTGGCTTGTACTGAATGTTGGGTGTCACGGAATGTGCAGGGTTGAAAGTCTGTCCCAAGCTGACCCATATATAGTTGCTTGTGTTTCCACTAAGATCTACAGATTAGTCAGACACTAGAAAAGTCAGCCTGCTGACAACAAGCTTTTTTCCTCCAGTCCAGCATTCCACAACACAAATAACTACTTTAACCAAAGCAGTGGCAGCTGTTTATACAATTTATTTGAGTGCATTTTTGTATTTTTAAACAAACAAAATTGTTTTGATCTAACAAACCAATGTAGTTTTTTTTTAATTTTCCTAATTAGTTTGTTTGATCAAACTCCACCAGGGCAAACACAGCAACACAACAAACAGTACCAAAAACACCAGGAAACAATGTACCACATCCATGATCCACAGATTCCAGTGAGATCAGATACTATTCAACTTCTGCCAGTGCTATGCTTTATTTCGCTAATTGGTAGACATTACAAAGACAATAAACAGGTAAGGGCTACAACTCCTTCTTTAGCATGCTAAATCTGTTAAATAAGACACGGTGTATGAGATCAGGTAAAGAAGTGCACTGAAGACACATTAAGTGCTAGTTAAGCATGTTAAGGTGTTAGAAGAGTAGATGCTCTCAGAAGAGGTTCTTGAAGACAAAGGGACTACTTGCAGAACTCAGTTTTCTATGAGGAGGTTCCTAACTCCAAGGATGAGCAATGGACAATCTTATTACACTGAGGAATGTGTGAACTTCCATTTGTTGGAGATTATGAGGCCAGTTAGCCTTTCTTGGCTGGACAAGCTGTAAGTAATGACAGTTCTCCTGTAAATTAAGAAAAAGCTTAATTTTCTCATTTCTAACCCTCCTACGAAGTAATTCTCTATATGTTTTCAAACAGGTTGAAGCTTATATGTAATAACTGAGACCAGTGTATATCTGTCTGGGCTCCTGCTTCATTTCAAACAGTCACAAAAAGCGAAAGAAGAGGAGAAAATTGGGTCGATGTTCCTTTCAGTCATAAACATTCATACAATGCCTGAAATCACAGAGCACATCAATATTGAGGAATCATTCTTTACATAGGCATGAAAGAATTACATGATGTACTTTTTGTCAGGGCAGGACAGGCACATTTATCTTTCATGAAGGGCCACTACAATTTTCGCTCAGTGAATAACAGAGAATGGAGGCTTACACAGCAGAGACAGCGTAAGGTATTCTGAGTACATTGCATGTTGCAGCCAGTATGTTGTGTAAATACCTTTGATTGCCATTGCTACTGTCTAAATCACTCAGCCAACAGGCAAGTACCATCACAGTAAGTATAGGTACCCAAGGTTTGCACGAACAGCAACAATTTATAATTCACCACTTTTTGTGATTTCGCTCTGTGTGATTATTTCCCAGAAGCAATCTCCAAAAGAACATAAATTATGTCACATAATAAAACAATGAGACCCTGTAATCAGACGCATAATGAGTTTCTTATTGCAAGAGTTTGTTGAGAGACTGAATTACTAACAAAATAAAAATCAACAGCCAATCACTTATCAAATCAACCGTATATTAAATTGAGCAGGAAATTAAATTCTAATAAATTGACTCTGTGGCCTGAGTGATAAAATCTGCAACACACTTCCTCTACTAGAATGGATGTCAAGCATAAATTGTAGCGTGTGGTGTTTATCTAAGAAGACATATTTGGGTATTTTTCTTATACTCATTACTTTTGATTTGCATGATTGGGGAGTTACTACTATTCATCCCGAGGAGAACATTCAACCAATCAGATTTCAGCTGGGGCCAGTGCAGACCTATGGCCTGGCCCCATGGAGCTGCCCCTGCAAGGAATTCACAACTACTCATGTAAAATAAAAACATTCACAAAGTTTCACTACACTAAAAACAACACAGTCTGATCAAGCTGTAGTATTTTTTTCTACAAACGTAATCCATCTGATTGATTGCAATCATGCATGGAGCCATAAGCCATACCACTGAGGCAGATTCACTGAAGACTGTGAGGGTCAATTATAAATGTACATGACCTAAATAAGATTACAGCAAGATGTATTATGTTTGACTGAAAACTATTTTCCAAATTGAAATGAGAGTTGCCTCCATCAGATCTCTTTCCCTGATACACAAACACAGTTTTTAGCATAATGGCTCTAATCCTGCCAAATTCATCCCGAGTAATGAACAGCTAGCAGCATCAAATTCAAATTTATAGCTTTGCATTATGCAAATGCTGTTTGGTCATTACTGACATTTACAGTTTTTCCTTTATTTAGGCTTTTTATAATCCAAATTTTGTTCAAACAGACAGAGACATCCAAACACTCCCTAATTCCAAATTACTATCTGAGTGTAATTTCTGTATCTTGTCAAAACAAGTGATTGTGAAACCTAGTCCAGTAAACATTCCACAGCTTATAGAGACCTGCACTAGCAGGTTCTGTATATTTCTTCCAGGTCTGGAAGCTGCACGACGATGATCCACAGAGCCATTTTAAGGAGGGCCTTCTTGTTCTCAGTGGTACAACCAGGCTACCACACTGTCATGCAATATGTGATGATGGACACAATGACACATGTGTAGAAATTATCAGCAGCTGTTGTGGGAGCTTTTTTCAAGCACCTCAGGAAGTGACATCTCTTGGAGCCTTTTTTGGTCACTGCAGTTGTGTTGCTAGACTACCTCAGCGCCTGGCTAATGTGGACTCCCAGGTATGTAAAGCTCTGAACCGGCTTCACCCTCTCTCCACTGATGCCAATGGCTTGATGGCTGTTATGCTTTAATCTCCTGAGGTCCAGTATCAGTTGGTTTGTTTTGTTGGGGTTAAGAATGAGGTTGTTGCTATCATTTGGATTCAGCCAGGTTTCTGTGCAATAAGAGGCACAGCCTCTTGATCTTGTTGACTATGGACTGGTTGTTAGCGACCAACAACCTTGGTAGCAGAAGGGTGTTTGCCGAGTTCTTTGCTGAGCTCTTTGCCGAGCATGGATGCTGGCTTGCTTGCCTCGCTTTTCTGTATACAGGCAAACTAAAATGATGATAAATGCAACTTGATGTCAGTCGGTTACATTTGAGCATATCAAAGAAATTTCAACAAGCATCTCCAAGAAAGTTCAACAAGAAAAACAGAACTAGTAATAAATGTCCCAAGTCAAATTATCAAAGGGAATCAGTATCAGAAATGTTCGTGGCATGCAAAGTGATATGAGCAAATGGGAGGAATTCTGCTTTTAATCTCAATAAAAGTCTGAGACATCTACCTGTTACTGTCCTCATAAATGTTCAGACATGTTACGATACCTCAACCTGTCTTACAGAGATAATCCATTGTCTGATGTTAATTTAACCTCCTGACTCAGCAGCACATCAGAAGCTTGGAGTTGTGCAGAAGATTACATAACAATGAACCAAATAATGTATGAGCTTATCATTTACTGATATTTAAGTGTCAATGTGAGCTCCTGGAGACCTCTAGTCGAGGGGAAAGCTAACACACTGCTTCTTGAATATCTAAGTGACGTGTGCGTTTCTATTCTTTGAACATATTAGTTCTGTTTTGGAGCCTAGGCCACTGCACTTGATTGGAAGCCAGTGTGCAGAATCACAAATAAAAGTAATGTGTAAAACTCTTGAAGCATGTTGATTGTGCCACAGCTGTCACATGCTATTCTTCTTTCCTAGGGATAGTAATAGATGGTATATTAATGGATAATATAGTCATTACAATTACATTTCAACATAGGTAGAATAGTTTGTTATATATTGCATATAGGCTTCAATAGAGTAATCTAAAAATAAAATAAAAATGCTCAAAAAAATGCTCATGTAAATTTATGTTAGTGAGTAATAAATTAGATTGGTTAGATTTTCCAAAATTCAACCATTTACGGCATTTTAATAACTTCTTCTTCTTTGTTTGTTTTATTGGCGGGTGGCAACCAATGCCAGGGTGCATTACTACAATGTACTGTTTCTTCTATATATTATTTATTATCAAATTATTCGAACCATGTTTCATAAAGGTTTTTTTGCAAGCGAAAATTGTTGTGTGAAGTCCATTGTGTTGAGTGTTGTACGACTTAATTGGCAGCATTCTCACCACATTTCAGTCATTTTCTCTCCTTCTGACTGTCTGGCTTTTAGTTTGCTTGTTTATGTTTGTTTGCTGCCAACTAATTACAAGTCTCCCTTCAAAGTTCCAATCAGATTTCATCCCAGGAGACGGTTGTTACTAACACTTGTCCTAAATGTTATGTCTGTCTAGATTTTACATTGGTTGCAACAACAAAACTTCAACCTCTTAACTATGCAGAGGCTAAAGTTTTAGTTCGGATTTTTAACATGAAGTTATGCCCAGCATAGTCTAAGACCAGGCATAAGTTCTGTTGGTGGAACCAGCCCCAGAAATGCGGGCACAGTGAGAACATGCAAGCAAATAACCACTCGTGATCATTTGAATATTTGCGATTGCATTTGTCAATCATTCTAGCTCAAAGACAGGCATTATCCTTGTCCAATGAGAGCAGGCAGGGTTCTTCTGGGCCAATGCTAGTTGGCTGCATAAAGGTGCTAAACGTCCCACCTAAGCAGTAGTGAGGAGGTGCTAAACTGAATAGTTCATAGCTCCATTAAAGTTTGGCCTTGGGGACTGAAATGTTACACAGGGATATGATGTTTTTGTAGTTATGGTTATACAATTTTTAGCCATAGGAACCATGTATGAGATGGTGCAGCTTAGGATATGATTTAGTTCTATGCTAAAGAAACACATTTTGAGAAACTAAAAGATTTTTACCCTCTTACATACTTTTTCCAGATTGCACATGCTAAAAAGGTGAAGTTGAAGATTCATAAAAACGTTCCCTCTTGTAGTCTGTCATGCCAGTGACACTGGTCAGATAAGTAGATTAATTATATCAATAAAGAAATGATTAATGGCAATGTCTTTTTTTTAATATATCACTATCATTTGCTCAGTTTTCATAATGGGAGTTTATATCCCTCCAAAGGTACAGACCAGGTAAAGATTGACCACATTCCAAATTTGTTTTGTACACATGATGAGAAACCTTAAAAGAGACTATGAATGTATTACATCCGCCCAGAAAATACAGCATCTAATTTTCCTTAGAAAATGCTCCATTTACTTTGAAAATCACAAAATTATTTTCCAAGGAAAAGGGAAGGATTTGAAATGAATGGCATTGGGAAATAGATGAAAGATGAAAATAAAGAGGTTTTTATGTTTCCTGACTGTGCTGGATACTGTTCTGTTTGATCTATTATGAGTTTTTCATACATCTGCTGGGGTTTACTTTCAGTTGCACATGCAACAGTGCACGCAAACGAGATACAACCTAATATGTCTGACATTATGATGCGTGTTCTATGCTGCACATGACTCTGCAAACTTGTACAATCAAATATTTGCACAGTAGATGAGCTGAGGGTTTTCAGACATTGAGATAACAAATGCATTGTTAAATCAAAATGATGATAGTCTGTCCATTTCTGTGCATGGTGTTATCTGTTTCCAACCATAAACTAAAAGTAACATTAACAGGGATGTTGAAATACATTTAAAATCAAACAGTGGAGTCACAGAAGTGGCTAGAAAGAGGGGACTGGAGGAGAGCTATCTCTTAAGAGTTTTGTTTCACTGGAAATACAGTAAAATGCAACCAAAGCCCGATTTCCCATGAGACATGTTCTGTATCTGAACTCTTATTGTACTGAGTTATTCTCCTGTCTCCAAATCTGAAAAGCGTAAATGGACTTCATTTTTTTTTTCTCCTCGTCTCCTTACCCAATATTAACAAGGTGGTGTACTGATCCTCAAAGGATGATGGGATGGGAGATTGATCTGTTTTACAGAAACCTTAATTTTCAAACTTATTGGCACATAACATTATGATCCAGCTGAATCGCTCTACAACAGGATATTTTTAGGGCAGTCATTTCCTCCTGCAAATTAACACCACTGAAGCGTTCTGTATCTTTTCAGTGCTTTGCCCTTGGAGGCACTGAATGCCCTTGACAATGAGTCTTCCTTTCAGACAGACATTTTCCTGGTTTAAGCTTTTTAGAGGGGCTTTACAGTGAAATGGGCTAATGGTGAATTCAACAGGGAATGTTTCCAGGAAAAAACGTCGATTGTAGAAGAGTCAGAGGAACCAAATCTTCTCTGTATTTTTCTCTATTAGGTGCATTTCACAGAAAAGAAAATCTAAATGGAAATTACAGAAATTCAAATAAGGAAAGCTTACATAACTTGATAAACACTAGGTGCTGGACAGAAGTGATGCTCTAATTAAATTATTTATTTAACCTCCCGAGTAGTATGTCTCACAGGCCTGAGACGTCGCCTCCCTGGGAGGTAAGACGTGTTTATGGGAGCATCAACTCATGTGCAGACATTTCTTCTTCTGAAAATCAGAAGCAACATGAAATATTGTAAGACGGTTTTTACATTGGATATGGTGAAAAAGTTGTACCACTAAAACAATAGTCCAAAAAGCTATTAACTGAAAAAGTGGATAAATCATGACCTGAGCAATGTCCCCTGAACTTTCCTTTTCACTGGAAATAGAAAATAGCAGCAGATGAAAACACGGAACAGAGACTTTGAAGGTAATGTACAGTATTTAAGACTTTAAAACAGTTTATGGGTTATTATCTATGGGTTATAAAATGCGTAAGCAGTTCTTTATTTTCATCTTGCATGCTTTGTTCTTACTGTTTGTAAAATGTCTTAATTTAATAAATGCCTGCTGTGGCCAGTGGGTGCAATTTGCTGAAAATATGTTATGTCAATGAAAGACAATGTAAGAGATAAGTGTTGTTTGTATTACTTGAAGAAAAAGATGTAAAAGAATCAAATGAAAGATGTATAACTCACGTTTCTGGTGACTCAGCGGAGGCTAGCAGAGCACAACTAGTTTCACTCTGCTGCTTCCACTCGCTCTACATACACATATACATCAACGCTGTGTGAATAGACCACTTCTCATGTGCGCATACACATAAACATGCCTAGTGCCTTATGGTCGTAGAAATACTTGTTGGTATGGTTCACTGGGAGGCAGCTGGAAATCCCACATGGCTCATTATCCAAGTAATCCAGTCTTGAAGAATCTTACCACAGTGTCTCCTGATGAATGTTTGACTGTGATTCAAACAATGCTCCCCCCTCAGGCAAATAACCCTCAACTCAAGATATTCTTTTGCCAAGAAGTCAATTTAGTTCAGATATTGATTTGTTATTTGATTAAAAGTGAAATAAATAGAAAATTCAGCTCAGTCTCTGGCTTACTCCATTTAAGATTTTTGTAGATCAAGTGCTGGACATTTTAGTTTCACCTTTGTCAAAGAAAAACTAAAGAATTTTAGTCAAACGTCTTCAAACTGCCTTCATATAAGACTTCTTCAAGTTTGGAAAGATGCAAAACATTAGCAAATATAATAATAATTATAATAATACTACTACTACTAATATTACTACTAATAATAATAATAATAATAACACACATTGCACAACAGCCTCTGCAATTAATCTTCCTTTTCAGTTTGGTTTGGACTGTACCAGAAACATGTTCATTTTATTTAGTTCCTTTTGTAGGTCTTGGTGGTGTAATTATATATTGTGTTCTACAAAGTTAACATCAGCATTTACATTTAAATAATAAAAGTTCATACTGGAACATCTTTGCACACAAAGCAAACTTTAAGATTTAGACATCTCAAACTAATATATGACTGCATTTTAATGAACCCTGGGAATGTAATGTATCTCATGTTTTATATTCAGACTTTGAGTCAGAATCAAATATAACAGTTCTTAGTTTAACATTTAGAGCCAACACAACAGTTTCCTCATGGAATATTTGCCATAATGTGTGATGGCTTGAAGTTGCCAGTAACTGTACTCATGACTGACACTTTTCACACTGACTGAGGAAACATGCAATGAAAGAAACTTTGCATTAACTATTCATGTCACGTGCAGCTTTTTCTTTATATCATTCATATTTCAGTTCATATTCCAGCTGAAAGGGTCACGATTCAAATCCAGATTCTTTATCCTTCTGACCTGAGCTGGATGTGAGTAAAATATACAGTGCCAAATCAAATGCAACTACACAACTGGAAAAAACACACAACACCATTCATATGTTACACAATTTCCCCCTGGGATCAATAAAGTATTTCTGATTCTGATGTTTGGCTTCTGTGCTTTAAGCATTTGAAAGGCCTTGTCCCATATGGCGCCTGCTGTGAGATAAAATATGCAATTTATCCAGATGATTGCCAAATGTCCCTTTGCCACCATATGCCTCAGTTGTCATGGTTTCTGAATTAATTGCAGTAAGTTGTCTGTGCTCCTTGTGCAGTTTAATGTGATGGTGATATTACTTTAGGTGTTAACATGGATGAATGTTCGCCTACTGAAGTGAAGTTGTAAATTAGCTCTTATTATGATTAATTAGGTGTTAAAGGTTAAATTCAAATGTAATTAAAGGTTAAAGCCTAATAGAAATCATATTCCTGGAAAGAAGTTCCTCTGACCTTTAACAGATGTTTATTTCCTGGTTTAAAATCCAACATGGTTTTTTCTGCCCAATCAAATTGACTTGTATCCTCAATAATGGTGAACATGTTGGAAATTCAGAATTTACAGTAAATATTCATGTATCTTCAGTTTAACCTGTGTATCTGTTCTAACGTAATCATTACTGCGGCAGCACTGTTTCATTTATCAGCTTGTCCATCCGAGACAAAACATAAACAGTAATTGGAGTAAAATGTGGCTACACTGTGCTCCTGGTGCAATTACTATGTTTTGCACTCGTAACCATAGTCTGCAAATAAAAATAGACATGACTCCGAAATCAAAAGGAGAAACCAATGCAGAAGCGTCTGAAACCAGTATACTCTTCGATCTGGTGAGAAAATCTGAAAATGGCCCTAATTCTTACTTGAACAGTTAAGATTTCTTATTTAGTATTATTTATCCATTATTATAACGATTGCATTTAGTTTAAAATAGACAGTAAAGCATGGTATGCATCGGGGCCACATTCTGCAGGTCACAGGTGCAATGTCCTTGAGCTCTAAGTCAGGCTCCACCCCCTGCTCCTCCAAATATGGATACTTATGGTTTCAAAGAGACCATGACGACCAAACACCAAAATCAAGTCTTCAAAATGGCCTTTCTCAAACCAATGGGTGAAATCACGATGGGGTCCGACTTAGTAATAACTAGCAACATTTAATTTGGACCAGCCCTACATGCAGTGGCACCTTGTGCTTTCATAGATAAAGAACCAAGGGTTCAATGCATGGTAGGGAAACTAATCAAATATCATCAAATATCCCAGTCAGCAGAGCCCCCGTGTTCAGGATGGTGTCTTACATCAAACCATCAGATTGGCTATAGCAGCTCTGCACATTAGATGATGGCTATAGCGCCACCTACAGACTCTTCCAATGGCCAATCATGACTCCTAATAGGGCTGCTCGATTATGGCAAAAAATCATAATCATGATTATCTTGGTCCATATAGTGAAAGATATTGTCCACATTGACTTTGGAAACATCAGGCATATAGGTAAATAAATAAAGGTGTTAACAGACTAGTTTCTACACTGCCTGAGTGAGCAGGGAAGAACTTCTTTACTGTCTGCAGTAGTGTGTGTGTGTGTCTATGTCACTCTTCACACACACTGACGATCACGTGTATCTAGTTATTAATTAATGATGTCATCATCATGAAACCGGATCATTCCAGTTACTTTAACCCTGATGTCCTAACGGTGCATGTCACATTACGTCTTGTGTCGTGTGTGGCAGGTAAACTCATGTTTGACTTTTTTTCAATGTTTTGAAATTTGTGTCTCATAAACTCTTGAAGGAATCAAACAAACATAAAGTAAATGTCAGTGCTGTTCAAATCCTAATAACATCTGATTAGTGTTTGTGTTTATTGTTAATGTGTAAAGTGAGCGCAGGTCAGTGGGGGAGTGAGGACGTTACAAGGATACCAGATTTATAATGTCCGTCTGCAGCGGCAGCAATAATAAGCAGCACAGCCGCCGGTCATGGTGACATAAGGCAAGACAAAAAAGGGCCTCATTGCAAAAAAAACCCTCAGAATAATACACTTTATGTCGATTACTTTGTTTTCATAATTACTAGAATCCAGTATCATAACCGTAATTAAGTTAAATGTATCGCCCAGCCCTAACTCTCAATTCAATTAACTATACATGTTCATGCACCAGCAAAATTAAGAATAAAAATGATGGTTTTGAGCTTTAAAGGAGACGTGATGTTTTTTTACTGTGTTAAAATGCACAACATACATATAGAGATGTATTTATGCTGCATTTTCTTTCACTCCTTCACTTGACATTTACTAGATCAAAAATTTAGTTTATCCAAGTGACGCTGTTACAGTAAAGCAGCACAGACTATTATATATAGGTGATGTAGAGCATGAGGGGATAATTAATATGACTGATTCCATGTTATGATCACAGTTATTATTGTGATATGTTTCTGTGGAGAAGATTGTAATATTGTATGCATCACTGCTCCCATTGACTGTTACTTTTAGTACATTTCAGCCGAGAGAGAGAAACACACCTGAGGAACTCTTCCTGTTGTGAGCTGATTGTGATTCTAAACCCACAATAACCTTGGCAAATATTTACATATTGAACGTGTCCCATTCTGTCCTTCAGTGTTGATTTTGTCATTAAAACTTGAGGGAGGAGGAGACATGAGGATGCATTTGCTGACAGCAAATGTAAAATACAGTATGGAAATTAGTATCATTTAGCAATATCTCTAACATGTCATGCAAAATGTATAATTAAATCATTAAAACCTTCTCTGCAGCTCTGTTGCTGACCCTCTGCTCACTATCGTCATTATTGCTTTTAACTTGTTGTCATTGTTTCATCTTATCCAAACCACCATCTTATCTCTTATGTCTTATCTCTTATCTCAACTCGTCTGCTATCTGCACATTTAGGGCATCATTACTGCTCGACAGCTTCAGGCAACACTGACAGTTCAGAGCCACAGAAAACTCTGATTAAGCAACTGCAAACAAGTGAGGCTGTGCAAACACAGTTTGGACAATAATGTTGAAGGTTAGAAAGAAATGGAGTGAATTTGAGGAGTGAGCAGGTATTATGAAAAGGGTGAGAAGAATCTCCAGTCCCACTTATTCAATGCTTTCTTGTTCGTCTACAAAACCTTCTCATCTAACCAGCGGAGGTCCTTATCGTGTCCTCCTCTCGACCAGAAACAAAATAAAATACAAAACTGGAATGAATAGAAACATCTTGAAGTGATGTCATTTAATTAAAGAGATGATGATGATGATATATTAGACTACCTGATTTGTTATTTACCATCTAGCTTTGATTGTAATTTAGGATTGTTCATTGTCATTGTCCAATTTTAAACCCTACACACTACACTGTGTAATCAAGGCTCAGATGAGTCATCAGTGCAGTATGATAAGGAATAATGACAATAATGATATTATTCCTTTAATTTGTAGTGTTACCCACACACAAACACACACAAACACACACACACAATCACCTACACTTAAAAAAAAGAGTAGATCTGAAATGCTACTTTTATCTATTATATTATTATAATATATTTATATATGTATTATTTCTACTGCATTTGTCTTAATCCTACACACTATAACAATTGCTACATGCTGCATTTATTTATTTATAAATTCCACATTTTAACCATTGTGTATTTCAATCTAAAAATGAACAATATTGATGATTAACAACTGCACAATGCTGTTACTGTTAATTTGTAAGCCAACAACTGTGTCCAGCTCAAGTAACAGTGCAAAGGTAGAGCAGTTAATCAAGTCAATATTGACACTCAGTGATTAGTTGTAATTTTCTGGGTATTTAAACAATGATTCCTGTGGAAAAAGGAATATTTTATGAAAACTGTGGGAAATGGAAATACAGGTCATCGAGAAGACATTTCTAATTATGCCAGGACTCAATTTGCTCTTTGTGTATTCAGAATTTTTTTTTCTATTGTTACATTTTAATTAATTGATGATTATTCATCTTACCACACTATAACCCCTACTTCATCACATATGATTATACCAGTGTCTTATATTATATATCTAAGTTCAATTTTCTTCTATGTGATGAGGCTGGTACAAATACATTTAATAAAGCATGAAGATGAGAGGCTCTGGGGGGAGGTGCAGGTACATGTTGTGAAATGACATCAACATGCAAGGGAGAATTTTGTTTGACAGCTTTACTGTGCTTTTACAGATTAAGACTTCATGATCAAAAGAGAAGAGCTTGTGAAACATAACGCAGACTGAAAAATGTAAAATGGAATGAAGCACTACAATTCTACATCTAGTTCTTACATAAATGCATCAATAATACAGCATCATTATAATAAAAGGGCTAGTTTTCTGTAATGTTATTGATTTGTTTTGGAACGCATGCATGCTTTTTCCAAGGCGTAGCTTTTACTTACAGTGTTTTTTGTTAATTTAAGGATCTGAGGTTGGGAACCTAGTATGACTCACACCACACAAGCAGGCATAGAGTCAAAATGGTCCCAAAACCGCTGAGCCAAACACAGCCTAAATAAATACTGTAGCGACACCACAGAACAACCTGATGACTGAAAGAGAGAAAACACTGGCTGTGTTATCCAGCACGTCAGGCCCTGTTTGTTTGGAACAATTGTGCTGCACAGTTGAATGCAGGTGACATAAATCACGTTTCTTGGCTGATGTGTCTGCAATTACCTCAAGTTGTTGTTGTTGTCCCTCACCACACATGATAAATCAAACCACACTGGAGTCTTACCAAACAAAAGCTGGCCTGTGTTGTCTCCTGGGTCACTTTCAATGCAGGAAGAAAGGCCCAGGTGAGCCTTCATTCCCTTTATATAGTCTCTGCTCGGCCTCTGGGTCCTAGTGCTGCTCTCTCTCTTTGTCTCTCTGTCTTTCTTTCTGTCTTGTGTAGTATTTCTTTTAAGCGTACATTCATGGTCATAAAGGCAGCACACAGGAAGCTACACAGTGAACAACCCAGAACAAGACATCTCAATTCGCTTGGCTTTTAAATAAAAATGTTCACATTCACACTGACGGATCAGAAGAGATCAGAAACACCATTCAGAGTTTTACATGTTCGTTTAAGCCCGCGGCTCCAGAGACGTAACGTGCATCAGGTTCCATGATTGTGAGGAGTCATGGGCAGGAATCATAAAGACACTGTTCAGATCTGGAAACAAAATCCTGAACAGTGATCTGATCACAAGTGGACGCCTCTCAGTTGACATTTGAATGTGTCCTGAGTGGATGAAGTGATCAGACGTTACTTCCTCCCCTGGATATGCAAATATACACGTGCTTCATTTCTGTTCACAAACTCCAAATGATGTTTTCAGTCAGACTGACGACACAGATGTGTCTGTTGTCAAAGAATCCTTGAGGGGCTGAGTGATACAATGTTCTCTGAAGAGCTTTATTATGAAATAAAGCTCACTTATGCTTGATTACTCAATTGTCCCAGTGATCAGATCTCTGACCACACTCAGTCAGTGGCACGAACACAAACACACATTGTCATTGGACTCATCTCTTTACTCAAACTGGGTAAAAGCAACATAATATGGCCTTTGCAAACGCAGATGACGTGCATGATCATTTTCATATAGAGAAGGGGGAGTGAGATCTCATCATAAATGGTCACAGGACACATTTTGAGGTCAGGTGTGAACAGACAAATACGCCGCTTGTGATCAGATCTTTCAGGACGGATGTTAATACCAGGTCTCAACAGGGCCTCTAATGTGCATCTCGGGTGTGTTCACACCTGTACTTGGAGCTGTCATCTGTCTGAGTAGGGCCAGTTATCTTGTATCCATTCTGACAGGCCATGAAATGTAACTGAACTTCCTTTGACTGTCACCAGTCATTCCTCTCACAGCAGAAAGGGTCAGGAGCTCTTCCTACTACGTGAGCTGTGGGGCTCAAATAGCACAGAGACACCAGAAAGAAAAAAGCAAACGTATCATTTCCTCGACATCTACCACAGCAGCAGGTTTGTGCCTCCTGCAGACCGGCAGAGCACAGCCAGACTGACACCAAGTGAATTCAAAGTGATGCCGTGATTATTGCTGCAGCAAGACAGAGCCCGGACTTGCCAATTGCGACTGAGGCACTTTTGCCGTTTATTATCTGCCAGACACTTTGAATGCACTCCTACTTTAGGCCACCTCACAAGGCTCCATATCAGGCCACAGACAGACAGACAGTAAAAGGCCAATTTGGCACTGAGGAATGGATAGAAGATAAAAGTGAGCCCAGAGCTACTTTGGGAATGTTAACATTTTTTTCCCCTGCTCAGTTGAAAACATTTCCAGAGAGGAGTACACCGCCCTGTTCACTTGGCACACACACATAGTATGGTTGTACATATCCATCACAAGTAATGGTCCATGGAGGTGGTCAGTCTGTGACTAATAGGTCAGATGTGTCCACTCTGTTTACACTCCCTGCAGCCATGCATATCTGGCTGTATCAGGACAAATAAGATCTACCAGCACCTCTGTTCCGCTCCACCTCTTTCATTTCCTCCTCACACTATATATTGCTGAGGTAGAGAGCAGTTGTGTTACATATACCTCCTCGTCCTCCCCATCCCCCCAAAGCTTCCACTCTCTAATTCAGCACATCTGAGAGGAGGTCAACAGGGAGGAAGGGGATAAATAGAGAGGTGGAGACACCAGTGGGTATTTTCAAAATCATATTATGGTTAATGACTGCAGTGAAGAGCTCATTGGGGTTAAGTTGGTAAAACAAACCTTTTATATCTCTCCTCTCTCTAATCTTACCATAGATAACTTCAACAATTTCCCAACTGGGATCAATAAAGTTCATCTATCTATCTATCTATATGACACAGGCAGTTAAATCCCCAGCTCCTTTAATTCCACCCGTGAGGGTTCACTGCCAATGTAGGAGCTACTGATATCTGCTTTTTTGATATTGGATATATTGCACACCAATGTAAACTGTTGACTGGCATGTGTTAAAAGTTTGGAAGCAACCTCCAATGTTTTGGGGCTTCCAGTGGACTGGGATATATCTGTGCCAAGATTCTGTTTGCTGTACGCTGTTTACAGTCCAATTAGTTTCTTTTATTACAGGAGTCAAACATTTCTCCAAACAAAAGACAAACAATGATACTTCTTGTAGATATTTAGCCCCAGGCAACATTTTGATGTATCTCTTATAATAGCTATCTGCATAGGAATGCAGAATGCAGACGATCGCCACTGCATTTCCATCAATGTGCTCCATATTTTTTGCTCTCAGGCTGTTCACTTGCGTGTAACCAAAGTCTGCTCAAACCAGATTGTCAAACTAGAAGTGGAGCCAGAAGGCTGCATGCCCCAGCCATCGCTTCCTCAGATTCTACATATTCATCTAAATGGAGATTATGTGGGTATACCAACACTGAGTCTGTATTTGTGATGCAACATATCATAGAAACAGAAACTAGTGTAACTACAATCACGTAAATTAAGTATTTTTCATTGTTCTTAGATTAATGCATTAAACCAGGTGGCTGCATGCATGTAAATTAAATTGGTGGGTTAGGTTAGCTGGGCGGCTGTGGCTGAGGGCTAGAGTGGTCGTCCTCCAACCAGAAGGTCAGCAGATCAATCCTGAGTCTTCCCATCTGCATGCCGAAGTGTCCTTGAGGAAGATGCTGAACCTGGAATTGCCCCTTATAGAGCAGAAAAAAGTGCTGCTAATAGATGCACTGTATGAATGAATTATGTGTGAATGGGTGAATGGCAAACTGTACTGTGAAGCACTTTGAGTGGTCATCAAGACTAGAAAAGCACTATATAAATACAAACCATTAACCATTTATCTTGGATAATCTTCATCTCATTTCTTCTACCTTTGTTCCTTAAGCTCTTTAAAAAGCAGCCTGTGTGTATTTTTAGAAAATTGTCCGATAATCAACACAGGTGTCAAAGTGTCAGAATTAAGTGGATGAAATGTGCAGCAGGCGCTCAGCATGTGTTCTTTACTGCTGCATGCTGCTGTGATCAAGGGCTGTGAGCGGAATTGTTGAAGAGACATAAAAGCTGCCAAAGAGAGAGTGGACCCTCCCACAGATGTATTGTCCGTGCCCACTGAAGAAGCCGCTCTCACCACTGGGATTACAATTCAGACCTGTTTCCCCCCTTAATCCGGTCGTTACTCAGGGTTTGCTAGGACATCTACGTTGGGCTTTCTCTGCTGCATGTAAATACTCTGACTCATTGACCAACATTTTTAAGACAAAAGATTCATTGTGTTGTGAACAGCCTCCAGAAATGAGATCAGTGGGAGTGGGTGGAAAAGCTTCTGAACGGATGTTTCTGGTCTTTGTTAAAACAGAACAAATTTTTGAAAACATTTGGTGATAAAACTAATTTATGAACCTGTAATTTCCAAATCATAAGGTCAGCATGTTTCCAGATATATGAACTTGATTCTCTTGTTTCCTGTGTATTTCATACTGACCAATATTAAAGATATAATGGCAACATCCGTAGCCCTCTAAAATGTGGGCTCCAAGTGGTGCGCCTAAATAAATAATATTAGAGGTCACAGGTCAAGTTTTGCTTCATTTGTAAATTAGGAGGTCACAGAACGGAGAGGATGCTGCTCCATCAGGACTGGGGATAGAAATAAGTGCAGGAACCTCAAATGACACACAAAGACTGACAAGGCCGGTAAAATGTTTGCAAATGTTTGGAGGGTCCGCATACACCTTTGAATTATCCTGGTGCCTCTGATGGCCAGTGCAGGCATTGCATGGAGCTAAACTTTACTCACCTAAGTGTTAAATGTCTGAACTAAACTAAACTGTCATTGCTTAACTCAGAATATTTTTTTTATACCTTCAATAATCACAGCTTTTTCACATCACTTAAAATCAGCAGGTGGGTAGTTTGCTCTGTCATTTCCCGTCATTTTTCCCTTCACTGCCCTGTATCTCATTTCTCATTTCTCTTCTGTCGATGGAGGGAAATGGAGGAAAATGGAATCAGGACCAAGGTTTGTCTGTTTGCTACGATGAACAGCAGACAGGCAAAGAAAGTTAACTATGTGTTCTGTCTGTCTGGCTCCTCTGCTCCATTTAAGTGGGTCTTAGCGCAGCAGCTGCACATAACAAACAACAGTCCACACACCTAACTGTGTGACCTGAGTGATTGACATCTCTCTCTCTCTTTCTTTTTTAAAACGCAGCCAAAATTGGCAAACAAGCTGTTTAAGAGTGACTTCAATGGGATTTTGATAGAGACAAAGGAGGTGCCAGATTCAATAAAATAGACGTTACTCCAAATCTGCAGGTGGAACAAATTAAGCCCCGCAGTTTAGTACATAAAAGTCTTATATACTATACTGCCTTTACTGCTATTGTAGCCTGTCTGGCAGCATGGTTATAAAAACTTTGTTGATAGGCGCTCTGCTTTGGAGAAAACTACATGAACACACACATATATATATATATATATATATATATATATACTGCATTTATTTGTTTTTAACTTTTATCTTATTTCTTCTCATGCATATTGTGTGTAGGGATGTCAGTTAGGTAAGACGTGTTTTTTTACTCACTCGTTTAATTTCCCTGCTTATCATAAGTGGTAATAGGAGTTAGTGTAGCCTTTTTAAGCTCAAATCCCCCGTGTGTTGAGATGTTATCAGCATTGTTTCCTCCCCCATCATTCCATTCTTCCTCTCACAGTTACTTGTACAGTCCCTCTCCTGCTCGCAGCACACTGAGCGATTAGAAGCCTTGGTGCAGGCTGTAGGATGAGTATGCGGGACCTGTTGTTTATAACGTGAATACGACTCCTGCTGTTATTGATTCTGTCCGAGAGATGAGCCCTCTGGGTTTTTCAAATGTTTATGCAGGAGAATGGTGATGCGTGCTAAGTGGAAAAGAGACAAAAAATCAATCGGCAAGGTGAGGGGAGGGGTGTGCCAGCAATCTCATAGTTCAGGACTTGTTTTCAAATTTCGTTTTTTCTCTTCTTTTGATGCACTTTGGGGGTTGAGTGAGTGGGCCAGCAGCTGCTTCCTCATTTTTTTCCTCCCCTGTGCCGCCGAGTTTTATCACTGCTGAGCTGGAGCTCTTCATCATGTCAAGACTTTAGTATGGAGACAAGTTTTACTGTACAGGAGCTGCTTTACAAGAGACACTCCTCCTAATTCATGCTGCATTTGCTGTATGCATCCCAGGGCCTAAATCACCATATACATTGGGGGGGACATGTCCCCCCCAATATTCAGATATGCTCAAAATGTCCCCCCCAATATCTATCTGATTAAAAAAAAAAAAAAAAGTCAGGCAACCACATACACATCCCACTGTCCGAAATAATCAATAGCAAAAAAGTCATTTAATCATTATTATAGCTAAACATAAGACATTTTTGATATAGGCTAGTTACTACCGGTTGTAGGATTGCAGTTATGCGTGGTTTGTCCAGATGGTGTTGCCCGCCGTACAATACCATGTTGACACACCACCCCATCCAGCAGAATTCATTGCTCGACTGCTGTGGGTATGTCAAACCCTCTCTCTGTTTTTCATTACTTTCAAACATATTTAAAAGTGGAAAATCAGAATGTAGCCTAATATGAATGTTACTAATCGACTATATTAAAGTTGTTGATTATATTTTTTGTTAAGTGTTATGAAAATGTAATTTCATGAATGGTCTTGCAAGGAATAGCCTACTAGCTAGCTGGCTAACATTAGCTAACATTCTGACGGGAATTCTGAGCTAACTCACTAGTATAATGTTAGGCTACATTCCATTTACAGGTATTAGCTAGTGAACAGCCAGAGCAACTAACATGAGGAGAGGAGAAGTTTCCCAGCTCCTATATCGAACCATATTATATTTGTAAGAAAACCCACATGAAGTTTGAGTGTCAATCATTTATGTAGCACGTCAATTTCACAGTGAGTCATCATGAGCAAGAGGAAGAGTGGCAGCGATATAAGACTGTTTTTTGGGCAGCTTCAGAAAAGAAATAAAGTAAGTTCAGAGCAGTGAGAAAATGAGTAATTACCATTAATGTCAAGGAGTCAATATAGTATAATCAAATAGGCTTTCTAGTCTATAATTTACTATGTCTAGTCCAGTAATTTTAAGACAAAATGGGGGACAACCTTGAACAAATTGCAACAGAAGCAAATGCAACTGATTTTATATCCTCAACATGAGGGAAAAAATCCCTGGAGAATCCCATTTCCCAAGTTTCAAAAAAGACCCAAATATAGTCCATTCGCTAGCCTCATTATTTTCCTCACGTGAATAGGGTAAAATGTTTAACCCGCCTTAGATATCACCATGTAAATTACTGAGTTTATTACTTACATTAAGACAAATGAAAAATGTATACAGGCTTTTTGAAATTCGTTGTTAACATGAGCAAACAGTGCATAATCTAATTACTTATGGCTAATTTGCATACATAACACTGCTTCTGTTGCAATTTGTTCACCCAACATAACATAACAGTCCAATGTTAAAGTACAGACTCGTGTTGCCCCCCCATATGTAAAACATGTATAAATATTAGACTTTCTAGTCTATGGTTTACTAATATTTCATCCATGTTCACTGTGGTGTGTTCAGAGTAAGGACAGAGAGAATGAACAAGAGGATGGTGACAGGACAGGGAGAGTGTGTGCTGGTGACATAGAGGTGAGTGAGAAAGGAGCTAATATGAATGGTTAAGACCAACTAATGACAACCTAACAGTCTAATATTGAAGTAAACATATATAAAAATTAGACTTTCTAGTGGTTTACTAATATTTCATCCATGTTCACTGTGGTGTGTTCAGAGTAAGGACAGAGAGAATGAACAAGATGATGGTGACAGGACAGGGAGAGTGTGTGCTGGTGACATGGAGGTGAGTGAGAAAGGAGCTAATATGAATGGTGAAGACCAACTAATGACAACCTAACAGTCTAATATTAAAGTAAACATATATAAATATTAGACTTTCTAGTGGTTTACTAATATTTCATCCATGTTCACTGTGGTGTGTTCAGAGTAAGGACAGAGAGAATGAACAAGAGGATGGTGACAGGACAGGGAGAGTGTGTGCTGGTGACATGGAGGTGAGTGAGAAAGGAGCTAATATGAATGGTGAAGACCAACTAATGACAACCTAACAGTCTAATATTAAAGTAAACATATATAAATATTAGACTTTCTAGTGGTTTACTAATATTTCATCCATGTTCACTGTGGTGTGTTCAGAGTAAGGACAGAGAGAATGAACAAGATGATGGTGACAGGACAGGGAGAGTGTGTGCTGGTGACATGGAGGTGAGTGAGAAAGGAGCTAATATGAATGGTGAAGACCAACTAATGACAACCTAACAGTCTAATATTAAAGTAAACATATATAAATATTAGACTTTCTAGTGGTTTACTAATATTTCATCCATGTTCACTGTGGTGTGTTCAGAGTAAGGACAGAGAGAATGAACAAGAGGATGGTGACAGGACAGGGAGAGTGTGTGCTGGTGACATGGAGGTGAGTGAGAAAGGAGCTAATATGAATGGTGAAGACCAACTAATGACAACCTAACAGTCTAATATTAAAGTAAACATATATAAATATTAGACTTTCTAGTGGTTTACTAATATTTCATCCATGTTCACTGTGGTGTGTTCAGAGTAAGGACAGAGAGAATGAACAAGAGGATGGTGACAGGACAGGGAGAGTGTGTGCTGGTGACATGGAGGTGAGTGAGAAAGGAGCTAATATGAATGGTGAAGACCAACTAATGACAACCTTAACAGTCTAATGTTAATGTTAAGTTAAGATGAGATCATCCTCGTGCATTTCAGATCATACCCATGGAGAGGGAGTTTGACAGTGAGAGAGAAAGAGATAGAATGAGCAGCCAGACAGGCGATGATGAGGGCACTGGAGAGGAAGGGAGGGAGCTTGGACCTTTCCCAAATCATCCAAATGTGAAAGTCATACCGAGTCAAACCCTATCAAATAAAACACTCTACTTTCAGGAGAAGTGGTTTAAAGATCATACATGGCTCCATTACAGCCCCTCTGTAAAGGGTGTTCTCTGTTACTATTGTGCTAAATACTTTGCAGCACAAAAGTCCAAGCTTGCATCAAAAGCAGATTCAGCATTTGTCAAGACTGGCTTTAACAACTGGAAGAAGGCACTGGAGAAATTTAGTGCACATAAAGACAGCCAGTGTCACAAATTAGCTGTGATGACTAGGCTTCAGGAGCCAAAGACTGTTAATGTGCAACTTTCACGTGAGCTTGAAAGACAGCAGCAACAAGCAAGGAGAAATCTTATGAAGATTGCTGGGGGTGTGCAGTACTTGGCACGGCAAGGTCTGGCTTTTCAAGGCGATGAGAAGGAGAGTGGGAATTTCAGCCAGCTTCTAAAGTACAAGGCAAAAGGTGATGCAGAGCTGACCAACTGGCTAAAACGTCAGTTTGATTTCACCAGTCCCAAAATGCAGAATGAACTGTTGCAGCTGATGGCCAATACAATCATCAAAAAAATTGTGTCAGACATAACATCAATGCCAGTGGTCCAGTTCGCACTTATCATTGATGGAACCCAGGATGTGTCAGGTGTTGAGCAGGAGTCAATATGTGTGTGCTTTGTAGATGCAGATCTACAACCAAAGGAAGAATTCCTGGGACTCTACGAGGTGTTATCAACAACAGGGGAAAATATAGCCAAGGTGGCTTGTGATGTGATGACGCGTCTAGACCTTCCTCTGTCTCAACTCCGAGGACAAACTTATGATGGTGCCGCAAACATGGCTGGACGATGGCAGGGAGTGCAAGCCATATTAAGGGCACAACAACCACTGGCTGTGTACTGTCACTGTGGTCCACATTGCGTGAACTTAATTACACAGGCTGCCTGTCTATCATCTCCACTTGTGAGAGATTCAATGGCTCTGGTCCATGAATTGGGGGGCTTCTTTAACCAATCTGGCAAGTTCAAGTTGGTATTCCAGGAAATTGCCAAATCGGAGCATGGTTTCACCTCATTGAAGCCTCTCTGTCCAACCAGGTGGACTGTTCGCACCCCTGCCATCCACTCAGTTCTAAGGCAGTATGAGTCAGTGCTGACAGCCCTAGAAGAAATGGCATCAAGCAGCTCATCTGAGACGTCAGCTAAGGCTAATGGTCTTCATGGAGCATTTCTAAAAGGCAACACTGTGCTCGGCCTTGTAATGGCTGAGGACCTGATGGGGGATCTGGAATGCCTGAACACCTCCCTGCAGCATAGGAAACAGACAGTTTCAGGCATGTTGAAAGCTGTGGACCATGTAAAAACAAGCATGCAGGAAAAGCGAACAGAGGAACACTTTGATGTCTTGTTCTCAAAAGCAACTGCTATGGCAACAAAGTTGGACCTGCAACCAATTCAGATGCCTCATATCCGCAAACCTACAAAGCGTTACACTGGTCAGGCTTCAGCCCATATCCATCCTGATGCCCAGTCCTTCTACAGAGCCCAATTCTACAACACCTTGGACACAGTGAATACTCAATTCATAGAGAGGTTCGATCAAGCTGGATTCCACAAACTTCAGCAGCTTGAAAATGTGCTTCTACAGGGAACCATTGATGAGGTTGTGGACCAGTATCCCGAATTGAATCCACAACTGCTTCAAGTACAGCTGGCCATGTTCGCAGCCAATTACACTTATGAAACAAGCTCAGATGTTGTCAGCATTATGCATGACATGGTGCCAGAAGTCCGAAGTCTGTTCAGCCAGGTGGAGGCTTTACTAAGGCTCCTGCTCATCGTCCCTGCATCCTCAGCAGAGGCTGAGAGGAGCTTTAGCGCACTACGAAGGCTCAAGACATGGCTCAGATCCTCCATGACGCAAAGCAGGCTGAATCATGTTGCTATCTGTCATGTGCACCAGAGGAAGCTGGACGAACTGGACCTGGAAGATATATGCCAATCTTTCATCAGTGCCAATGATAGACGCAAAAAGGCGTTTGGGTCCTTTTCTAGGTAGAGGAGAGGGGAGAGGTGAGGAGAGGATAGCAGAGAGGAGAGGAGAGAGGAGAGGAGAGAAGAAAGGATAGGAGAGAGGAGAGGATAGGGGAGAGGATAGGAGAGAGGAGGAGAAGAGAGAGAGAGAGGAGGAGAGGGGAGAGGAGGAGGAGAGAAGGAGGAGAGGATGTGAGAGGGGAGAGGACAGAGGAGGAGAAGGAGGAGAGAGGAGAGGAGGGGGAGATGATGGAGGAGAGGAGAGAGGAGGAGGAGAGGGGTGAGTATAGAGGAGGAGAAGAGAGGGTAGAGGAGGAAAGGAGAAGAGGGTAGAGGATAGAGAAGGAGAGAGGACAGGAGGAGGAGGAAAGGAAGAGGAGAGGAGGACATAAGCACACATACATACTTTTTTCATTTTTATTTTATTTGGTTCTGTGGGTTGTATTTGTTTTGTTTCATGTATTCCTGATGCTTTGGCAATATAGTTCTCACAACATTCATGACAATAAAACAAATTTGAGTCAAATTGAATTTAATTGAATTGACTTGACTGGAGAGGAGAGGAGAGGAGATGACGGGAGAGCAAGAGAGAGGAAAAGAGAGAGGAGAATATAGGACCACAGGAGCTTGGCAAGGGAAGACAGGATGAGAAGAGAGCAGTGAAGGCCCTCCTGCCCAGTGCCCACACAAGTAATACAATGTAATAACATGTAACGCAATGCATTATCATTATGGTAAAAAGAAAAAAAAGGTATATATATATAAGAGAGAAATTTGGTCCCCCCCAATGTTGACTCCATGGTTTAGGCCTTGATGCATCCCAAGACTACCAGTGTGAACACTTACCAGCAAAATAGAAAGCTGATACAAAGTGGATTTATGGATCTTGATGAAAGCAAATATTCAGGAACTGATATCTATGAGTGTGTGAAATTTGGTGCAGCTCAATGGACTTGAGATCGATTGGTGGTTCTTGGTGGTGATGGCAAATTTTAATATATTTAAAATATAAAATTTTGCATATGAAGATGAGCGAAGGGTATTACATTTTTTTGTTAATTGCAAGATCGCAAAATACTGCAGCCACAAATACTGTAAATTGTGATTCAACACACTGGGCCAAATGCAAGAACATTTCTTATCCTCAACCTCTCTTCCTCCTTTTTTCCCGTCAGAAAAATAATACGAAAAAGAGAATTTTACACCTCAAGTCCTTCTGTATCACTGTAAGAATAAAAGTGACTGCCAAAGAGGTTAGGTATCATTCCATTTGGGCAAAAATGAGCAAATGTTCAGCACTCAAACCAGTATAGTACCTTCTGTGTATTGTTCAGGTTACAAGTGTAAAACTTCTTATTTCACGATCCTACTCTGCAGTTAATGGAGCTCTTGGTTTCTTTTTGAATAAAATGTTCGTCTATGTTAAAACACAGGAGGCTCTTGGAGCTACTACTTCTTTTTCATCAGCTTGTTATGGGAGATGGCACCAACTACAATAACCATGAGCCCTTGGATGTGTAGATCAGAGCAACAAAACATTGTACTTGATTAATCTAAAACTGACCCGGAGTCTGAACGTGAACAAACTGCTGAGTGTCACCAGGAGCAACAGCAGCAGAATGTTGAGTTCAGTGAAACACTCTTGGGCAGCAGGAGTTGACTTTTCTTCTTCATGAACAGAGGTTTGACTTTTTATCAAAGAAACTTGCTTTTTTCCTCACAGGGCTGCTTCCTCACAGGGCCTTTGTGAAAATAGTCAGACCAATAGAGTTTCATATCTGTCCAAGCCTTGGGAATGCTCCAGCTGCCATTGATCTTAAATTGTCTGTTCTGAAAATGAACAAGATGTTAATTCCAGAACCTTGAGCAACTCCTCCAGATTTTTCCTCTTTTGAGGAAAGCTTCATATGGGAATACACCATAATGTCAAGTCCAAAACCACTGTAATGTAAAATTCATCATGAAATGTAACTTTGTTGTAAGATTTTACATATTGAATCTTCAACACTTGGTTTTTGATTGCACAATTCTTGTCCTCTATGTGTTCTATCTATCTATCTGTCTATTCATCTATCTATCTATCTACTTTATGAATAAAATCTCAGTAAAATTAGAAATGCCCTCAGTCATTGTCTTCATCGAAAAACAAGTCAATTAACTATTTGAATTTAGCTAAAATGAATACAATCTAAAATGATGTGCACTTATAAAATGATCCATCCATGATGAATATTTCTTGTGTTTTACATTATTTCGGAAATGTCCTGTTATGAAACTGCTAGTTTTTTTTTTTACTGTGGAAGGAAATGACGAAAGCTGGAAATCGCGTTATCTATTTGTACATCATCAAAACGTGGTGGGACGGGTGTGCTGGCAGATCCAGCCGATAGCACAGACAGATGGAGAAAGGGCAGGAGCGCGGCTGCCTCCTCTGGTTGCCATGGTGAGGGAAGAAGTGAAGTGTACAAGGAGACAGCCATTGCGAAAAAGAAGTGGGAGAAGGACTGAATTACCAATCAGCGGGTGGCCCTGATATTGTGTGCCCACCACCAGGTAACAAAGGGTGTTGGCCTTCCTGCACACACTGGGGGGGCAGTAATCTCCCGTCCACCACCTCCCTCAGCGCAGCAGGTAAAAGACCTCTCTGCTGATTGACTCGTCAGGTCACTGACCATGTGGAACAACTTTGCCAGTTTGATCACTGCTTGAATAGACTGATAGAACTGCACACACTTAAATATCACATTACTCTGTGCTTTTCTGACGATGTGATTGACTTTAAAGGGTCTTGTGTGACATTGTGTCTTGTGCTGTGGCCTGAGACAGGGACACAAAGTGGAAATAAGCCCCCTTTATTCAATATTGATTTACATTTTATATAAAAATTACTTACATTTAGTACATTTCTTCAAAATACGAGCAGCCAAACAACATACAAATCAAATACAAAATTATAAAATTTCTTATATTTATCATCTTCCCTTTCTGAAGTAACAGATGTGTTCTATAGTAACTCTTAATAACCTTTTTGTAACTGCAGTAAATCTCTTCCGTGTCTTCAATCCATCTGTTGACGTATAACCTAGAAAAATATGGTTTATTCAGTATCTGTCTCTTCAGTGTACAGAACCAGATCCAGGGAATCTGATCGGAGAACATTCAAGGTGGGCTTCAATCTCTTTCACCAAAAAGATAAGTTCATGTGATATATTACCGTGGAGACGGGGGTGAATGGAGCTTGAAATCCGTGGAAATGGAAAAGACAGAGGACCTGTGGAATTACATAGTGTGTGAGAAAAGATCATCTTGATTATTATGGCCTTCGCTGGAAATCCAGTCAGTAGATCTGTCGGGTACCGTGGATAAAAAAGCCTCAAAAGTGCCGGGCTTCACTGCTCAGATGTGAAGCTTTGTTGTCCGAGTGTCACGTGACATAAAAAAAACGAAACAGAAAAAAGCCTTAGAAACAACTGATGTAACTCTTCTCTACAATACTTATTATATTTGTCCAGACAGACTGAGCCTAACCTGCCTTCATGACCGTCACTAACAGTCCATATTCAGCTTAAACTAGAAACAGATATGGGTACAGATTTCATCACTGCATTTTTAAGGTTGAAACTGTGCACGAGTGTGGCTTATGGTGTTAATAAAGTTTTTGCAAATCAGCAGCTTTACTTCAGTGTCATACAGAATACAGTATAGCGCTGTATCACTTATGTTTGACGAACATTAGAAAGCAAACAGCTAATAGAAAATAAAACTCTTCAGCACACCAACAAGGACATTATGCTGATGCTAAACCGGTAAAACCTAAGAGCCTCATAGGAAATAGAAAAAAAAATCCTTCTTCATATTATACATTATACACTGTGGTAAAAAACGGAGTACAAAGTGTAAAGTTAGGCTATGCGGCGGTTTCATGAATTGTCCCCTCTAATTTCTTTGGGAGTAGCTCTCTCCTCTCGTCAATACTGATGACTGGCTTCCTGCAGTTTTGTCCATCGATATAAATCTTTGCATACACAGGGTTGGAGTAGTTCATCGGCTGTATGGGAAGGAAAGAAGAGAAAATAAATATATGCACATAAATCACTTTACAACAGTGAAAGCCTTAAAGCTGCATTAACACATTTCTGGCCACAAGTGGGCAGCAGACCAAGCTAGAAACAGTGAAATATGATCACTACACAAAGTTGTTGAAGCAAGTTGCCTGTTTTAATCAAATCAAGAAAACAATTGACTTTGTTTATCATTCATCTAGAGTCATTGTTTCACTCATAGTTCTGTTTGGTCTCCACCATCTCTAGGGTAGAGAGCAGAAAAATGAAGTCAGTGAGCTATTTAGCCCCTTAATTGTTTTTTTCTCCCTAGATTGTTTACATGTGATGGATCGTGATTATTTGCTGTCTTCTGCTGCCACATTCTGTCATTCAGTCAGTATGAAGCCAAAACTTGACGGTGAAACAAACGACAGATGAGGATTATAGAAGTAAAAGAGGGGTAGAATCAGTGTGACATTTCTGGGATGAAGAGAGCTTTGTGATGGGGACAGTAAATTAATATATTGTGTTAGCTACTGCTGTTTATTTTTGTTAGAATGAAATGACATAGGATGAATAAAAATGAGAAAAAATATACCACGAATGAAACTTAGACACATTACAGAGTCATGTCACTACCACTGTAGATCAGTGGTGGTGAAGGCAACCTCCCATGATCCCATAATACAATGTCATCCAGCAACAACTCAAACAAAATACATCTTTTGTCACTGTTTTGATTGAGAGACCCCAAGTGGCAGAAATAACATATGCACCTAATACATTTTTTATTTTAAAATAAGGATTAGTGCAGCTTTGAAGGAATTTCTACTGTGCTCCATCTAAAGCAGAGCAGAGAAAAGCACAAAACACATACATTCTGTGGATGATTACTCAGCAAGCATGAACAGTTAGCTGATGGCAACATGCAGGAATTAGCCATGTCCAACACAAAGCCATGCAGGTCCAGTTCCTGATGAAATAACTTTAGAAGCACATTTGATTTGACATCAGTATGATATCGCTACTGATTTCACAGAGTGATGTGAGTGATGGACGACTGTGAACGTTACCTTTACTCACTTTGGTCTGATTTAAATTTTACACATCTTAGATATGAACTTAATTTTGGTTCAGAAAAGTATTGAAGTATTAACCAGGTAACTACACAGTGTTTACTAACAATCTACATGAGGATGATTCTTTTTTCTTACTCATACTGGATTGTAAAGTTTGTAAAATTCACCTGTCCTGGGATTACCTCCTTGGGCACGGAGTTCATGCCCAAGGTATGAGAGTCGCTGGATTTTACACACCAGCCCTGCAACACAACAAGCACCGCCTGTGTTTATGCAGTAAGATTCACACAGGTATCACAGACTGGTTATCTACATGTGCAAACTTTGTAATCAGTGCAGTTCTGGGTTATAGATAACCTGTCCAAATCAAAATAAAACAGCATTGAATTAGATAAGTCTGGAATTACTGGGGGCAGAGGGAGTGTAGTGGAACACAGAAGCTACTTCAGATTCAAGCCAAAGCGTCTCGGTTGAAAATACAGACAGATTGAACTGACAATAGCAGGTGAAAGAGTTGGCAGAGAAAAAGTAACAGCATTAGAGTTGAAGCTCCAGCAGGTGAGCGAGATAATATCAGCAAAGGTGTTATGATTCATTCAGGAGTGTTAGTTTGGGGCTGGGCGCCATTAACGGAATAAATCACCAGCCAGATGAGACATCCTATTGGTTCATGGCACCTGCACATTCCTGTACACTTGCCAGGTTTTACCAAAATCTTTACAAAGCCTGATGTAATTCAACTGGATGTGTCCCACTGCCAGGCAGCAGATCAAAACAGAGGTTGGAACAGGGACAAGAGACACAAAACAAAATTATTTTCTATGAAGCTGGGAAATTGAAAATTGAGAGTTTGTGGTTGAGGTCCTTCTAAGCTGCTACAGGGCAGCAGTGACTCCCCTGCTGCAGATGAACTGATCATGCACCAATCAAGGTCACTAAATCACTGAATTATTAATCATGAATATCTTAAAACGGATTAATGCATATAGCAACTCTGAATGAGAAAAAGATCATGTAACACAACTCACCTATCACACAGAAGATGAATTATATAGTGCGGTCGTTTGCGTCGTGTGTCTTTTCATGTACTGTATTTTTCATGTATTTTGTGCACCTAAGATGAATTGTGTGGATTTGGAATCAAAGTCAGTGATTTAAATTACCTGTGTGTTCATTTTATAAAATAAAATAAAAACTGTATTAATATATATAATAGTTTCTTGACTCTGAGCATTTTGGGTTGTACAAATAATGAAAAGAACTTAATATCGTCATGTCATGTTATTCTGTGAAATGAATTTAATTTTAAAAACCTATTTTTCAAACGAGTATAAAATAAAACTATTTAGTTTGCAGTTAACGTTCTGTTCAATAATCAAACCTTGTGAGGGTCCAGTGTGAAGTTGGGTCGCAGCAGGCTGCCTGCATCAGCATGGTTGTCATGGTCCACTTCATACATGTTGTATGACGGGTTCCCAATCTCCACGTTTATCCCACCGTTCGTCATGGGCTGTCTCTGGACTCGTTTTCCCCTGAGGTGTGTGTGGAGCCAGTCATCATTAACGTGATACACAACATGCAGGTCAACACATGTGCAGCGTCTCCCTGTTCCACATGCAAATCACATTACACCACTTGGCACACATGGAGTAGATACATTTACTGGGCGGACCTAAAAGCTGAGACCCAGAAACCGTCTGGTTCTGCAGAATATGCTGAAACAAGCAAACAAACTTTTCTCTATAAATTAATTATGTACATTCATCTTCAAAGTGCTATGGTGTTTCGTCTTCATTATCTTAGTGTATTCACGTCATAACTTACCTCTGCCGCCGTCTGCAGATGTAAACACCTCCGACCACCATCACGATCAAGATGACCAGCAGGACCAGAGGCACAATGATAGCTATGCTCCCTACAGACAGAGGGGAGACGGCGTGGAGTGATAAGTAATGAGTTCAGATAGTCACACTTTATATGGAGTCATGTGTGATCATGACTGCAAAACGGCCACCTCAGAAAATGTGTTCTCTTCTCAATGGACTAGGCTGAGTAATGTTTGTGTAGTCTCTATAATAATTTACTTTAATACAGTGTAAAATAAATACTTAGCTCTGTCAATAAGTAAAGCTCTGGATCATTTTATAGTCTTTTAAATCAATAAAATAATTTAACTGTATTTAAAAACATAAAGCTAGGGTTGGTAATCCTGGTATAGCTGGCATGAGCAGGCAACTCATACATCCCACCCCCTCCCGTTGGCCCCTCGTCAAAGCTACTCCCCCAAAACAAGTGCGCTGAGTGACAACTATCAGAACACGACCAGTTTATCAGACTGAATGAGATGGAAGACGACTTTATCTCTTGATGGCCATCAGGAGCATTTCAATAAATAAGATAAAAAGTGTTTCACAAACAAATTACCAACCCAACCTTTAACTTGAAGACAGGAAGGCCAAAAACAAGATAATTTCACATGTAGCTATTTAGCTAGAATATGACATGCATACATTTATTCCTGTGGGAAATTGTAAGGTTTTATAACAAGGCCTCTTGAAATTCCCAATTCTCACCTCCGCTGGTATTGTCTGATCTGCTGCTTTTAGGGGCGGGTCTCTCACACTGCGTTCCTGCCCAATTGGCTGAACATCTGAAGGAGGTCAAAATAGAGTATAAATAAACTCTCATTAGCATATGTTTCATAGTAGGAAAGACTGCTGAGAAAACACCTTTGCAAAATGAACTGCACTACGATGTGACTGTGGCTCACAAATACAACACATTATGATTCAGACTTGTTATGAAGTGCTTTGATCCAACAAAAACAAAACACCACCTGGAGAGAGAGCACTATGTGTATACATGTTGTGTCCATACACGGTGTGGCGGTGAATTTACATGTTGAATATTCAGTGCAGGAAAGAAAAAAATCAAAGGATGACAGCGGGACAACAAGTCGTCATCTCATTTGTGTTTCAATGGGATTTGATGGGCGTGATGTATGACCCTTGTTAGAGAAGGTGATATCTAATTTCACACGACTGACGCAGATGGGTCTGTAAAGCATGAGTGATGTGGTGGGTGTGACTGCATTATGACAGAATGAAATCACCCTAAATTACATGCACTCCAAGAATCAGAACATCAGGCTATCAAAAATAAGAATGCAGCCCCACATCCGAAGGAAATGAATCACGCGTTCGTCAAACGAAATGTCACAGCAACATGAATTTTAATGGACGATTTGGGGCAATGGGGAGTTTGATCTGCCTTGGGAAGTTTAACCACAGAAATACTGATTCCCTATGCAACACGAAATTTCTCTTAACCTGTGATGATAAAAAATAATTACTGATGATTTTTTCAGCCTGCTGAGGTATATGGTATTTATGCCTTCTTGATGACTCCATAACAAACATTCAACTTGCCGTCATGCACAGGTTGCAAATGCACAGACTGACTCCAACATCACAAACACAGTGCCATGTTTAAGTCCCCCCTGGTTTGAGTGTGCTGTGTGAGGACTGCATGAGATGGGTGACTGGGTGGCAGTGAGGGGCAGCTGAGGTGCAGAGTTATGCAGCAACTGATAATGTAATAAGTGCCACATCAGCTAATACCTGCTCAAAATAGAATACAAGTATAATGCTGAGTTCTTAAGTAAAGGAGGTTGGATTCATATGAAAATGTTTTCTTGCTATAATGCCTATTCGACCAATATTAACACATTTCCAATGCCTCTATCAGATCTGATAATAAAAATATTACCGGAGTTGATACACCATTGCTTGTCAGAGTAAGCTAGGATTGCTTACATTGCCTATTGTGAATAAGTTCAATATATAAATGACTTTACTATTTCTTGCTCTATTTGAGTGAGGGGGGTCAGGGTTCTGTAAGTCTTGACACCTTTCACAGATTGTTGAGCTCTATGAGGCAAACTGTGATATGTGAACATAAGCTAAGCATATAAAATGTTATTTGATTTATTTCATTGTGATTTTGCTGGTTGCTTGTAGGTGTTTGCAGGTTCTAGACCCATTTCAAATTGCTAATTTGTAACCTGCCACAAACACCAGTAAAGTTCACGTTTTACTTTGAATAATTCCGACAATAACGGGTACAAATCATGTTTTATAATTTTTTAAGTGGGTGGGGAGCATATAATATAAAACAATTATTTAAAATAATCATAGTTGAATATTTTCATAGTTGAATATTTTCAGCCTACCCTGAATAACTTTTTGACAAGTCATTACTTTGTCCCTTATTACATGATTAGTTGCTACAAGGCTGCACTGTGACAAAGAGCCCATGTACTGGACTGAGGCTGGACTGAGGATGAAGCCGGATGGAGTCAGGGTGGGGGTGTGGACAGAGGGTGTGAGTGGGCTCTGAATACAGCTGGAGAGGTGAGAGGGACCTACTTGCAGCGTGGTTTGTTAAGAGCTGTTAATGTGCACATCCCCTCATTCTGACAGAAGTAATCGCAGGGGTTGGCCAGCTCATCACAACGTTGGTTCTTGAACCCTGACGTGCAGCTGCAAAACATTTTGTTGGGAGTGATAAAAGGGCCCAGAGAATGTATACTGTTGAACTGTTGGCTGCTTGGTGAACGGAGACTGACACACTAAAAAACCCTTTCAGCATCTTCACTTAGAAGATGGAGTGAGTCGGTGTTGCGTCTGCATCAAGCAAACCAGCAAATAAATAATATAAAGACAAATCAACTTCACTGCTCACCAGGAGAAGAGGAACATCTGCAAGGGAAGAGTCTGTTACAGTGAACTCAGCTTTGAGATGTGTCATTGTAATAAGAAGATCAAAATCAAAACAAAATATTATATTCATGCAATACCATATGATTGGGTATGACAAAAAATACAATAGTGTGCTGTATCTACGTTTTAGAATAGACTGCAAAGTGAACATCACATCCTTCAAAACACAAAAAAAACACAAAATGACATCATACTATAATGTTAATAGTTAGCGTTTACTGCTACATAATTAGTCATCCATAAACATAAAAACAATGAGCTGTGTATTAATAGAGAGAGCCAAAGTCAAACCTGAATTTCTGCTCCTTAAACAGTCATTCCACTTGAAACATTTGGTTTGAATATTGGAATATTTCAGATTTTAGTTGCCTTTTAAACTGTTTTTACTCATACTAGTTTTTCAGGAGGCCTATAATAAATTTAGAATGAAACGCAGTCCTCTTTCTTGACAAATTAATAAAATGAGTCAACGATTACATCAAGATACAGAAGCTAAAAGTACAGAAGCCCAGAGAGGGCATCATGACTGTGGCTCTCTCCAATTATTTTTGCAGTTTGATAAAATGTAACTTTATTATGACGAAATAGATTCAAACTTCTGAAATGTACAACCTAATAAACTTAGTCCTATTCAGTCTGAAAGGAAAATCATTAAGGGAATAAAACAGCAAGAAAAGTAAACTGTCAAAGATTGTGCTGCATTAAGAACATATTTTCATTAAAGAAAAAAGACTTAATCCCACTATTGTGTTATAAAGGTGCAACTGCTAAGCCACCTTTGAGATTGTCTTTACTACAAAGACAAATAGACCGATTGTACAGCTGAATACCTTTTCAAGAAGACTGTTTACATTCTCAGTGGATGGCAGGGAGGGCTTTACTGCAGTGCTGCTGGATTTTGAATTTTTCTTCAACCTCTTTAGGTCTTTAATGCAGGAATTATCATTACAATTGAAGCAACTCTGCCCTGCAAGGTTGACACTTTGGGGCGGCTTGATGAAATCGACATTTACTCCGAGTATTAGGGTCAAACAGTATGATTTCTTGACACAGACATATCCATCATCTCCATAATATCTGTTCTTCTCAGCAAATAATAAACCACATTATCAAGATCAGCTCACCTCATTGAAAAAGATGGGATCATTTGCATAGAAATTGATTCTATCCCCTGGAATTTGTGATGGAGGATCCCCAATTTCAATTTAACTACGATGGACAATGGGCAGTTAAATAAATACAGAGTTGGCTTTTGAAATGGATTTCCAATTTCCTCCTTGGTGAGAGTTTAACACAGCAATGCATGTGATTATAGCTGAGGTGGTATTACTCTATGGGCAGCCCTTTGACTACAAGATTTTGCCGCTGAGTTTCGTGACATGTTCAACAGCTGACAAATACCTCAGAGCACATTTCTAAAACCCTACGACTGAAGAGTCAGAGAGGCCTGACATCAGCTCTAACCGCACAGAGGAACTGTGTGATAAACTGCGAATGGGAAGCTTTGCAAGGGTTTGAAACCGTTTTTTGTTATCAGCCTAAAAACCTTAAGCCACAGTGAGGTGTCACACAGCATAAGATGGTGTACTGGCACTCAGCCCCCTGCTGTGCTGCGGCCTCCACATAGCAACATCAAAACTTCAGACTCTTTCCAGAGGGCGTCTATCCCAGACTGTTCTTGAAGGAGGGAAGTGGTACCCCATGATGATTTTCAGTGCCGCTTCTAAAGCCTGGCTTTCTCAGGCAGAGCCAGCATTTGAATGTAACCTGTAAGAGTGTGAATAATAGGGGGGGGCATTCTATTTTCTTTCTCACTTTCCTTTTACCCATTAAGCAGCGACTTACTGACAGAAAGGCAGGTTGGTGTCAGGGTCCAGGTGACAGGTGCCTCCATTGTAGCAATATCCGTCACACAACTGGCAGCTCGGTGCTATTCTGCCATTTGTGCAACTGCAGGGTGAAAGAATAATGGATGTAAATGACAAGCGGTAAGCTATACTTTTACAAGAAGCAAAAATGACACGGTGGTGGTTTTGTCAAACATATGCATAATTCATATAACGAAGCAGAGTTCACCTGCCTTCTAATTCACCAACATTCAAAACTGATATAAATTTAATCAAATCAGTTCATCCAGTGTTTCCAAAAAATGAAGAGTTAAGCCTTAGCTCTATAACAAAAGGGAGGGACAAGAATAGTGATTAGATACTGAGCACTTACTTGCAAACCACATCTCCTGTCTCCTCGTTAATGAGGCAGGGAGCTCCGTGACACCGGAGACACTTGTCCACCTCACACTTGTTTCCCTCAAATCTGGCAGGACACACACACTCCACATAGCCACTACTGGATAACGTGCAGGCCTTGGAGTTCACACAGTAGTGATGACAGATGTCTTTTCCACATTCAGAGAGATAACGAGAGAGTGTATAGTCAGAAACTGGGAACATAGTTTAAGCTGGTTTTTATTTGAATCGTACTCAGATTTAATGAGACTAAATTACCCACATCAAATGACATGTTAGCCACGGATGAAACAATATTACCCCTTGGGCAAGCAAGAGTAGGAAAATACTAATAATGTGCAGTTGAAATTGTCTTCCCGATAACCCATTATGTCAACGCTTTGCAAAAGAAAATACTATAATTTCAGCCGAAAAACACCCAAAGGTTATTTGATGGTGAAGAAAATACTTTTGGGGATTGTTTTTGTTCCACACTTAGGGTGTGAACTTTGAAAAGCTTAGTTGTATAGATTTTATGCAGCATAACTTAATTAAAATCAGGGCTTCTTTGTTGGAGTTGCCCTTGTGGCTTGAATTGAAAGGCTAATGTCAATCATGAGGGCAAAATGCAGGATGATAATTATTTGTTGTGTCTGTTGCCACTAAGTAGTGTGTGCAGGACTCACGGTAAAGACAACGGTCCCCAGTATATTCTGCCATACAGCGGCACACAGGCTGGTTCCCCTGAGTGATGTCGCACGTTCCCCCATTTAAACAGTAGTTGTCGCAAATCCTCCGTTCACAGAAAGGCCCAGAGAAACCAACGTTACAGCGGCATGTGGGCTTACCTGGATATGAACAAATACATAAAGTAAAAAGAAAGATTGAGATAAAAAAAGAGCATGAAAAGACAAAACCCAGTGATTAAGTAATCCTGCTCCCAAGTTTTGTTTGTGTAGCCAAATCCTGTGGGGGTCACACTCTTGTCAGTCACAGTTGCATGTTGTATGGAAATGATAAAGGTGCAGTGCAGCAGAAGTAGTAAAATATATCCATCATTTTTAGACACAAATTCATGTGTGGGTCAAGGTGAACACAGATTGGCACATGTGGAGAATAGTAAGGTGCCCCCTTTTCCTCAGTTATATTCTCAAGGTCCATCTCTGGGAACCCAAATCATTCCAGGGCAGACGTAAGATGCATATAAGTGTGCTCTGGGTCTGCCCGGCTTCCTTACCCGACAGGCATGTCTGGAATATCTCTAACAAGTAAATGTTCAGCAAGCATCCTAATCAGATGTCCTGGTGACCTCAACCAGCTTCAACATGGGGGCGGTGGTTGCACAGATTCTTTTCTGTTCATATTTTCATTTCTAACAAGTTCCCCCTCTGTTTTATCCTGTATATTTTATATCCCATACTTGGAAAGAAAGACAGCTACTTTATCAACTATGTGAATCACAAACATCAGAATCAGTGAGACGCCTCAACTGACTGTCAGTCTAGCGATTTGATTGGTCCAAAACCACACAACCATTTAATAAAGTTATTTGTGGTCCTATATTCTGCAGAATACAAAGGAAATATCTTTGGCACTTTTGCGCACTGTTCCCAGTTTTTGTAAAAAACAAAAAGCACAAACGTACTTGGCTAGTTACACCCCCAGAAATTAAATGTGGATCATGTCTTCTGCCAGAAAGTGTCAGTGTCCATGCTAAAATGAATCAGGAGAAGAAGTTGGTGCATTTTCCTGGTTGTCATGTTTCTATCGCAACTCTTCTATACATAATAACACAGCACACAGATCAAATTGAACATTCTTTTGGGGATTGATTCTGGACACTTGTCATTTCTTCATCTCTCTCCTTTACCTCTTGTCTTGTTTTGGTTTCCAGCTCCAAAGAGAATATCTGGCCTATCAGCTGCCAAATGCTGCGCTATGTTCAGCAGCTAGTCACTTGCATTGACTGTGCAAGCTGTGCCATTTGATTTTGGACAGTACATGGGGTTTTATCACAGTTTTTGTTCCACTATAAACAGTGTGAAACGAAACAGTTAAAGATCCAGTGTGTAAGATTTAGGTAAAAGGGAACTATTGGTAGAAATCTGATGTAGAATAATCCTCATGATGTTTTCACTAGTTACTTTCACCTAAATTGTATGAATTATAGTTTTCTACATGTTTAAATACTTTATATTTACATCGAGAGGACCCTCTCTACGGAGGCCACCATGTTTTTTACATTAGTCCAGACTTGACAAACTAAACACTTTTTTATGATAACTGAAGGCTTCCACAGGTTCTCTTTCATGTTTGGAAGGGGAGGGTAAGGTGAGGGGTATTCAGCTGAAACATGCTATTTCAACACTAGAGATCAAAAAATTCTACACACTGTACCTTTAAATAACAGCTAAAAGATCGAGCTGAAAGATACTGGAATTGTCAAATAGAGCTCAAGGGGAACAGAGAGGCAGGTGATAATTCTCTGTGGGTTGCTTAGTAGAAAGGACACATATATACAGTAAATAGAGCCTTTATATAACATATTGATTGTGGCAGCTTTAATGTTTCAGTCACAGAGCTCATGCCTGCAGCCAAACCTCAGGACATAGACTAAAATAGATCAGTATGTAAATAGAGAGCTTTAGCTTAAGGCTCAGCTCCATATCAACACAATGGTCAGACACAAAATGGAGTTGCAGCTAAAGTCTCAGGATCCATCTGTTCTCCATGAACAACATCCTGACATATGACACTTGATAATGCAGTTTTGGTCATTTTTTTTCCCATGCAACTTTTCTTTTTTGCTGTTGGAGTTTGTGATTTGCTAGTAAGAGTATTACATAATCAACAGGTAGAGATATATTTCAGTTAGCTCCTAACATTACATTCCCTCCACATTTTTCGCAGCAGACATTTTGACATGTCAGAAAAGTGCAGGTGTAAATAAAAAAAAGAGAATGATGGCTGAATACCATTTAGCATCTTCAGTTTCTGGTCGCTGGTTTTCTACATGCTGAGTCACTGTCACACTGTCATGTCTTACCAGGAAGCTTGAAACGAACAGAGCATCATTAAATCTGCTTGCATGGTGGAAAAGTAAGTTGCCATGGATACAGGTCTCGCCATGTGGGTCACACTACACTTTTTGGTAATTTCACACTCCACAATTCTGTGGCAGGGATAATCTGGGTTTGAATGGTCCAAGAGACGATCATTCTACAGCCACTTCTCTGTAAACTCAGTGACTGCTGGAGTTTAAGCTTCCAAATGGGTTAAGCCGGGACAGCTCAAGGGTCATTGGACTATCTATTCTAGGCTGAGCTGAGCTCTTGTTGTTAATCAAGTTTCAGGTTGTGGAAAAAATCAATACTGATCTTATTTTCTGAACAGGTTAACAATCAAAAAACGTATCTCAGCGTTCAGTAATATTTTATTGACATACTCTACATGTGTCTTGGCTTTTTGCTGTTCAACCTGTTCTTTAGCTTCTATCACCTTGTCTGAGTCATGATTGTTAATGTTTGGGATTCACCAGTGTCACATGTTAGCTCTGTCTCAATTCAGGGACTGCATCCTTCAGAGGCTGCATTTAAAGACCAACTGTGTCACAGTGGCCTGACTTGGGGGTTCCATTTCAAAGACATCTTCAAGTACGGCCGACAAATGCGTCCTTTCATCCGCAATAAAAGAAGGTTCCAACAGGTTGGTCCTTCCCGGCCCAACCTATCCCGGGATTCATTGCGCGGAAATAATGAACCCGGTTTTCAATGAAGTAATGGTGCCGACAAGTGATGAGACGTCCAGTGCTTGAGTGTCACACTACAACTCAACAAAACAGCTAATGGTGCACATTTCAATAAACAAAGGTGCATTCAAACTACGAGAGGGCTGAATCATGGGAATCCTCTGTAGACCAGACCAGATTAACAACATTGATTCATGCACAAACTAAAAACATAAGAAAACACAGCACCTTCAGTTACTGTGTTTGTGCTGACGGCCTTTGAATTTCAGTGAATTATTTCCTCTACAAAGCTAACGTTAACGAGTGAAGCTGAAAGGGCAGCAAAACATCACTCACTCACGTTTGTCAGAGTGAATGTGAACCAGATGTGGTACATGTGATGATGTGAGACATTACAAAGCCAGCCTGATAAACCTGGACAGTGTGAGCTGCATCCACAATGTCTGCTGGGAGTGAGAGCTTGCTATGTTTTCACAGCCTTCGCCCCAAAGTCAGTACTAGACTGACTAAGATACCAGTCTATTCAGTCCCACACCCATCGCTGATGATTCATAAATGTTGATAGAGTGTTTCTTTTATAACCAGTTAACATTCACTAGTCTATATGGCACTGCATGGTTTTAGTAGTGCAGGAGTCTCACAGACTGGTTTGAAACATTGTAAATCATCGCATATGATGCTTCTCACATGCACACGCAGCAGAGAGACAAGACAAGAGGTAACAGTAAGAGAACAAGGTGTAAAAAGATGGAAAGTGGGATGTAAGAGTGATCGAAAGAGAGAATGAGGTGTTGAAGCAGCTTGCTTGGTAATATGTGTTAAGACTGTTTATTACAAAATAGCTTGAAACTGTTTAATGTGACAGAGTTATAAGGGAAAACTCACTACCATTTTTATTTTACTTTTGGAAAATTAGACAGTAAATATGCACATTTTCTAAAAGCATAAATATACATTCCTGTCGAGATTTAGATTTTAAAATAAGTTATCTCAAAAAGGCCTAAATGAAGCTATGGGATGCAAAGCAGGTAATAATTGTGTGACATTTCCAGATAATGTTATAAAAGTGCCACATATTCTGCACTCACTGGGTTACAAGGGAAATCTACTCTCAATAACAAACAACAAGCCACACTTGTGGCTATATATATATATACTATAGCATATATAGTACTGCATATCAGTATGGAATGTTTTTCAGCTGCACTGCACATTAATAAAAAGCTATTGCTTAGAGACACACACAGTTCTGACTTGGACATAAACCTGATGTTTAGAAAATGAGTCCCAAATTCCAACTGTCCATAAAAACATTTGAACAATTTTATGAAGGACTTTTGCTCTCGTTGAACTATAAGTTCATTCATTTATTTTATTAATGACATTCTCCAGGTTTCATCATTTAGCAAATACACAGTAAGAATTGTTTATGTTGCCCATTAATGTCATAAAAATACGGAAAAATTAAAGAAGATGCGACTGTCTTTGGTTGAATGTGTGAGCACTGATGCCAAAAGTTCCATTAAAATGCCTCTAAACCAGCCAAAAGCACAAGAGTAGGAATTCAATGACACCTTGTATTTTTAAATATACAACTGGACAAATTCCAGCCTCTAATTGATTGTGAATTTGCCTTCGGTTCCTTTTTTTTATCACCAAAGCAGTGGATTGAAGAAACTCATTAAACTCTAATCCCTCCCTTTCTCATCTTTGGTCATTCATTTAGACTGATATTCTTTTGCCTCAAAGACATTGGTTCAATCAAGAAAAACCTCTTCTATATCAAAAAAGATAGAACAGAGGACATGGCTGAACTTTTTGTGCCTATTAATGCTGAGAGAAAAATGGCCTGTAAGGAAACACTCTTCCAGAAGATTGAAAAAAACTTAAATTAATACATCACACACATTTCCTCCTGGATACATTTGTATGTTCACAAATTGTTTCTTGCTTTAACCCGTTTTTGCTTTAATACATGTTTTAGTAAGACATGGTTTAAGAATGGTTTCAGTTATAAATAGTCTTTGAACAACATTTGTCATACAAGTCTCAGTTTGCTTTGCACTGATACGGCCACTAGTGCATTTCAAAGCGCCTACTGTCATACTTTTACTGAATCAGTACTTTTATCAAAGTAATTTTCTCAACATAAGTATCTGTACTTGAGTAAAGAATGTGCGTACAGTCAGTTAATGAAATCAAGATCACACAAATCCAAAAAAGTGTGAATGAAACAAAACAGAGTGTTACCAACATCCAAACAAATTTCACAAGACTCTAATTTTCCTCTAAACTGTTAAACTTCACCATTCAGTGTTGCGTTTTGAACTAAGCCAATGGACCCAACATAAAATAATACTGCTTGTCATCAACAGCAGCTAAGACCTTCTCTGATTCATTCCAGCATGTAAGATGATTCGTTAACACTTTATATTAGGGAACACACAAAGTGAACATATTCAAGCACATTGTAATTCATGTCCAACAACTTCCTTACTTACCATCAATAAGCAGAAATTAGGAGGTTATTAAGGGAAAACTGTTAATCAATGGAGTAGTTGCAGAATAAGGTCATTAAGAATAAGGCATTAATAAGTGCTTTATAATGACTAATAAAGAGCCAATAAGCTAATATCCATGCTAATAAGCAACTAGTTAATGGTTGATATGTGTTCCCTAATATAAAGTGTTACAGATGATTCTTATGCTATCCTCATGGACGCCATTTCATTTAATACGCAGCAGTGACTATCCTCACTTCTCTTCATGTCACATAGATCTCATTTAAAAACTTAAAAGGAAAACTTGAAAGAAAATTACAAAATAAATAAAAATACAGATATTGAAAAATATGAGATAATTTCATGCTGGGCAGACATGCTTCCCAAAGGCCAAGGGGAAAAATAAACAGATGCTATTCTATGCTTTTTTTAAAAGAAGCGGTAAGCGAATGATTTAAAGAAATAAACGTGTAATCAAAATAATTTCCATCACAAATCAAAAGCTCACATTTATTATCTCCACAGTGGTGGGTGTAATAACAATGTATTATTCAAACAAATATACTGCCCGTGTTCAAATTTCATTTATGGATGTCACACACATAGTTAATGAATTCAAACCACTTGAATGAGGTTCTGCCATCGGAAATATTTATGTGGTAATAGAAGCCACAAAATCTGTATCAGCACCTTGTTCTAGTGAATTTTTTTTATTTTTATAACAACTGGAAATGAAGATGTTGTAGGTAACGGCTCTGATGGGATAATGATGAACAGCCCTGTAAATCAAGGAATGCATATTTAATAAGGACATATATCCTGATTCAATTCCACCTTTGTCATCTGAGCACAGCCATATACATTCACTGAACTGGGAGGTAAAAAAGGTTGTTCCAGGAAGCATGAAAGCATGAACAGAGTCCTTGACGTGAAAGAAGGTTGATATTTGAGGCCTGTTTGACAGGAGCATCAATGACAAAATTGCTCAACTGGAAGATGCAATGTGGAACATTTGAGCTGAAGTAAGGAAGACATGAAAGTTTAAAGGAAGACAAATGCAGCTGAACCCATCATGCATTGGGTCCGTCTGCAGGGAGGAAATGGGCAGGTGACTCTGAATTGAAAAATATCTGTTTGTGCCGGTGAAAAGTTTTTTGATCTGCTTAGAGCTGAATACAAAGGATTCTGCAGCATTGAGTGAAGATAACACCACAAAAAAACGTCAAATAAATGTTAAAAGAAAAACAGGATCAAAAGTGAAATATTTTGCTAAGCACACAGGAAGGAATCATGATTCCGATTCCGATTCTGAAGTTGACTTACCAAGAGGTGAGCCCATGCACGTGCCTCCATTGAGGCAGTAGTCTGTACAGTGGTTGACCTCACAGCGCTCCCCTGAGAAGTCCGGCCAGCAGTAACACCTCCAGTCCCCCTTCTCATTGGATAAGCAGCGGCCTCCGTTCTCACAGGGTGGACGGCACAGCTCACCTGCACAACCGCAAAGCCCATATCACTTACTGTGTAGCAGCGTGTGGAGCAGTCAGTCATGTCGAATCAGTGCTATGATGCTAGCGTGAGACGATGCCGACCGTGGAGGGAGAGGTGGATGAGCATGTACAACAACTGGGGTTCCTGACTGATCTTGGACTCAGGCGGCGGCTTTGTGCATGCTTCTGGTGCACAAAACACTATCTGCCTTTCCCAGAGCAGACATCTTGATGTGTCAGAGTAGGAAAAGCAGGTGTTACTGATAAGATTCATGATGGTTCTGTTCAGTTCAAGCATTCTTTCCACTGGAGTTAATCACTTTAGTAAATAGGGTTCAGCAGCATTTAAAAAACCTGCATGTACCTCGGTGAAGAAGGTAGAAGAGATGACTGTGTTACAATGAACCAACATGTAAAATATCAGGACCTTGAAACTGAAGTTGCTATATCAAATCCATTCATCATTCATTCTTATTTTTCACACCTCTGCTTTTCCTACTGTGAAAATGTCAAAATGTCTGCAAAGAAAAAAGCCCATTTGCTGGTGATATAAGTTTTTTATGCGGTTCAAGGAAGGTGTAAAAACTGTTTGTGATTGTTCAGCTTTTTGACCAAGAGACATTAATTATTAAAGCTACTGCTTATTTATAGAGTAACTAAAACAAACTTAAAGCTAGGGTTGGTCATTCTTGAAAAATTAGCAAATCATGCTATGGCTCCAAAACGCATGAACGCTGGCTGACCACTGCTAGAAGCCGACTTCTCTGTGACTCACGTGAAAACTTCTGGCTATCGTCTCTGCTTCAGCTGTATATGTCCCTCATGTTGAAGACGGTCATTCACAGTGAAAGTACGGGCAGGGTGTACCCAGGTAGGAGGGCAGTTTTTTGTTTTGTTTTTTAAATACATCATTATTGATTATTGATTATTGATGGTTGCCAGGACATAAAGAGGATTTCACAAACTTACCAACCCTACCTTTATGTGTGGCATGAGGAAAGAAGAGCAGGTTTACCTGAGATGTTGACATCACTACAGGTGCCATTGAGCAGTAACTTCCCCTCTGGACAGGTACATCTTGCTCCCGTTGGGTTAAGCAGACACATAAAATCACAAGACATTCTCAGGCATGGATTTGAGGCTGTGGAGAAAGTAAAAAAAGAGCAGTGTGAACAAATAAAGAGACGAGAAGCTAATTTGTCAGTCTGATCTGTGATGAGAACAGCTGTTTGTTTATGAAAAGTTTGTTTGTTCTTTCTCGGACCAAAACGATTTATTTCTGTTTTGAAGGATGTTATTTTCTTGAAAACCCACAGAGACTCGAGGCTAAAGCAGATGAATAACTTCACACGTCTCATCTCCAGACTGAACAATCAAGAATTGTGGAAGACATTATCTCTCTGTGTCTTAATGAATAGCGTCGACCTTCACATTCTCTTGTCGTTGAATCCAATTGGACGAGCTTGGGTTGGTGAGGACTACCGTCAGTTAACCCATCCTCCACTCTGTTACCAGGAGACTCCACATACTACACCCCAGTATTTTGGACTGCTGACCAGAGCAGGTAGAAAGCTGGACCAGCTGCATGCTGATCTAAAAGAAGTGGGTGATTCTACCTCACTCATACTTTTTGCACATTCGCTTTTGCACTTACTGTGTACTATTGTACTTATTACTTCCTGTGCATTGTGACATTGCAACAAAGCAATTGAACTTTGGTGACCATTGCAGTTTTTCTGATTGTGATTCAAGAATTTACTTGTGCCTGATTTTTCAATTTCATTTCATTCTGTTCTTTTTACCTGTTTTTATATTGTACTTGGAATAACCCGATTTCCACCATAAGGATCAATAAAGCATTATCTTATCATATAATGACAGTGGTATAATCGGTATAGGCTTAATAATCTTTTTAAATGAATAATTTGTGCAAGATTGTTCTGCCGCAGTCTTTACTCTCTTAGACTTATACTCTAAATAAAATCCATAGCCACATATGAATTGAATTATTATGTATATTTAAAGCTCAGGTGTGTCAACGTAAAGAAAACCAAATGGAAAAACTAAACATATTCAATCTTTCACAGTGAGGAAAAGGCCACCTTATTCTTTATTTTCTACTGCATTCAAAAACAATTATATATAATTCAAATTAAGCAATATGTGGCTTTCCACAAAGAAATACACAAATCCATTCAGTCAATGAAACCTTTTCAGAACTCTTGAGTTCCAGCAGGTGTTATGACTGCATACCATTAACAAACCCTCTACACTTGAACCTTGGGCATGTTTATTTTATCATGGTGCTATGTACACAGGAGGAAAGGTGAAAGACTCTTTATACAGAATCGTGTAATATAGCCTCCACTTTTCCTCAATGACAATTCAACCATTGTGATTACTTGTTCTTTTGAAGGTGAAGGAGCTGTATTCAGTACAGTATCTGTGGTCGCTCTCTAGGTGGATCTACTGTGTGGTTAATTACCGATATCAAATGTCTACTGCTGCATGTATGCATTGCCTTCATTGCTTGCTTGGTTTAATTTCTAGATAAATACTATATGAAGGTAGAGTGCAAATAAAGTCCATGGCAATTTTTATAAAAATACCAATTTTTTATTTCTTCTTTGATCATGACGATAATGCCAAAGGCAATGAGAAATGAACTCTGAAATAAAGTGAACATGTAAATGTAATATTTATATTTTAGTGATGATAAAAACTATCAAACTAACATTTGAAAGAATAAAATATAATTAAACAGTCATGTTTATCAATATAATTCCTCACTGTTATTCTTTTAAAGAAGATATACCCAGATAGGATGAATACTTAATACTTTCAATAAAAAAGAAAACAACTTACCATCTTGCTGTTTGTAACGATGGGAGATTAAAATATTTGTGGGCTTCTCCACCCCCAGATTGAGAAATTCCACAGATTGTTTGCCGTACTTGTGGATCTTGAACACCTCATGTTTAATTCCAGTTCCATAGATGTAGTCTTCAAATAGATCGATTCTGTATGGTTGGGAGATTCCTGTGGAACCAGCAGAGAAAAGAAAGTGTTAGATAGGAGAACGATGAGCATGTATGTGGGCAAATTCATTTTAATGCAAATTTTTTGAAAGAGGACATTGTTGCAATAACTTAATAAGTAAAAGTTGAGAAGAACTAATAGTATGTGTTCAATAGAAGAAAGCTGGGTTTTGTCGAGCAGTTACCGTGTCTGTCACTGATTGTCACCAGAGGGTCTGAGCCATCCAATCTCATGCTCCCTATATGTGAGAGCTCCGGATCAGCCCAGTATAAACGCTGGTTGAAATAATCAATGGCCAGCCCTGTGGGAGAACAATGGAAAGAGCTTATTTACCAGAACTATGACACAGGGATCATCGTGGAATCTCTCAATAGAGAAAGCCTTAAAGGGATAGTTCACCGAAAAAATTATGACTCACCATTCACTTCAATTGTATTGAATTCGGCTGCAACACTGTTTACCCCTGAGACTCCAGAAGGGTTTTGTGGACACAAACACTTTACCCACCCCTCCATCGACATAGTCATGAGTAGATAATGAGTGAAGTTTCTTTTTTCGGTGAACTATTCCTTTAATGTCATGATGGTTCAACATGAGGTGAAGACACCTTTTTCTTTTGTTTAGATCTTCTGTTGAATATTTAAATTCTGTTCATGCCAGAATACCAGAGCAGATAAAAGTTATATCTTGTATCTTGTTGTGCACTGCACTTCTGATGGAGGAGTTTAGGAACACTTTCATTATAATTTCAAAGCGGTGACTCACTTTTACTTCCCCCCAAAAGTGCGACTAGTTGATAAAGCACCTGGCGGCAGCATTTTAAATAACTTTGTGCTTTTTCATCAATGATGAATTTCTCTTTCTGAGACCAAGACAGAGCATGGATCCTTTGAATTAAAGGAGGCCAAAGCAGCTCTTCAAAAGTAGATCACCACTAAGTGTCTCCCTATAGACACACCAACACATTCCAAGTGTAAAGTATTTCTTGGTGAGAAAGGACCTTTTCTCTTCAGATACCATAATGAAGCCTCTGCATTAGAGCTACATAAATTGTTGGATAGAATGAGTACTCTGACTGTACAACACGCATCATATACAGTTTATATGTGGCATCTTTAAAGATATATATTTCCACCTCAGATGTGCAGTAGTGTATGAGTCACACGTCATATGGTGGGGGTGATCATATTATTCCTCATGTATACCATGCAGCACTGTGATTTGCAGATGATTGTATGTAGTTATCATGAATGTTATGGAGGTAACCATTTATTACTTTCTCTTCTGTGGTCGTGATGGAATGACATCCTTGACTAGGATCCAATGTCTGTTCTTATGAATTTCTATGGACTTGAGACATATGATACTGTTTTATGTTCAGATGAAGAATTTCAAAATGTGATGCAAAGATATTGTGAATCCTTTTTTCCTATTTTTTAAGTTTAATGGTAAAGCAATGACACTCTAGCGAAAGAAAGACTGAAAAATGTCCCCGACATTTCTCATGTTCAAATATGCTGGTGTTACTCTTATCATTGGTTCATCGCTCCAAGACTCCAATTTCTTTCAGCCAAGTAATTATGTGCACTATCCTTTATGATCATTGAACTGACTTCAGAAGGTGCCTGTGCTGCAGACATTTTTTTTTTTGTAACAGAGGGGATCCTTATTTAAAAGTTAAAAAAGAAAAGGTGGTCAAACATGTACATACATATATGGATGTCAAAATTTGGAGTTTCTGATGACCAGTATCACTATAGAGCAAAGGTTTTGTGAGCATGTCCCAGTTCTGTAAACATGCATGTTTTATGAGAAAGGAAATGCATTCAACATTAACATGTATTGATCAAGGTATCTACATTACAACAGGAAAGACATATTACACAATGTAAGTAATTAATAGGATATAATTGAAATGCTTACCAGTGGGTCTCCTGAGATTTTTCTCTAAGAGCACTCTCCGTAAAGAGCCGTCCATGGCTGACTCTTCGATATGAGAGTGATCGCCTATAACGCTCCAGTACATCATCCTGAAGTAGACAAAAACAAATACCATAAGTCCCTTAAACCATCCTCTTAAAATATTATAGATATTACAGTGTACAACAGGACCTTGTACTGTATCTATAGTATACAGCCTATAAATAAATAAATGCATCTATATAACATGTATAGAGTCGGATTTCGATAACACATTTGGTGTTTGGGTATAGATTTTTGTGATTAGGCTACTTCCACTATAGTCAAGTCATTAATCAAACTTACATTTTTTATTATTTTGTATTTAGCAATGATTGGCCTACATTGATTACATTTTACACTGTCTCTTAACAGAAGCTGGAAATTGAGTCACAGTAAAACATGAACTGAAAAAAGGTTTAATAATTAATTTAGCATCTCATAGCTGCGGTATCTCCATGGACAGTAAAGTGTAATGTTATTAATATGATGCAGTGAATATGTTATCAGAGCTTTTCTAATGATCGCACACCTGTCTGCAGAGTGTGTGTGTTAAAAATTGTCGGCAGCAAAAGAGAATGGCTTGAAAATAGAACACTACTTACCCTTTGGCGGGGTTGACAGCAATGGCGTATGGCTCTCCCGCTATGTCAGTAATCAAGCGGGTGCAATTTGGTCCCTTAAGCTGGCCCACATTTATGGAATATCGTAATTTAGTCCAATGGGCTGTGTAATAGCTGAACCAGTGCATTCGAGAGTGATCAGTCCAATAAATGTTGCCCGTGATCCAGTCAGCAGAAATATCTCTTGGGCGACGGAAGTCTGAACACTGCAACCGATAACAGCCACAATGTCAGGAGCTCTATTTAACTTTTGTGCAAAGATTCACTTTAAGTTGTGGCTCATGAAAGACAGTGAAAGGCAATGGAACAATATTAAACAATTTAACATTGAGGGTTTATAACTTTTATCACCCTGTCATACACTTACAACATTAGCAAATGAGCACATGTGACATTTTAGCTTAATGTATATATTAATGAATTAATTATTATGACACATAACAATACAATAACCCTAATACAACACAATAAAGATATTTTATAACAATGCTACCACACATTTCTACAATGTGATATAGATCAAATATACTTACAATGTTTCTGACATTTGTTTTTGTTTGACTCCTCTCTAGAGTCTCTTTGTAAAAAATCCCACCAGGGTTAAACTGGGTAGCCCAGATAAACTTTTGGTGGTGAAAGAGTGTGTCCATTCCAATAATGCGGGCATTGTCCTCAATGTGAGTGAGCAGTTTGTGTCCATGGCTCTGGTTAAATGGATACACAAAACTTCGGATTTCAGTGTCATTTGCTATGTAGAGCACTCGATCTTCTGGTCCTGAATTATTCATAGTTAGAAAAAAGAAAACAGGGGAAAATTGGGTGATTTGGATATTAGACAACAGTTTGAGGACACAGTATAACAGTTTATGCACGTATAAATATATTTTATGACATTCAACTTTGAGATCATACCTTTTGCTATGCAGTTGCCATTGATTTCCTTATAATTGCGGTCACACATACACTTAAAAGATCCTTTGGTGTTTGTGCAGTAATGAGGACATGTGTCAAACTGCAGACATTCATTTATCTCTGAAAAAAAGGAGAAAAAAAAATTAGATTTTCCACAGAAAACTCTGCTTCAGAAACATCTCTTACTACTTATTTATATTTTCAGATATGATTGAAACACAGAGATAATAAGTGATAAAGCTCAAGGCCATAATGCTGATGTGATATGCCCAAGCAACAGTGTAACACTTATTTCAATTCTCTCCATGACCCATTCGTGAAGAGAAAATTATATGTTTGCAGAAAGAGGCAATAAGTAAGTGAAAAAAATCTGGGAAACAAGAACCAGGTCACAGGGTTGACTCAACAATCAAAAGCTGCCTCTCCTTAGACGATAACGTACTGCAGTCAATGTTCTTCATCATATTCTTCAGTGTAAGTAGACAGAAGGATTGAAAGCATTTCCTGACCTACATGCTAATCTTTAACACTAATCATCAGATTAATACAATTCTACAATATCCTCAAATTTTACATTTTTGTAACCAGTTGAACATCATTTAAATGTTCTCATTACTTTTGGTTTAATCTTTAAATCGCTGTATCATCATCAGAGACAAACAGTTGACCGCTGTGAGACTAGACGCTTTAATTTGACATATTTTGATCTGATTCGACACAACTGAAAAAACAAATCACATTATTTGTGGAAATTAAATAATTCCTGATCAACAATAATTTATTTATCTTATCTGTTTGCAGCCTGTTACTAATACTTTAACAGGTTACAGAATTTCTAATGACATTTTATTCACAGAAAATCTATCACATGCTTCCAAGCCAATACAAATCGCTATACTCTATCTTAAATTTCATTCATTTCACTAGAAATGTCCGAAACATTAACTCTCAGCATCAGGCAAAAAGAGAAAATGATCATATGTTACCTTCACATTGGCCTGTCTTTTGGTTCCTTTTGAAGCCGGGTTTGCACTGACATACAGCATTTGCATATGTCTGGTTGCAAATTGCATCTTCTCCACATGGATTTGTTTTCTTTCCACATACATCACCACTGGAATCTACAAATAAAGACAGGACTTTGAATACACGCCAGTCCACTGCAACCTAAACACCCGCTGTGCTTTTCTTTTCATGTGCAAAAGCCAAACCGGCACCATCATCATCATCTTACACCACACACATGGCCATACATATATTACCATCAATAATGAAACATCAGGTCTTAAATAAGGACCTTCACTTCACAGCAACATGCGTTACTTCTCATCTCTTCTGAATACTTCTTTGATCTGTCGCTTAAAGTCATCGGGTGCTGCACTCACAGGCCTTGCAGTCCTGCTCGTCTGAGCCGCCATCGCCGCAGTCGCTGAAAAGGTCGCACTGCAGCTGGATTGGGATGCAGCGTCGATTGCTGCAGGTGAACTCCGTCTTCCCACAGGGACGAGGTCTTCCGGCCACCACCTCTGCTTCAATAAACAGTGTCAGTTAAAAAGAACAAGAACTCATATCTCAGCTCATGATGTACGATGCAAATATGCTGCAGTGGTCTACTGTGCACTAGTGCGGACAGAGCCTATTAGGAATTATTTAAACATCTTATTACTTTTAATTCACTGAATTTCGTAAACAAAACCTTTTCTCGCCGTTATAAATGATGTAAACTATTACAAAAACAGTTGTTTGCTAATTATCTACCCGACAACAATGTTAATGCAAAGTGCATGTTTTGTTTTAGGTACTTAATTTTCTTAAATTAATATTTTCTCCCTAAGTATTCCAAAGAAGAACGGGTGTTTGACATCAGCGGCCGGCACAACAGAGCGAGAGAAGGAAAGGAACAAAGTGATGGAGAGGCAGATGAAGGGAACAATGGGATTAAGGTGAGACTGAAGAGATGGATGGTGGGAAGAGGCATACAATGGGTGGAAGTAATGGAGTGAGGTATGAGATGGATGGGCGTATTAATGGAATAAGAGAGTGAGATGAATAGAGGACAGGGGAATGAACGAGTGAAAGATGAGAGAAGTGATTTGTCCCTTTCTTTCCTGTCTGCTGTGTGATCGTTCACAGTAGACTTGTGATGAGGGAACATGTCAGGACACTATATGACTTTGGAGCGGTGGCCCAGAGAGATCAATACACTGCGATTTAAGGCAACAGATGCAAATCCAGAAAATGTCTTTGCCAGTGTGTTTTATTTGGGTGTGTTGTGTGTATTTATGGCACATTTGTTGTCAGCTGATTGTTTTCTTAATATTCTTGCTTGTGTTTGATCTATTTGCATATGTTTGCTGCAGTGCTTTCAGCTCTCAGGGCGACTGCACCTCGAGCATATCAATGACAATAGAGAGACATTTTGACACACCCGTTTGTGCATCTATCTTAGTGAGGACACTCATTAAAATAATGCATTCCCCAGCTCCTTACCCTAACCTTAACAATCAAAATGAAATGCCTGACCCTTACCTTATCCTAAATCTAACCCTAACCCCTAAAACCAAGTCTTAACCCTGGAACAGCCCATTCAAAGTGGGTCAGGAAGCGAGGAGTTGTCCTCGCTTCGCAAAAATGTTCCCACTCTGTGAGTTGTAGGCTCAAAATGTTCCTCACTAAGATATCTGTACACACACACACACACACACACACACACACACATACACACACACACCTTAAACAAAGTCTTGCCCTGATAATTTCATAATTTACGTTAAGTAAATACGCTTTTTGTCAGACGACAAGTCCCCATAATGTGACTGTGTAAACAGATTCGGTCCCCACAACATACCTGGACCACATGCACCGCACAAATGCAAGCAAGCACACACAGCTAATAGTTCAACTCAAAACCCAAATGTGTCGCAGATTGAAGGAAAACAAAGTAACTTGTAATTTCGAGCTTTAAAAGGTTGTGGACCACTCATTTTTAATTTACACTTTGGATTCTATGCTAAGTTTTGTTATCCCATTTCATGTCTGCTAACACTGGTCAAGTGTCAGACTGGGAAGATGAGTGTGTTATTATGAAACACTATGTGCAGCTCTGTGGATCAAAGAGCAAATCAGTGGAACATGTTTATCAAATAATAGAACTGGACTTCTCCACTCTTTTTAATAAACTCACCCTAAATTTGATTTGCTTCAATATGACAATTCACTAATAATGCAGATATAATATGAGAAATGTATTAGCTGATTCTTTGCTCACCACACTCTTCTTCATCCGAATTGTCGCCACAGTCATCCACTTTGTTGCAAATTTGGTCTGTGCGCAGACACACGTGATCATTTCTGCAGCGGAATGGCCTTGTGGGTGGACAGGGGAGTTTGGCTGTGGATGAAAATGTACAAAAAGAGCTAATGGATGCATCTTCAAAAAGAGCAAGCTGCACAAAATCATGTATGACAAGACAGTGAAATCTCCTGGGAAACAGAGTGGCTTCTAAAACATGCATTAATTGTCATCACAAGAAATAACCTTGAGAGAGTACATCAACAACCCACCACACATGTCTGTGTCTTCATCAGAATTATCTCCGCAATCATCCTTGCCGTCACACACCCATGTGTGGAGTTTGCATAAGGTGTTGTTGCAAATGAATTCATCAGCCCGGCAGAAGAAGGCCCCTGCAAGTACACAGATAAGTCCATGAGACTTGTGAGCACTGTTACTCAGGTAGAGGAGTGCATTCCATACTGAAGGGGATATGACTCACAACCTGACTGCGACAAGATTAGAAGACAGATTTTTACATAATGATCCACACAGCCCTGCACCATTAAGCTTCACAAAAGCAAAATAGGCATCTATTTCTGTCCTTTATCTCATTTCAAATCCCTCATTCTCATATGTGCCAGATGTGCTCTCTACTTCTCCGTCATATACTATTCTCTGTTGATATTGAATGGTCTGAAATGGCTTCATTGTTCTGCAATGATATTTGCAGTGTAAAGTTTTGGGATCACTGTGAGAATTATATGTTTTTTTTTACTTTCAAGTATCAAAACATCAATAATTCTTTAAATGACCTTGGCTGCAGTTTTCCTCATCGCTGTGGTCCATGCAGTCCAACACGTCATCGCAGCGCCAGCGTCGAGGGATACAGTGAGCACGATTCAGACACAGAAACTCATCTTCTCTGCACTCCTTCACACAGCCAATCTGTCAACAACAACACCGTCAACCGTCAAAACCACTGATGTCCAGCACTGTCAGCTGCATTAAAAAAAAAAGAACACATTTCTCATCCTCATTTTTATACATTACACTATCGGACAGCGAGAACCTTGCCATTGAAGTGCGGTTCACAGTGGAACTGCTCTACTTAAAAGGGACATTTTTTGTCTTTGGTTGCTCCTTTGAATCATGTGAAGGTACACTGACCTCATCTGAGCCATCCAGACAGTTGTCATGTCCATCACACCGCAGGCTGGCTGAAACACATCCTCCGCTGGCACACACATACTCGTTCACGGAACATGAGGGGATGACTGCAGAAAGGGAAAGTATATCAGTCAGTAACAACCCAACCTTCTCTCCCTGGGAAGTCACTCAAGTGAGACCTTTTCAGTTTCTTCCTCTCTGAACAAGTGGACGCCACGTTGGGGGAATTCTGACTGAAAATCAGACTCTCAGAGAGATATTATTGGCACTTCTCACTCCTTAATACTGAGTTATGTTGTCCATTCAGGCTAAAGAGTTCACATAGTGTAGTAGCTCCTGCTGAAGAAAAGTACTTGATCAGTAATGAAAAGTGGAACTCAATAGAGCAAATCAGCAGAGCTCAGGCTATTTCTACGCCTCCACTCATTATCTCATATTGAATTGCAGGATATATCTACAATTAGCATGGCTGTACATGGAGAGAATTCAGGAACCTTTGATAATCAGCCACATTGTGATGCTATTTCTTCTGATAGTATCTTTAAGCCAGAATGTCAACATGCTGACAACTTCCTGCACCAATTTCCACAGAGATTATCTATGTATGAGAATGGATTTATGTCCATGCTATACAGATTACCTTCTCATGAATGTAAATGTCTTGAAAATTGATCATTATTATATTTGTCATTTGGCTTTTACATTATGTAGGATAACAATGACCTTACACAGGGAAATGCTGAATCTGCTGAAGCACACTCCGTAGCATTCTAAGCGAATGACCTCGTAGCAGAAAAATAAAAATGAACTGAACTGACTGAACTAAGATTATGAAATTCACTTTTACAGAATAGAAACCAGGAAACAAGAAGTATGGTCACAATCTGCCCTTCTGTTTCTGGTGAATGAACACATGAATGTCATCAATTCATCATTTTAGCGGATTTGATAATTATTTCATTATAAGCATATGAATTGTCCAAAAATGAGTTCCATGAGTCCAAGGATACATTTGTGCCGAATAGGAAAAAATCACATAAAACATTTTCTAGTATATTGCATAAAAAATGTGAAACAGGCACAGGAATGACCTCAAAGCATAATGCTTCTAGCTGCAGCTGCAAACAGTGAGTTAGTAAGACAATATTTACAGTGGTTTCATTTACAAAACAATATTCAGGCCCACGAAAAGCAAGGTTTGCTTGAATTTTGATTAAATTCTCATTAAGATGTTACCAGAAGTTGATTGGAGTCCTCATGTGGCAAAACAGAATTGATTTGGCACAGCTGAGAGAGGCACATGTGTAAACAAGGTCCCACACGTCACACTGCACGTCAGGACAAAAACAAAATCGAGTCCAAAAAAACCCTCTGTGGACCTCTGTGGTAAAATTGTGTCGAGGCACAGATGAGGACAAGAGTGTAAGACATATGTTTTCATTATCATCATGGGTTACCTAGTTAAATGCAATCTACAACACAGTTAAGTGGGCAAAGTGAGTGGATCTGAATACTTTCTGAAGCCACTGTACATGTTGCAGAGAACACATGGTTCAGAACACAGGGACAGACAATGATCTATGCCTTCATATGCTCAGAAGTCCTTTGTAAATGAGAAAATATTGCTTTGCACCTGTTCCCTGGCAGTTTTTCTCATCTTCCCCCATCTTGCAGTCTTCCTGGCCGTCGCACAGCCACTTCAGTGAGATGCAGAGGTTGTTATGACACCGAAACTGGTCATCTGCACAGTGTTCCTCACAGCCTTTCTGTTAAAGAATACAGCAAAAACATTAATATATCAAGTGTCAGTCTGAGATCTTGACGGTGAACATTCTTTAATGCAGGTGCACATTTAAACACTGGAACAGGTTGCGCTTGCTATAGTCATCCCTTCTGTTCCTATTGTAAGTCGTCAGTGACAAAATCCACAGTCCTTGTTCCCAAATGTAAAGTAACAAATACAGTTAATATGAGGATCAAAAGTCTGAGTTAGTCTAATCAATGAGTATTTACCAATCAAAGTAATCAGCTCAGCAGCAGGTCAACAAGGACACATACCCAAGAGATATGACTGATAAAAATTCAGAAGACATTTTCACACTGGCTTTATTCCCCATCACAAGTATTCTAAGTATCTGTTATTAATCAGAATGAATAAGGGGACATTTTATCTTTGTGGTTTGAAAAGTTTCTTGTTCCGGAAACTATTAGCTCAAATCTGACCCACGATGGTTATGGACAATAACACATTTTAATAATCATTGTGCATTATAATGCTGACTGAACTTTTTATTTTCTATTCTTCCCTGAAACTATTTGACTGTGCTGACCCAGGTGGCTGTTACTGGGGAAAGGGTTAAACAAAGGGTTAATTAGGGTTACACTGCTTTGCATGGGGAGGGATTATATATAAAAATTGCTTTTCAAATGTTGAACAGTGCAATACATTAACAAGAGTAATGAGTCATAATAACATGGCTTTGTCCTTGAATTATTCACTGCAATGAATTATTACCAATGATGGGGCAGTTTTTTTGAATGAATCCTTAAAAAATCTCTTTACACCATGCAGTACTGGATGGTGAATTTCTTCACATATTACATTAAAGTACAATTACAATTTCAAGCTTTATAAATTATGATATTCAAGCACATTTATGAACAAAACAAGCAGCTTTTGTTTTTCTGAAAGGCGCGAAGGATTAGGATTTCTGAAAGAAATTGAATACGAGGTGTTTCATACACCAGTGTATTTGAAGGTACAATAACTCATTACAGTGATATTTTCTATCCAGCTTTGTTTTGGAACATAGCAACCATAATGAGGAGATTTGTACCAGTGCAATGAATTACGGCTATAATGGGATTATTCTCATTGTGAGAGGCAATATACCCATCCAGTATTATTTCCCTTTCCCCATAAAAGCATTTAATCTGTGTTTGTGAGGCAGGTTCAGATGCTAACAGACATTTCCAAGAGATCAATTACACTGGATGCACTGTAATTTGTAAGTTTTAAGCATCTATTGCCAGTGTGTTTTCTACAATATAACATTTTGTGTAATGTGATCTGTCATTTTCACATTAGCCAGTACTGACCTCGTGATTATAAAATAATTCAGTTAACACAAACAAGAATGTCTGGTATGATTTTGTCCCACAGAGTGTCTTACTGCGCCTCGTAAGCAGGGCTCTCGTGGGTTTACCTTCCTTTTTGATTTAATAAGTAAGCGTTGAAAATATCTGAAACACTGGCCTCATCTGAATTATCCAGGCAGTCGTAGTCCCCGTCACAGCGGAATCGGGAGGAGATGCAGTCTCCGTTAGCACAGGCAAAGTCCTTGTGGTTACAGGTGACTGGCTCTGAGTGGAGAGAAACACACATGATACAAATATCAGACCAAACTGTATCTGTTTCCAACATCACAAACAATAAACAGACATCCCCCTGATACAGTTATGAGCCAAATGTTCTGTGTTTACAATCACATGCTAATGCATTGGCAAAACCATCGCTTTAGCTAATTAGAGTCATTTTGCATTAGAAGTGGAGAACCCAGCAAATGTAATCAGGATGTAAATACATTCACTGCAGCTCTCACAATGGAGGGGCAACAAACTCTCTGAAGCCAAAAAAAATCTTGTGTGTGCCGTTTAGAGTCAGACTGTCCCTGAGGACAATATTAGGACGCAGCTAAACAGCTGCATCAGATTCACTGTCTGGGCCCTCCCCTTGTTATCATAGACTATTAGCGAACTCAGGGGCGTGCACTAAGAGCTGCACTGTGACAGAGACTCCCAGCAGGCATTGCACCAAAATATGATTTGTGGCCTCTCCCCTGTCTGCTGGTCCACCTGCTTAATCCGTCGCTTTCCAACACTTGACTGGCTTTTATTTGCTTTTTAAGTGACATTAATAAGTATGGGGAATAGGCATCTGATAAATCACACATATGATGTCCACTCAGCAAAAATACACAGTGGACATGCACAGACTCACATGATGTTCAGGCAAGCAATTTACACACACATGGAATCAGTCAAATTCACGAAAGAACTGGAATTTAATGAGGTGTCATATTGTGAGTAAATATTTTTTTTTATTCTAAAGGTGATGATGAATATCTAAACAAAAGGGAATGTGAGCCTGGTAAATTACAGAGGAGGGATGATATCGAGAGCTCAAAAGCCTCTCATTATTCTCAGAGAAACAGCACAGATAGTATGCCTGAAAGAGAGTTGGGCCTGGCTCACATCTCAGAGGGTGTGTGTGTGTGTGTGTGTGTGTGTGTGTGTGTGTGTGTGTTAGGGTGGCTGTGGTGGAAGGAGGGGCAGTCAGGTGTCTTCAGAGAAGTCAAACTCTTCACTAAGTATGTGTAGAGCGTCAACAGTGTATATGAGCGAACAAACCAAGCTGACAGAAAGTGAAGGAGCCGGGTACTCACTGCAGTTCTCCTCGTCTGAGTTGTCTCCACAGTCATTCTGGCTGTCACACCTCCAGTGGTCTGGGATGCAGTTGTTATTCTCGCAGCGGAATTCATGTGGTCCACAGGTCTTTTCATCTTTTTCATCAGGAGCAAACAAACACGAAGATGAAAATGGCTTCAAAGAGCATGAATATTAATGGTGTGCTAGCTATCACATTTTGTATGTGTAATCATCGTTTCCTCAGGGTTTCACTGAGCAAGTCTGACGCTGAGTTCAAAACACAGTTTGTACTCGAGAGGCTAACACGCCTTAAGATGAAATACCTGACTGTGCTACCAATCATCGCTACACCTCAGGATTTATGACAGAAAGTTGGCAAAATTGAACTTTCATAAAGAAAACATCCATGAAAAATTAAAGAAAAGACGGAACAATTCAAATGCTTTGTCACATACCGAACCCGAACTGAGTGTTTCTTCCCGTTAGTGATAACAACTACCAAGAAAAGAGAGGCACTGCTATTTCTATATCTCCTCTAGACTAAACTAGAAAGAAAATGAGTTGCTAGTTTGTATATTATATACATTTGATAATTATTAATATAATTATAAGTGCAATATTTTTGGAGAAATACTGCACACATACATTTATTTTGAAATTATAAAATGGTTATTTGATTAAACACATTAATGCTGGTTTTAATATCACATTCATTATGAAATTTACATTTATGGATTGAACATGGCTCATAATACCACCTAGTAATTTTGACTTAGTATCAACCATTTTGCACGTCTCTACATCATAGATATATATATAAAAAAAAAAAGTCAGTTCTTTATCCTAATCAGATCAAGGTGAAACTTCCAATTGAAAATGTTGAGCATATTGATCTGAAAAGTTCAGAGATGGCCAGAGTAAGGATTAATAGATATTTTCTGTCAAAAACAGAAACTCTCACATTTGTTCCAGCAGTACTTTCTCAGAATGGATTGTCAAACTCAAACTGAGAGCTTCCATTTAAGAAGTCATTTCTCCACAGATAACATCGGGGATAATGGCCAAGGTAATGCTGTTATCAGTTACGGAAGAGATGCGTCAAAAGAGGAGGGTGGCAGATTCTGCCTGGATCTCATTCCAACACAACAGCAGGAGGAGAGTATCAGGACGGAGAGCTGAGTGCAGCAGCAGAAGCAGCAGCAGCAAAAGGTACCAGCTCAGTCAATTACACCATATGAGGGATGTGACACAGGAAGGCAGTATTTCTTTTCTTAGTCAGAGCCCCATACAGTGCTAACAAGCAAAACTTCCTTTAACAGTCTGTGGTAATTCAAAGTGAAATATCAACAAAGCAACAACATCTCTCACATGCTCTGAAGAGGTGGGAACACTTCAGATGATGAATTAGTGGTCGACAATGATAAACATAACAGATAATGGAGTTTGAGGGGCGGAAGTCAAACATCAGTAAACGACACAACGCAGGATTAACATTGACTTAATATTACATCAGGGTCTTGTTGAGTTAATAGACATTAAAGCGGCTGCACAACAACAAAACCACAACATGAAACACACCAAAAATTTGTGAGAGATGTGAGGCATCGAACATTAAAGCCTGAACGCTCTATTAATTTCAAAATGATATGTTGTCATGTATGGAGATAACACAAACAGCAGAGTTACACTTATGAAGAAATGAGACATGGCCCTGGATATACACACACACATATTATAGGGTGTGTGTGGGTGGTGTTTTGTCTCCTGCAGCTGTGTTGTGCATGTATTTGTCACAGATCACCTCACATGCACAAGCACATCACAGTCTCATTCTACAACCTTCCACTATCATTCCACGTCCTTGTGAATACTGAATCCCTGAATTTCAGAAAAAGACCATTGAAAAACAAAACACACTGGTTCTATTTTTCCAATAGCAGATTTATGGCTTCATGGTACCAGATGTCTCAATAAGATGAGTGACAAGCACTGGGCTGCTCAACCATCTTGAACCCAAACCAAACAGATTTTCGTACAAACCTCACTAATGATATTTTTATCTGCACCCTATCACCATTTTCCTGAGTTATTTTTCCAAGATGAATTTATTTACATGTAAATAAATTGTAATTTAAATCTTGGGTTGGTAATCCTGAAAAAACAAGCAATGCCCAAATCACCTAAACGTGCACTGCCTGACAATCCTTGCAGAGTTGAGCGCTCCCTCTTGAGTGTGTTTTTGCTCTTGCAAATTTTGAGACTAACTAAACGGGTATGCACCAGGTAGGTTAATTAATGACAGCAGATACTCTAGTGAATCATTTCATTCAATGCAGAGGCCAGAGATGTCTGCTTTTTTTATTTCTATTTTCAAAATGTTCTCTTTATTATTGGCTTTCGTTGTAAAGAGGATTTCTATATTAAACATACTAGTTTCTGAAAGAAATGACTCGCCTTACCATTGAGTTCGAACCCAGTCACTGGTTATGAAAACGTATCATTTCCTCACACTGAATGCAGTTCAAGTCTGCATGATAACAATTCAAAATTTTGATTTAGTACTTTGCTCCATTGCCTATTATCGACAAAAGGTTTTAAGGTGAATGCCAAATTATCATTCATTACATTTCGAACCAAAACAGCCAAATTAAAAGCTTAGTGAAAAGGGTACATTCTCACAAGGGCAATGATAATCAGTCCTCATGTCGATGAGCCCTGGACTGTTGGGCTAGTTCCAGAATTTCAAACACTTTTTGCATTAAGTCAAAGCAATAAAGGATGTTAAAATGAATAAAGTAAACAATACAGCTCATTTATAACAAAGCCAAAGAGCAGATTACAGCTTGCATCATCTTTAGTAATTAAAGAATTGAATCTCTGATAACTTCAGAAGGAATAATGATTCATGTAGCTTGTGTCTGTTGAAACAGGAAGGTGAAGTTGTTCCTACTCTTTATCCTAACATGGTTACATTTGAAAGACTTTGCATTCATTGTGGCCTTGTCATATTCTAATCCTCTGAAGGGGGCTTTCTGTTGAGGGAGGAACATTTCCCAAGGTCGTTTACCTGCCCTAGAAATAATGACTTTGACCTAAATCTCACAGTATTGGGAAAAAACTCAAAATTGCTTGTGTTTGTGTTTAAGAATGAAAATGTCAGACATATTGAGATCATAATGCTGAGCTCTTATTTATTCCAGGGACAGCTGTTCTTCATGGCATTCTCCCTCAGAACAATAGGATAGATGGTGAGAACAAGTAGAAGGACTAGGTAAGAGAAGAGTCAAGGAAAGTGTCAAATGAATTCATAATAAATCAATTTAGTCGCTCTTCAGCTGGAAAAAGAGGTGGAGTGGTGTGATTTATGGTTAAGTGGGTTACAACAACTCACCGCAATTAGCCTCATCTGACCCGTCTGCACAGTCAGGGTCCTCATCACAAACCCAGAGTTTGGAGATGCAGTGCATGGAGGCCTTGCACTGGAACTGGTCTGGGGAGCAGGTGCTGTCAGCTGCAGGCACAGAGACAGGTGTTGTGTGGGAAAGAGGAATGTAAGCTACATCACCACACAGGAGGAAATCTGGATTGGTAGAAGTAACTTGAACATTTCAGCACACAAAAAACAATGTCATAGCAACCAATGGGTAAGTAATATCTTTTTGAACGTGATAGCAAGGTTGTAGTTGATTGTTATAAATCCTCACATTGTTTCAGAGAGCATTTAAAATTCAGTGTAGTGTTCATTACAAAAGAACGTTCAACACCACATCCAATCATGCTGGAAGTCTAAGAAGGGGTGAAGTAATTAGCCTTACTTTAATTAAAGGTTTTTTTTAAGTCTCTTTTTTTTCCTCCCGACTTTCTTGCATTGTCTTCCCCCAAACTCTCGTCCCTCTCGCAATCACATGCAAGACAAATGCGGCCGTCTGAAAGACTTGAATGGGGTGTGATATTCTGATGAGTTACATCATGGCAGAGAAAATCTGCTCTTGTCCCTGTGTGATTCAATATCTAATCCCTTTTCACAGGCCCCGGCTATAACAAGGATTGCCTTTGGAATACTTAATGAGGAGCATGTCATGTTAATGGCATCACATATTCTGCCTAAGCACAGAAATGAATTAAGCAATTCAACAAGACACAATCAAGGTAATTTATGTCAACCAGTTATAATATACCATTAAAACAAAAACATCAAAAAACCCGAAACAGTGACTGTTCTTTGGCTGCAGTGTTGGGACGGACTGATCAAATGTAGAATATATTCATAAGATTTCCAGGGTAAAAGCTCATCAAAGACATTTCGGAGACAAGAAGACTTAAAGTGATGACGCAGAGCCTTACGGCAGTCTGTCTCATCCTCTCCATCGCCACAGTCATCCTGACCGTTGCAGCGAAGGTTAAGAGGGATGCACTTCTGTTTCCTGGTGCACTTGAACTGGCCCGACAGACAGATGTATGTTTCTGAAAGAGAAAATTGGCAGTGGGAGGACGGATCAATAAGAATGCTTCAAGTCCAAACAAAGCAAAGCATCTATATTACTACATATGACTATCATGTATATAGCCAGTTTATGAAAACTCCTACATACATATCTAATATTTACTGTAGTAAAAAATCTGTCTGGTAGGATTCCTGCAGTTAAACAGTTAATTATATAAAGATATAACAATAGTGAATTTTGTTTGACAACTAATTATTATTCTTATATATTAATCTACTGGACCAAAGTGTTTTTAAGGCACTGATTAAATGGTTTGTAAAATCTCAACCAACAATAAAAATGTCCAATAATTGTTTTAGGCAAAGCTCATTCTCATTCATTAAAATGAACTTAAATTTGGAGGCAGGAGCAAGAACATGTTTGGTAATTATATTGATGAATAATGTATTGATATAGTTTTCTATTGATTAAGTACTAATGAAATAAATATTTTAGAATTCAACAGTGCCTTCCTTACAAACTCAGATTTCATCTCCAAAACAAAGCAAGATGCAGAGACAGCTAAAAAACCCATAAAAGATATAAAATTAAAGTATTCTGTTCTTACCACAGTTAGCTTCATCTGAGTTATCACCACAGTCGTTTTCTCCATCACAGATGAAGGGAGGAAGAGCACAAAGTCCAGTGCCGCACTGAAAACGCCCAGGCTGACATTTGAATTCCGCTGTCGCGAAGGAAATCATTCCAATGAAACGGTATATAAATCCCAAAAGATTAATAAGAGACAAGAAACTGTGACACAGAGTAGTGTAAAAGATGTTCAAAATGATATTGAATTTGAAAAAAAGTCACAAGATTAAATATAAATATGCAGCAAAGACAGAAAAAAGTCCCATCAGTTCCAATTTGATTGTGATATCCCCATAAATTCAGTAAAATAGGAGCTGACCTCTATCTATTAATATTTGAAAAACAGCTTAAATTAAAATTTCACTCACGGCAGTCAGCAGGTTCGTCTGATCCGTCCCCACAGTCATCAACAGTGTCACACTTCCACCAGAAAGGGATACACTCATCTGTCCCACAGCGAAACTATTTGTATCACAGAAAAAAAAAGAGCAGGAATAACTCTCAACTCTCTGTATAAGCTGCGACATCTTTCAAAGCTAAATCAATCAATACACAAACATTTCCTGGAAGCTACCCTACATATCAGAAGTAGAACACGTAGGAGAGTAAAGCTTTTTGCCTTCAGGGTGTAATACCGATCAGAGACGGAGTACATTTAGATGTAAGAAGTTAGAGAAATGCTGCCAACCTGACTGGAGGTGCAGTTGGAGAGGCAGGTCTTATTGTCAGCAGCCAAGTAAAAATTGGTGGGACAGGCACATCTGTGTTCCCCACCAGGTGATAGAAGACACAGGTGGCTGCATCCTCCATTTGCAATTTGACACTGGTGCTTGGGCACTGCACAGAAGGACGGAAGACATGACTGAGTTCAACCTGAATTACACGAACCATTTCCTACTTAAAAGTACATCGGAGGCCTGTGACCACCGCTCTGCATGGGAGGATGGACTGAACACGAGCACCAGATGGACTTCATACCTTCAGGCTGGCGCAGGGAGTGGTACACCTTGATGGATTTGATGGCTTGCCAGGAATTGAGGAGTTCCATCCCTTGAGTGCCAGTTGTCTTGTGAGCGCGACGTAGTGATTTCGACTTCCCATCCGTCCAATAGACAAAGTCCTCAAACAAAGTCAGCGCCATTACTCCTTGGATGTGATCATAAGACACTGGAGATGGACAAATAGGAGCCACAGGCATTGATACATGACATTTTATGCAGTTAAGCAACCAAGGTGTTGTGATGTAACAGTGGCACTTAAAGAACACTTTTCATTGGAGATTTTCAGCAACATCCTTTTAAACTTCTGATCAATCATAATGACAACAGATCCATTTATAATATTTACCAGTTATCTAATATGTTTTACCGATACATCAATGTTCCAACGTCATGAACAGCAGTAATATTTGAAATATTTCAACTCAAGCTGCTTGCACTGCCTGGAGAGTGTATTTGCGTTTATTCGTGTCTTGACTTTGTAATTTCATCGTACAAAACCTTTGCCTCCCATTTGGTGGGAACGCAATATAATCAAACTATACCTATTGCGTTCAAAACTTCAAAAACTTAATTTAATAGCCAGGTTTGGGCTGCTAGGCTTGAAGCCCCATGAGCTTCATAATTGTGAGAAAGAAGGTGAGGAGGTGTGATGATTCTTCTATTGGCAAAAAAAGAAGCGGACCAAACACTTCCTTTGCACATACAACACTTAAGTCTCACCTTTGCGTCTTTGGGTTCCATCCATGTTGGCAAACAGGATGTGGTTGTCATCCGCCCAGTAAAGCCTTTTGTTGGTATAATCAATAGTGAGAGCAGTGGGGCTATAGATCTCTGTGTCAATGATAACCGTTTGCCCTCGGCCATCCATGCCAATACGCCCAATGTGAGGCGGTTCACAGCAGTCCACCCAGAATACGTACCTGGGAAGAAGAATAGCACAGTTCTAAGGAGCCATGTACTAGAACAGGCAAACATGATGGGAATAAAAATCAGTACTGTCACAAGATTAATTCCTCAGATGAGAGACAAATTTCAGGCTAGGCACCAATAAAGAGTAACTCTATCCCTGTTCTCCCTCAAGCTGTGGAATCATTGGACTCAGGTGTTATGTTTTGGAGTAATAATAATGTGCTTACCCTGTCTGGGGATCCAGAGCGAGATCTGTGGGGTTCTTGAGGCTAGAGCTGATTAGGATAGTTGGATAGAGCCCATTGGATTTGGACACTTCCAGTGTTTTCCTCTCCACATCGCACCAGTATAGATTTTTTCCTATCCAATCCACTGCCAAGGCACTGGGCACTGCAGTTCTGTGGACTATCTAGTGAGGCAGGGAGAAGAAAACCAGGCTTTGAACATTGCAAACCATTTCACTGATTTATGTTAATAAAATATATAACAAACCAATGTTTCAGTGGATTACCATGGAAAAACAAAGCGCACGAACAAGGGACAGGTCTTCCTCTGTCAGGCAGCAGCAACTTATTTTAATCTCAGTCACTCACAAACCATTTTATGTCCCACATAAATCAATATAACAATAGACTTGGTTCACATGATGCATCTCCTGCATTGAATTGAAATTGAGGTGCAAATGTTTTTTTCTTTACAAACACACACTGAAATGAACATTCTTGTGATGAGTGTCACAGATTTGTTTAAGATCAGGAATACTTGTGTTGCCATGACAATTGCTAGACATGCATTTCCTCTGTGATGAAAGCTAATAAATGTGTCACACATATAAAACTGCATCAAATGACCTGGAACAGTTTTTTTTATTGACATAGATTTACAGTGAAATATATGTATTGTATGTGCATAATGGAAATTACAGTTTCCTTAGAAGCCAATAACATCTGCAATATACGCAGGTCCCATTTCACAGATAACAGATGGACTGCACAAATCATTGGTACTGCTGTATGATGGCTTTTTTTTCTAAAGGACAAACTAGGATCTATGTAGAAACTCAAACTAATATTCCCAAGATAGTCTAGCCTTTGAATTTGCAAAAGCAGTTGTTCGAAGTAAACAATCATTGAGCCAGCTGGCAGATAAAGCAAATGCCTTTAAAAAAAAAACGTATTTCACACTAAATAAAAAAATAAAGGAATAACTTAAAGAATCTCTGCACTCACGCAATCTGTCATTAAGAGGCATGGTGTGCTTTGAGTCCTTTTCTGTCAGCATTTGTGAGAAAATATACAGTCTTGCCAAAAGACTGGGCTGTTCCTGAAGCAGTGATTTGGATCAAAGTCAGCCGGTGAAAAAGAAGCCAGTCCTGATTACACAAAGTCCCTCTGGTTCACTTTATCCATAGCATCTCATTGTATTGATCAAAAAGATTGCTTCACATAGAACTGAAGGTTAATGCCACGAATGTCAGCATTTGAATATGGCTCATCAAGAAAATAAAGACTGCATTATTCAGAGAGTGTCTATGAGAGCTAGGATGAGAGATCTTTGCAGTCTTGTTGTTGTTTCACCTTGGGCTGACACTTTTTTTTCTTTTAGACATTTATATTCAAGCTAATAAAGAACTGAAATGTTCCTCAGAAGACTCCTCAAAGGTGGTGGTTGTGGTTTTTTGTGCTTTTTGAGTGTTTCCACATAAATATATTTTGTCACTGAAGCAACAGTTACACAATGATGGCTACACACCAAAGATGGACACATATTTACATTTGGATGTTGAAGATAAAACCAATTACATAAGACAGTAAACTGCTGCTATGGGATAAAACAAATCAGTATTGCCATAGTCCTTGTTTTTTGATCAGCTATCAATGCAAAAATGTAAACAGACGCGACAAAAGGTTTTGCAATGGATGTCATAGTGATAACATCGTGGAGATATTAAATAATGAATGCTTGCAGTTACTAAAGTGACAAACCTGTAATATCCAAAACACATCTATGTTGATGCAGGTGAATCAAATTACCAGGCAAATGCTCAGGACATGTTTTCCTGCTTTTCCTCTAACAAAAGTGTTGTTTTATCTGCGAGAAATGGTGAGGAGTCTCCAATGGGTGGATCCGTCCCGGCCCAACCCAATCAATGAACTGTTTTCAAAGAGGTAATGGCACCAGCAAATGAAAAGACATCCCATGCTTGGGTTTCATGCTTTAACTCAATCGAATAGCTAACAGTGCAAATGAAGGGGCATTAAAACTTTCTTCTAGTGTCCAATTCCCTTTCTCTTGCTAAGCAGTAAAGTTGGGACGAGATGGGGACGCAATCACAGAAAGCCTTCGTAGAGCATCCTGTCTTTTTTCAGTTCTTCTGCACACGAAGTCCACCTTCTTTGTAAGCTGCTCAGTACATGTCCTCTGACCAGGCCCCTGAATTGGGACACAGTTATTGTGTAGTGCAAAATGCAACTGCATAGGACTTCAAGTTTCAAAATGCAGTGCAGAAGAAGAATAAAGTAAGCAAAGAAAATAAAAGCCCCAAATCTAAAATCGTACCTAGTTAGCTAAACCACAGTATTCAATTACTCTCAGTGCTGGTCAAATGAATTACTACCCTCTGCTCCCCCAATCTTGTCTGACTAATACGGCAATGCTATACTAATAGCACTTTGTGTGAGTGACTCTTTAAATTAACCCGATGTGAGGAGCTCCCCGATCGGTGTCTCGGACAGTTTGTCCTCCTGCTTCACTGCGGCATCGGCTGAAACAGAGACTGCGGAAGTAATTGAGCTGTATGATCTTAATGCCCCCACACACCACTGCTAATGAGATGTAGGATGAAGACCCTCCAGGTGCTTAGCTGAAGTCCCAATATCTCCACTGTCTTGGCTCTGATCCCATGGCCCAGACAATTCTTTATGCAGCATTGTATCATTATGTCTATTGTATTTATCTGAAAACCATTGGTGATATTCCCATTATCTCTTACACAAATTCATCAGTGTCAAGCTTACAGGACGTTGGCTGTCGACAGAAATATCCACTCTGTGGCTTCTAAAAGGATTAGAGGGTGCCCATCATCACCTGAACAGTGATAATGAGCCACTTAGGCAACATGCTACGTGGTCTCGCACAAATGACAGATCTTGCAAATAAAAAAAAGTAGAAAAATAAGTTAAACTGGATGATTTAAATGAATAAGTAAGAGAAAAGACAGCAGATTGATGGAACATGCACATTTTTCAGCATGAGCCAGAGATAAAGAAAAGCCAATGAATCTTGAGTAAACTAGCCCAAGGCACAAGAACATATGGCACAGAGACAAAGAAACTAAATCCTGTGGTACCTTGAGGTCACTGCCGTTGAGACGCATTCTGTTGATTTTTCGACCGCTTGGCCTGGTTGAGTCCACCCAATAAATGAATTCCTTCTTGTAGTCAAAGTCTATGTGGATGATGTTGTTGAGGCCCTGAAAATACAAAAGAGACAACTTGAGTATATAAGAACATCATTTTTTGTTGAAAAGAAAATTAGATTAGTGCTTGAGTTCACTGTGAGGTTAAAAATAAATGAAGGGCCCTTTCATTGACAACAAAGGTGTGCCCGCACAGCACTAATCTTAAATGTTATGTTAATATGAATTTTCTGCTTAGAGTTATCCATGATGCATATTTATATGACTATTTTTATAAATCATTTTTATTTTAACACACACAGTGCCGATAGACTAATGATTGAGGTCAAATTAAGTTAATATGAAATACCCACCAGTGGGTAATACCAGCAGAAATAGACAACAAGCTCAACTTCGACTACAGTGTCTGTGTGAATTGTGATATTTACTCCACAAGCAGTATTGATTCAGATGGTTTTCCCACAGCTTCCCACTATACAAAGCATTTGAAGAACCTGTGAAAAGCGAGTCGCGGTCCTATCAAATCAGAGGAGTGAGCTACTTTGCTTCTCTGTCATGCTCACAGGACCCCACTGTCAGTCAGACGGAGCCGCTCACCAAACAAGTGCCCCCACCCTGTCTGACACGGTGGGTGCTGAGAGAGGGTGTCAGATAATCTGACAGACAAAATGAGACATCTTCATCAGATCATCAACACCCTCACAGACAGGCGCCAAAGTGTCCTGGGGGAGCCGCTCCCCACTACAAACATCAGCTGCAGAGATGAAACCTGCGCCCCACTTTAATCCACAACTGCTGTTTGTTTTCTCTTCATTCTCCCAAACCAACCAGAGACTAAGCAACTGCGAAAGGATTCAGAGGACAGATTATAGAGAACTTTATTCTCAAGTTACTACTCCACAATAACTACTAATCATACAATATTATTATATAATACTATACTATATCCACTACTTTCAGAAATCTCTGTCTGTGGAACACATGTCTCCAGAATAATTCAACTGATCGGCACGCATCCCAGGAGGTGCAGTGTCGAATTTAGTGCGATTAGGACACAAATATACATTAATAAAATCTGAATACAGGCAAACATCTCTATGCAGTCAAATGGGGCAGGGCTTAAAAGGTATAGCGTGCGGGCCAAGTTGAACGTGTCTTCCTCTGTGTCCTTCCACAACCTTCAGCAGTGGTTGGCAACGGGCAGCCATCGTCCAAAAACTGGCTCACCAGCAACTATATCTGTCTCACTAAATCAATTTAATAATTTTTGATAATTCTTATTTCACAATATCAGACAGACGCTGAGATCCAGTGTGTCCTCAACTTTATCATGGCAGCGACATTCATTCATTCACTTCCTCTTGAGCAATTTGAATTCAAAGTTGTTAATCAGACATCTGAAATAGACCTCTACACACATCTTCAGAACACAAACAATAAAAAGTGATAGTATATTGTAGAATTATTTGAGGAGGACTCACTTATGACAAGGATAATTCTGTAGTAGCTCAAGAGCATCAGCACACATCCAGAGAAAAGTCCATTCCAAACAGTCAGGGTTAGAACAAACACTTTACTACCAGCTCTCAGTACCCACAACAATTTACACTAACTTTGTAGTATTATGTAGGAGAACATAAAGAGAGCTGCTCTAAAACACAATATGTTGGCGTGATACAATATTGTGAGTCACTTGTGTTTGTGGTGGGAGGGCAAATTCATTCTAACTGCAATGTCATGGACGTATACTCTGAACAGGGAAGGTAATGGAGTGTTGAGGTGATTTGAGGTCAGTTGCTGCTGAAATGCAGTGGCGGAAGTGAGTAGTGGCTTCTGGTAACTGAGGTACAGACAGCAGATTTACATTTAGTAAAGAGGTTAATGTGACTGTGAGAGGAGGCTGTAGGATACATCGGTTGATTTACAGTAAATCACAGCCGAGCATTTATGATAATCACCAGTCAGATTCAAGCATTGCCAAGAGCAGCTGTGATGAGACCTAGAAATGATTGAAATAGCTTTTCCATGGGGTCCTCAATGGGGTGATTTTGATCTCTGCCAGTCAAAATGGCAATGTTCCTCTGCCCATATGGTGGGGGGCTGGGAAATCATGGCGGCCATTAGATATCTCATTTAAAACAGGACAATACATTACACATGCTTTATGGAGGCTTGTGCACCATTGTCAGGTTTAATCACATAACTTGCTTGTGACTGAGGAGTACACTCACATTTACGTGCAGTTTTATGGTTTATTAATGCAGAGAACATTTATCCTTCATTTAGGTAATACATGGTTTTCAGGAAAAATGGGTTGTCTGTGCATTGGTCAGGAACGTGCAGCTGAATCAGGTGCTCCCCACATCATGAAGAGAAAACTTGTCAAAATATAAAAAGACTGGAATACAATTGATTTTTGGCAGACTGTCACTGCATGATTCTCATACTATAATAATAGTTTGTTAATATTATCATATTAACTTTTCATAAGAAGAAAACAGTCATTCTTTCTTGGGATGATTGTCTATCATTATGGTAATACAAAGCAATGCATTTACAATTTAACTCTATGCTGTCTTCTAAATTTAATATTTATCAAACACATTCAGCTAGAGAACATAATCCCACTACCACTAAAATCTGTGTTTTCAAAAAAACTTAAACTAAACTCATTTAAAGCCATATTTCCTCCCTGTAATGTACAACTGACAGAACAGGATGGAATCAAAAGAAGACAAGGCTGTAATCTCATTGACAAGCTGATGACGCCTCTGATCAGTATTCCTATCTAATGAAGATAAACTAACTGATCCATAATCCAGTGAATATTTCATGAGATGGTATTGATGCATCTATCACCTACCTGTTTCAAGATGGTGTAATTTGAGCCGTCCACGCTCAGCTTTCGGATCTCATGGTGGTCGGCCATTATGAGAAAAGGCTCTTCAGCTGAAATGAGGGACATGCAGCATTAGAGGTCAAATGAGCGTTACGATCCTGCACATTGAGGCTTAAATTAAGAATGAAAATCAGGCTGACCTGACAGAGCCCTGCATGTATTGGGATTGCGCTCCAAGGCTTCGTAGCCATCCACACACAGACACTTGAAGGAGCCGTAAGTGTTGATGCAGCGCTGGCTACAGGGAAGGGTAGTGGAGCATTCATCAGTATCCACACAAGTCTTCCCATCATCCTTCAGGTGGAATCCCGGCCAGCATTTACACTGATCATAAACATGAGAAATATGTGTTGGGAATAATGAGGCAGGAAATGTGAGCAAAAGAAACAAGAGCCTCAGTTTCATTGTAAAAAGATGGTCACCTGGCTATTTAAAGGTACAGTGTGTAGAATTGTGTGATATCTAGTGGTGAAGTTACATGTTGCAGCTGAACACCCCTCATCTCACCCTCCCCTTCCAAACGTGTAAGAGAACCTGTGGTAGCCTTTAGTTGTCATTAAAACTCAAAAGATGTGTAGTTTGTCCAGTCTAGACAACTGTAAAAAAGATGGCAGCCTCCGTAAAGAGGACCCCCTCGATGTAAATATTTAAGTATTTAAATATAAAGGGCCTTTTCTGGGGTAAAGAAAACTACAATCCATACAATTTAGATGAAACAAACTAGTGAAAACTCATGAGGATTATTCTACATCAAATTTCTGCCAACAGTTCCCTTTCACCTAAATCTTACACACTGGACCTTTAAGTGAAGGGTACAACAAATAATTCAATGTTCTATTCCTGACTCAAAAACATGATTTATTCATTCTTTAAATTACTTGTTGAGAAAGCTGTGCTACACACATAATGTACCATAGCTCAAAAATCCGACCACACTTCAGTGACCACAGCCTCCAAAAACAACTAAGTGCTTGTATCAGCTGCTCTGGAGCCAGTGCAAATCCCTTTTTATCCAACACTATAACCTTGAAGGCCTTTCTACTGGTCCCCCTGATCAGGATGAGCAAAGGGTCTGCATTGATGTGCTCTCTGTGCAGCTCAGCCCCTGTCATGGCAGCAAAGAGAGGTTTTCTGACATTTTCAACTTTCAGACACTGAACACACTTTTATGGAAGAATATGAAAGTAAAATCCAGGTATGAAGACATAAACTATCACAGTCTGACAAAGCGACTGCCCAACAGAACATTCTGGCAGATGTGGCCTTGACCTGTATTCAACCCGAACATCGCATGCCACAATCGCCCGGCACATTCAGGGAGCGCAGACGTTTGGTGGCATATCATTAAACTCCTTACAGCGTTCAAGGTTATTCAAGAAGGGAGAGACTAAATGTATGTATGCTCCCACCCATCTTTATCTATTTAATGATGTGAGAAGTTAGGCTTGATTCATTATTGGTCATTAATCATTCATGGCCACACTATTACTAACATAGGCTCCACATTTTATCTGCCACTGATTTGGAAATTATGTTAAAGCTGAGAACCGCAGGTCAGTCAAGTGTTTAAATTAAAATCGCACTCACATAGTAATACACACACGCGTGCACGCACACACACACAAATAGCATATGAACTGATTTAAACCTTATTCTTGAGTCTTATGATGCACTGTCACGCTGTTTGAAGGACACATCTCTGAGTCATATTTATGAAAGAACGCTCACTGTGCAGTGGGATCACTGGATTTGTATTCAGGAGGGTGTTTGCTCTTGCACCAAACCACAGTGACTGTCTTATCTGTTGTTAAAATATTTCTACAGTTGTTATCTTTCCATAGCTTGATTTAACCTTTAGCTGGAGGAGTTAGGCTTTATCGACTAACTGCAGCCAGGAAGCTGTTCTGAAGAAGAATGCATTTCAAGCAGCTGAACCGTGACCACTGGTCACTTACCTTGTATCCCACAGTAAGATCCTGGCAGTCCTGCGTGCAGCCGCTGACTCTGCGATTCAGGCACTCGTTCACATTGCAGTTCTTCTCATCTGACTTGTCTCCACAATCATCTCTCCCATCGCAGAGATTACCCTCAGAAATGCAGCGTCCGTTTGAGCACATGAAGAAGGAGCCATTGCACAAGCTTCCTGTAAAAAGCGAGACACGACTTTCACTGGCACAACATCCTTCAATAAATCCTAAATTCCCACAATCTAAGTTGTGGAACATTTTTAACCTGACAATGGGGCTTGACAGATTAATCCTTTTCAGGAAAACTCTCCTGGTTGTAGCACCTTTTGTTTCCACCATATGTCCCCACCAGTTTCCTTGGCGAGTGGTGCTGCTTGTGACACTGATGAAGAGATTCCAGCTGCGAGCCAAACAGCAGTCTTACCTGCAGCCAGACATTTGAGGTTTAGAGGCAGTTCATCAGAGTGGTCGGGACAGTCTGTGTGGCCGTCACACTCCCACTGAGAGCTGAGAAGACAGCGGCCGTCCCTGCAGCGGAATTCCTCAGATCCACAGGAGCGATAGACTGAAGAAAGAGGAAGAGTGGGTTTTTCATCAAGTTATACTTGGCTTGGCAGTGACGTAGTGTCACCTTTTGGTGGTTGTAGAATTAAGTACAAATACGTTGCACTGAGCTGAACAAGATAATGTTTGTCTTCATATAACAACAAATATGTGGGTTATAAAATAATTGTATTCATTGTGTATCAGGCAAAGCCATCTGGATGTATGATGGTGTCTATAGCTGCATTGTTCAATTATATAAATATGAACACATGTTTCAAAATTATCAGTTCTACATATTAAAGCAGCAACAGATAATTCTCTCTAGTTTTGACATCAAAACTTGCTAATGGATTGTTCTATAATAAACCAGCTGGAAAAGAACTGGCTTTACATATACATTCAGCTACTCATATAAAATAATCTCCCTAGACAACCATTCCATCATTTCAAACAATTTTACTGACCCTCAAAATTTTGCATAAAGAGTGATTAAAGTCCAGAGAAACTGTACCTGTATAAACACTGCCTTCCATATTCATGTTTCCTCTCTAAGCATCTAGTGTTTAAGGGATCTATCAGCACAGATTGAATATAATATTCATAATTAAGTTTTCATCAGTATATAATCACCTGAAACCAAGAATCATTGAATTCCCATTAGCTTAGAATGAGCTCTTTATATCTACATAAGGAGCAGGTTATCTTCTACAGAGTTTGCCAAGTTGCAGCGCCATGTTATGAAAGTAGTGCACACCGAACAAAAAAAACACTGGCTCTACAGGGAGTGTCGTTGTTTATATTTCACCTGAGGGCCTCCATAGGTTCTCCTACATGATTGGAGAGGGACGGGTGAGGGGAGGGCCTTGCAAATGCAATCTGCACCCTCACAGATAGATGTCAAACTAATTTCATGTTTTCTCAATGAGTTATGCATTGCCAATGTGAGCTTATACATTTTTGTTATTTACAACCTCTATCCAAAACAATTTTATCTCTTTACCACACTGTAGCAATATGCGTTCAATATATTTAATTGTTTGCTCTTATTGATCTGTGCTAAGATGTCTTTGTCATGTCATGTATTTCTTCATATTATTCTAATGCCTCTAATTTCAATGTTTAAATATGTCAAACAGCCTTATATGTTATTACTCCATTAATTCATAACCAATCATCACCATCTTATCATAATCTCTATTAAATTTTTCAAACTGGAGATTCTCAGTTTTTAGCACCTTTCAATTATGACACTTCTACATAATGCTGGTGAATATTATGAGGTAAAAGAGAGAGATACATTATCTCACCACATTCCACTGACTCATCAGTTCCATCTCCACAGTCGTCATCGTGATCGCAGACAAACCGCTGGGGGATACACGCCTTGTTGCGGCAGCGAAATGAGCTGTCATCACATGTGTTGTTGGGTGCTAATGCACGGAAAGAAGTGGGATCAACGTGCTAATCAATAGAAAAAATTTTTTTCATCAGTATGCCAGTCAATATTAATAAACTTTATGCTAATCCCCTCACAGAAGGCTGAAGTTGTGCATAAATGTCAACTATCTGCTTTGTAGATTTCCAGCAGGTGTTTAGTGAGTTTCATGATCTATGAGCTATTGTTTTAATGTGGTGTAATCTAAAGTTACATAAGGACAATCATTTGTAAACAGGCAATGATTTCTCTACTCTGGGATTGCATAAAGTGTTATACTTGCAATGAGCTATTCAGGGTTTTGAACTAGAAGACACAGTTTACCACAGCCAGCTGCAGAGAGCTCATCGCTCCCATCAGGGCAGTCCCTCTCGCCATCACAGAGCCAGCGTTTCGGAACACAGGCGTACGACCCAGGGCAGCTGAACAGCCCCGGAGCACATGTCACTAAGCCTGAGAGGAAAACAGGAGCACATGCTCTACTTTCAAACGCCAAAGAATACAATGGGTCAAATGTAGCACAGAGAAAAATTGGTACATATGAACTGAAGCTAATGTATCTTGGTTTTGGTTCAGTTATTTCAATAAATCAAAGAATGTGTAATTCTGAGCCCATGAAGGGACAGGGCGATAATTTATTTGGGGATTACTTTTGTATTATCTCTCAATACTTTTGCGTTATCTTGCAACAGCTTCCTGTTCCAATCATACAACACCATCATTCCATTATAGTTGAACAAGTGTGCAGTTATGTGTATCCATGCCTTTGTCCTGAGTCCAGTATCTGGTTCAAATTGAATCAGACAGCATCCTGCAGATCACCATAGGACAACTGCGTTCTTCTTGAGAGACCTCTTGATCTAAGAACTCGTTTACTTTCACTTATTATATAACCAGGCCTATGATAAGTAGCACAATATGTGAATACTTTATTTTAAAGTTAAGCTAAGTTATCTGTCTCATCTGGCAGGGTTGCAGTGGAAGATGAGTGGAAATGGGCATATCCGAGTCTAGGCCAGGTTCATTTCAAATGATATACAGGTTACTGAGCTGATATTTTATAATGCACATTCAATTAAATTTTATTTGTGAAGCGCCAAAGCATATTATGCATTATCTCAAGGCACTTTACATAGAAGGACATCAAGACCTTAAAATCGTATTTAATATAGAGACACCCAAGAGTTCCCACAATGAGGAAAAACTCCCTCGTTAACAGGAAAAAAAACCCTCTAACAGAACAAGGCTCAATGTGGGCGGTCATCTGCCTCGACCGGTTGGGGTGAACACCAAAACTAGCCGTGGTTGTCATAACTTAGCATGCATGTGCATTCAGTGCCACTATACGATGCTCACGGTCTGTGGCCACAATTTGCTGACATTGTTGGCAAGGGAGATTTAAATCACATCACAGGCAAAAAAAAACAATCCCTTTTAGGTTTGGGTTTGAATTGGTAAGTTTTATCTTGGACTCGGTTCAGACAGAATTCTGCACTCTACCACAAATGGCTTAGAAGAAATAGGAGAAGAAAAATAGCAAAAGGTACCAGGGCTCCACAATAAAACGCTACATTATAACTCATAGAATAAAAGCTTTGGTTACAGTTTTCAACGTACCTCCCTTTTTGATCCCCATAAAACTAATTTTCATTGTGCAGCAGTTCCCATTGTGCACAACTCACACATAAAGATCGTGCTATTGTGAGTAAAAATTTCAACTTGAATCATTACAAGTCATTATTACTCTTTATATTAGGACAAAGAGGAGAGAAAAAATTGCTGCACAGGGAAACAAAGGTAAATACAGTAGCTCAGTGGAGCATGTACCGCTAACATGCATATCTTGTTTTTGACTAGAACTGTGCTTCAGAAACCTTTGGGCCATTTCATTAATATTTCCTTGACACTCCATTACAATCCAATTATACAAGCAATGTTCACAGCAAGTCTTGTCTCTTTATTGTGGTTGGATTTTTTTTGTTTTATTGTAGTATTCATTACACACACACACACACTTCTCATTTGCCAATTGAAATCACTGTGCCTCTTGGGTCTCTGTGATGAAAAATCTATTTGCCTCAGTGCCCACTCCAGTCATCAGAAATGCCTGCAGTCCCCTTTGTTGTCTCATTAAGATTGTTTCATCTCTTTTCATTAATTTCCAGCTCTGATAGAGGAACATATGGAGCTGCCATATGAAATACAGCGGATGTGACCTTTTATACCGACAGTAGATTCCCCGTGTCATCCGAAAGGGCTCTTACCACAGATCTGCACGCTCTCGTCAAGGCCGTCCTCGCAGTCATTCTCGCCATCGCACAGCCATTGCTTGGCGATGCACTTGTTCTTTGAACAGGCGAACTGGTTCCACAAGCATGATGAATCTGCAGAGGGCATTGGAATTTAAATTCCATAAATCAAACAGAGTGAGAAGGATGCAACAACAAAAGCAGCACACAGCCTATAGAAGTGGCTCCTATTTGCCCCAGTGGCTTGTTCTTTTTCTCTCTGTGGTGTCTTTGCTTAGTGGCACCGCATGAGTAAAGCTGCCACACAAAGGATTGTACATTTGTTTTTTCCTTTTGTCTCTCAAAGCAAGCCATTTTGATAGATGCTCCCAGTTACTATTTATTAAGATTAAATGTATACTATTAAATTATAAAAGAAAGTAAAATACTGAAGGTGATGGTAACCTGTTATATGTCAATAACGAGCATGCTGCCTATCACAGTGTAAAAGCTATTGTGAAAAATGTGGATGTATTCATTATCTGTGCTGAGTTTGTGCCACTGAGCCACCCACTCTCCCTGGAGAGTTGTTCTGTGGTCTCTGCCAGAGCTTTGATGAGATGTTGAGAGAAGGAAGAGAGAATGTGTGCTCCGGGTCAGACCACAGTGCAAGGAATTATGAATCCCACTGAGCGTGGTGGGGGTAGGGATGGGGGCATCTCTCACACTGCGTTGCTTTCCTCGCCGTCATACTTTGTACATCACATTAGCTTTACGTGCACTGATACCATGATGTACGATAAGGATGAGATAAACATAAAATGGCTAAATGTGGAAACCGTGATTATCTGCACTTTCTGTATGTGATTCCAGATTTGCACTTCAAATGTGAGCAGCTGCTTCCAGTGTACGGCAAAATAGCAGGTCTACAGCACATAAACTGTATCAAAGAGCCTTTCATGACTCACTTTCAATGTGTTTCACATAGTAGAAAAGCTCAGGATGCATTCAGAAGTGACAAATGACTATCTCGTCTAATCAGATGACTGGAATATAGAATTTCAGAAACGTAATGACATTTTCCTCAAACCACTTTCCCTCTGCAGTCAGATTATCAGTGGCTGGAGCGTTTTATATGATAATTAACTCAGAGGAATGGGAATATTGTCTATTTGTCCTGAAAAAAACTATTCAGAGCATCTCATTGAGGCGTAATTCATATCAGTTCTGATATGAGCACGTTTGAAGCATGGGATGTTATCGTTTCACACAGGCACAAATGACATTTTTAGATAAAAGGATGAAAATGGTAATTGTGTGTTATGTATCTCTCTAACAACATTCATGGACAATTTATAAAAATAAATCTGATTGTGGAAGAGCTTAAAAAATGGAAACAAGTGTTCCTACTGCTTTTCATTTCCAAGAAAAGTTAACAGAGGTGCTGCTTAGTTATAAAGGAAGAGACATGCTCTGTATGTCAATATATTTGGCCCTACTGCCCTAGGTAATAAATTAAAGACATTCAGATCATTGTCCAGGGTTTTTTTCTGCAAAGAGAACAGCGAGCCGCCTTTGTCAAATATTGTGCCGCCTCTGCCTCCCGGCAAAATTTTAGTCCTGTGGAAACTGCCAGTGGTTATGTTTGTCCTGGACAAAATTGATATCTGAAAGCGGTTGATATACAAAATAATAACATAGCTTCCTTATGGTAGTCCCAGAACCTGAAGGATCGGTAAAGGCACACGCATGCACACACGCACGCGCTCGCACACACGCACGCGCTCACACACACACACACACACCCACACACACACACACACACACACACACACACACACACACACTGGTCACTTCTCTCCCTGTCACAGACTCAGCTGACGTCTCGCTACAGTTTCAACATTGATTTGTTTGAAATGACACCACAATATCAACACTGATCATCACATATTGACCGATACTTTACAATGTATTGAGAGCCTGAGGAGATGGAGGGGCACGCTCAGTTTGGCTCGATTCGGTTAGAGCAGTGCGAATGATAGAGACACAGAGAGGAGCAGCACATTACTGACAGAGCCGGTAAAAACTGTAAAACATAATTTATGATAGACCTCAAATTTGTTCATTTATTTAATGTTTTCCTAATATTGTGCAGCACTTATGTTTACATGAGATGGTAATAGAATAGTCAATTAATATTTATAGCACATGTCTGATGAAGATGTCAAGCATTTATCTGTTTTTCAAAACATTAAAAATATGTAAAAATACAATCATGTCTATATAATGCAACTAAGGTCTGAATACTTCACGTCTTAAAGTAATCTTTGATTATTGATTAACTTTCTTCAGGTTAAGGTAATAAAAATGTATTCAGACTATTTTCTTAATCAGTTTATGTTAGAATATCGGTGACCATGTGAACATAGTGATTGTTAACATGTTGATTTTGAGGAGGTAGAACCATCTAAGTTCAGCATGTCAGCTTACTAACAGGTACTAACAGCTGAATCTGTGTAGATTTGCATGTATTTGGTATTGTTGAAATATCGATACAGTAAGTGAGGGTGTGATCTCTGTTTGTGGCACTGATAAGAAGCAGTTACTCATTTATTTCAAGTAGTGGACCAACTGATTCTAAATTACTATCCCTGACATTCTGAATGATGATGGCAAAAAAGGCAAGATGAAGGAGGATGCAATACAGAACCTCAACATACATATAAAGTATAAAGTGTATGTGTGTGTGTGTGTGTGTGTGTGTGTGCGTGCGCGTGTGTGTGCGCGCACGTGCGCTTCTGGATTGTGTTTGCTTCTGATAGATGCAAATTACAAATGGTTACATCTTTATAATGTCACAACAAAGGTTTTAAATCCAATTTAAAGTTAAATGCAGAGTGGGGGTGTTTTGACAGTGTGTGTGGACCACTTCATCAGATCTAATTACTTTGTGCACGTGTGTGACCGTGATGATGCTGTGCCGACGCTCTGACCACCTAAATTAAAGGAACCATTCATTTTGCTTTGATGCCAAGAGCAATGACACGTGGATGGGTACGTGAGTGAGCTGTTGGTTTTGAGGGCAAATTATATTAATCCATACCATGACATAATTATGGCCTTCCTGTTTAATTGCAGAGGTCTCTGACTTTGTCATGGTAGGTTCTACATATATTAGCATGGATCAAAGCAGAAGGGAGGGATGCTCTTGCTGCCTCTGGTGAGGGAAGTGGAGTAAAGGGAAGAGGAGTGGCATCATAATGTGTAATCCTCTCATATGTCACGAGTTTCCATTGAATCCACATTTCCGTCTTTAATATCACCGTTTCGGTGATGGCTCATTAATTAATTGTTACACTGGGTGTGCTGTATATCATAATTCAAAGAGAGAAGGGGGAAAACTTGTGCCCTCAACAGCCGCACTCTGAATTCAGCAACACCTACTTGAGAAATCTCACACAGACAATACGGGGGAGTAAAACAAAGTGAGGAGAAATTTCCTCGTGGCATGATAAACAATCATCTCTTGTCCTTCTGTCTGAGTATATACTGTACTGTACGCAGTATTTGTTGCAGGCCTGGATCTATTTAAATGACAAATGACTACAACAAATAGCTTCTTGTAATGGATAACAAATATCTGTTTAGATCAACCAAACACCTCATCTATTTCTACCAGTTAGAAAACAATACATAATTTCAGTTTATTGTGTGGAGGCTCTTCTGTGTGAGGTAGGATTTGTTGGCCCTTACCACACTGGAATTCATCCGCCCCGTCTTCACAGTCCTTCTGGCCGTCGCACAGCCACACGCTAGAGATGCAGTTCCCACTTGGACAAGCGAAGTGGCCCTCCTCACACTTCTGTCCATGGGAAACTGCCAAGAGCAACACAAAACCAAGTCAGTCTTCTGGGCATTAGTCATGATTGAGGTCATTATCTTATACTAAGCTCTCAGAATCTCTCATTCCACTGTCATTATCATCTCTCAAAATGAGATCTGTCTTAAGTCTTTTATAATTGAAGCTGGCTTACTTGTTCTGCCTCTCAATGCACAGGCAAAATGTTTGTGTGTGTCTGTGTGCGTGCTGTGTACCCACCCTGGCAATTGGTCTCATCAATGTAGTCGCCGCAGTCATTTGCACCATCGCAGATCCACGAAGGGTGGATGCACAGCGAGGTGGAGTTGCAGCTGATGAAATCTTTCTCTTTCACCCCCAGCTTGTGAAAGTGCGAGCAGTCGGTGTGGTCTGAATACAAAACACAGCACCACTATAATTGTCTCGTCACAATGTGATCCCAGTGACGAGCGCAGATCCAAGGTGCTGCTGTCGGTTGGTGTGTTTGGTCGTAAGCAAGATTACGCAAAACCAATTAAACAGATTTCCACAAAACTTGGTGGAAGGAGATGGTGTCGGTCAGAGATGAAAACATTCAATTTTGGTGCAGATCTTTAACATTTGCATTTTTCAATTTGCATTTTTCAATGTTTTCACAATTTTCCTTGGAAACAATTCATGGATCATGATGGAAAAAAAGACAGGCATAAATATGTGTATATATATACACATATTTATATATATATATATATATATATATATATATTTATAGAGAGAGAGAGAACTGATGTCTATGAGTGTGTGTGTTATTTGGTGCAGCTTGATTGAATGTAAGTTGGGCCTTGGCAGTGGTATGCTCTCTACTGAGTGCCACTATCATATTTCCATTGTACCTGCAATGCATAGCAAAGGCAGAAAGAACTTACTGCAGTTTTTTTCATCGGAGGCGTCGGCACAGTCGATGACCTGGTTACACCAGGCTGAGCTGGGTACACAGCTCCCGTCCCTGCACGATGACTCTGATGAGCCGCACGTGACATCTCGGGGAGGAAATTAGCATTTCAAAAAGATAGAAGAGACACAGCACTCAGACGGAGTTAACAGGTACAGATCACAACAATGCTGAGAACCTCTTTCTGGGGGTGGTGAAAATTAGCTCCAGGTTGCAAACTGGCAGGGAAGAAAAGGGTTCGTGATGAGTTGCAGTATCTGTGCAGTTGGTCTGCTTGGGCTATAAAAATTGCTTGACTGTCATGACCCTCTAAGTGCTGTGCAAGAGCAAATCACACTTAATATGCAAGAGGGGCTCCTTAGTTGTGCTGTTCATTCACCAACTAATGCACAATGGTTCTGGTCATTTCACCTCTCTGCATTTTATTATCGGTATATAACCTAATGCTATAATTAAATGTTCTAGCGGCAATAGGGGAAGTTATTGTTGATGTCCCATTAAAAAGAAAATGCAAGGCTGAAGATGACACAATATAATGAAATTAACTCCTCCCTGAAATCCCAAAATGCAGAGTCCACATTAATTATGAGAGCACCTCTGTCTCCTTCTGGGCTCAATCAGCTTGGTAAGAGTCTCTGCACCTTATTTTCCCTCTTTGACCAATTACAGAGCGCAAATAAACAGAACTGCTGTTTTTCCTGCGTTATTTCACTGCTGAGGTAAAAACAAATCTGCACTATGCAGGTTCTCAGTGGCAATGTTTTCAGGGTGGAGGTTGGAATCTTCTTTGAATTTGTGCACTTTTTATGATCTTGGGGCTCATTAGAAAGGGAAGGCTTAGCGCAGCATGTAGCCTAGCCTGCTGTATTAATATGAGCATTAGTGTGTGGCTGGATCCTGCCCTCAGAGGCAGGACGGATTGAACAGGAGATCAAACGGCTGTGACTCACTGGTACAGAAAGCCTCATCCGAGTTATCCCCACAGTCATCAATCCCATCACAGAAACGACTGTTGGCCACACAGCGCTGGTTGTAGCACGGCCTGAAACCCTTTCGACAGCTTCTGTTGTCTGAACAAATTGAATTGTGGAGAAGTGTTAGAAAAAAACAAATATTTGGAACTTATCACTACCAGACATGTAAATGGAAAAACAGCTATCAGTAGGTTAATTATTTCTATATCTCTATTTAAGCTGGATATACTTCAGATTAAGAGCTGTGATGTGTTTCTTACCACAGTATTGCATCTTCTCATCTGATTTATCTTTGCAGTGGGCTATTCCGTCACAGGTTAGCTGGTAGTTTATGCACTCTCCATTCCCACACTCAAATTCAGTGTGGATGTTGCAGGAGGAATTTTCTGCTGCAGAAGAAGACAATGATGAATAATGATGGTGACTGATCACGACTGTCAAAATCTCAAAGCATCCTTGTAAAAATGGAGAATTCAACTGTACAACAGCTGTTAGCAAAGAAAACATTGATTGTATTTGATTACCCATGTCACGTTCTACACTGGCAGCTAATGCCCATTTTTTACTCCAGAAGGGGGTCTGGTGACAGGAGCCTTATGACTCCCCCAAGGCCAATCAGCAATCGGTTGTATTTTTCAAACTAAAACGTGGCCCCACAACTCCGGAGTACTGTAATACCCATTACCCTTACACTTAAAATTAAGGGGGACATGGTATAGTGTAATACTTTATTTGATTGATTTATTTGTTTGACATACAGCAGTACACCATTTGGATACTAATGCCATTAGTGATTTCAGTACTCAAGTTAAAATTTCTACAAAAGCCCCACCCTGTGCTTCTTGCAGCTTCAGAATTCAAAAATCTGAAACTTCTTCGTCCACTAGTAGCAAGTGGAATTGAGCCCACTGTCCTCTACTCTGACATCCAGGCTTCCATCCAGCTCTTCTGAGTCACTTGCCATGTTCAGTCCAGCCAAACTTCCCTCATTTGAACAGCTCCTCCCACCTTATGTTCTATATCCTCACATTGCATACGAAATTCACACAGCAGTGTCTCTAATTAGAAATGCTCTACACTTGTGACTTCAGGCGACTAATTGTGACAAAACATCCCACTCCTCTCAAGTGTTTTTTCTGCTCTGGCTAAACTTAAAGTAGCACTGCATTATCGCTGCATCTTCCCTGAGCAGTATCGACTAAGACTCTTGGAATCATTACAAATTCACTGCCAAGCCAAAGAAGAAGAGTCAGCAGCTGGTCAACGCTTTTCTGTTTGTGTGCGGTTCTGTACAAAGGGATGTACTCAAAGATGTCAAAGGTTTGTGTTAACAGCACAGAGAACGTCTTACCCAGAGTGTGCACAGACGACAGGTTACAGTGTGCATACAAATTCAGGCAGTGACGCATTTTGAAATAATAAATCCATAAAAAAGTGCCATTAAAATCAATACTTAATGCTGGGGATGTTCGACGGGTTCGAGGTTTTGCCCTCAGTAGAATTAAATATGAAGCTTATCATGACTTACACACGCATCTGTTGTTATCTAACAGCACACGCTCTCCACGGCAAGTGCAATTGACCCTCCCGTACGGAGTGAGGAGGCAAAGGTCACCGCAGCCTCCGTTCATGTGTCGGCACGGGGACAGCTCACCTTCAATCACAATCAGAGAGAATTGGTTAGGGGTCAGAATAACTCTCCCAAGACAGTTTTTTATTTTAGATTTAATCAGTGTGAGATTTTCACTACATTCCTGGAGCTACCTTCTGAGGAGGCATTTTAACTTGCCTGTCAGCTGGACTTACCGTGAGCCTTCCTTATCTATTAGTAAGAAATATTCAATATGATGATACCCCACATTTAAGTTTAGATCACCTATGAAAAAGGAAAAGTGATATTCCAAACTCATATTCCAAATCAATTATTTTAAATCTCAAGGGATTGTACTGGCACAGACTTTGTTTTATCTGCATATCATCAGAAGGACATTCCTTCAGTGATTTATAATTCAATAAATTATGTCTTATACTGTTTGAATCTGAGGACCTGATGAAAAATACTCACATTTGCCATTAATATATGACAGGATACATACAGACATATATCCTTCTCCAGTAAAATCTATTAGTCGTATGGTTATTCCACTTACAAACAACAGTATGAAAAAATCACTTAAAATAAAAAGTTATTGGCAGAAGAATTAATCTTATGTATATGGAGTGATTCAACTGTCAAAAACATTAATTTTTTATTCATATGATCACCATCAACATAAATATGAATTCAATGTTATTTAAAGTTTTAGTTTAAGGCCTGCACTAATATTGCGTCTACACAGATATCCTCATTTCCTGGTTAGCTCCGCCAAGACAGTTAGGCATGGTGTGTTTGTTAGTTAGCAGGATTGTGCAAAAATTACTGGATGGATTATCACAAACGTTGGTGGAAGAAAGTGGGTCAGTGATGAACCCATACAATTATAGTGCAGATCTGAGAATTTTTTTTACTCTCTCTCTAATATTTTAACATGTTTGTGAATTCTCAGAGAAACATTCATGGATCTTGATGAAAAATAAACCAGACACGATCAGGGGACTGATATTCATGAGTGTGCAATTTGGTGCAGATTCAAATAAAATTCTGGTTCTAGTAAATTTAATTGTGGTTTCTCTGTCTTGGCAGAGGCATGCACTCTACTGAGTGCCAACCATAGTTAAAAATGTATTATAGTGCTGGATATATAAAATATAATATATAGAACACAATCGCCAACTCTAACTATTAAAGACAATTAGACAATGCAAGGGCTGCTTCAGTCCTCAGGAACTATGCCTAAAAGAAGCTTAGCAACAACATAAAGTATCTTTAGTGTTTAGAGACATGCATGGCCAATGAAGACCCTCAGTTATTAACTGCCCCCCAGCTACGACTTATTCATGAGACAAGAATCGGTTCCTGGTCTTCAGCCCAGGTAAAACATTTGTATGATTTTTTATTTAAACAGGACAATCATGACAAGAAAAATGTAATAAGAGGTTCACAACATAAAGATCATGGTTTTTTTGCACATGAGCCATTGACTCCCAGCTATAAACATGCGCCTCATAGGATATGATCATTTCCAATGATGGGATAAACAAGGGACAGCATGGCTCTTGGCGTCCAAGTCTAACCAGTGGGACACTCTGAAGCCCACTTCCCTTTGTCCTACTTGGAAATTCAACTTTATGTGGCACTTAGGAGACTCCCACTACAACATAGGCCTGTTATTTTTATTAATTACCTCTGAAAGTTTAGTTTCTAGCCATTCTAAATAAGACCATCATTTATCATCCCCGCTGTTTTCGTTCATCAAAATTAGGCCCGTTTTTAAATATTTCGCTTTTAGTTAGTAAAACCCAGGTGAGCAATGGACTAGTTTTATTCACCAGTGAAAAATGCTCCATTACAAGTAAAGGTGTTTGAAAACTGCTACATTAAGTGAAAGTAGCTGTGAAATGTAGCAAAAGTATTTGGACATTTCAGCATTTATTGAATTAAAACCATGTGGATAATATGTATTGTAAAAATGGCTAGATTAAAAATGTGTGATGTGGAGCAAATGTTGGAATTGATAAAATACTTTTCATAGGACATAACATAAGCCACTAGCTTGCAACGATAGCTGTAACATAAATGTAATGGAGGAGAAAGTGCAATATTTTCCTCTGAAATGCAGTCGAGTTTAAGTACTTCAAGTACATTAAATATACCTCAAAACAGCACTCAGGTTATAGAAACTGAAAAATGTCAAGACAGTGAGGCAAGTGCATGCAAACTGTACACTGACACTGATATTAACATTTTGCAGTAGAAAGTGCAGCTACATATTCAATGTTGTCTTCTGTCCAAAGGATTAAACAGATAATGAAAATAAATGTGCACATGTTTAAAAAATTAACCAAAAGCACACATGTAAACCCTGGCATGTACAAACACATAATACACAAATATCTGCAGAGATGTCTCTTCATCCACTGATCATAGATCGAAATGTTATGATTATAACTTCTGTTCCCTGAAGAAGAGGTACGAGGTACAACACATAATCTATGGGACACGTATTCAGCCACCGAACCATGGTCAAACCTCCAATAACCTAGTGTATCATTGTACCAGCATAAAGAACAGCATGAACCTCCAATGAGGTAACCACATGTATTTAGTCATTAATCGATGGTGTCGGATCATGAATCACTTTAACACTGATTTCCTGACTGTGTGCGTCTGGTGTTGTGTGTGGCAGATGAACTACGTGCCTAAGCAACAAACACACATAAACATCCTAGTCCTAATAACTTCTGATTAGTGTCTTTGTTTAGCTGTAAAGTGAGCGCAGGTCAGCAGGAGACTGGAGGGAGGACACTCAGACAGAGACTCTGACACAGTAAAAGACGACTGGACCTTTAATGTGCATCTGTCCTGAAGCAGCAGGGGTGAGAATTATGCAGCGGCGGGACAACATGAATTGATTATGTTCTGTCTCCGTATTGATGCAGAGTCGTCCACGTCTGCATCGGGATGCATCTAAGAATCAAGAAATGTCCAAACCTCTCGCAGTAAAGCAAACTTTGAGCTGGCCGTAGCCTGAAACACCGTGCTAACTAGCAGTACCTAGTTAGCCCAAGGTTAGGTGTTCTTAGTGAGGTGAAGGGTGAGAACTGAAGAATTACAGTGTTGACCGACGTTTACTTGTGCGGACGAGGCCTCATACACAGTCATATGTCATCTGCCTTGAAAGTGTGAATAGAGGTGGCTTCACTCAGGACATGCAAGGGTTTGATATCCTATAGATTATATCTTGTACAGAGTGAATCGACTGAAGTGGTACAAGTTCATGCGTTTAGGTGTATTTTAAGGTCTAAACCTGGATTCTTCATGCCATTATTCTTGGATACAAGTTTTCCCCAAAAACTTCCAAGGTGTTTAAATACTCACAGTTATTTGTGTCTCTGGCCACAGCAATGATTCCCATTGGCTGATGGGGTATATCTGCTCGGAGTACTTTGGTGTCCCCGCCTGTGTATTTGTTTGACCTCAGCACAGACCTGCGGGCCCAGTCCGACCAGTAGATGAAGTCTGCGTAGATGGCGAGCCCGTAGAAGTTTCCTGGTCCTGATTTAACTATGACCTAAAAGTATAGAGGAGAGTTCTGATGTTAAGACCACAAGAAAGCATCGGCATAGGTTTAGGTGCAAGCCTATAGGAATAAATGTGAAGAGTAATATTTTGACTCATTAATCAACACATCACCCTAGCCGCCCACATGACTGCTTAACCCAGATGTTGGAGGAGTAAATGACAGTGTCATTGGCAGGGAGGCAGGAATCCATCAAATGCCTCCTTGTGGGACTCTCTGGGCTTTGGAGGGGGGAGGGGGGGGATCAGGGCCTCCAGCAGCCCTGTAGTCTAAGCCATTAGTGGGACAGGCTTGTAAGCGGCATCACATTAGCCCTATGCCATACTGGGATTAATAGGACAGGTGTTGATTAAAGGAGCCCAGCGTGTGGAAGCAACAAATGGCCATCAGGCAAGTGAGAGACAGAGACGGAGAGAGAACGAGAGGGGGACGCCAGATGGTGTAGGATGGAACATATTGATACAAAATTAGATTTGGGACACATTAGGTTTACAGCCAGCAACGCATTACATTTGTGCCCAACTCATGTTTTGGGTAAATGTGAACATACACATTTCATCTATTCTGATCACTCATTTACCACTCAACAATATTTAAATGTAGTACTTCAATAGCCGACAGCTATCTATTTATAGTCCCTCTCTTCGTGGTAAAAAGGGCATCTTTTCCTGGCAAAACATGCTGACATCCTCCCTTTTCATGCACTCTGCTACCCCGCCGTCATTAATGACATGGGTCTCCACTCTCAAAGTGGCACAGGGGAGAGACTCATGCCATAGCTTTTATTCTTCCCTGTCACCAACTACACTGGCAGCATGCAATGGCACTGCTGCAGTGAGGAGTAGCTGAACCCTCCAGGGCACTTCACTGCCATCCAAGTTGACATTCATGTGACTCAATACAAAAATGAGGCAATCAGAGGACTTTAAAAGTGACAAGGAGCCTGAAGCTGCCATCGCTGCAGTATAAATGTCTTGCATGCAGTGGATGGGGTGTCTCAAGATTCTACACAACTACAGTTTTGGGGAAGTGCTGAAGTTGACGATCAGCTACGACTGTTTAAGACACGTTTTAATTGGAACGGAGAATCTGCACCTGGAGCGGTCTCACTGCAAAGCCTTCATTAGCAGGATTTGAATGCAGTGAGTGCAGGCGGGGACCCAGAGGTGAAGACTTTTGGAGCCTTGTGACCCGGCTCAGCAAACATATGGGAAACTAATTGAAATGGGCCAAGGAGATGAGCTGCAGAGGTCATGTAAAGCAAAAGTGAAATCCATAGCAAAAAAGACCATCTTGTACAGTAATCCTTCGCACACATTGGGATACAGAGGATATATAACCAGGTGGGATGTCATACATTATGCATGCAAGTTTTCATGGACAAAATGAGAACTCCAGAGTCCTAACTCCAAGCTGAGCCTGTTTACTTTAGCGCGGAATGACTTTGGTGATTAAGGAGACCATCTGTACCCCCAGAGATGAAATATAAGAGAGAACATCAAGAGGTATTTCATATCCTTCTCGCTATATAGAGGATCATGTTCCGGGAGCTCAATAGGGATGGAAGATTAAATGGGAGACACAGAAACAGTTTCATTTCAGGAGAAAAGGGCAGACCAATTTGACATTCTGTCCTTGAATATGTGCCTTGATTCTCAGATGTATAGTAATGAAACATCTCCATTCCTAAAAAACAAAAGAGGAACATAGATTCTACCTGGTGAGTCACTGCTGCTCGTTCAGAGAAAAAGAGCATTTCATTCATAGGAATTTACATAAATATTGGAAAGCTGATCTTCATTTTTCTTGTCCATACCTTGGGTAAGGGTTATGAAGAATAAAAAGCCAAGAAAGAAAAGTAATCCATTGCTTACAAATGCATACAAAACAGGAAGTATTTTATATATTAGGAGTCATTAGTTTTATTTGTAAAAACTTGGGGCACTGCAAATCTGAGGAGTTTATTTAAGATTTGTTGCAAACACAGTTCATATCTTTCACAAGATTATTTTCACACTTACATATCTGCTGGAACCATCATAGTCACATCTCTCAATCTTGCCGAGGTTTCCATCTGAGAAGTAGAGCTTCTCTGCTTTGTGGTCGATAGTCAGCCCGTTGGGTGTCAGAATATCCGAACTGATGATAATCCTCATGTTCTTCCCCGCCAACGTGGATCTCATGATGCTGGGACTCTGCTCATTCCAGTTGGTCCAAAACATCAGGCTAAAAAGTACAATTTTGGCTTTAAAAGAGGAACTTGTTTTAACATAAGTGTATATTATCAAGTCTGCTTAGCTTTGACAAGAGGCCTTTCCTGATGTCCTCTGAATATCAATACTCAGTCATAGTGCTATCTACTGGTGATAAAAAGTACGTCTCATGTCACAAACATCAATGCATGAAATATTGTAGATTTGGTCTACATGTTATACATTGCGAAAAAATGCATGTTTAGTGCATGTAATTATTCTACAGATAAATCTCTACAGCACAGGTAAAACAAACCCTTACAAATTGGAAAAAAAATGTATCTTCAATGAATTAAATCCCTGCAGGTTTATTCGTCATGTCACTCAGTTATCAGCATCCTCCCGTACCTCCCAGGACCTCTGTGGCCTGTCATCGGCTTCCCCTGAAGGCGTTCATCAGTAATAAAGTGTAGCTCATTTTCCATTGGATAAAAGAGATTAGCACCACAGGTTGTGAGATAGAGGTCATTTATTCATGTTCTTCTCTGCGAGGACTTAGGAGTATGAAAAACAGATAATAGCTGTAAAGTAAATAAATGAAAAAAAATATCTATCTTTGTTTATATGGATTTTGCAAGATGGATGGTGCACGTTTTAAATCAGGGGCTATGTTGACAGATAACAGGAAAAAAAGAACTGGGAAAAAAGCTATTTTCAAATTGTTATTTCTCTCCAGCTCCTGGGCTCTAACTCCATACTGTAATGAAGTCATGGAAGTCCACTCTAGGACGATAATAAGGATTCTGGTCAGAAGTCACAACCAGGGACTGCTAATTAATCTCTTGAGTTTGAATTCTAATTATCAGACAGTGTTTCTGGAGTGGGATGGATATGGTGCCAAATTGCCAACCAAGGATACAGTCTGAGGTCGAGAAATTAATTTAGTTAGTCCAACAGCAGTAGGAAGATACTCCGTCTTTCCTCACAATCGGAACATCATGTAATTTGAATGTTGATGTGAAACTGTGAAATCAGGTATTTTAAAAAGCAATGAGCGTCTAGAATCTGTGGCAGCTTACATCTAAAGTGGAAAAAGTCACGAGAATAAAAACATACAGTAAGTAGACAACTACAGGGGATCTATTAGCTGTGTGTCTTTTTCAATTTTTTAGATTTTTCTTGATCTTTGCCAGCCACATACAGACATAGCTTTATTGGATAGATTATTTATCAAAGATAACTAATTGGATTAATAATAAAATGTAACACAACTTCTTCTTAATTCTTTTTAGTATAAAAAAGCTCGGATCTGACGATAGAAGGAAAATGACGCTGTTACATTTTCCTCCACTGCTCTGCATTTATGCTACGTGAGCAGTAGACAGCACGTGGATTTGAGAGCTCTATCTGGGATATATCTTGGCAGCATATCAACAATATAGTCAATGAATAGATTTATAGACAAGTACAAAGATCTTAAAATCTGTCATAAAACTAATAGGCCAGAACCCAGATTTTAAAACATCAGTAATGTGCATTTTTCCCCCCTTTACTTAAAACTCTGACAGTGACCTTCTGCATTAAATGAAATTTATTTAAGGACTTTATGGGAAAATCTGAGAGCGATGCATTGCATTAGTCAAGCCTCCTTTTAGAGAGCTACATGCACAAGCTTCTCTGTATCTTAGGGAGGGAGAAAAGCCCTGACTTTAGTTATGCTGTTCGCATACATAATGGTGTTATGTTATATTGCTATTTTCTCAGACCATTAAATAAAATCACAGCCTTTTGCTGGTTCAACTTGACAGTAAGCGAGATAATGAGGATCAAAAGCTATGAAGTGTACGTTGTTGTCAGAGCAGCAAAGAAAAACAACACTCTGCTGGAGAAAGATGAGCCCTGGTGATAATAAAACTGAGCGCAACCGAACATATATCAACCTATAAACATTGAAATGTTCTGAGACACATTGTAGAGGAAAGTGAAACTTCGGTGCCAGACATTTTTTTAACTGGATTAACTGATGTGAGTAATGTGAGAGTGAGTTTAGAGACTTAGAAGAGCTACTGACCTTTGACACTCATCCAGGGCCAAGACGTGTGGATGGTCTTCCTCGGACAGTGTGACCACAGCCTCCCTGCTCAAGGCACCGATACGTGTCTGGTCCACAGTTTGCCTGGTGATGGTGGAGGTGGTGGAGCTGGTCCAGTACAAAGTGTCCCAGGACCTGTGGTAGGAGAGGCCCTCCACTGAGCCCACATCTGAAAGAACAGAGACATTAGACCAGGACTCAAGTTTAATGGTGAAAGTTTTGTATTTATGTTGCACATTTCCAGTCTTCTAGTCTCAAAGTGCTTCACAGTACAGTTTTGAAATTCATAAACATATCCATATATATATATCATATCCATCGCTTATACACTGCTGGCTCAGCCATCAGGGGCAATTTTGAATTCTGAATCTTGCCCAAGGACACTTCTGCTCACAGAACGCATTAGATTGGAATTGAACCGCTGAACCTCAGTGGACAACCCAGTTCTATCTCTTGAGCCACAGCCGTCCGAAGTGGTAACCATGTAATCAAAAATCAGATGTGGGTTTCATGTGTGTCTTATTGGACATATCTTAAATTATGAGTCGGGAGGTGGGCTTAAAACTTCTGATTGGCTATAATGGAAGTGAACTTCATTTTACTGGCTGTTGGCTAAGTTCATCAAGACTCTCTTCTCACCAGTTGAACTTATGCATGTGTAATATCAAATCAGAATACATTTAGTTTGGAAAAATTAGATTTTCTCAACATTAATAGAGGTTTATTTAATTCATTGTATTGTTTTAACATTCATTGGCTACATACACAAGAAAATAAGTGGCCAACTGAAATGTGAGAGTAAAAAACAAGTGTAGTTCATTGACATCCTGTTGTGTGTCCCAAATATAAAATTTGATCTGCCACTGACATCTGGGGGGCACTAAACTACAAAGTCGTCTCTAGTGCAGATGAAGGTAAAAATAAAAAATACAGAAAAAATACAAAAACAGATGGCAGCCTCAAATTGTGTTAGAATTGGGATCATGTTTCTTTGGTGACTGACAGGGAAATAACTTCATGCCTCACTACACTGGACAGAAAGGTATTTGTTGATGCAACAGTCACTCAGCAACTGAATGTTTTCACTGCCAACCAATTTCCTAACACATCTGGAGAAAGACGTTTCAGCCTCACAGGTTGGTGAGTGACAGGGTGGGAACCTCCAGAGAGAGGGACGGTGATCACAGAACGAGAAGCTGGTCATATTCAGGATTTACCATTCACTCTGGATTTGTTCTGTAGGGGGTTCATGAATGGACCTATCGGTGTCCACTGTTTCAGTAATACACACATATCAAAATGAAAAAGCAATGTCAGAGGAGGGAAATTAAAACATGTTTTTGGGGAGAAACATGTAGCAGTGGAGCTTATATATGAAAATTCATATATATTCATTCGCACTCTGCAAAGCCAGTGGACCCTAAGCTGTCAGATATTAGTTGATACCAGAAAGGAAAATGGCTTTGAAAAATCACCTGCATGAACCGGGTTCTCTGTGTGTGTTCATGTGCACTCATGTGTAACTCCTCCATCTGCAAACATGTTTCTTTATTGCTTGACAAAATAAGGTATTATCTTTCATAAGACGTAAACACCAAGACCGGCCAAAGAATCAGCTAATCGGCTCAATGAAACTCCCAAAATCGACAACAAGACAATTAAAAATGTAAATACATTAAACAGTGCCTTAGTATTGGAATAACATCCGTGTCCATCATTTGGCAAATACCTGCGAGCCTGATCTATCTTCTGTAACTCACACACACACTTTCGTCCGTCCACGCAGCCCATTAATTCGCCTTAATGGTGAGCATGTGGCCGATGCAACTGAATTTGGCTTCCTCTTATCTACAAACGCATAAACCATACACTGGAATATTTAAGACACTACCTGAGTCAGCCGATCACTAATTAATAGTTTGCAATAAAAGCTGTCTGGCAGTACGGAGTTTCTCACAAATTGTTGGCGGGCCGAGGGAGTAATTAATGGGGGACATGGAGTTTAATTAGGGAAATATGGATGATTAACATCTTCACCTTTCTTCAATGACGAGATGCAGGCACAAAGTTTTAGAGGAAAAGAGAAGAGTGTTGCTTTTATATACAGTGCAAGGTTGGATGCTGCCTGAAGTTATTGATTCCATCAAAAGAGACCAGGACATGCTGATTTCACTCAACACCAACTATGGTCTTTTTATCTGCACTTCAATGCATTATAAACCGCCGCAAAGAATTTATCACACGTCCCATATGTTTTAACTGTTTACATCACTTTGGTTTCACATGTCACAAGGTGCTAAGAACACTTAACCATCTCGACAGATGGTTCAAATAATGCTTGTTCATTTCTAGAAGAGAAATACACAAGCAGAAGGAGTGTGGGAGATGGTTGGAGGGGGTGCGAGTAGATCATTTACACTCTGCCAGTCCCCCTGTGTGAGGAGGGGGCGGGAAGGTGCTGAGCTCTGCTCCCAATGGAAACTTCACACAATGGCAGAAGGTGCAAGTGGAGCAGAACAGAGGCTTTCGCTGTTCATCTGAATCCAGTCATGCTTATCAAGACATAACTTACTGAGCTTTAGTGGAGACACTGAGAGGGACCGGACCCATCATGTAGCCTGTGACAGTAATGGTGCAGCCTCTCATAGTGATTTAATAAAAAAAAAATATTTTCCGAAGAAGTAATGGAAGAAAAAATGGGATGGGTAAATGCTATTAAATAGCAAATGTCTATTAATGAGTTTAAAAATGTAAAAACTGTGTAACAAATGTTACTGTACCTGCACAAACCCTACTATGACCCAACAGCGGTACAATATTTGCCACCATGTCAAGATTTATACTGGAGAAACTGTGCAGCTCTTGAAATTCGATTGAGATGTAAATGATTGGTGCGGGGGTTAAGCACTGTTGTCTCACAGCAGGAAGGTCTCCTGTTCGAATCCCAGTTTGGCCAGGAGTCTGTGGGGATTTTCTCTGGGTACTTCCTTGCACATAATTTATGTGTTTGTTGTTGATTACATATTTAAACACAATGTAAAACAGAGTGGGAGTAAACTATTCACTTACTTTCTGCAATAATAGATCTTCCTGTCCAGTCATCATTAATCATCTGGATATTTCCAAAATGGACGTCACTGAAAAAAATGCGGTTGGTCCCAGCTGTCTTCTGACTATAGTCGAAAGCCAGCGCTATGATGTTCTTAAAAAATGCAGGATTCTCAAATGGTTGAACCGGCGAGTTGAGGTCGCTCTCGTCCGAAAGATGGATGCTTTTCAGAATAGTCCTTTCAGAATAGAGGAGATAACCTTCATAGCGCTCACAGGCAAAGCCATCCTCTGCCAAGCGGCCATGGGCGCAGGAGCACGTCCGGCGACCACTGCCCAGGTGGAAGCACAGCTGCTGGCAGCCTCCATTACTCCTGGCACAGGGGTTGGTGCCTTCAAAACACAAGACATGTGCAGTCAGTGGTATGTCTCAGTTTTTGCCTTTGTCCAGTCATTATCTAAACAGTTGATCACTATGCACCACAGATTAGAATCACAGGTTCAGTGCAGAGCAGCTAAAGCTCAGAAGTCACAGTGTGAAAATAAAGGCTCTACCTTTTTCTCTGCCTCTATTAAAGACTGTCACATCCTTCAAATTGACCCCTAATCCACTCCTCATGGTCACCGCCTCACTGGTGTCAGTCTTGAAGCCACGTCTGATTGAACCATTGGAGTGAGCTCTGAATAAGAGGAAGAGGCAAAAGAAGCGTTTTCATTTTCAGAGAAGAAAGTATTCTGCATTCTGATTTAACACTGAAGAAAGGTAATGACAAAGTCAGACAGAAGAGCATTTTATCTGACAAATGTTAAAATCCAAACACTGCAATCAGCCAATCCTGACACAACATTCAAGCTGGAGAAGATAAGTGCAATAAAGCTAACAGCCTCTCTCCATTGTCGTCCTCATTGTAAAGAGGAGAGAATGAGATGATTGATTGTCAAGACATGCAAGAAATGTTAAAAACATGCTCAACAAACAAGACACGGGATTATTTACTGTGCAACTATTTATTTTGCAGGAGTTTAAAAAGCTGCCTCAGCCAGTGTCTCAGAGAGCCAACAACAGTGTTCCAAAGAACTGCAGGAGGGAATAAATATGCATTAAAACGACAAGAAATAAGGCATCATTAAATTTAACTGTGTGCCTGATTTTACGGATGGTCGAGGAAGGATCTCCCCTTCCTGCTAACGCTGAATTGTGTCTGGAGTATTTAGAAAAATAGGTTGTGGCCCTCTGCATTTGCTAGAAGGAACTGCTGTTGTTAATGTTTTCATATGAGACCTGTAAAGGGTTAATGTCAGGTTAGCTTTGCAGGCCAATGCGTGTGTGTGCATTTAAGAAAATAATAAATTACCTGTCAGACCAGTAGATGTAAGGCCCAAACACAGCCACTGAGAACAGGTCCACGTTGGCCCCCGACAATACAATCTCCCGGCTCTCACCTGTCTCAAGGTTGATCCTCTCGATCTTATCTGTGCGGGCGTCGCACCAGTATAATGTATTTTCCTGGAGGGTCATTATAAAATGCATATCAAACACTGAACGGGCTAGGCATAGTCATATTTAAGATGAAATAGGAGGGACGGTATGTGAAAAAGGAGTGGAGGTGGATGTGACTGCACCTCGTAGTCTATAGTAATCCCGTTGGGCCACATGATGCCTGAGTTGACCAAGGTAACCTGGTCTGAACCGTCCAGACGGGAGCGGCCAATGCAGGGGTTCTGACCCCACTCAGTCCAGAAGAGATATCTGATCAGTACAGTGACATACAAATAAAATGCTTAGACATAATATAATTAAGAAACCTCTCACAAATACAGTTAGCTTTAGAAATAAATCCTTGAAATAAAACATTAAATATTTACAGTTAAAGCATTTAAGTAAATTATTAAGAATGAAAAGAAACAAACAAACATATTTCAACATGAATTTTGGGATAAATAAGAACAAAATCGCATAATACATAAAAGAATGTAGCGACACACTGAATACCCCATCTGTGTATTTACTTTCCACGCATCTCTTTATTTCCTATATTACTATTTAGAGTTCCGCAGGCAAATGCATTAAACATCACTTCTCTCTACAAGAAAAAGTCTTTTGAAGCCGTTGCACCACTGTAAAAAAGGGTTGCTATACTTTAAATCAAATAGTGCACACTTATAATGAAAACAAGCACATAAAAACACATAAAGACATTATGTACCCTTTTTGTGGGTGTACAGCGATGGCCCTGGGCTGATCCAGTCCCTCAGATATGACCACTGAGCGATATGCACCATTCAGACGGGAGATTTCTATGAGGTTGACACCATGGTCTGTCCAATACAGGTTTCCTGAGTAGAAAGACGCAATGTACAAGTGTAAAAATACAGCAGCGGTTAAATGATCACGGACTTATTCATATAAAAAAACACATTTTGCACACACATATGCTGTGAATGACTTTTCATTGTATGTAAGGGTGCCTGCCATTGACATCTACTTAACGCTGTAACAAGAAGATGTGCATATTAAGGTGAGTCAACATCGATGTGAAAACCTGTGGTGATAAAGTTTCAATACTAACCAGCGATCCAGTCAACAGCGATGCCTTCTACCCGGCTGATGCCAGTGGTAATGATGTCCTCCCTCCAGGTCTGATCACGTTTGGCGCGGGATATTCTGTTAAGGCCCATGTCCGTCCAGTACACGGTGTCATTTCCTGCAAAATGCACAATACAGTTGATGAGAGGAGAAAACTGGTTGACGAATGCAGCTGCCACAAACAAAGCTGCTAATGAAACCGCATTTTACGGCAGCTCGTCCCATTTTGACAAATGTGTGGGACCATAAACTGTGATGGTGAAAAATACTGGCACAGTTCAGCCTCAGCTCCTTGATGACGAACAGTGCCCTGAACAGGAGAGGCTGTTGTCTGCCAGATTTGACAGTGCAGTTTATTGCTTCATGTAAAACATGGTGTTGGTTTTAAAGTGCTATTACTTAGGCATTTCAAATATCGGTCATTTATTTGTGGTGTCGTCTTTGGGTGCATCTCTGTGCATGCTTGTCACTATGGCTCTGTACAGGTTGTTAGGAGTTTAGGGGGCGTTATATGTTCATTTGTACTTTCTTGTTCCTGCTGCCTTAACACACTTAACACGTAGCTCACATATGACAGAATACAGCTGCAAGGCTTTCATCCGTACTGCTCTAGCAGCCCGGCTCCTGTAATGACATGTAAATTATGCTATCCGCTGCTTCTTTTTGGATGAGCTTACTAATGCATTTGCATGTTCACCTGCACAAAATAACAAAGGGGAGGGTGATCTTCAATCTTGCTCTATAATATATTGCCTAAATACATTTTGCAATGAATTTAGCTTATTTTTTATTTCTAAAAGCTGTGGTTACACATCAAGATCATCATCAGCTGTGGAAGTCACTTCGTTTCAGAATCAGATATCAGGCTCTTGTGATAGTTACTGGATACAAACTGACTCATGCCACCTCACACGATGCCTTTATCAGAGAGGGAACATTTATTTGGAAATATTTTTTTACTGTTGGCATTCACACTCCTTCTGGCTGATTTATAGCGATATTTATAATTATTTATTTAAGTGTCCTTGCTCTTCAGACATTTTAAATGCTTGCTTCAAAGTTAATGTTTAAAGATCAGATCACCAAAACTACGAGGTAAAAAGTGTACAGCCATATAGCGCGTATGTAAGGTTGTTCTTGCCATACATAAGGAGGCACTATGACACTTTGAGCTAATGTAAATGCTGAGGTCAGCACGTAAATGTGCTCACAATGACAATGGTAGCATGCTGATATTAAGTAGGTTTAATTTTGATATCTTAGTGTTGGTCATGTAGGTCTTATACTTGCTACTTAGCATTGACTGAGGCTTTGCAATCATATGTCATGACGATTCAAACTCTGCGTACCATATTCATCCGAACCAAACTTCTCATCACTTAAGTCATAACAATGGATACTAAATTTAATAATAATCCATCCAACATCTGTTCAGTGTGAACCAAAGTGGTGGAATGACCAAAAGCAAAGTTACATCTGACATCTAATGGAAGAGCGGGTCGTCCACTAACCAGAGGGTCGGCAGCTCGACCCCAGTCTCCCAAACTCTGCATGCCATGTGTTCTAGGGTAAGATACTGAACCCCCAAATCTCCCTGATGACTGTTCCAGCGGTGTATGAATGATGTGTGATGAAGAATAGGTGCACTAGAGAAACAGGGGAGTGTTCTAAAACCACAGACCAGACCATTTAATTGTGGTTGTTACTGAATTTAAAAAAATGACATTTAAAAAAGTCATAAAAAATGTCCCAATGCAATTCATGTCCCCCTTCATCAGATAAAAGTCTACAGATATTAAATCCTGTGAGGTGAGGAAGGATCTGCTGATCTTTGCCTCTGGCACAGCTGGGCAGCCACAGCCAATAAGGAATCTGTTTCAGCAACCTTTTGTATAAATTTACATCAGCCGCCCTCATCTTTTGTGGAGCTACATAGCAAACTGATAGTGTACATATGGAATTACTCAAACATGACTCTCAGTATTGGTTCAGTTTTTTTCTACAAAGAATTGCTGCAAATCCTTAGTATATAAATGTAGTTTATTTCAGCCATGCATACGCAATTTCTTTCACACAGGGTTTGTTATCATGCATCAGCGGCAACCTATTGCATATATGAAATGGTACCAGCCTATAGTATATTCATAGTATTTGTCGGTGTAATGAATCTATCATTTTTATCATAAGCAGGGATGTAACAAATGACAGCACAAGCTACTGGGTTCATGCATTGCAAGGCATGTTACCGTGCCTTCATTTGATATAATATTGGGGTAATTGCTTTGTATCAGGATTGTTCCAGAAGCTTGTGAGGAAATAGTTTGATCTTATTCATGCCGAGGCTCTCCTATAATATGAACTTATTACTCTTCCATCTACACTGCACTCCACAAGCCCACAGACCATTATTCAAAAGGTTAGAGCCTAGAGCATAACAAAGACAAACCTTATTGTTTTAAGAATAAAAGAAAAGGGTTTGTGTCATAGTGAAATACTGATAATGCTGAGGGAATGAGGGAAAGAGGGAATTCACTTCAAAACACAGTAGAATGTTTTAAATGCTGTGCGTGGAAATTAGATTATTTCAAACTGTGCAAAATACTTCACATTTCCTGTTTGATATTTTCCAGTAAAATAGAACACACAGTAGCAACTGTGATCAATTTTCTCTCCACTTGACATTTGAAGACACTTGAGAGAAGAATTTGTAATATTGAGAAAAAAACAAATACATGAGATTAAGTCACAATAATACGAGAAAAAAAGCCACATTTATGTGACAAAGTCATAATATTATAAGAAAGCTTTACATTTACTATCATAAAGTTATCATTTTAGAAAAAAATAGAAATATGCAGCATCTTGTTAAGTAATACTGTGGTAAGGGTTTTACAGATAAAAATTGTTTTGGCTCATCAGCACCACATTATGATAAATATGAGGACTTTGGAAAGATCATGTCTATTCTGAAGAAAGAACCAACCAGACTTGGAAGAAGTTATCTCTTTTGTGGAGGAGTAAATGTTTGGCTGTGGTCGACTGTGAGGATATCATTGGTTACATCTGCTTGTTATGGAGTTTCATTGTTTCCCAATACACAATGAGAAGGTTCAGGATTCAGAAGGAGTGGAATATTATAAATCATTATTATATATAATACAGCTTAATATTATTACTTAATTCACCTTAAATTATGACTTAATTCTCTATTTTTTCTTCTTCTTAAGGCCCTTATACTTGTATCAAACACATTTACACGGCTACCAAATAACTTCACATTTCTAATGAAAAAAACACGAGAACCATCATGTAGTATATAGATTTAACTAAAGATCAGACAGTGGAACTCTTCAAGCTTCAGTCGGTTTCAGGCTTATATATCTGCTGCCTTAAACCTAATATCAAACACTCATTCAACTGTGAAAAACGCTCTGTGTGTCTTATGGTATCATACCTGCGTGGAAGTCAACTCCCACAGCAAACAGAGTTCCTGTGATCGGCATGAGGGCTTCACTGTTGTCATTTGGTTCCAGAGCGATTCCCCGGATTCCCTCATGGATGGAATACATCAGAAACGAGTCAACACCTAAAGAAAGAGACATGACCTATTATACCCTGAAACAAATGTACTAAAGCTCGGTCAACTTTGATTGCCCTTTGACCTACGTAGAGATAACTCACATTGATATATATTTAGTTAGAGTCATGGAATGTCAAATGTTGATAGAGTATTTGGGAAACTTACCTTCGCAAGACATGCGGTCGGTACGCAGGTTGTAGCCGACGGTGCAGGAGCAGCTTCGGGTGTTCTCAGAGGTGGGGAAACACAGCTGTGAGCATCCTCCATTGTTAAGCTGGCACGGGTTTCTTCCTGAATATTATGCACAACCAACAATATGTAAACCATATGTACAATGTGGGTCTTTCTTTGTCTGCATCTGTGAGCCTGCTTACCTTTCTGACCCTCTCTGTCGAACACCTTCATGTGAACCACCCCGCTCGTCTTGTTCCTCAAAATCACAGGATTCCGTCCGTCCCTCTTGTTAACCGTTCCCAGCTGTGCCGACTCCTCATCTGCCCACCACAGTTTTCCACCTGTAAGCATCAATGTCATTTTCTAAAAATAATCCAGCCACACAAGCAGGGAAGGTAAAATTGCAAAGTGAGAGCGAAATTCCACCTTCTTCCTTCAGGTGATACTGAAGCGGCTTGTCTTCTTTGCAAGATGTTCTTTATGTCTCCTTTAAATGTATGCAAATCAGGTTGTAATGCAAACAAGGCCTCAGAGCAGAATCAAACAGCACCCTTCAACACTGATGCCAGGTGTAAACAGTGTGCCTCAGCTTTCACTCAAATTAAAGACTGAACAGCCAACATTCTGATGATGATGATGTGGGCATCTTGCAGCCATGACACATGCCAACAGTGGCTCCTCCATGTACTTCAACGGTTTGGCAAAGTGAAAGGGGCAATGTATCTACAAATACAGTAGATGTGTACACATATTTACATTTGGTTATATTACATGCAGAAGCATATTTGGCATATCCTCATCTTTATTCTTTTAAACTTCATGAGGTAAGACTCTGTCCTGTCTGGCTCTGTGGGGTATTTAACCTCCAGGCTGCAGCAGCACTGCTGTTGTGTCCTTTCTTTGTACATTGCATACACAATAAGCTCCTAACCATGGCACACTACGTCAAACCACCAACACAACCACACTATCCTTCAGCCCCCTGCTCTTTCCTTAGTGATGCACAGTCCAGGCACTTTGCCACAGCCTCAACTGACGGGGTAATGAACCCTCAATTTGAAAATCCCATTGAAGTGCAGAGTGGAGAAGAATCAGGTGGCTCCTGTCCCTTCAAAGTAGGCACTGGAATTGGAAGGGGGGGTGAAGTACATCATTTTAAGTTCATTTCAGACGAGCCAAATTTGCAAAATATAACCCTGAGGAGGCATGTTTAATGTAGGCAAGACAGTAGAAAGACAAACTCATTAACATAGAGGCAGATCTTACTAAACAACCCCCCCAGAAAAAAAATCATTCTATTCTAAATCACATTTTATGAGCAACCAGCGACCACTTGCAGCCACTGCTTCTTTTCATGCAGTCTCATTAAGCAGACATAAAAAAAAAGGTAATTCAACAATTCTGAGCAACACACAGCTTAGTGCAGTGTACTTCCTACAGGGTTTCTGAAGGTCCCGAAACATTTCTCTTTAAAAAAATGTTTTTAAAGCCAAACTGAAGTGGTGTTGGATGAACGCTACCAGTATAACATAAATAACTGATTACTTCTCAGGTCACTTTATTTCCAAACATTACAGGAACTTGTGCACTTTCAGTTTCATTAATCCCCAGAATGTGAGATAACCTTTAAGGTGTATTTAGAATATATATAAAAAACAACATAAACATAGGTAGCTTCAGGCTCAAAGGAATGTAAAACTCATTTCCACAAATCAGACAAATTCCCATGAGTGAGAATGACAGTCTACATGCAGTTTACGAAACATTTGACCCTGGAGGGCTCGCTAGCCAAGATTAGCTGTGCACCCAGTGTTAATTTGATGCCGTGGGGACCGCCGGCTAGCTGTGATTGCTTGGTTGTGGTACATCATATTCAATTTCCATCTCAGCTGCTAGTTTGATTCTAGACAAGTCAGAGCTGATGGATCACTCACGCTTTCTAAATAGAAGCCCTCACCTTTCCCTCAGGCCAATCAAATTATTACAGCGCCCTCGGACCTGAGTGGATCGACCTTGTGTCAGTAACAGCGCCTTCATTATGCCTTTTCTCAACCAGTGCGGGCAATCACTACACACAAGCCAAATAGATAACCCCCCAAAAAAGGAAACACAAGCATCTCAGCAAAACAAAATGTCAGACTCCTGTCTGAGAACAGCCCTCCACTGAGTATCAGTGCACTGAGACAAGCAGTTGCTAAAACCTTTTCTCCTGATTGTGTGTCTGTCTGCACCTCCTGCTGTGTGGGAGCCAGAAAACCTGACAGAATTCAAGTCATCCTCATTTATTTATGATGCTGCTTTGGAGGGGTAACCTTAACCACTTCAAACACGACCAACTGATCAATGAAAGCTATCACAGAGCAGAGGAGAGAGGAGAACCATTGTTAGATTGATGCTCATTAATGCTGATTGGTCAAATCCCCACAGAAAACACAACACCAACAGCCACCTAATGATGCCTGCAAGTTATTTCCCTGCCACAGTTGACTGCTATTATATGTGTAACTCTAATAACATTTATAATGCATATTTGTTCATAAACCGTTAGATGTCTAATCATAGCTCGCTGAGCAGAGTAGGCACAGAGAGGACATATAGAAAACTTAGTGGTAAACAGAGTGAATGGCCAGCAAATGCACTTAATTGCATCTTTCACCATGGAGACAAAACAAACATCTGCAGAAAGGACATTACTCTGTAATGGGTATCACCAACAGTCCATTTACTTGGCAACAACGAAAAAGAAGCTTCTGAGTGGAAAATGACCTGTCTGGCTGCTGTCATGCTGTCTTACCCCCGCCATATCTTCAGTTGACCTGATACGTTTTAAAAGTGTAGGCCCAATAGCTAATAGTAAAGGAGGACACCTGAATGTCTGACAGACAAGGAACAAGGAACATTACATTCAATGCATTTGAATGTGCTCAGCAACAGATTGTATAGTAAATATTCATGTTGAAGTGTAAAATGAGTATAAATAGTCTTATATTTATACATAGCTCATAGTATATTTTGCAGTTGTAATACTAATACTAATGGAGGTACCTTTACATTATTTATTGCCAATATATAATCTAGAAACTGGTGGAGAGGGAATACTGGTGTAATGATTTATTAAACATAAGGCTTAATATTAATAATGTAAAGTATTTACTATGATATAATTACTTTATTTGATAGATCAACATTTATAGTACATGAGAGTGCAGTCAATCACCAAGCTGTGATATTTCATCAAAACAGGAAAAAATACTGTTTCATGGATGCATGAATTTAAATGAACAAATCCCCAAGATTGTTATCTTCTCTATATAGAAAATAATTATCATGCAACAAATGCAATGTTGAAAAGCAGTGCAATGATAATAAAATGTTCATTCTACCATTCAAAACAATTTCCTCAACATAACAAAATGCCATTAATTGTGATTGATGGAGACCAGAATTTCATCATTTTGCTGTACGTGCTACTGTGCAGGAACAAAGCCATTAGTCTATGTCACCTTGTGTTCTATCTTCCAATTCAGAAATGCAATAATGAGGTTTGGATCGGCCAAATAAAAAACCCTCTTCCTCCTTAGAGTGGCAGAATGTAAAAAAACTAACAAAAAAAACAACATACTGCCACTGCTGTAACTCTGTAACCTTGTAATTAATGCTCTGCACACACAGACAGATACCCAGCACACGGGAAGTGGAGGGCTGCCATGATTAATAACATTCCTCAAGAACACAAAATATCACCCTGACAACATTTGCTGATTTTATTTAAATTTTTTTCATTAAAAAATAAAAACTCAACTAACAACTTTATATCCAGTGTGTCTGCTCCCTTCACATTAACATATTTGGCAAGCAAAATTCATTCACATATTCACGTAGCTCACTGGGAAGCTTCCCAGTTGTCAAGCTTGTAGAAGTGAGGTGATGTAAAATTCAAATCCCCGTCTGTTGTAGAAAATAAATAAAATTCCCCCCAAAAAAGAGGATGAATCACTGGAAATTAATTTGATTTTTATATGCAGGACATGCACAGTGTGAAAAATAAAAAATAATGTTTGATATTTGAGAACTGTGAGCAGTGCACATTGCTGTTGTTATATTGCACACTTTGTGGGCGGTGTAATGTGAGAGCTACAACGAGTTTTGGCTATGCTGATGAATAACAACCAAATTACACTGACATATGGTCCTATTGGCAGTTTGAACGCTTGTAGAAAAAGAAAAGCAACAATGAAAATGAAGGTCTGGTGAGCCTACAAGATAAATAGGAGATTTTTGTTTTTTCCAGAAAATGTTGACTTAGATCTCAGGCAATTTCCAAATGAACCTATGAGTGGATGGATAGGGAGACACATTGGATTCAGCACTGATACCAGGAATCAACATGTAATGAACACCTTCGTCTCTTTTCATTACAAAAGAGGGTGAGAAAATCAATCATCAATCACTGCTGTTCTGTGTTTTAATTATCAGCCTGCCGTGCTGCTTCACACGACGTGAAGCACAACACTTGCGAGCGCCGCCTAAATGGCTCCATTCTACAGCCACTTAACTGGTTAAACAAGTAATCCCTTCGTCACTCTTGAACTAATCCCCCAATGGCAATCTGATGCACTTGTGACAAGCTGCACTCACCCATCACCGCCAGAGCTGTGCCTTTGGATAACTCCCTCTTTAGAGACTCCAGCACTTCCAGCCCGCTGCCATCAAGATTGCACCTGTTGATAGTGCCATTGGCCGAGCTTATCCAGTACAGCTTGCTGGCAGTGTAGTCTATTGAGAGACCTGAGAGAGAGACAAGTGAAGAGAGGAGCCCACATTAGCTCTCATTGGGCAATGATGCGTTAGGATACAGAGCTTGACTCAATATTTAACTTTTTTACTACCAACAAAACCCGAGACATACAGATGAATACTTAGAAAACAAAATCTTAAATGGTAAAACAAGAATAGGTCAGACGTGTAACATCAAAATCCTTAAAATCATCGTTAAAATATCACTGAACATTACAGTGAACAAAGATTATTCCTAAATTGGCAGCTATGATTAGAAAAAGCCTGGGGACTGGAGTGACCAATCGGAGGAGGGGAGCATCCAGGGTCTCAAAATCTGACCAGCGAGCGACTGTTGACCGGGCAGGGTTGAGTAGTAGTGGGGTGGGGTGCGTAGGGGAGGGCGAGTTTGTGCTCGTCTCTGCTGCATGTGAGCAGAACCGCAGTTGTGTGATTCTATCAAGTGCACAGCTGTAGTTTTTACGTGTTTCAATAAACGTCATACTCAACCATCTTCTGAACTGTTCTGAGTGTAACGAGATGGCAACATAATGTCCTGACTTCTCAAAATATGCAGCACTGAGAAGGTGCAAATAAAAACGTTACTTTTGGCTACAGCACAATATGTCCTCGAAAGGTGCTATTAACATTTAAGTTATTATTACTATTTCAGAGCTGCATCAGTGCAACAGCTAAATACTGTATTTGGTCGAGGTCTAATAGAAATGTGTATGTGTCTGCTGGCTCGTGTGGCAGGGGATCTCTTTATAACAAGTTGGCATGAAATATGAACAAGACTGGGACTGAACGCTTTTAAATCCATTTCCTGGCTGACACCATGCCACCATGTGTTAGATTCATGTCTGGCAGCTTCACAGTCACAATGTGTCGTTAATTTAGCCTCGTCCCCAGGTCGGCACCGTACTCATAAATGAACCCAGTCAAATTCAGTGCACTCTGTTATCTGCAGAGCTGACAGGCCCGGGAGAATGAGGAAATACAGTGGAGTCAATTATGCCGTTTTGTGTGAAAAAGGGTTTGACCTTCAACTGTGTGGCAACTACAAGAGATGAGGGCCAGATGATTGTTTTCGTTAAATCAGGCTACAACTGCTCGATGAAGCACACTTCATGGTTATTGGAATTTACACTCAAAAGGGGAGAAAGGTTAATAATAGAAATATTAGTGTTGCAAATGATAGATATAGATAGATTATTTTATTGATCCCAGTTGGGAAATTGTTGTGTCACAGCAGCAGTTCAACATTCACAGATAGTAAGACACAAAAGGTGCAAAATTGCAGTATTTGACATTATTAAATATAAATATAACTAGATGTGGTAAAATGGGTATGAATATAATATGGTATTGCAGCACAGAAAAAGTAATTACTATTAAGTACTATCAGAGGTGGGAATTGTACATTCTTATTGCTGTGGGCAGGACAGACTTCCTGTAGCTGAACCAGTCTGTTCAAAATCAGACAGCACTCTCTAATCAATGACACTAATCTATTGGAATCAGTGCTTTGCAAGTGCATGATTGAAAGAATCAGGAGGACTAAGTTTCCAAGAAAAAAATAAGTTAGACTCTGTTTTTCATGAATATTGACAGATGTGTTTGTGTAATTGAGAACCTCTAAATGAAATGCTTCACAGCAGAGTAGATCCAACAGAATCTCCTTTCTGATTATAAATACCTGCCAACTACATGGGTTTAAAAAAAACGGCTATTTTAATGGCATTTCTTTACTTTTAAGATCTGCTAAATTTTGATAAAAAAAGTTTGTTGCTGAGAAAACTGTTAAATCTTTTGTGCATGTTGTGTCTTGATGTAAACTCTTCTCTTCTATTTGCATGTTTCAGTATAAACTAGACCTGCCAAAATACACTGTACAGTCTGTATAAAAAGGCATAATCGAGTCAGAAAAGTGGTTTGTGTGCTGCTGTAGAGATGTTTCACCTTCCTAAAGGTGATAATTTCAATGATGTTCAATAGATGAACCATAACCTAAGACTCATCATGGAATGTGGAAGCCCGCCTTTGGCAGATGGAAGTGGGAGGTAGTGAACTCGAGCAATATGCAGTCCAAATTAAAGCTGTTACCATTACAAGAAAGATGTAGAGTACAACCACCACTTTTGAATAAAACATGGTGTAATGATCCCTTTAGTCTGTCCTTGCAGAGCAACACATTGAAGTACAGTATTATAACGTCATAGCAAACCAGGGTCATCCTGTCATAGCCGCAGGTTAAAGCCGCCAAATAGAAAGACACACTCTTTTTGATATTGTTTCTGCTGTAGAAAAATATTTGTACAGGACTTGTTCTTATTATAAGAATGAGTCATTACAATCTTATATATTGCATAAAATGAATCCCCATAAATAAACATGCATGTTCGCTGTACGAGCATCTGTAATCAGTGCAATGAAAATACACAATGGTCTGTCAGTTCATGTTATAATAAGAATATCATCAGTAACAACAAACATGGCCATGTTATTATATTTACTTATAAATAAGATTTAAAAGTGTTTCTTTGGAGTTAAAAAAGGACAAATTTAGCTTTGCATTCATTTGTATAGATTTCAAATGAATTCCGCATTTGCACACATGCAAAGCCCTGGACAGTCTTTACCAGACGCTGACATTTTTAAAGAGTCTCTTTGACGTTGCCTGTTGCGATAACATCACCACTGAGGAGATGGCTTTTCATTTGGATTCTCGCTGACGTTGTTGAAACAGAGAAAATGTCAGAGCAGGTACAAACACCACATCTGATTCGATTTGTTAAAGTTAATGTATGTACATGCATGGAGGAAAAAAATGATGATAATCAGATTATGGCAAAGTGCGATTATTACAGTTTTCTGCTAAACACTTTCATCGTGTTATCTTCATCATATCACAGCTCAAATAGGGGAATTGCTTCATATGAATTGGGAATGAAGTGAGCACAGATGCAGCGCGGTGCATGTAGTGAAACAGCTGCTGAAGCTGGGAAATTTAATTGAATTAAATTACCATAAATTGAATCTATAACCAAACAAAACCGACAAATTCCCTCAGATGTATTTCTTGTTTCGTGGTATTAAGATGTTTGCACTGGGCTACAATGACAAATCAGGTGCCCTTATTAGAAACCATGCAAATCAGATTATAACATGCACGTTAACATATTACAAACTGACAAAACGTGGTCATATGAGAGCTAAAGCTGTTACTGTTCAATATGGAATCCAGTGATTTCATACTGACCTACAGGATCCCTCTGATTCTGCTGGAGGACCTTGCTGTTACTCCCGTCCATGTTCGCCATGTTGATGGTGTTGCCATCTGTCCAATAGATTTTCCTGTGTGTGGAGGTGTGAGGTGAGTAGGTAGTGATCCAGTCAGGCACAAGAAATAACAAGGCGTTTAACAATCAATAAATGTTTTTACGAATTGTACCTAGTAACCAAAAGATTTTGCTCCACGTGTCAACTTGGTCAAGACCTGCAAATATTTCAAGCTTGCAGAACATAGTCTCTTTAGAGGAGGCTCTGATCTTTCACTCGTACGGGTGAAGTCCATCTTCAGGTCTCCTAAGACCATGCATTGAAAGTAAGGTACTGACAAAGTACACAGACTGCTCTAATCTACTTACCCCTTGGCGGGATGCACTACAAGGCACCTTGGCTTATCAATGCCGTGGATGATGGAAGTCTTCAGGGAGCCATCAAAGCGAGCCACATTGATTTGTGACTCGTCATTTTCAGAGCTGAGCCAGTACAAGTTCCTCGAAAGCCAGTCTAAAGCCAGGCTGCGGCAGTTCACTATGTCTGTGGGGAAGAACGTGGAAAAGCTGTGTTGCCTGTGTGCTTTGCCAAAATATTCAAATAAGCTCAGGCACATTGACTACATCAAACATAAGCAAAATAAGGTACACATAGTATGATATTCAACAAATGATGTATACACTTGCTTATTAATTGTTGCACTCATTTCAAACTGAGAAAATTGACACATAATTACAATTAATAACCCACCTGCAGAGATAATGGTCTCTAGCTGGGTGCCGTTGATGAAGGCCCGTTTGATGGTTTGTGTTTTGATGTCGGCCCAGTATATCCTCTCCTCCTGGGCGTCATAATCAACCATGGTGACATCATCAATGTCTGGCACCGTTAGTGCCGTCATGACATTCATGTAAGGATTGTCAATGTCCACGCCACGGATTTCAGACCGCCGCACGTACAGGAGGAACCGTTTCAGTGCTGGTGAGAGGATTCAGAAAATAATCATTTGAATGATCTGATCAAGGTGGGGATGTGACTGAAGTGCTCTAATGTAAATGCTATTGTTGGTAATAAGGTATTCTAAACAAAACAGCTTACACCTTGTATTTACACAATCTATTTGTTTTTTTTACCCTGATAAAATAAGAAGAATTAAAAACTGAAAAATGTCTTACTCACCAAAGCAGGACTGTTTGTTGTTTGAAAGCTTCATGAGATGTGGACAGGTGCAGGAAGCAGTGCGGTTGTAATTGATGAGACACAGATGTGAACAGGGACCACGTCCATCATTCTCTTCACATGGGTTGGAGGCTGATGGGAGGAGAAGGGAGAGAAAGAATAAGGGATGTTCCAGAACACACAGTCTAAGCAGGTAAGATGGCAAGCACATAGATAGTCCAGGATAAATAGTGAACATGGATTAACTAGTTAACAGCCTCTGCAGTATAATAATGTATAATAACAGTTAACTTGCATACTACCTTTCAAAACCAAAGTTTCAAAGTGCTTAGCACACAACAAACAATATAATCAGAGCTGCCACATTAAAAACAATAGAGACAGATGTCATCATAAATTTTTTCATGAATATAAGCAAGAAGAATTAAGTTTGAGAAGAATTTGAACAGAAGATTGTGAGCTGGTGAGTCTGAGCACCTCAGGCAGGCCATTCAAGAGCTGAGGTGCCATAACAGCAAAGGAACAATTCCCAAGAGTCATGAATCTAGACACAAGATCAGCGATCCAGTTTTTGAGTGAGGACCTCAGGCTGCAAACAGGTTGGTCGAGGAAGAGCAGAAATCATAAAGTCTGGCTATAAAGAGACTCAAAAGGATTTAAAAACAAAATTAAAATCAATAAAAAGATTTGGTAGACAGTGTAGCAAGTCTATAAAAATATACAAATTTCAGTTTAAATTAAAGCAGCTGTGTTTGTACACTGTTCAGTGATCTTTTGTCTGCATCTCCATCCTCCCATCATCTACACTGCTTATCCTTTCAGGGTTGCATGGGGGGCTGGAGTTAATCCTTATTTCAGTGTGAGGCAGGGAAAACGCTGGACAGGTCACCAGCAAATCCCTGGGGGCCGCACTCAGTCATTCACTCTCACATTCACACCTACGGTCAACCACCTAACCTCAATCTGCATGTCTTTACACTATGCGGAAGCCGGAGTACCTGGAGAAAAAACCCACGCAACCACAAGCAAACAACCCCAGCCAGTGAAATTTGAAATTCTGTAAAACTTTAATTAGTGTAATTGTTGAAACGTACAATCAAAACTTAGGAGGTAAGACCAGTAAAAGCAGATGCTTCAAAAGGCTATCAACAATATAAAAGAGTTCTGGGACTATGCTTGGTTATGGTCATGAAATCTAAAAAATATGTTGCTCTCAGTCTTAATAAGCTTATTATATGATGCCAGTATTGTCTTTATCTGCTGATAGTGCACTTAGAGTGTGGTGTTGTGCTCCGGCAGACAGCACCGTCTCTCTCTCGCGCAGATTAACTGAGCAAAAGGAAAGAAAGATCGATGTTATTTTCAAATTTGGCTCTTTCAGGGGCAACATTGAGTGAAGATATTAAGGGAATTAAAGTTGTTTACTGGTGCAACAATATCAGAACTAGTTTCACAGGCAGTAGATTCTGAGATGGAACTTCAGCCTGGAGTATGGCATCAAAAAATAGCAGGGTCGTACACATGGGGAGTGTTGGTGATGGTGTTAACACTCAACACATGTATGTACACTAAGTGTGTGGCCATGATTATCTGTGGGGCTGAGATAATTTTGTTTCAATTAAGAGACATCTGTGACACATGGGAATTCAGAGATGGCTGAAACAGTAGACTATAATAACCTCGTCATAGTCAGCACTGATTAGAGGTAGTCAGAGAACTCAGAGAGGAAGACTGAATTTGAATTGGATGTCATTTTTATTTCTTATTTAAAACAAAGAGAAAAAAGTTTGGTGAGGATTAGATAATAATCCAGCTACAACACAAGGCTCTTTCTTTGTTACCTCCGCCTCGTCTTCCAGTTTAATCTTTTTCAATGACATACATATAATTAGATGACTTTCAACAGGTTCCAAGTTTCATTTCATGGGATGAAAAGAAAGAAGTCGTTTGTCTCACTACAACTCGTCCTCCTCAATTCAAGGCTGATTATTCTGTGTGTATAAAAGCTGCATGCCTGTCTATTTGATTTTGTAGAGAGTATTTGCATGGGTCATCAAATGGTTTGTAAATTGATGAAGATATTTTCTGAATTTGTTTTATCTATTTGGATGCGTTTTCCTGACTTGCAGTGCATTGAGCTCTCTGAATGTAAATTGTTTTACAATGATATGTAGTGAATACAATGAGTTGCTAATGAAATCAGATTCCTACTTACAAACAGAAGGGACATCTTTATCTTGAGGCCATCAATAATGGAATTAATCATCTTAAGAAATATACGTTCAATTCAATTCAAGCTTATTTCTGCTCTCTCACAAACCATATTTAGATCCAGGTGCTACTCTTATTTGTTTCTCTGCATGTGTCACAATATTGTTGACACAATTATAGTGCAGTCTTTCTGCCTGCAGTAACTGTATCTTCTAAATGGCATAAATTGAATTTTGTTTTTGGAAAGCTTTGCACATATTAAACAAAGAACGATGAAGGTAGTGAAGGTAATGATCCGACTTAATTATCCTCTGCATCGTTCTCATTCAAGTACTTGCTTTTGAATATATGTTAAGTATAAGTACATTTTGGATCAGTGAACTAATTCCCCTCTCAATATTTCTATTTTTTAAAAATATGAAGAAAAATAAATACAATGTGAACAAGTAATGCAATTCATAGTAAAAATGTAGTGGAGTAGAAAATATAGATGTTTAAAATGAAGTTAAAGTCAAAAGTAGCTGACAATAAATCCACTTGATTTAAGTACAGATGAAAAATATACTTAAGTACAGTAACATGTACTTTAGTACATCTCACCACTGAATTACACATTGGCTTCCTATACTCCTATACTTGATTAAACCCAACCCAGCTGTTGACAAGAGACATTATCTTCTTCACTGGTTTTATCTGGGTGTTTATAATAGTGCAAGTAATGAATATACTTATAGACCCTCGTCTACGATCAACTGAAGACTGAATTGGATCCAGAGGGTGATAAACAATTACACAGAGTTAAGAAAGTACATTTAATTATTTGAATGCACCATTAAAGGCTGCATTTATAGCCCTTTGTCATCATACCCATCAAAGAAAATGCAATTTTGAAACAGAAGACAAAAGCAAAGCTGAAAACAGCTATCATCATATTGATGTTCTTGGTTATTGACAAAACATTGCAAAGCATGAAACCATGATGGTTCAGTACAGAGATATGAAAATCAATTCAGTTTTAAGATTCAATTTAAAAGTTCACAGGCTCCAAGTAAGAGAAATGACACAATATGTCATTTTTATTTCTTATTTAAAACTAAGTGAAAAAAGTTTGGCTTGGAAAAGTTATGTTGATTTTGACTGATCTTTACTCATCGTCCGACCATGTGAGCTTTATCTCTTGTTCAGTTGGATTGAAGAGGTCCAGAGTACGGTGGCCCCGAGGCTTTTATCAAAACAGCAAATCACAAAACACAATAGTAAATTACAGAAAACAATGGCAAATGTGAAAACACAGCAACAAATAAGAAAACAACATGACAAAACACAACAGCATTAACTTCTAACACAAAAGGTAGGTACCGGCTATCAACAAAGCTTGTTGCTGATTCAATGGATGTTCTGTTGTTCCATTTTATTTTCATTTTTTCAAGGTCAACGTATAAGAGTTTAGAATATTAGTTCAATATTATAGCTATGTTTACTCTTTGTAACTTCTCAGGAGCCAAGGGTATGTTAACCACCTGTTCCTGTAGGGCAGCAGAATATCTAGGTTAAGACCCGTCTCTTCCCAGCAGACATGCACAGCAAGCTGAATTCCACCACCTCTTAACTTTTAAAGGCACAATACATTTGAAGGACCCTATTCAGAAAAATCACCTCAGCAAAACTAAAGAACGTCACCCACAGTTCAGTTATTTCCCATTATTCTGCAATCACATTTCATGCATCAAACACCTCCATCTACTGTGGGTGATTCATGTCAAACAAGCTCATTCAAAGTTCATTTCCAGGGCTCCTTCAGCAGCATATTGAAGAGTGGCATTGCATCACAAATGTGGCTAAAACTGCAGCTCTATGTTTCTGCGAGCAGGAAACAGCACCCAGCTGACTCAGTATGCTAATAGAGACCAATCACAGCAGGAGCGTATTCACCAGATGCATGCTACCGAAAGATGACGGGCAGCAACAACAGAGCCGAGGTGTTTGCTAGCTCTAACCTGTCAGATTCCTTTGTAGAAAAATAAGGGTACTCAGAAAAAATAAGGAGATGCTTATTTGCAATCTGAAAAGCATATTGTGAAAAGAAGCAGTGTCGTGATTAGATGTTCAAAGACGTCATAATCTGTGCCTGTTCAACAAACTACATTTCATGAATCTGTAAGACACAGATCTGTAAGATAAAGATTCTGTTTTATGATTAAAATAGAAACTAGAAAAGATACAGACATGAGAAAAAATAGCATTCAGTTTAAGGGAATAATTGACTTATGCAGAGAATGTTCCTGCAGTTTGCAGGGACAATGTGGATAACTACATTATAATCTGGAAGTGCAGAACAGAAACTTTTTCACAGTTTATGAGGATTTGATAATAATCCAGCTACAACACAAGGCTCTTTCTTTGTTACCTCCGCTTTGTCTTCCTAGATGCGACAGTTTAATCCCTTTTCAATAACGTAAATATAACAGGTTCCAAGTTTCATTTCATGGGATGAAAAGAAAGAAGTTGTTTGTCTCACTACAGCTCGTCTTCCTCAATTCAAGGCTGATTATTCTGTGTGTATAAAAGCTGCATGCCTGTCTATTTGATTTTGTAGAGAGTATTTGCATGGGTCATCAAATGGGTTGTAAATTGATGAAGATATTTTCTGAATTTGTTTTATCCATTTGGATACAGAGCTCTCTGAATGTAAATTGTTTTACAATGATATGTAGCGAATACAATGAGTTGCTAATGAAATCAGATTCCTACTTACAAACAGAAGGGACATCTTTATCTTGAGGCCATCAATAATGGAATTAATCATCTTAAGAAATATACGTTAAATTCAATTCAAGCTACTTTAAATATATCAGTTCCTTTTCTGCTCTCTCACAAACCATATTTAGATCCAGGTACATCCCTATCAGCGATGATGCAATTTAATACACAAGTTATTCCTGCCACTGAGAAACCTATAACTGCTACTCTTATTTGTTTCTCTGCATGTGTCACAATACTGTCGACACAATTATAGTGCAGTCTGTCTGCCTGCAGTAACTGTATCTTCTAAATGGCATAAATAGCATTTTGTTTTTGGAAAGCTTTGCACATATTAAACAAAAAACGATGAAGGTAGTGAAGGTAAAAGTTAAAAAAGGTTAAAAATATGAAGACAAATAAAAACAATGTGAACAGGTAATGCAATCGATAGTAAAAATGTAGTGGAGTAGAAAGTACAGATGTTTAAAATGAAGTTAAGTACAGTAACATGTACTTTAGTACATCTCAACACTGAATTACACATTGGCTTCCAATACTCTGTTGAATTAACCCAACCCAGCTGTTGACAAGAGACATTATCTTCTTCACTGGTGTTATCTGGGTGTTTATAGTAAAATATACTTATAGATACTTTGTGACCCCTCGTCTATGATCAACTGATCAGTTGTTTTATAATAACTGTAACGATAGCAACAAGCCAATCAACCTCTGGATTTCTATATGCCTGTTACCCATTCTTATGTTAAACTGCTGCCTTGCCTTTCAAATGACAGATCATTTAAAGGCTGCTCCAGTGGAGCTTCACTGTGGCACCTGCTGAATGGCTCCGGAGACAAGCCTCATATATGCTGTTCACTTCACCCACTCTCACCACATCCCTCCAGTTGATCGGGGTCTAGTGGAGCATCACATCTTTAAGGCCTGGCTTGTGGCTAGAGGGGATAATAGCCAGATCCCCCCCCAACCCAGATGAGCTCTTTTAAATCGGATTAGGAACGCTTACCGTCTTCTTTGGAAAAGCAGTCCCATTTGCTCACACTTATCTACAGTGAACAGTCAGGAGGATGCAGATACAGGAAGGAAACATGCAAATTAAATTGTGACACACTGATGAAGCAGTGCATTACCACCGGAATAATTGAAGGATTGTGCAACTTGGCAATGCAGAAAAGGGCAGTTGTTGAACAGAGTGCTCGGTCAGTAGATCTTGGCCAGAATGATCCATCATGCAGTGTTTTATTTTGGCAGACCTGCTTTAAAAATCAATCAAAAATCTATTTCTACAGACTGTTAACGGAAACAAAAAACAGAAAGAGAACTGAAAACAGATTTCATTCATTTTAAACTCAGCAATATCATACAAGTTGATCTGCATATGAAATAAAAAATTGTCTCAGATATCTAGTTCTTTTATCAGACAGCATATAAGCCGTGAAACTTTTGTGGTCAGAATCTTGAATTACTCAGCTTACTTAAAATTGATTACTTATTCAGCTGTGACACTTGCAGGTTCAGAAGCATTCAATGAAGTACATTAAGAATATTAATGAAGGTTCAGACCTATTTAATGTAATTCCTGTCATCACAACACACTATTCATATTACTAATTGATCCAATTATTGGATGTGCCACAATTATTCATAGACAGATGTGGTTCTCATTCTGAAGCTCTCTTTATTCACTTCCAGGAAAAAGTTTTAATATACAGTAGTATGAGCAAATTACAATAATTTGGATAATGAGAAACCACATTCAGAGTTACCATTAACTCAAGCTAGCTAATTCTTTGCATGAGTACCATTTTCATTCAGACACACGCTCACTGATTGACGGGTCAAATGAAGGCAGAGGCGGAAGTTGAAATTAATTACATTGTGCAGTTTTTACCTCCTGTCACTTCATGAGAATGAATTGTTTTGAAAGACAATGACTCATCTGTAATAACCCAGGAACTGGTGCGATTGTAGCAAAATTTGATAGGATGTGATGAGTTTGATCTTCAAAGTTGATAACAGGCATCCCCTTTTGTGCACAGGCCTAAAAAAGAAATCCCTACAATGAAATGATCACTGCTCTTGAACCTTTCTAATTGCACTTCTTGTAATGGCTTTGTTATGAATGATAATTACTTATAGTTTACGATATCTAGGTCAGTTGTTGTTGAACCAAATTCACAGAGACAGATGCATGATAAAGATGATACCCCTCTGGTTTGTTTGCAAATATTTCATCCTGTTATGGAAAAAAAAAAAATGCTGCAGCATGGATAGTAAGATTTTATGATTATTTACATAGACTCTGTTCACTGCCAACTACCTGCACAGGTGTAGCTTCAGGTAAGTGACGTAGCATAAACACAAACCACCTGTGACACACATACTATAAAAGGACAACCTATTCATATGGATATTTATACTCACTAAGCTCCACCATGAGAACCCACAACCTCTAGTCACAGCTGCATATCTTCATGCAATGCATCCTGGTTCTGGTTACAGGTGACAGCATGCCACAGGCCAAAGTTAAGGACATGTTTAATACTTGCTGTTTCTCTTGGGTTCCTCTGGTGGAAATCCATAACACCATCTTAATAGAGCTAAACTAGCTCTTAGCCCAAGCTGCCTAATTTTCAAAGGCCATCAAACATAATTGCTATTAGGATGTGCTGTTGTAACCAAGATAATGTCAATTCTGTTCTCACCTTGTGGCTGCCTGCTGGGGTGGAAGATCTGCAAGTCAAAAGGTTGGGCACTTGTCTTCTGGATGACCGTCACATTACGCCCAGTCCACTTATTGGCTCTCGCTAAAGTATTGGTCCTCCAGTCAGTCCAGTACACGTTGCCTCCATAGAGAGACACAGCAAAGGGATGGGACAGGTATTCATGGCCCTTGAGGATCTCAATGACCCCGGTGCCATCGTAGAGTGCAGAGAAAATGGCATCAGAGCTGTTCAAAAGATGGAAACAAAGACCCACATCAAAGTTTAAGCTGCTCTTCAAATGCATTGAAAGGGAGCAGCGCGAGTAGGCAGATCAAAGTTTAACCCACCAGTCCACTGATGGAACTGTTAAATTGTTGAAGACACTCTCAAAACCAAATGTGGCCATCGTACTAAGATCTCTAAATAGTACATGAACTCCATTATTAAATGCACACTAGTTGTACATTGGCGATTCAAGACAGACTTTTATACTGGGAATGGTGAATCCTTTGCAGTAGATTATGTCATACATGGGAACGAAAGGTGAGAAAGCTTCTGCATGCAACATGAAAACTCTTAACGGCATACCGTGCATCTGTCCAAACAATCCTCTTTTCCAGATGATCCAGAGTCAGTCCATTAGGCCAGGCGCCAATTTCCATGTCCTTAAACACAATGTGCCGACCTCCTCCACTCATTGAAGCAGCCTCGATTCGGGGGAAAGTAGCGTCCCAGTCGGTCCAGAAGAGGATCCTTGGTGTAGAAAACCAAAAAGGCAGCAGTTAGTATTGATCACTGTCTGTCTGCTTTTACAAGGAATAGCAGCAATAAACTTGTAATGTTTCTTTAAAAATAAAGGGATGTCAGACCTTTCAACAATGTGAACCATTTACATACACTGCAAACACACTAATGTTGTTCTGCCTGTATGCATTAACAGACAGTGATGATGATGGCTGTCCAAGAACAGCCCCAGTGATCCAGTGCAACCCTCAACATCTGTGACAGGCCTTGAAATGGCAGACCATCTGTTTTATTATTACTTTTCACAGCTCAATGAGGCCTGAAAATGAACAGTGTCCTACTCCAACCCAGCACACATCACTTCTGTCCTGACATGGTCCACAAAGTCAGCCAGAATGCCAGGGAAAATGGGTGTTCAGGCTTAAATCAAGTCCTGACGACAACGAAACAGTGTTGGGAAGAAAAATCCTTGTCCAGATCAATAGCGATGTTCACTTGATAAGACCTCACTGATCAATGACCCACTCCTTTGAGTGGATTCAAGTAATTAGATCAAATTTATTACCCTGGGATGGAAATGCATCTTTAGGCACCAAAAGCACCCATTAATCCTACTCTGCACAGCCATGAAACGTAGTCATCCTCCCAAATGTGAACAAGTACTATTGGAAAGAGTGCATGAGCAGATTAGTCATTTTTTAAGAGTGTTAAATTGATTTTAGGAATGTCTGGGCTTTGCTTTAATCTGAAATATACTGGCCACAGTATACAACCACTGGCTAGATCTCAGATGCATTAATCCAATGTACGCAGCTAGTATGAATTACTAGCATCGCACCAGCAGCATAGAAAATGTATTTCATTTTTGGTATGATTTGAACTTCCATATACATCTAAAAAACGGAAGAGCAATAAATCCCCAAACTGTGTTTCGAGCACTGCAGCAGATACTGTGAGAAAGTAAACCAAATGTTGTTAATTGCTATTATTCAGACAGTTACTTTGCCATTACTCTCTGGTAAAAGAAACATATTTCAAGTACCTTGATGGACCTAAATGTACCATCTGAGAATTTAAAAAAGAAAAAAGATATACACTTTCTTGATGTAATGTAACCAGTGTTCTGGTGTCTTTAAGTAAATATATTTGTGGTAGATGAGAACAGACATAAAGAGACTGGAGAGCTGGAGCTGAAGTCACACAATGGGGGACAGGTCTGACTCATTATTACTTGCTGATGCAAAAACACATCGAAGACAGTGACAGAGCAGGTGTCATAGCTTTGAACTGGGCCGAGAAGATCCTGCTAGTAGGGTGAACTTATCTTTTACATGTGTCTTAAAAACCCACTGCAAACTGCCCACATTAAATGAGGAGCAGGCAGCGAGAGGCCTACCCGCCACACCGCCACTACCACCAACAGCTTTGCACGATGACGTTACGCGTGTGACACAGATTCCAGCCCTGTGGCTGCAGCTGAGTCAGTCCCGTAGATCAGCACACTCATGAGGGACAAACAGGAACACTAGAGTTGCAACACGCACAGGCTCAGTTCTCACGTTTGGTGGCAGCTATAGGATTTGTTTTCTAACTTTTTTGTTTTCTAGCCTGCTGTTTCACTGGGTGACCAAGGAATTAAGGTCCACAAAAGAGACAAGGCATAATATGCACATTCATAATGAAACAACTCAATATTGCTTTTGAGAGCCTGTACTATTCAAAGAGAAATATTTGACATTTTTAAAGACAAAATCAAAGTGCATTGATTTGTATACAGTGTCACGACCTGCAATACACAAGACAAAGACAACAAACCACGGCACTAAACATGATTTAATCATATCAAAATCAAGACATGAAATATGTTTCTCAAGGTTGAGTGCAGAGATGTCTTGTGAGGTAATGTAAGCTACAGGAACATAAAACAACAAATCACATCATCCTGCCAAGATCTCAGCTTCCTTTACCAAAGTGCCCAAAACAGCCAGTAGAGTCACAGCACAGTTACATGGCAATGCTCCTTCACCAGCTCCACCACCTGACAGCACTGGCAAACACTGACAGTTGTGTTTGATGGGGCGCCAGGCCAAGACAGAACTGCATGCCTGCTGGGAAGTGAACCTCGGTCTCTCTTCAGTGGTGGCTGTGCACTTTTTAACATATCCCCCACTCAGATGCCCCTAAATTTTTAAAAATCTGCTCAGCAGCTCTCCTCGCAGAGCTCATGTCTTTGACTCAAAGCAGCTGCTGCTAGGCAACAATTCTTTACTGCTAATATACAGAATTGAAGAAATATCAAGTAGTCGAATAAAAAGGATGTTTCTCAAAAAAGCATTATGGTTCTGTTGACTGGCCCATTTTCTTAAACAGACAAAGACATCCTCAGAAAAGTATGTGGACGTGGATAAAAAAATGAGACCCAGACGACTAACAGATTAAATTAAATTGCAAATAAATTCAGCTATATCTGGTAGGGATGGGATTTTACATAATATCTTAAAAATAGATTGATTTCAATGATAAAAAAATATATTTAATCTTCACTGAAAAATGTATTTAATCCAAATAATGCTGTGATCATTTTTTACTGATCAGTTAAAAGGGCATAGTGGACTGCATGGACACAATGTATCCCTGCCTGCTGATCCAGGGGTTTCAGACACTTGTCAGATATCCTCATCTGTTTCATCTGGCTGCCTCAAAGCACCAGTAGTTCTGGTGTTTGTTTGTTTTAGTGCGTAATGGATCAATAGATGCTCTTTGCTCAGGAGCTTGATCGGGTCATTCACTACTCACTCGCTGGTGGCTAAATCCTGAGCTCCCACTGTCTATTCGTCCATGGAGTGTTGTGCATGAACACATCAGCTCTGCACCCACAGCTCAGTGTCAAAATCCAAGTTAAGACAAACCTACCTAACCCTAACTCAACCCTCACCAGGAGGTGTCATATCTCTAAATCAAATCTGAACCTGACTGCATTCCATAATTTCACATATACCCGTGCGCTACATAGTCCCACTTTCAAAGATTCATTTCACTAATTTGATTAGGTAGGGCTTGATTCATGCTTGGTCTGTGGTTATCTGCTGATTTGCAAAATGTAGTGTCTCCTTCAAATGAGCACTCGCTCAGGCGGCTCCCACTTGGTGTTGATGAAACGCAAAGAGAGAAAAAGAAGAACTGATTTTGCAGTAATGATCTGTTCACATACCCAAAGTGACAGTCCAACCCTGTCTCCTCAAAATTACATGTAAATAAAAAAATAAACTGCACCAGCAAATGTAATAAACATAATCACTGGCTGGATTACACTAAATGTTTTTTTCCTTTTTTCTGAATGAATGAAGTGCTACATTTATTAACTGCAGCAGAATCACCAGGATGTTGTTGGGGTGGATGGCAGACAGACTGTCATAAGGCTTGATGCATTTACATTGGTTCAGATAATATGCCTTTATTTTCATTTCAGTTTTCTGCATTATCATGTTTTTTTTCACCAACTGCTTGCCCAAACACAGCCATAGCTCGTACATTAATATGAATACTGTACATTTTCTACACCTTGCACATCATTTAACCCAGTGCTATAAGCAAGGTCAGCAACTTACTTTGTGGTTTGCTGCCACGGCTGGATTTACAAGGGGGAAAGTAAGGAACAGTGAACGGATCCACATGCACACACAAACACTGCCTATAATCAACCTGCAGTTTAATGTTTATTGCTATTTAGCACCTCCCTGACACTTTGAGCGTAGATGGTTTAAGTATAAACTTTATCCAAAAGAGAATGGGCAACTAAATGTACATTGTTCAAATCATTTTATCACCCAAAACATCATATTATGATCCTTAGTCTGGATTAAAACACTGTCAGTCCAAAACATAAAGCGAAACAAGATTATTGACTGCTCAAAAATACTTTTAACATTACATAAAAATTAAGTATATACAAGCAAACACATATATTTAGTTTCAATGTTCAAGGGCTACAAATAGGCCTAAATCCTTATTCTGTTTGGAATAAAATGTATTTTAAGGAGATACCACATAGAGATGTTCTTTCAACAAGATAACTAATAACAAGTTTGTATTTCATGAAAAAAAAAAGTATTATAACATGACAAACCTGAACATGTAAGAGCAGAACGTTGTGTGTTGCACACATGAAGTGAGGATTTTCCTTTTAGGGCCATGTAAATTTGTTTTACTGGGGCAGTTCTGTTTCTTTTCAAATGGCAGGATGGCAAAGTGCTAAATTGTTGGACAGCATAACAAACTACTGCAGGTGTGAAACATCAGAGGGAGTCGGACCTGTTACCCCCAGTTTGATGTCAGTGCCGACCCACTGACAACCTCATTTCACAAATTAAAAGGTTAATCATAACACTTGTTGTAACAAGGTAATGAAAGTCTAATCAATGCATTGCAATATGTGCTTTGTTTCCTCTAATGATCTGCTTGCTAAGGCAAATGAAAGGCTGCCATTCTGGAGCCACAGATCAGTCTACTAACACTCTCCCCATGCATCTCAGCAGGATAAACAACTATAATTTTAAAATTGGGCCCTGAGGGGAATGATGGACAATAAGAACTAAGCATATATTTGGCTTTAAGTTGAAGGTCTTGTTTAAAATGTGGAAAAAACATTGCTCAAGAAGAGGGGTGAAACAATAGTAAAGCAGGAGCGATGGTTGGAGTGATGGTTGGAGGGGTTGTATCTACATCAGTTGACATTACTGGAATGGAGAACACTGCACTGTTATTGATGTATTCTATATCTGCTGCTTTAATGGACCTTAACACAGCAGACATCTTCATACATCATGGCAGATGCAGACGTGAGGAGCACAAAGAAGCTGTAATTTTACCTCATTCCAATAATCTCAGTAGCTGATGGATAGCAGAGCTACAAGGAGGCTCTGCACAGGAGTTAGTGTGTAACATACCCCTGCCCTGGGTCTAGAGCAATGGCCCGTGGATGCTCCATGCCTCCAGCAATCAGTGTGGTCCGCATGTCTCCATTAAGCTTGGCCACTTCAATCTGGTCCAGATTGCTGTCGATCCAGTACAGTTTCCCTGTGATCCAGTCCACAGCCAGACCTTCCGGGGTGGCCAGGCCATGCTGCACAACCACCTCGATCCCCGTCACCCCTGAAACAATGACATAAACATGACATAACATGACTATGAGACAGTAACAGCAATTATATTCAAGAGGCAGCAGTGGTTGGTGTATCTTCAAAGTGCTCGGAAAAAAACATTCTAAAAGCAGAAGAGGAAATTCAGAAACTCTTGAGGAAAGCTCTTTTATATGAATAAGATTGCTTTCCACAGGCTTCCATTTAGCACAGTAAAGGGTTTCCCCACAATATATATAATCCAGTTGTTTACAATTATTTTCAGCTGTGTGCCTCACAAAAGGGTGGAATAGGCAGAGGTCCATGGAGGAAAATAAAGGCAAAAGAACTCTGTGAATGTTCTTCCACTCAGAAAAATACAGTGAAGGAGAAGTCCTGATTCATCTTTTTATGAGGTAGACACTGTACGACAATAGCTGAAGGTTTCTAAACCTGCAGACTTTTTTAAATAGGATGAGCTGAGATAAATTTTCAGGGAGCGACAATATCAACCCAATATATCAGAGCTGACTTTGTGTAAAGACAGTAGAATAAAACAGCGTTATCACCGGCAGTGTCTTTGACTTCCATTACAGCTACTGGAGCACAGATGAGCAAGACATGACTCTCTTTGGCCAATACATCACAGCAGCCTTTAGATTTATAGCAAATGTTTGTATACATGGCAGTGCATATGTGTGTGTGCGTGTGTGTGTGTGTGAATGTGTGTGTGTGTGTGTGTGTGTGTGTGTGTTTGTGCTTACCACCAGACTCAGAGAGCCTTCCCCTGTAGATCTTATCCTCCACCACGTCTGTCCAGTAAAGTAGGCTTTGATTGAAATGGAAGTCTAGTGCAATGGTGTTCCTCAGCCCTGGCACCAGCAGGCTGTAGTCCCGCTTGTGAAGGTCTATTCGTCTTATCTCGTGCCGGATTGAGAAAATGATGAAAGCCTCAAAGGGATCTGGTCATGGGGTGAGATAGGAAACATGCACCACATTTTTTTAACAGTAGGACCACAGGCTAGCGGATTTCATGAGTAAATTGTTAATAAACAATGAGGGGCATCATGTAGTCAACAGTGTTTCACACAGGCTAATAAGCAGTAACCGCCCCCTTCATCACAAAAACATTCTGTACATCTGAGGAATATTATTGTCAAACATGAAAAATAAATAGTGAAAATTAAAATGGTTTATGTTAGGTATATGAACCATGTACCCAATAACTAAAATTAATTTGAACCAAGCCATTCAGCCCTGCATGTAAACAGAGTACAGAAAGAGAAAGCATATGGGGGCATGTTCTTGTACAAATATTTATCAGAACCAATTATCATTCTTTGGTGGAAAATAATCTGTATTTAAATACAAAAAAGCTAATCAAAACGTGATGGATCATTATTACAGTTTGGATTATAATCCAGCCATGCAATTGGTTCTAAATAATCGCTAACCTAGCGACCACAAAACATTTACCTAATGCTAGCTTAGTTATGAAAACCATTTTATGGAATTCATCGTGCTATTCTATCATGTGAGTAAATAATGTAAAAGCTTCTATAAAACCCACAAGATGAAAACATGAAATTTGTGTATATGCAGTGAGAGCACAGGTTAACAGAGTCAACCAAGAAAACACACAAAGCAGACACACAACTACACTGCCAATAGGCACTGATTAACATAATCTGGGACATTTCACAGCAGGAACATCATAGGTGAAAATAATACAATACAAACTGCTGAATTTCATTAAATTGCTGTAGTCTCAGGATATTGATATTGTGAATAGTGGATTACTGTCATACAGTCATTGTGTAAAGGTGCACTTTAATTGGCTGTTTTCAGCAGGGAACGAGAACTGCTGACTGGATTGTCGGTCCATGTAAGGACCCCTTTGGGGGAATTCCTGAACTCAAACAACACAGCCTTTGAGAAGGAGGCAGACTTGGAGGAAACCTCAGCCATATCCCTGGGAGAGGTTGCCGAGGTAGTCAAGAAGCTCCACAGGGGCAAGATGCCAGAAGTGGATTAGATCCGCAGTGAGATGCTGAAGCCTCTAAACATTGTTTGGATAACTTGGCTGACACAACTCTTCATTATCGTATGGAGATTGGGGACATCACTTATGAACTGATGGAACAGGGTACCAAATGATTGGGGCGTCACACTGTTCAGCCTTCCAGAGAAAAGATAAGCCAGTGTTCTGAAAGCAGTTCAATTAGACCTCTGCCCTGGCTATTGAACAGTGGATTCATTCTTTATTTTTTTCTGTTTGCCTATTCAGTCTATGTATACTTTGAAAAGGCCTCCATCTTGGTCCTTCAGGGAATCTTATGGGGTTCCTGTGGAAATATGAGGCTCTGGGGCCTTTGCTACAAGCCTCCAGTCCATGTGTAACTAAAGTGAGAGTTGGGTTTTTATTTTCAGCAGGAAGTCAAACACATTTCCTGTGGGCAATGGCCTCTGACAGTGTTGTTCCTCATCACCAATCCTCTTTGCGATTTTCATGGACAGGACTTCAAGGCCCTGCCAGGGGATGGGATGTGTCCGGTTTGGGGGCCTTGGAACTTCCTTTCTGCCATTTGCAGATTATGCGGTTCTGTTGCATTCAACAGACTGTGACCCTCAGCATGCACTAGAGCTGTGAGTGAAGTGTCAGAAAAAAAGCCAGAAAATGGTCAATTGCTCTCTTTGGGCTGGGACAGAGTTTCTGCAGCAAGTGAAAAGGGAGCTGAGCCAGAAGGCAAAGCTTTGGATTTACACGACAGTCTTTGTTACAACCCTCATCTATGGTCAGAAGCTTTGTGTAGTGACAAAGAAGAATTGTGGATACAAGCCACTGACACAAGTTTCCTCCATAGAATGGCTAAGACAAGGTGAGGAGCTACGACATCCAAAGGGAGCTCAGAGTGGAGATGCTCCTTCGTGTCGGAAGGAGTCAGTTAAGGTGGTTTGGACATCTGACTAAGATGACTCCTTGATCCATCTGAGGTCTTCCGGGCATATAAAACTGGAAGGAGTCCCGAGGGTAGAACCGGAACCTGGTGGAGTGATTACACATACAGTATCTTATTTGGCCTGGGAATGCCTCAGGTTTCCCAGGGGGAGCTGGAAGAAATTACTGAGAAGAGGGATATCTGTACTACTTTGAGTGAACTGCCGCCACTTCAACTTCAGCAAAACATCGATGGATGGATGGAGTATATATTGTATAACATTAGCGAATAGAAGGGCAGTTCCAAAGCAGAGGCTACACTGAAAGTGTAATGTATATATGTCCAAATTATATTTTTCATCAAGTCATTTTGAATTCTATCACAATAAAGTGAAATTTTAATTTAAGTTGTTTGCTTCTTTCAATTTACATCTTGAGGGGAATTGAAACAAATGCCCTTGATTTAGTTTCATATCTATTTCACTCAGCTTGCTATTTCTCTGCTGGTCCACTGTCTAGAGGACATCACCAAATTTACAGAATGTATCAGTTACATCCAAACCAATTTGCTACCAAATACTTTGGGGATAAAAACATTACATTTTCCATTTTCTGAAAAAGTAGATACATTTGTAAGCAGTCTCTTTTGAGAAATAACATTTGTAGGGTCTCTGAGAAGTGGCTAAATCTAATGACAAGTCCTAAAGCTGGCAACAGTGATTGCATACTGAACTTGTCTTGCCCACTGAGGCTTAGCTCAATCAGCGAGATTATTTCCAGCACCAGAACAGCTCTGCTTCTGAGAAATGTTTGTAAAACTAAAACTCAAAATCCATCACACACACTCACACTTTCAAACTAATTTATCGACACACAGAATGCTCCCTGTACATCCACACACAGGCTTTCAAATATGGGCCTTTCTGCAAGCCTTATCTTCACAGCACTCTAGACTAAATAATACTTTAGGGAACATCACTGTTTGCGCACAAATGCAATTAAAATTGTGTCCTTGCTTCAATGACACATTTCAGTGCTGTAACCAAACTAGCTTCCATACTACTGGAGAGAAGATTTGCATTCGCAGGTTTTCCTAACAAATGTTTTATTACAGAGATAAGGAAAGGAAAAGGAGGTGCAGACGTGCGCTCAGGACTGCAAACAATCCAATAACACCTCTCTCAATATAAAATTGGAATGTTTGTGTGAAATATTTGATTTATGATGAAGCTGTAGAATTTTGATTAGCTTCCTGAGAAAATACTGTATTCTCTTCCTGCCTTAATGTACGATTAGAGCTGCAACCGCCATCAATCTTGGAGTGAAATAGAGAGGCAAGTAATCAAAACGAGGTCCATAAATCTGAATGTGACAAGCTGGCAGCATGTGTGTGTAACTATTGTATTTCAAGCTGTCTCATCAAATAGATTATTCAATGAGGGCATCAAAATAGCATAAAGTTTTAATCTATAATGTGATATTACACTGGTGAATCATTTGGTTATATGAGATTAGGCCTGAGGTGAACTTCTGCTCAGCTGAATGAAATAACAAAGCTCTAGTGGTTTGAGGAGGGAGAACATGTTTCCTTCACTCAGCATCAGTACAGATGGAAACAGACAGGACTCATCACCCAGATGCCTCTCCAGATTTGAAACTGATTGAATTTGACCTGACAGTACTCTCAATCACCATCTATTACTATTCCTCAGACCACCCCTGCACTTTCTCAGCAGTCAAAGAAGAACCTTACAATAATGTAGTTTGACTTTTGTTGTTTTTCCTCCCTATGGTGGAACTCTTTGCTTTTAAATAACATGCAAAAACTCCAGTTTTTTTATTAAAGGCTCCACCAACTGTCTAAGACCAAAGATTCCATCTCAGCACCAAAGATTGTAGAGGAACTAGAACGCCCGAGGATAAAATGTTATATTACTGCAGACACAAGCCCGCAGCCGCACAGCATCTAGACAACAAACAGCATCAGTAAAACAAACATTAAAAAACCAACGTCTGCTACCTGTGCTGTGACAGCTGTCTCCGTCTGGGTCGAGCATCCATCCTGGATAACAGGAGCACTTCACTGTGGTCTTGTACTGCTCACACACCTGGCTGCACTTCAGGTGGCGGCTGCAGTAGTCGACCACCTCGCACGTCTTGTTGCTGGAGTCCAGGTGAAGCCCAGGGGGACAAGAACACACAACCCCTTTCCCTGGTGCAACAGTGCACTGGTGACTGCAACCTCCTCTGGCTACGAGACACAAATCTGGGGTGAAGGTAGAACAAAGACTATTAGAAGCTACAGATACTGGAAGAAAGAACGAGATTTATAAAAGCATTTGGAATAATGAGTGTGATGAATCATAATATAATTATTTCAAATTATTGCATGAATCTAAAATGGTTGACTTTAGAACATAATGCAAAAAGATAACACACTTTGTTCATACACATCCAGAACGTGCATTGTTGTCACAATCTAATGCAGATTAAGGTGTTATATAATGAGCGTGCCTGTAGACAGTGGGCTGTGTGGATTCCTCTGGGAATGAACGGCTTTCATACCTGTCCCTGCTTCAAAAAGGACATAATGCACTTTTCCTTTCATTGTGATAGAAGGACAGACACGTCTTAACTTCATGCTCTTTATCTTCATCTTCCTTTTATTTTTCTGCCCTGCACACCTGGTTCTTGTTTAAAGCTGCCATGTCAAGAGGGAACAGAATATAAGTGAAAATTAAACTGCCCTGCCTCTCTTTTCCCAGCGTGATTAAGACTTTTATGTGCAAGGACAGCATTGCTCTCTCTCAGCAGGGGGTAGACCATGTGGGCACAGTTGTCAATGGTCGGGCTTGGATCCTGCTGAGTTGGTGAAAATCAATTAGATCCTCAAGGTCCTTCTGAAGACATCCTAATTGTCTGTAAGGAGGCAGAAGCCCTCCTTTCAGCCACCATAACACAGGCCCTCAAGGGTCCTCCCAAGGCTTGGTTAGTGACACTCTAGAAAATGAACCTCCATGTTTACACTGCTCACTTTAGGAGATTAGATGAAGGGAGCTAGTCACATGAGATCTATGTCTTCCCTTTATAGGCTGATGGAAAAACATTTGCCATCATGTGCTTCATGTTCTGTTCCTTAAGGTCTCTGAGGCAACATATATCGGCTCCTAGTCAGGCTCTAAGGCTGCTTAATGGGAAGGAGAGGAAGAGAGCATAACTTCATAGGAAGATATATCAACATCCCATGATATGATCTTACAAGATAAAAAAATGAAGTGAAAGTTAGCAGAAGAGCTGTGATGTGCCTCAGCAGGTAACATGTCCTCATGGACGTTGTGACAGTGCGGCTATATTTCCAAATTTTTTATCTAATGTAAAATGTGAGGAATAAGGTGATAAAGCAAAACAGAGTTGCACAGTAGATTGTGCTGCAGATTTTATTTGCAATGTTAATGAGGTTTATTTATTCACCACTCTTTTATTTTCTGATAAAACAATACCACTGACTCCAGTGCGTTTCTATCCGTGAAAATATGACAATCAAAGGAACTCAAACACAGTTGCAGCACTGCAGCATCCAAAATGCCTACGAGTATCATGGAGATCATTATTTCTGACAGGTTTTCTTTGTATTTCACTTCACAAGTGATTCTTTGCCAAAAATATATCTTTTGAGTATCAAACACTCACCCCCTGTCGGGTTAAAGGGTGATTATAAAATGTTCCTCAACAAGAAAAGCTTTGGTCAACTTGAATTTTGGTTACGACAGATTCAAATGTTGACATGTTTCTTCAAGTATCAAAAAAATCAAGATAAATATCTCAAAAGGTGCAACATCTTACTTCTCAGGCTATCACCCTTCTTTGGAACGCAGGGAGTACATTCAGTCAAAAATGGGGACTGAGCAGACAGATGTCTACCCAACATTTGTCCTCTGTGTAACGTGCAAATGCTTTAATCCCTTGGCATTGATACAATTCATCCACTATAAAAAAACATTTTAGAAACTTTCTAAGCCTCAGGAGAAGAAAGTTTGAATAATCCATCGTGACTGGCTTCCATACAAAATCCTCCTCCTCGCATAAATTTTTTTTTCCATGGCCTGACCCACCAGTACCTGTCTGACCTCCTCCACCATGACACTCTATCACAGAGGCTACATGCCTCACACGCAGGTCTGTTCACCCCCCTGGAACTCTGAGATCCACAATGCCCCATCTGCAAACCTTTGAGCAATAGATTTATTATTCCAAGCTAGTATTTCTATCCGTATTGTTTCATTTTTAATGTGCACTTCCTAACTTTCCATATAGTTTTGATAATAGATTGTTGTGGAAAGACACTTAGTTCCAATCAACTAACTAAAGGCAACTAGCAACTGTTGTTGCAGCAAACAATGACATCGTCCAAAATTGCGAATGGCTTTCACATACTTGTCACGCAGTGTATCATTTCATATCTTAAAGGATCATGAAACAAAACAAACGGAAAAAGAGAAATGGCATTACCACAGATGGGTCCTTCGTCCGAGCGGTCGGCACAGTCCACTTTGCCATTGCAGATCTTATCAGGAGTCAGGCAGACAGATGTGTTGTTTGCACAAGGGTACTTGGGTGGCTTGCAGACAGCAGACTCACATGACTCTTCATCCGAGCGGTCCTCACAGTCGATGTCCCCGTCACACACCCAGCTCTTTGTGATACACTTGCCTGTAGAGCAAGACACGTGGAGACTTATTTAAGCACTTAAAGCTCCAGTGTGTAAGATTTAGGTGAAAGGGAACTATTGTCAGAAATTGAATGTAGAATAATCCTCAAGGTGTTTGCACTAGTTTGTTTCATCCAAATTGTATGAATTGTAGTTTTCTCTACCCCAGAAATGGCCCTTTATATTTAAATACTTTATATATACAATGAGGGGACCCTCTCTATGGAGGCCACCATGTTTTTTACAGTAGTGCAGACTGGACAAACTAAACACCTTTTGAGTTTTAGAACAACTGAAGTTCCCCACAGGTTATTTTCATGTTTGGAAGTGGAGGCTGATGTGAGGGGTGTTCAGCTGCAACATGCAACTTCACCACTAGGTATCACTAAATTCTACACACTGTACCTTTAAATAAGCTTTAAGAAAAATTCAATGTTTTCTCACTAGATTAGATCAAAGTTCTATTTCTCAGGTTTTTTTTTTATCCTTAGAATAAATATACGAGAACTAATATTGCCAAGCCTTTTTCACAGGGGGCCTAAAACTCTCTCAGTTGCGTGCTAAATGTTTGACTTTATGAAAAAAAAAAAACAACTGAAGATCAATATCCCTTATGCTGATAGCTGCAGTAGAGTCTAATTCCCTCTCCGTGCAACTTCGAAATAGGTGGAAACACACAAGGGGGGGGGGTGGGGGTATATACAGATACCGAGATGTATCATCATTTTTGCTCTCTCCCAGGTAAGGCTAGGATCGCAGCGTATTCCAATTTACAGTTTTCCATCAAAGCTACATCATAGCGTTTTGAGATCCCACTGGCTTGCGCTTGGTGCTGGATCAGTGCAAACCGATGTGGGAGGCTGCAGTGACTACACAGGGTGTGTTTTTTCAGGTATTTCTGTGTATGTGTTTGGTTTCGTAACATTTTTCAAGCTTTCCAGCTGTGCCTACAAAAATATAGTCCCATAACATTTTGGATTTAACCCTTCATGTGCCTTAATATTCTAGATATCTAATGTGACGCCAGTGCAGCTGCACAAATACAAATGAAGAGTTATTTGAGTTCCAAGTGTAGAAGCTTTTCCATGCATGAAATATGGATCACACTCGAGGCACAGAACTGTTCCATTTTAAGTGTTACCAAAATGTGTGTGTTGGCGATAATGCACACAGACGAGGAGGTGAATCATTTGTATAACTCTCCTTCCTCTCGATTCTGGATATTTCACCTTGAACGACACACACGTACACACAAAAATAAAACTTCCACGCATCTTCAGTCTTATGAGTGGGTCTATCTGAAGACAGCAGAGGAGGAGAGCCAGATGGTTTGGATGAGGAAGGAAACAAAATCAGGAAATTGTTCTCAGGGTGTCTATTAAACATTAACATTGCTTATTGTTTTAAGTGAAATACATTGAATTTATTTCCAAATTGGGTTCTATCCAAACACAGAAAAGCTCCAACCTCTACATGTTTCATCTTTAATCCAGCAACACTGCAGCATTTCAAGAGATCGATTGCTTACATAGTTTTATGTATTTTACTTTGGTAACTTTTAATTTTTTATTGTTTATGTTATTTATGTCATCCCTTGAGGATGTCTTTCTTTTATGTACAGTTAAAATCATAATCCTGTTTTTTTTAATTTTCTTTATAGCCTTTTTTTGTTTCAATAAATGTGTTGGTGTCCTCCATGTGTTTGTTTCTGTGTTTGCTATTCACAGCGTTCACATTACACTTCACTGAAACCACTGCAGGCCTGTGTAAGTGTAAGAACCAGTGATCCTGATCATTTAGCTTGCTGCTGTATTTTCTTAAGATAAGTCCCCAGTGACAAGTAAAGGTGGTACCACTAGTCTCTAGCAGCACATCACTGACATGCTGTTTTTAAATAATACAATGACCCGTTACATCTTTACCCACCATTGGTATTTTGGTTTTATCTTTTTTTCTTGTGGATAAAAAAACTTAAAAAATAAAGTAGATAAGTAGAAATATAAAAGCAGACTTTTACTTTTCAAGCGAACAGAACAGTTTAACAGTTGACTCTTTTCAGAAACCCTTTTTTTTTAAATTGCTGGAAAGGGCACTCTTATTCTGGGGAGGACAGAACAAACTGCACCAGGGCACAGCAGTGTGACACAGCACAATCAGAGTGAATAATAATTGTGTGGTCTAACCGACCCTTCACCATGCTGCATTGCCTCCATTCTTGATAATACTGTCGAGGGATGAGTGGAATTCTGCGGAGCTAAAAACAGAAAGCGACTGAATCACTCTATGACCTTCTCCTTACAGTTGCTGAAAGAAAGCAGATGCTGGGTTTGGGGACATGGGTTGTTTCAACAGCCCATTCAAACGGGTTCCTCTAATTGGTCAAACAAGCACATGCAAACTTCACTGCACAGCTCGACAGTGGAGATTAGTCAAACCTCTAGAGTCTGTTAGAGAATGAAGCTTTTATGAAAAGAACGAGCCATTTGGCAGCTTGAATTCTACGTGATGCACAGGAAAATGTTTATGGAATGAATAAGATACTTTCCTCCTCTCCAAGGAACAGACTGGAGTGAAGATGATCTTTTATTTAATTTGGTGAGAAGATCATCAAGCTTTCATTGTGAAGTGTTTGACAATAAACTACATTTATGTCTGGACCACAATGGCGTCATACCGCTGGCCGACTGTTGGAGTTTCCTCATTGGCGGTTGCTTTTGGCACGAACAGTTTCTGTTACATTTATCAGGGTGCTGACAGGCAGTGTTGCCAAATTAGTGACTTTGTTGCCAGACATGTCACACCCTTTAAAATTTGCTCCATTGTCTAACACTAAAAATAGAAGTAAAAAGATCATCTCATGTTTGCATGCTTCCACTAACCAAACAATTTACATTTTATCCTCCGACACATTTGTGCAGATTTGTTTGTTAAATATTGGCTGAAACTGTATTGCGTGTTTTCATAGTGACCTTGACATGTGTCCTTTATCCATCCTAAATCTTTCCAGGTCATTGTGGAGTAAAAAATGCACATAAATGCCAAATTTTGAGAATATCATATTTAAGAGGCCAAACAATTGCTTTTTGTGATGTCACAGTCACATTGACCTTTGGCCACCAAACGTTAATAAGGTCATCCTTGAGTCAAAGTTAATGTTTGTTCTCAGGGTGTCTATTAAACATTAACATTGCTTATTGTTTTAGGGGAAATACATTGAATATATTTATAAATTGGGTTATATCCAAACACAGAAAAGCTCCAAACTCTAAATATTTCATCTTTAATCCAACAACACTGCAGCATTTCAAGAGATCAATTGCTTTCAGAGTTTTATGTATTTTACTTTGGTAACTTTTTAATTTGAGATGTAGTGCATCTACAAGACCAAAATCTGTTTGGTGACATCACCTTTATACCACCAAAATTTAATTACTTCTCCCTCGAGTCCAAATGAACCATTGCACCAAATTTGAAGACATTTCCTCATGTGTTCCTATGATATTGAGTCCATGAGAATAAGACCTTCAGACAGACAACCCAAAAACATAATACCTTTGAATAAAACTTTTTCATGGAGCCATAAAAACACGTGAATTAAAAAACTGTATGAGTGAACACAGGAAGTAGGATAAAAACAAACAGATAAACAAATACAACCTTTAAGCCTGGCCATCATTTAAAATTCTAAATATAGTTCACTTACTTTTGAATGACGGAGTAACAACTGATATTTGATTTTAAGGTTTAAATGCCAGCTGTATTTTTGATCATCAGATTTTAAACTAAGCATAGAGTAAAAATAATCACTATATAGCATTTAAATATGTCTGATTTTATCTTAAACCTGAAAAGCTATTATAACATCTTCAGGTATCTATTTTTCAAAAGCACAGTGATACTAAGAATTACAGTGAAAAAGAAGCATTACCTTCAGCATCCTTTCTCATAAAAATAGCTCCTGTCAATACATTATATTTAATACATATTTCACAAATAGTTCTACTGCTCGTTGTGTGATTCAGAAGTGTACTGCATTAACTACCTGTATCTTTGCAGGTAAACTTGGCCTTCGGGTCACACATCCTTTTCGTGCCTTCGCAGTCTTTCTCGTCGCTTCCATCCTCACAGTCCTTGTCTCCATCACATCTCCAGCGCTCAGGGATGCAGGTTCCATCTGTGACACAGTGGAATTCCTCCCCGCTGCACTCAATCACAGATGGAAGCACTGAAACAGAAGTCATTTAGCAATTACTGCTCCACGCATCTACAGCGCACTGTCATGGGCAAAGACAACAGAGCCCAATAAAGACAACAGAGTCCAGTATTATTTTAAGATCTTTTACTGCTTAAAACATTTGTTTTTGCAACTGGCCACTTGGCAGGTATATTAGGTCAGTGAGCTCCAAAGAGGGAGGTTATTATCACCCCTAGCATTTAAGTTTTATTTCTTTAAGATGTTTCAGTCTTTTTAATGACTCGATTCATTCTATCTTTCTACAGCAGGGGTTGATCCTAGATAAAAGAAGCTGGTCGCAATACACCATTAACTTCTACAGTATGTGTTGCTTTGCAGTTTGTTGGAGTCACTGGACACAAGCTGTGAAGATAAAATATGCTACATGGCTGAGAGAAATAAATCACATGCTTTCTGGGATGTTTCCTTTATGGTTTAATCTTCCTGAATCGTTTAAGAGGAACAACATTGCAAATAAAATAAAAGACAGAATTATGAATTAATTTGATTTGTGCTATAAAGCATTCAGTAAATATGATGCTTTGAATCGGATTAACCATTTTCCTCGTATGTAAAAGTAAAATCCAAACAACATTTCCTCAACAGCCAGAGCAGAGACAGATTCAGTTCCCCTGGGGTAAACGCAGCAGCAGACACGGGGGAGTGGAGGAGCCCGCAGCTCCCATCAGGAAACGGTTTGATGAATAGTCTACACATTCTAGTGACAAGGAAGTGAGCTGTGATTTTTTCGAGGAGCTTGCATGAGGTTTCTGTGGTAATTAGATTCAATGATTCAACTCCTGACGGTGAAATTCCCCCCAAACAGAGACTAGATAAGATTAGTCCCATGTGAGTGTTAAAACAAAGTTATTGGACTCAAGCTGATTAATTGTTAAGCTTGTAATTTCACACCTAAATTTAAACATTGCTTACAATTGTGACTAAAATTATTAGGACACTAAAACATATATAACGACAACACCACCCGTATCAAAGTGAGAGGCATTAATAAATGATGGCATAATCTTAAAAATAAAAGTGGGCTTCATACTAAGGCTTTGATATAAAACATGAATAATAACAAGGCTCATGTCAAGCTGCAGGGGTTGTGCTCGTCTACCTACTTTTAATCTGACTCTATGTCATAGCATTTATTTAAAAAGGTAGCGCTGGCATTCTTACATGCTGATCCACCTCTGCAAGTCGTGTTCTCATCGCTGAAGTCTCCACAGTCGTTGTCACCATCACAGGCCCAGTGGTCTGGGATGCAGCGGCCGCTGGAGCACTGGAACTGGGTGTTGGAGCACGAGTGGATGCAGCCCACTTCGTCACTGCCGTCCCCGCAGTCGTCATCTACACACGTGCACAAAACACCACATAACAGTCAGTTATTTCTTGAGATGGTGGCAAAGATGACTCCTAATGAGGACTGTTGAATTTGGACACAATGGTTTGCAGCTTAGGCAATTTTAATGACAGCAGTGGGTGACAGTCTCTATGTGCTGCCAGAATGGTTCAAATGAGAAAGAGCAAGGGATTCATTCCAATCCGTGAATGTGGCACAATAACTTTCCACATATAAAAAAGTTTCTGAGAAAAGACATCCATCAGTAAACATGCATTAAATGATCTTATACCAGTGACTCTGACCTCAGCAATGACATATGTGAACCTAAACATGCCTAGATGCTTTAAACAGCTACTGCACAATAGATCCACAACCACACAAACGCGCCATGGCTGATAAATGTGATGATTATCTTAAGAAAGGCTCTCGTCCTCACCTGAATCACAGTGCCAATTCACACTGATGCATCGGCCATTGGAACAGCTGAACTGGGTCAGGGCCTCACAGGTGGGGAAAGCTGTAAATGTGTTGCAAAAATATAAACATCAAGTCCAATCGAAACGTGAAGACACATTTACACATTTCGATGTTTTGAGGAAATGTTAAAAGAAAGCAGCTTGCTTCACTGGGAACTGGCAAAAGTCCATGTGATAAAACACTTTGCCAATGTGAATTATTATTCATTATGATATGAGTTAGTTTAATACTGTGGAGAAAAGTAAATCTACATATAAGTTGCATTATATGACTGTTATGAAAATGTAGGAATCATCCCACAAAGAACTGTGAAAAGTCCACATGTTGGTTGAGTCTAATGGTTTAATATAGAGTCTAATCATTGTAGCTAATAGAGTCTGACACAATGAGCTGAGTCCACATTGGGCATTCAAGGCAGAGAGGGACATCTGATTCTTATCACGTAGGTAATGTGAATGTTGTAATTAACTAACTGACCTGACATTTTACAGTCACCGTGCGATGCCAATCAGAGTGTAACGTCTCCATTGACGTTTCAGAAAGAAGGGATTTTAAACCTGAGTCCAGGCCAATCAGCTTCAAGAGGACTCATGACCAAAAAATATATGATTTACAGCAAAAAAAAACATTGCAAAGTAAAAAAAAAGACTGTGAACATAGTGAATGATCTACATATCCCATTAATCATTATCAATCATTATCAATAATCAAATTATCCCTGTCCAGCAACTTTGCACTTCTTGAATTTAAGCTGCTTTAATGATTGTCACCCCTTTAGGCTCTTTTACTGTTCATTAGTGTTGATCAATACATTATACATGTCCAACATATTGGGCTTTATACTGTGTTTTACTGTTTACAAACTCGACTTCACAATGCAAGTGGGTAACAGCTAATTACTAGTCAGCCAATATCTGTTCTGACATACACGACTGCCATTAATTAGAACTCACTGACGAACCTGATCAGCGTTGAAACATCAATATATGTTAAGAATGTTGCACCGATTGTCCTGCATATTCTAGACTTGATGGCATGACAGTCAGGATCCACATTTGTATTCCCATCAGATACATGTCTTGTTTCCGATTTTGAGATACTGTATACATGCGCATTACTTTTCAGCTGTCCTTATCAGATGCCTAAAGCTTTATTGATGTCAGTATGAAATGTCGACTTTTGAATTGATTTGCTGGCATGTGCTGCCGGTGCCTGGAAAACCGCAGGCTCTGTCGAGGAGACACCGTATCTTTATCAGACAAGTGTCTTCTACATTTCCCTCAAATTTGTTCGGTCTTCCTGACAGCACATGACTGGTTGGAATTTAACATTCATTAAAAATGAAGCATGAACATCCATAAATTATGAAGGTTTCAAGTAAACAGTGAGCTTGGCTAAAAATGAAACACCGGCATCCATAAATAATGACTGCTGCAAGTGAACAGAGAGCCCAATATGAGACACTGTGTGACAACTACTAAACTACTGACAAACAAAATCCAAATTAGCATCAATCTCTATGGGGCCACCACTGAGCTTCAGGTGTTCCAAAACCCACAGTAGCTCTACTGAAGCTAAGTGAGCTGCCAGAGCTGCACAGTGGAGTGCCTATAGAGAAGTAATGCCTGAGGACGCTCAGACAACAGTATGGGAGAGAATATGTTTTGCTGCACAGCTTGATTATGACTGAATGAAGCCAAGCATGAACTTTAATTACTGCTTACACCCTGGCTGTTTGTGACTGTGTATTGAAGCAGCTTAGGATACACAAAGGAAAGCTGGGCCGATGGAGCACACCGCCGCTGTGTTTGGCAAACATCAATCACCATAACACGCTGATTTAACACAAGTAGTGATTAAAGAGTGATCTTTAAACCTTTACTCGCATGTTTTAAATGTATCCCATCCCGGGTATTCATCCAGTTCAACTTTCCTAAATGAAAATATATTTCACAGCCTCAAATGCTCTTTTCACTTACTATAGAGAAAAGGTTCAACGCTACTTCAAAGAACTTCCTGAAGTTCAGGCCACCGTGTTTTTGTGCCATGTATTTTTCTTATTCATGTTTCAAAGATTAATCCAAATCAGACTGCAACTTTTACAAACTGGAGCTGACAGATTGTATAATACCACTGAGACGGCACTTAAAAAAAAGTAACTGTTGTATACAAAAGTATGCAGTTTACTCAGTACCCTCCCTCTAAGCTGATGCCTTCAGTGGGGGCTTGTCTAGTTCCTGGTCTAAAGAACGCAACATCAATAATTCAACTCTTAAAACTCTCTCAGTTGAAGTGGTGGATGTAAAAGAGGCTTGCAACATATTCAAGGAACAAAAATGATAAGCAGCTGGGAGTAGAATTATTTTCAAAGTATCTGCTATGAGATGCAACAACCAACATGCCTCTTTTTATTTTCTCTTTTTTTTTTTAAATTGTATAAAAGTTGCTTAATCCTTACCAACTATGATTAAAAAAAAACCCTTCTCAATAGTGTAAGAAAGCAGCACAACAGAGAGCATCACAACAGGCCACAGCCACACAGGCTCTATGAGGCTGGCATCTATCAGCATTACTCCAACAGTCAGATGGACTTTATCACACCCACTCAGTTGACTGGCTTTCGCTTCATGTCCCACGAGTTTGTTTTGAACTTGGAAGATCTGCCTTTTCTTTTAGTGCACCTGACTTGGGGAATAAAATACTGCACACCCTTAAAGTAAGTACACTTCTGGCCTTAAAGGTTCAGTGTGTAGAATTTAGTGGTGAATTTGCAGTTTCAGCTTTCCAAACATAAAAAAAAAAAAACATGGTAGCCTTCAATTTTTATGAAAACTCAAAAGCTGTTTAGTTTGTCCAGTCTGGACGACTGTAAAAAACATGGCGGCCTCCGTAGAGAGGACCCTTTCCTGATGTTAATATGAACTATTTAAATATAAAGGTGCAATTCTAGGGTAGAGAAACAACAATTTGTACAATTTAGATGAAACACACTAGTGAGAACATTGCTAGGATTGTTTTATATTACATTTCTTTCAATAGATCCCTTTCACCTATCATACACACTGAACCTTTAAATGTTCCCACTTGCAAATTGATTTTTAAATTAAAAGTTTGGGACCTAGTTATTTTAACTGTAATGTCTCATACAATTGTATTTTTTTAGACATTTTAAGGTTGCAAAGTCTTGCTTTTACTTTTTTTCCTGCTAAATCTTGATCTCGCTGATCTCACTGTTCTTATCCAATTAATTTAATGAGTTAATTCAGGTAAATTGTGAAATTGTTTATTTGTATGACCCTATGTTGTTGCCCCCCCTAATTTTCTATTTGTGCAATTTAACTCGTTGTAAATGAGAGTACGAATAAAGGTTTTTAAATAAGCCTGCACAATGGGAGAGCACTGCTATGAGCTAAATGCTACCAGTGATGCTGAAATGTACATGTTTAGCCAGTGTAATTTGAAACATAGGATATTTTCATCATCTTTGTTAAACTAGTAATCTTGCCTGAATAAAACTTGCCTACAACATATAGGCCCAATAATTTTAATAGGGACATTGGATTTTTTTTCTCCATGGTGTGCTTTTAAGGGCGTTATGTGAAATAAAATGCATTCATCAAATTATATCAAATTATCCAGTATGAGGATTTAAAGCACAAATGTTCGGTATGTCCATTAGAGGTGAAACCTGAAGTCTCCCTGTTTAAGAGTGACTGCTAAAATGTTGTCATGTTTCTGGCACAGTTAACTAAAAATAATAAGATTAATAATAAACTTTATTTCCACTTTTCATATCATAAAATTAAGCTTAAAGTGCTTTAAACGAAACTGAACAACAAAAACAAACAAACATATTGAGACAGGAATACATGTTAAAACAATGAAATGATAAAAAGTGTTAAAGCACGGTTAAGATAGAATAAAAGAAAAGACATTTACAGCAAGATCATGAAGTTTTGAGCAACTTTTGAAATGTGTCAGCAGAGGATGCACTTTTAATTTGCAGAGGGTGCAGTTTGTTCTAAATCTTGAGTGCATAATTACAGAAAAGCTCCTTCACCATATTTTTGGAGTTTGAGTAAGACACGTTCAACAAGCCAGCACCAAAGGCCAGCACACAGGAACATAATCCCAAAAGATAAAATGGTGAACGGACATTTCTGGCTTTAAAAACAAGATCATTTTAACATCAACCATCAGTGTGCCAGTAACACCAGAACAAGTGATGAAATGTAATTACCTGACAATGACCCTATCACCCAGTTTTATATGTTAAAAAAATCTACCAATATTATATTACTATTGCTGTAAGAACAAACAGACATTGCCTTAAATGCTCTTATCGGTAATCAATTCATTCACCAAGCTGACCTGTTTTACATTTTATCCAAACAGAGCAACATAAATGGTGACACATGTGACACAACGAAAATAGTCAAGTGTGACTCACTGCATGATATCTCGTCAGACATGTCCCCGCAGTCATCCTCCCGGTCACAGCTCCAGGCATGAGGTATACATCGTTTGTTCTGGCAGGAGAACTGGTCGGCCTGACAGGGCTGGGCTGAGAAAAGACACAAGGTTCCACTTAAATCAATCACATGTGCATAAGTCAATATAAATGTGCAACTCTAATAATCGCCAAAACACCAGGGACGTCAGTATCTGCCCGGTGCAAACTCTTTATCACTCAATCACACAGTAAAGCACAGAAGGTCTTAAGGCCACTGAAATGTAAAGCTGCCTGATGGACTGCTAGTTGACTGCTGCTTGGTCACGTACAAAACACAAGCGCACATGTCTCACTGATGTGGACTATGCGTGTCAATCTGCTGATAAGAGAAAATACATCATCGTCTAATGCTCACTGATTGATCACTGAAGGATAAAACGCCCATGAGAGGCATCAATGAGGAAGCAGGAAGTGATAATGTGATTGATATATCGCTCCTCCAAGGTTCTACAACACTTTGATGCTGGAGAACGCTCTGACATAATGAGATTGATTTCACTGAACTGGAACGACTCGTGAGAAGAGTCAAGTGTAATGACGGCTTTGGCAACATGGCAGAGTCCCGGTCAAGACTTGGATCAATCATCTGAAACTAGGCAATAATTTAAAAATGTTTTATGTTCTTTATCTTTCTTTAATGAATTCAATGAATTATGTAAAACATTTTAAATTGCCTTCCAGCGTAGAAGACAGACCTTTTAGATCTCTTATTCTTTCTGTCAACATCACAGTTGACGATGAAACCACAATGTGTCGTGCTGAAATGTCTATTTTAGAAAATTTAAATTAAGCATGCATTCGGAATGATTGATTAACGTTTTGAAGCAAATGAGTGTAAAAAGTTTGCAAATCAATTTGTGCATAGAAAGCCGATGAAACCAGATTATAGATTTCTCTAAAATGCTGAAATTAGAACATATTATATAAATTTAACTCATATAATCATAAAATGATCAACCTGCAGTGAGAACAACATGACAAATAAAACAAAAAGTGGTAGAGTTCATACCTGTGCATGTAGTGTTGGCTTCATCCTCATTATTACCACAGTCATTCGTTCCATCACAAAGCCATCGCTTGGGAATACAGCGATTGTTACTGCATTTGAACTGATCAATGGGACAACTGTGATTGTCTGCAAAGAGTTCAAACACCCCAAAACAATATGTCAGTCAGTTGCACTGCAGCTAAACAAAGAAACAATTAATGTTTATAAACAACGTTTAACAAAGACAAGACAAATCTGTCAAATTAAAACTATATTCAAATAATAAAAAATCACATTTTCAGTTTCTGTAGTTGTAGCAAAGGCATCTGGCATTATTTATATTAAAACTTTATCAATTCTCCAGTCGATCTGACTGTTCTCAGTCCTCTGGAAAAAATAAAAAATCTTCACAAACAGTATTGTCTCAGAAACTATTCAAAACCCAAAATGATCCATAAGCAAGCTCTTGTATATAAATAAACTAAACGTTTTAGAGAAGAATCTTGCTCATGCTTCTCCTTTGTGCTTTCTTCTTCAATTCCTCCATAGTTCTTCCAGTCTCCATAAGATTTTTATAACTGCTCCCCCTTTATTACACATTGACCATTACGATTTATCACACTCACCTCTTATAAATCATACTAAATTAATGTGAGCGGATTTTGGTGGAGATATTGTGACACAGCTGTGTGCAAATGATGAATTACAACTTGTTTGGAAATATCTCAAGACTGAGACCAGTGTATTGGTCAGATAAATGATGTAATCGTCTTACATCTTATCACAGGTGACTCCGATTTGAGAACACTGTAAAAAAATACACATTGCCATGCTTGATGCACGGCTCTGCATGAAATCAGCATGTTCAGTATGTGCACATATAACACATGTGTGCGATTGACTGCATATATGTTTTAAGGTCCTCACAGCAGATGTGGCTCTCCTCATCACTTCCGTCCAGACAGTCGTCATCTCCGTCACACTTCCACGCGGCCCGCACGCAGCGATAGTTATGGCACTGGAACTCGTCGTTTTTACAACGCTGTGGCTCTAAACCACTGCTGGATGATTCTAATGGGAAACAGTGGTGAGGCAAAATCAACAAGAGACTTCCCATGAAGCATGTATATAAGGGAAATTATTGGCATTGCTGTAATAGCACATAAAACATGTTAATAATGTCTTGTGACCTTGCGTGTAACAAGTATTACAACTGGGATTTGCCTCATATTTGTGAAGAACCACTGGGAGGATTTCTCAGTTGTATTTACTTGTTTATTAGTAGATTTGCATGCGGAAAGGGTTAATATGTAAAATGTGTCCCACAGGATGGAGCTGGGATTGCAGTGTGCTGGGATAGGTTGAGCTCAGGTCTCTCATTCCGTCTGATTCATTATGTCCTCCTACCTGCGCAGGTGACATTGTTCTTCTCCAGAACCTGGTTGTCAGCGCAGGCACACACTCTCCCTCCTGGGATGGCGAGGCAGAGGGTACCGCAGCCCCCATAATTCACACTGCATGCGTTGTCACCTGGAGGAATAGATCCCAAATAAGGCGTCTTGCACATTCAAAGCTGCATTTTGTACCACCCATCTCAAGTGACTGTTTTTTTCTCTGTTCTGGGGTCACTTCAAATCCTGAAAAAATGCATCATCTTAATGATTCAAAACCTACTCTCTGTTTTGGGGCGACATCCCGAGGGTAAGCAATATGATCTATAACAACGTGTGAACTGAATTATTGGAAACACCGCGGGTGAAAGACATTTGACATTTTTATCCTTCTCAGAGGAATAATTTGTCTTTTCGGACAAAGCTGACATTCTCTAAATGCACAAAAAAAATAATACTGTCATATATAGAGTCAAGGCATAAGGCACCTTTGTCACTTTCATTTAACACTGAGCCCAAAGGCAGCGCCTGAGCCAATGAGATAAAGCTTCTGGTTTTGTGAGAACCAATCAGTAATACTCAGAGGACTGGACAGCCAATTAATCTATTCAGTGACATGAACAATGGAGACGTGTCCGGTAAAAATTCTCTGCATATTGTGAACAAGACTGGATGCAACAGCCAACCATTTGTATCTGTATCATGTATTTGACATTTTTCCCACAAATCCGGACTTTGCCGTTCTGAAAATCACTGTTTCAAGAATGAAACAAACTCATGTCATGAGTATGGTGAGTATAATTTGATATCTTTTTCCAACAATTGTGCAAAATTTATACAGTACCAGGGCCTAAACTGAACCTGAACTGAAAAAAAGGCATAAAAGGACTGTCAACATTAAGAGCTGCCTCTTAAGAGCTGCCTCTTTATTGCTGAGGTGAATTAGAAGTTGAAATTTAACATATTAACTGAATAAAAATATAAATGTGACTATAAACTACTGCAAAATTATTTCCTGAAATTTCCAGAAAACAAAATCACATGATAAAACCTCACTCAAGTCGCCAACAACCGATCTCAGTTTACTGGCGGATCGGCAAACAAAAAAGAAGCATACCGCCACCTATTCTACCAATTCTACCAGCTGTTGCCCTCGACTCCCCGCTCATGCTCGGACATTTGTTGCAAGTCCCGGTGTCAGAATCCGTTCGCGTGACATCCAGCCACACTTTCAACTCTTTAGCTTTAAGTGTGTTGTAGTGTTCACTCAGGTTTGAGGTAGCTACTAGCTTACAGTAGGCTAATATTACATGCTGTCAGTGCTGTAATGTTAACTAGACACATGCACTGAGCTTTATGTCACCTGTAAGCAGGTGCAACTATTTCAGTACAGAGCTCAGGCACCGAAATGAGGCACAGAAATCTGCACTGTGATTTGGACTGGTAGGTACCGGCCGTGAAGGTACTGCTGATGGATTGTCGCTAGATTTCAGGACCCAAACTGAGTCACGAGTCTTAAATATATCACTGAACTGTGCACAATTATGTCTCGCTGTGTTTAAAGTAATAGCATCATGCTTCCCTGATTGTGGGGAGGTTTTCTGGGCACTGGTGTTTATGTGCCGATTACAGAATAACAAAAGAAATGCCTGCTGTGATGGCCCATGCAGTTGTCCACTGTCAGCTGTATCCAGAGCCTCGACTATCTCTTTTCTAACAGCATGAATCCATCATCATTTGTTAAAGAAGTAAGCAAACACCTCCAAACCTCGACCGCCTTATTTAACTTCATAGAGTGGAGCCCCAGCTGTTATCAGTCGGTATCAGCCCTGATCAATGTGCTGCTTTCACCATATGGCATAGCCTATATGTAATTCTCTGGTGTATATATATCATATAAAGTGGCTTATAGGGGATACAATTGTCTGTGTATAAAGCATTGAGTCGTTCTATTTTCAGTGCATGGCAACTACTTTCTCTCTTAGGGAAGTCACGGTTCAGCTGTACTGGATGAGGAGTAAATGAAGAGATAGCGGCCAACCTTGCTGACTCTGTGCGTCGTAGACACGCAGGCCGAACAGCGGTGGTCTCTCGCTCCGCAGCAGAGTGACATCACTGGCAGACAGGTCAAGCTGGAAGACCGAGGCATTCATGTACTCCGTCCAGAAGATGAAATTACGATAATGGGAGATTCCAAACGGATGGTTCAGCTCTTTCCCGTTGTACACTACCTGCAGCAAGAAGCAAACATGCAGTGTAATCAAAAGATTAGGGGAGTTACAGAGAGACACCACCAGCAACAGAAAAATCAATCATCTCAAACAGGGTTCTCGCTGTTTGAATATGGGCTTAGAAATTATTTGATCACAGTATATGATGAATGTGATTCAATTTCTTTGCACAAATTTATTCACGCAGTGCTGTCTGCTTATAATAATGTTTGCTAGAAACTTGGCATTGATTAAATACCATTTGCAAATAATTCATTAGCTTAATATTCCAGCACGGCTACAGTTGACAAGAGCAGTTGCGGATGAGGGGCTGTTTTGTTTGGCAGTTAATGTGGGAAGAGGAGCCGTTTTCAATCATTTCACTTTTTTTGCACATCAACAATGTGTCTTGTGTAAAAAATAAAAAAACAAGTTTGGACCTTGAAATTCAGGGGCACCACGAAAGAAGAAGACAATATTTTTTGATAGCTCTTTATCTATTTTTAAAACTTTTAAAAAAGCCCTCACATTGTTAAATTCCCTGCTCCCTCTGCACAAAACACCTGGAGCTGAGAGAAGACTACAGACAGACAGTAGAAGGACACTAAGCTGGAGGCAGACTTTCTCATAACCACTTCTGCTACTGTAAAAATCACATATATGTAACCTATTTACTTATGCTCCATGAACACACTGGGATTAACTATAATGAGGATATGGATCATTTGGTTTGTCCTTGACTAAAGTCATAGTGAGTTGGTAGGTTTATCAAAAGTAATCCTATAATGATAAACAATTAGTTCAACATGTCAGTTATAAATCCAGATGTGTGTTCCTGGAATGACAGCTGTCTAAATCACCCACTGTGGTCCAGTAAAACACTGACAGGGTGAGAGTGAGTGACCTCATGAATCACATGATCTATAAAAATAGTTTCAGTTACATAACAGCAGCAGGGAGATACAATGGTTTTGTGTCAGTGATATTTAGCAGGTGAACACACCTCTACACTGCTGCTGATGGTTTATTAGTACTGATGTTAATGAGGGTCTGTTCTCAGGCTACATTCATACTACTACTCTGTACATACAAGTGTTTTAATCCTAGTCCATACCAATACGCCTGAAAATGCATATCACGTGACCTCTCACATGATGTGCGTTTTCAAAAACTGAATAACAAGCAGTTGTATCATTGTAAAATCCAGGACATAACTGTGCAACTTCTGTTAGCAAAGACAACTGGGTCACCAACAATCATAATTGATTATCCATGTTGAGTTCACTGGTAGGCTTATGCTGTTTGTTTTCTTCTGGATGTGATAGGAGGCTGAAAAATCAGGACATTGTTCCCAAATATCTCTGTTTCTGCCCCTCCAGACTACAGATTCTCATTCTTTTTCTTCAGATTCTCATTCTGAAGAAAAAAAGATGGGATAAATAATTCCAAATTACTTAGATAATGACTAGAATTTCTTCTCCAAGTAAACCACTAACATTGAAATATTACAATTAACAATGTGTTTTATAAAGTGTTGCTTATTCCACTGGGATCTTGAACTCTATTAAACTTTAAATAGCTGACTAATTTTCAATTTGAATAGAATAACAGCCAACATAATTCCTGCAAATGAGTTCCTCCACAAGGTTAAAGCTCACCATTCTTCCAGTTCCATTCAGGTGAATCTTCTCGATGTGATCATAGTAGGCATCGCACCAGTACATGGTGCTGCTGCCGTAGTCCAGCGTCAGGCCGTTGGGCCACAGCATGTTGGAGGTGACAAAAATACGGCGATTGGATCCGTCCATCCAGGCTGTCTCTATCCGCCCTATGCTGTCATTGACCTCATCCTCTTCCCAGTCTGTCCAGTACATCCAGCTGCCGTACAAAGAGAGATGCAAACAAACAAAACAATTATTGCACCAATAAACTTGTATAATGAGGCGTAGCTTTAGTTCAGAGGGACCTATTTGTCATGCAGCAACAGTCGTACACCATAACCAAATTACAATATCTCATGTTCAAACTAAGAAGTCCAGAGCTGAGCTGTCTGCTCCTTATTCATCTCTACATTTACTATTTGAAGTCCAGTGGTTGTCCTTGTCACTCCCCCCACCAGCATCCTCCTGCTTTGATTTCTTATCAGTCAATACACATGTAACAACACATTTCTGCAGACTTCTCTCAAAATGCCAAATTTATTGTGTGCTTTGTTCTGCACATCCCTGGAAAAACATGAGTGTGGTCCCATACTGATTTTCTCCCACTGCTCCTTTTCCAACCTGCATTTCCAAATACGCAACGTTTAAGCTTTAGTTCAGAAACCACTTTTACATCATGAAAAGAGTTTTGCTGCCTCAACTGGGATCCAGATCTCTCAAAAAAACATCCCTTCAACACAACATTATGCTGAGGCTCATCAAGTTAAGGTGCTGCTTGGCTGCACACTGAGCCAGCTTTAGATGTGTCCAGCTTGGTGCCACCAAATGGTTTAAACCAAACCAAAACTGTGTTAAGTGCTTAAAATGCGCATGACACAGGGAATGTCCTAGAAGTGCAGCTCTATTTATACACAATCCCATGAGATCACGTTTAAGTCCCATATTCACCAACAAAAAAATAACTTATCAGTGTATCTTGTGTATGCTGAGACTGCAACTCTCAGTGGGACAATGGTATTTGAAACATGACTGGGCGCACACTTTGATGCGATCTGTTCTCTGGTAACCATGCCCGGGGGATTTGCTCTGTCTGAGTGTTGCGGACTGAACCATGTGGCCCCCTGTCTCTCATCAATGACAGAGGGCTGGCTAAGGAAAGATGTAACGGAATGCGATATGGAGGTGAATGAAGACTCACTCTACGAGTAATCTTTACAACCTCATGAATCGTTCAGTGGTGCGCCATACTCACATGCACTCACACATGTCAACGTGCACAGACACCATATCAGATGGGCTGATAGACACAATGCAGTTGCACGGTCATAGTAAGAATGTGAATAATATTTTTTTCTGAATATCAAATACTGTAATATAACATAATCCATGCCCCAAAATCGTGTCAAGCACTGCAATGTCAAATAAGAGATTATTATTTACACTGTAAACAAGTACATTTTCAAGATGGGCCCCAGTAAAGATTGAGTTGATAGTGTACGACCTTTACTTGTACAGTTAATATTTTGTAGGTTATATTGTTTATGTAGTTTTCAACGGAAGATTGGTAAGAAATTAAAGATAACAGCCTCTCAAAAATAAATATTTACATTTTTTCTTAAGGTATAAAAATGTGTATATTTTGGGGTTTTAGACTGTTGGTTGGACAAAACAAGACATGCAAAGACATCACCTTGATTCATTTTTTTCAAATATTTCTGCCAAAAAATGCCAAATTGAAATATAAAAATAGCATTATAAATAATATTTTTTGTTTGTTTGTTTCCTCCTAATTTCAATTCAATTTAATGCATTATTGTCCCTAATATTAAAATTAATTTAATTGATAACCCAAATTAGAATTTAAATACATTATTAAATTTAAGTAGGCTACAGGTTGCTGTAATAATAATAATAATTTTTGTCATGCATCTGTTGAACCTGATTTAACTGAACTCTGAGCTCTCCAGATTTACTTTGTAATTGATGCTGTTTTTCTGTGCAGCCAAAGACAATTTCCCACATTGTGGAATCAATAAATTAAAAATGCTCTGACATTGCTACAAAGCTGTCACAAAGATCATCCAGAGATGAGCAAAGCTGAGTAAAGCATCGCTCCTGTCAAGTGGTATTTGTGAGATGATTTTTTTTTATGTGAATATATGTATGAGGCTCCTAATGCAGCGAGATAGAGGGGTCGGACACAGTTAAGTTGACACTAGTAGTCCTTATCATGTCAACACAGACTGAAGATAGCAAACGGAGCAGAAAATTAGGTCACAAGAATGCATTCAAGAAATATGTAGGAGGGTTGCATCCATTTCACCTGAAGTCACCAGATAGAGATCAACGGACCGTCGCGTTCAGGCTGAATACTCCCTCAGAAGCCCCGAAGTAGCTTTTCTAATGATTTGTATGATTCAGGAAGGGAGTCTAAACAGAGGCCAGCACGCTTGTCCTCTATTATTTTATTTAAAATCACTGTGTTGCATCAGCACCAAGAACGTCAATTTCCTTCAATATCCAGTCTGCCCCTCTGTGACTTGTATGTGACTTCAATATGAATGGTTGAATCAGTGCCGTGATTAGGATGGACAACAAGACACAAAACTAGAAAAATGACAAACAGCAGATTGAATTGTCATTTAGGACATAAAGATATATAGATGCTACAGACGAGTGGAAAGAAAATAAATCAGAACTAACTTGGCTTAGTGTATGTGCCGTCAGTATAGCAGTGAAACAGCAGAGTATAGGAAAATGTTCAGAACAACCCCGTTGAGGCTTGGAAACTAATCTCTGACTGCAATGGATTTGGTGTGTGTTAATACTATTTAAGCCCCAAAGTGTTAATCCTTTAGATCCTTAAGACACTCAATGAATTTTTACAGCATCTTCTCTATATGCTAATTACCATCTCTGCTGGTGGGATCCTCCATAAATACGTTTGTACAGGAAGACTGCGGAGATGATTCATGAGCACTACAGAGAAACAGCTATCAAACAGGTTAACTGCTAAGCTCATAGCTGTGCTTCAGGTTCAGGGAACAACAGATCGCTCCAGGTTCTCTCAGTTTAACCATGCTGGTGTAATAACATCTAGGCCTATACATTTTATTTTGAAATATATTTGAATCATTAGTCACTGATGTTTGTTAAAAAATGTGCATCCATATCCATGTATAGAAAAAAAGAGTACAGTGGTCTTTGGATCTGGCAGACAATAACAACACTACCCTTTTTTACCCCCTCCATGTGTATGGGTGATGAATCCCTACATTAGTGTGTTAGGTGAAACATTTTTCATGTTTAAAGGTTCAGTGTGTAGAATTTAGTGACATCTACAGGTGCAGTTGTATGTTGCAGCTGAATGCTCCAAATCTCACCCTCCCCTTCCCAACATGAAAGAGAAACTGTGGTGAACTTCAGTTGTCATGAAAACTCAAAAGGTTTTAGTTTGTCCCCACTATGTAAATAAAAGGTATTTACATATAAAAGGCCCATTCTAGGGTAAATAAAACAATAATTCATAAAATTAGATAAAACACACCAGTGAAAACATCACTGGGATCATGGCAGAAATTGAACATAGAATAATCCCATTCACCTAAATCTTACACACTGAACCTTTAACTTCAAAATTCTAAATAAAAAAAAATTATTTAGTTAATTCTTCCAGCTCCATATACTATCAAAGCTATACCTGCTTCAAAACTAAAACAAGACATGCTTTTTTAACCTTTCTCCAATATCACCCATGCACAGCCTGGCCAGATCTCGTCCATTTTATTCATTCTCGTACTTTAACCCACAGCAATACACGTTACAAGCATTTTTGCTTCAAATAGATATTGCCTTCTGGCCACAGGACTTTTAGAATGTCTCTTTCATTCATGGTGTTTTTTTTCTCCCTTTCCCTGACCTGTTTAGAGGGTCAACCACGATAGCCCGTGGGTGCGACATATTCCCTTCCAGTAGAGTCTTTCTGGTCTGTGAGGCTCTCTCCAGCCTGGCAACGCTGATCGTCTTCCTGTAGCCATCGTTGGTCCAGTACAAGTTCTTCCCGATCCAGTCCACTGAGATTCCCTCAACGTTGTCGAGATCTTCAACAGAATCAGCAGCACAGAATTCAACCGGATCATTATCATTATCATTATTATTATCATCACCTGATGGCATTCACTTTATTTAACACTGAGTTATATGGAGCTTGATAATGTTGGTTGCATAAATAATACAGAACTCAAATTTGGCAACAGAAATGGCATTTGTCAGTTTAGTAAAACAAATTAAAGACAAACGTATACTTAACTTAAATTATATAATTAAATAGGAGTATGGCAAATGAAACCTTACACTATAGACTCACTATTCTAAGATATCACAGGAGGCATAATTTATTTCAGTGTATTGCTGCTCTTACTATAAAACAGCATCTAAACCTACCATCTTTGAGTATTGTCTCTCTGCTGCTTCCATCTATTTTTTGTCGCCCAATCAGGAAACTTGTGGTGTCAGCAAAGTAGATGTGTCCCAGTTCTGCGTGGTAGTCGATGGCTCGAGGGTTGACCAGGTCCTGGATTGGCACAATGTGCTCATCGCTGGACTTGATGTTCATATCTAGGCCGCGGATCACCCCAGGACGCCCCTTGCCGTAGAACAGGAAAAGATCGCTTTTGGGCTCTACAAAGCAAGAAAGGACCGTTTTTACTGTTATTGTCAATTAATTGGCCTAATTCATCAATGCTGATCCGAGCATTAAACCCTCTTACCGGCCACATTGTTCTTAAATGTGAGCCAGAGCCAGCACTATCCATTCACCTTAATGGAGCCAGTAATCAGTGCCAATGACTATACTCTGCCCCCTCAATCATGGTCTGGCTACATAGCAGCCTTGACAGTAAAAGAAGGACAATGCTTGAGCAAACACACAATGGCAATACTTACCTTGGCTGTGAACATCGCTTCTGATCTAAAATAACATGGTGTCGTGGTATAAAGGCAAACAGAGACCCAGAAAGCTGATGCAGCTCCTCGGCGGCCCGCCAGCCGCTCAGGGGGCTGTACGTTCTCGAACCCTTTGGGATCCTCTGGAGAGCCAAGAGCAGGAATGAAGGAGGGCTTCCAGTGAGAGAAGCAGACCTCTCTTCGCTCTCAGCCCCTACCCAGGAGACTGGGATGCTGGGGGTGAGGACCACACATGCCTCACTTCAATTTATCATTTTGTGAGGGAGAGACCAACTACCCAAGAGACAATTAAACATTGCAAGAGACCCAGATATCAAACCCCGCCGTGACTGCTGTAAGAAGAAGCACTACCATTTAGCACTGAATCTCATTATGCTTTGGGAGAGAGAAACCGCGAGCGAGAGAGAGATAGCTGGTGTCATCAGAACATCTCTGAGAGGGGAATAAATCAAATCTGTCATGCCAAGTCTCCCAGTGCTTCGTTACCCCGATCGAAACATGGTGGGCCCTCTGATTGTGTCATCCATTTGATCCTATGCTTTTATTGTCAACTACACAATGTCCAGCAATGGATCAGGACAGACAACAAATCCAGACAAACTTAAAACCTCATTATGACAATAATCAATCAGGATCTCAACAGGTCGATAGCGGAATGTCGCTTTCAAATGGTTTGTGTCCAGCAGCGCTGATCTTTATCACTGTCAGTCTCAGGCTGATGTATGTTTGGCACACCCGCAGCTCTAATATGACACATGACCTTTATAGGCACATATCAAAGAGAGCATTGATGCATAAAGTCCTATTCAGGCATATGTCACGATTCTTATTCATGAACAGAGGCCGGGCACAATTCTTTAGATGAGAATTTTCATGGAAGAAACACAACCGCTTTTACAGATATGTACTAAAGTACGCAATGATGTACCTTATTTACTCCCAAGGCAAAATACATGCATGTACTGACTTTTGCAGGTCTGTCCATCAGAGCCCAGGCTGTAGCCAGTTCGACAGCGGCAGGATCTGGATTTGTAGCTGCCGCTCAGAAGGCATATATGGGAGCATCCACCTGGCTTTCCGTATGAATCTATTTCACATGCATGACTCCTGACTGTGGACGAAAACATAGGGGACAGAAAAATCATTGTAAACTATCACTTCCATCATCTGTCTGCACTAAGACAGACTCCAGTTTGTGAGTCATAATGTGAGGTAATATACATAATGTGACCTATATAGAATTGTTTCTTTACCTCTCGGCTGAGTGAGTTTGTGGTAAATCCGGAGCCCTCTGGTATTCCCCAGGGTGGCAAGTGTTGTGCTCTCTGCTGTGATGTTGAACCTGTGGATCTGCAGCAGATCCACAGAGGAACTCCCTTTGGAAGGGTCAGAGTGGGTAGCATAGAGGAAGTCCTCAAACACAGCTAGTGCATAAATGTATGACACCTGAAAAATAAGAGAGATCCATGGTGATTTTTATTTTTTTTTTTGCTTTATCCCTGAAGCCAAAAATAAGTAAAACCTCAAGAGGAATAGAAAGAAAAGAATAACAAAAAATAAATTAATGAGAGGACTTTTATCTAGCAACACGCAGCAAGCATGCAGAGAGGGGGGGTGGGGCTGTCTGTACATTTGGCTACCCACACAGGGTCAAAAGCTGGACTCCACGGGGGAAGCCACTGGCCCTGACAACACAGCCTCCATGCTACATTTAGCAGCCTGACCCACACACAAAGCGACATGGCTGGATGAGCTGTATTCACAAGAAGTAAACTCTGAGCTCACTGGGTGACACCTTAACACGAGGTGCACCAAGAAACATGCGTCAGAATAAATAAATAAATTACTTTAAAAAAAAATCACAAACCACTCAACCATCTCTCCCTGTGGAATTAGCCTCAGCACTCTACTGTAACACTGTAACTTTCCAGACAATACACTTAAAAGGACCTTTACCTGCAGCACATGTAATGCATACTACAGTGGTACATGCTGGTTTGAACATAATGACAGAATCGACCAATCAGGATCAGCCGCATCAGAGGAAAGTTGAAGAAAGAGGAGCTGTGGTAGACGAGAACTTAAGTTAAACTGAAATAGACTCCTCTGCTATAGTGATGTGTTGAAGCACAAGAGTGAACGTTGTGCAAAATGATTTGCAAGCATGACTCAACAGTGACGAGGAACGCATGTAGGATATTTAGAGAGTTGAGGATGTCGAGGATGAGGAGTTGATGATTAATTTAGAGTGAGGAAATTAACCCAAATGTGAGGAAGGTAAGTAATTCATCTAGAATATAACAAGTTTTAATGGAAAAGCCCTTTAAACATGAAAAAACAATATAACTGAAATTAATCTATGATGATTTTCTTTTGACATTTTGAATGATAAGGAGAAAAGTAAAAAAAAAAAAACGTTAATGTCAAGAGGATCCTCCAATAAGGTGAAAAACTAACAGAGATGGGAATTAGAACACCAAGAACACCTGCATACAAAACAACTCATTTGAAATTTACTTTTTTTCTTCATCTATGAATGTTGAATATCTAGTCCAATTTTTTTAAAAGGGTTATTTTAATGAATAGTCATAATGTGTGATGAAAGGCCTCAAAAGTGTTCCACAGAAGAGAAACTTGATATGCTCATTTAGAAGAAAGCCTCACATGTGCCTCAGCTCCTTCAAGTTAATAAACCAGCTATTCCCCTTTCAATAGACCTTCTCTATTAAAATGAAGGCTGAATTATAACAGAAGTTGAACACGGAAACCCCCTCTCATGTCACAGTCTCTTAAAGTCTCTGAAATCAAGAGGGAGACAGTGCTAATAAAAGCAGCAAATTGTCAATTCAGATTCCCTTTGACATTTGTCCACATTGTGGAGCCTGTGGAGGAAAAAAAAAAAAAACACTTTTAGGGGAATGCGATACTCACTTGACTCCCATGGATTACGGTGTGCCTATTCCGGCCGTCATAATCCACCACATCGATGTAATCCAGGTAGGCGTCCGCCCAGTACACCAGCTTTTTGACCAAGTCTAATGCCACAGCAGTGGGCTGCTCAATTTTATAATCCACTAGCCGGGTCCGGTTGGTCCCATCCATGTTGCAGCGCTCCACTTTTGCCACATTCCCATAATCAGTGAAGAAGAGCATTCTGCAGACGGAGGAGTCATAAAATGATTATGTACATCAGGATGTTTAGCAGAGTCTCATTCCATCCTCCCGTATATTTCTTCTACATACATAAATCACAAGCACAGCATGCACAGGCATTTGCATTGACACTGTGTGACTGACCTTCACTAAGACACAATGACATTTGAATATATAGCCTCACATGACCTGTGAACACTGATCATCCAATCATAGCTCTGTAAACAGGCATGATTTTGTCCACATGTTGAAGGAGTGTGTATATAAATCTAGTGGGACTCTAGTCAAGAGCTAGAGGTGGGGTATTCTTTCACACAAGGGGGCGACACCAACAAACCCGGCTAACTAGCTTACTAGCAGTGGCCAATAAAAATTGCATACTTTTTGTGAGGTTACAGGTTAAATGAAGGTACATTATCAGGTGTGAATGATGCTTTACCCCCATATCATGTGGAGTGTTACAACAAGAAGTACTTGAGCCTACGTCCTAGACAACATAGCTGAAGATATCACCAGCCATGCTCCCTGCGTTTACCAGTAATATCAGCTACTCCACAGATCCTTTCCTGCTAAATTTAAAATGAAATCTGCTTTTACAAACAATATGAACAATAAACTATAAATATAACCTCTCTCTTGCATGGACAATTATGAGAGGGAAGCCTCCAAACATGTTTAGTTAAAAGTCTGACATTATTATATATTTAATTATTATTATAGGACTAATTAGCAGTAAACTGCAATAGAAAAACAATTATATATATTTTTTTCAACTGCTGAAGTTGCAGACATCTTTTTCCATCTTTTCTTTTTTAAATCTGGGAGCTGTTTCCCTTTGTCGTTAAGCATGATAAAGTATAATAAACCTTGAATTATTATGTTTTTAACCAACAGTGGAGCTATTTATTATCTTATTTAGCTGGTGAAGCCTGTTTTTTTCTAATTCTGTCTACGATGAGGGGCCTATTTATAAATTTGACTTTAAATCTGTAAACTAAAGCTGCTTTTTAGACATGTACTGAATTCAGGACAATCTCTCTTATCTTTCACTAGCTAGCCCCCTATAAACAGAATAATGTCCGAATAAGCCCATGTGGCAATACAGCAGGATATTATTCGGAAGATCCACTGATGCGGTGATTACGTTTTTCTAACACTTGATGACAGCGAAACTGAAAAAAAAAAAAAAAAATGTCAGGGTGTAAAATACAAGCTAGACACTTAGAAGACCTTTTGGGCGATAAGGGTCGACATATGTGTTCCTGTGCTGTAAAAAATCCTGCCTCCAGCATAGTTCACCATCCTTCGCTCCGGAGATTTTTCTGTTGTTCTGAACGCATCTGACCGAAGAATCTCCAGCTAAGTAGAAAATACAAACCCTATGCAGACCTTTTTGCCTGAAAACAGCTTAAAAGTGGCTTAAAACCAGAGAAACAGAGAAGCACAGCACATGTCTTTTATATTAAGGAAGTAATGCAAATTGAAAATAACCAAGATGAGTAATACTTTTGGTTATCCTTGTTTTTTGTTTTTATTTCACGAAACCCAAACTTGCAACTGCACTAAAGTCCAAACTAACATTTGAGAGAGGAGAAGCTTGAACACAGCTGCATAAACTCTTGCCTCACATTTTCTGCCAAATAATAGATACACACCTACAATGACCCCACTACAAATGACTTGCTTCTCAGAAACCAGGCACCAATTTTACTTAAAAATGAGCCCTCACACAATGGTGTGGTTTTAGCACCTTTCAAATTATTCTAATGACGATAGTTTTGGGCTTTAAAAAAAGTCTTAATTCGTGAAAGTCTCCCCAAATACAGATGAATAAATTGCTTTCAGTCCATTCATTCTCTGCCTGACCAGCACAACATGAAAGGGAACCGCAAGAACCAAAGGTGTGGATGATGACAAATGTCAACCAATCTAAGAAAATCTTAAAAATACTTTTCCTTCAATGTGAGTAATGAATGATGAGGTGTGCTTCATAGTTAAATGAAGTCACGTACAGTGCTTCAAGGTAATTTACTTATTCAACACAACTGTTAACAGAATAGCCACAAGCCACGTTAATTCTTAAGGTGATAACGTGTCTTGTGAGTTTTTCTGTTCATGACTCGTTGAAAAAGTATTAAAGTTAAACACAATTCTAAGAATGCCACACATGATCTTAAATGGCTTGTATGTACTAGTGAAGAACATTTGAGATCATTGTCTGTACAAAATTGAATTTCTTTCCATCCAAAGGTTATTGTGATATTTAAACCATGACCCAAGCAGTGGACTGATCATCCAATATTGTCATGCTTCACTGGGCTGCTAGCAGGGCTAAAAACTGTAATTCAGGCAGCATTGCATTTCTTTCTAAATGTTTTTGCTGTTGCAGATTAATTAAATCATTTGTAGGAGATGGCTTCATCTAGGTGTACGAAAGCAACAGCTGAAAACCATGCTACAGGACAGCATGTGGATTATAGAGGTGCTGGCAATAGAAAACTTAATTTAGTATAAATATTAAAGATATACATCCTTATCTTCATCATTTTTTATATTGTATTCTTTAATTGTAAAATTGCAAAAGATTACAACTACAAGCAGACACCTTAAAGCCTTAAACCACTTTCACTGCCATAGTAAAATAATTATTAGATTAAGGATTTTTGCAAAATTGAATTAAGAAACACTCAGCTGAAGCAGCCCGTCATTTTACAGCAGAGATAACGGATTCATATTCTTCAAGAGAAAGAAATGTCTCTATACTGTTTAAAAGTTTGTACTTTCGTTTTCATTTATTGTAAAAGGAATTTCATTTCAGCCTAAAAATGATGTGAACAAAGCAGCTGGAGGAAATTGACTGTTTTCTACCACTGCTGTATGACTGAGACAGAAAGCTACAAGTTACAGAAAACATGACTTTGCAGTATTTATAAATATATATAGCTTTTATTGATTGTAAGTTGTAACACTCTCTACACAATCTTTGGTACCATGCCATCATTTTATCAGGGGTGCTCATTTCCAAAAATCTTACATGGATCTCCTGGTGGCTGCAGAATTTGCGAGTATGGCCTCAGCACCATCCTGATCTCAGAAGGCCATCATTTGTATGCCACGTGGAGGTGCACCTGTTTGGGGAGCTGTGCTCCTTGCTGACGCTGACTTTTTTTTTTTTGCGTAGCCTGATCTGAGGTTCAAAGGGCAGCCCATCTCTCCCCTGACTTGACTCAGGCAGATTAAGTCGGCTTCCCACTGCTCTCTGGCTGAAGCTCATTACCAATGGAAGCTGCTGGAGCTTTGTCCTCGCAGCGCCACAGTGAGACAGCCTGGCCAGTGCCCCATGTTAATTACACTGTATGTGCAGACCCAGCAATTTTGAAATAGTTAAAGAGGCAGTGCACAGTATCTTTACGTTAGTTTAAGGACAATTCAGGTTTAGTGCGATGTTGTTCGGTCCCTGTTGCAAGAAAGAAATTAGGCTAAATACAACACCTGTTTTCCATGAGTTACACCGGCTCCTGTGTCTTTCAGAATTGATTCTCATGTCATCCTTATGGTTTCTGAGGTACTAAGTAGATTGGCTCCTCTGTGCACCACATATTGTCCATCGCTTTATGTCTATTCACACACCCTGAGTTCCTCTGCAGCCTGGTTCTAAATATCCCCAAAATTAACACAAAGAAAATCGGAAATGCTTTTATTGCGCCTGCCTCCAGTGTCTATCAGACAGCAGCATTGCAGGGAAATTTAACGAGACATTTAAAGACATTCTGATGTCATTTTAATCTTATATTGATTTAATGTTCAAGAACCTTAATATGCAATCATTTGTTTATGTTTTTTTGTTGCCGAGTTTTTGCATTTAGCAGTTTTTCTGGAACCGGAATGCTGGGATGTTACAGAATCATTTTTTCTGATCTGCCACCACAGTGGTTGAGGTTTGTTTCGGTTGAGGGGCAAACTTCATTTGTTAGCATTTTGTAAAAGCATGGCTAATGTTAACCAGTATTGACCACTAGTGGGAAAGTGTTTGAGAACAAATGTATCTAGTGTCATAGCCAAAACTTTGCTGTCGTTTCCCACAGCAAAGGGGATTTTATAAGCGTACAGTCCACATCTGACAATCCAGACTAACACCACCGTCACACTTCTTTCTCCCTTGCTCCTGACAGACATGAGTCATAATTCACATGTTCACAAGATGGCCTTGTGAAATGAATCCATCAATCCAAACATTCTTAGTCATACTGCAGTGTTAAAAATCAGTGTATAGTGACCTTCATAAAAAGTGTACTTAATGAAAATGACTAATCTATACCAAATACAAATTATATAAACTCAATTCATGCAAAATATACTGCCCATCATTCCACCGCCAATTTACAAGGTTTAGGTTTTTTTAATGGCATATTTCATCAAAGTGATTATACATTTCAGTCGATGCTTAATTCTCTCATTCTGACAAAAGCCTCAAAGTCTTTATAAAGGAGCCTGTCAATGAGGATCCTGTGTTATAACAGCCGACATTTTCACTGTAAGCTGAAATACTCTCTAATAGCACAGTGTGTGTCATCCCCATGACCGACTCTCACATTCATCACAGCCCGTTTCTCTCATTGCCTCTTTGTCTCCGCCACAGTACACGGTACTCTGATGACACATTATTGACAGATGTACTTATTTTCTTTTCTTATTGTTTTGCATCCTTTAATACGACAAATGACAAAATCATTGTGTAATCTTTTATTCTTCTAGGACATTGTTGTCAGAAACAAACTATTTAAACAAGCTATTTATGACACATTTGTGCAGTTAAGAGAGTTTGCTTGATTCTGGATATTTATATGAACAAGCGTCATAGAAAAAGTAAAGGATACTTTGGACTGTGAAAATGTAATGATGATGACTCCGTGTGACTTTGTTGATCCCCTGATTTTACCTTAAGCTCCAACATGGCGGGAACATTTTTGAGGTTTACAGCTATGAGATGGATTGCAATGAAAACCAGAACAAACATTCATGGCTCCCACAGGAAGAATGGTAATAACTTTGGTGAGGCCTTAATGTTCAATCTAAAACCAACATCAGGCACCATCAGTAAAAACAGCATTTCCTTCACTTGAAAACATATTGTCCTGCAACACAATCCAGGGAGCAAACGTTTTCCAAAAATGTATTTGATAAAACAATTAGTGACATAAAGGGATTTTGTATAAAGATGATTTTCAGCTGACACATGGCATACTGCTCAAATAAAATTATAATTCTTTGTCAAACATGACTTTCAAACATGACATGGCATAAACTAAAATGCAGCTCAATGGAAGCCTCAGTTTTGTAGAAATGTGGGGGGGGGGGGGGGGGGGGGTGGAAACATTGCCAATGAACCATAAAAGACAAATTTATTTTACCATTAAAACCTTTTTTCTGTGTAAAATGCCTTACCTGATAGTATGAGAGGCAGGAAGTCAAATAACAATAAAAATGGATTGCCAAACCAGAGCATATTCTATAAACACCTCCACACGGCGTGCTTCTATAACACCTCCCTGATTTCTTTTGTTTTCACTCCATTGCTCCGGGCTGACAGACCTCTCTCAGGCTGATTTTTATTCCCAGAAACAGAACACAGAAAACAGAAGCAACACTGTCTCTCCAATTAGAGTCAGGAGGAGGCATCGGAAAACGTATATGTCTTACACTGTCAATCAGCCTGCAACCTGCATGCCCAACTCCCTTTTGGGCCAGTGGAGTAGATGTATGATTCCACACTTCTATACAAACAACAGTATAGGCACTTGTATGATTCATGTGTGATTCCATCAAAAACACTGAAAAGACAAGCTGACCTGTGTGAGATCATTCACAGGGAGCCAGCCAAAGCAGATACTCTGACAACAGTATATTTATCATTAACATTAGGCTTTCCAGGGGCTGACCAGCAATGAGAACACAGAGAAGCTGCCGCCCAAATCAATTAATTTCATCAAGGAACCAGCAGCTAATCAGGAAAACCAGCGGCTTGAAAGCAGCTGTTGAATGAAGAGAGTTTATTACCTCCAAAAAATCTACAAAGAATCAGTGTAGTTCAGCTTCAACCTTCAAACAGCAGCAAGATGCTTCCATTATTATTAACGTTTAGAGGTGGATGTTTTCTTTGATACAAGTTCCAGTGCTAATACTGTAGTTTTCAGAACAGTTGAATGATAACACTTTACAGTGTTTTACAATTTCGAAAATCATACAAAAAAGTGTATTATTAAATACTTGATTCAACCCCAAGCTACCTGCTCTTGAGTCATCATGTTATAAAGATTTTCCTCTTCTCTCGCTCACTGGAAAATAAAAGCCCAGAAAAGATTGAGCTGCTGATAATTGCTTCACATTCGGCTACGACTGCTGCACGCAATTCATTCGAATTATTTCGCTGTTTTCCGCAATCACACAGGATGACATAGGAAACTGCCAAGAAACCTACATGCCGTAAATTACCAAATAATAGCCGGCTTTCAATTGACCGCAGGGTCCCCTTTAAATGCTCCGGTGTAGCAAAAAAATAAAAAGTACGACTTGAAATTCAAACTTTCTGTCGTAAAATATGCAGGGGAAAACTCGGGAGAAGCAGCTGCAAGACGTTTTTCTGTTGACCCCAAGAGAGTGAGAGATTGGCTTCAGCGTCTGTCCGAGGAGGACGGCAAAAGAGCCAGGTGCCTGGTGGAGGTAGGAAGAAGGCTAGCGAGGAGCTTGAGATAAACATGCGGGAATGGGTTATCAGCAAAAGGGCACGCCACGAGAGAGTGTCCCACAAAATGATCAGGGCGATGGCGAAACAAATGTACGCCATCGTGAGTCACAGCAGAGATGAGGAGTTTGCCGCGAGTGCTGGTTGGCTAAATCGTTTCCTCCGCCGCAACAACTTGACTTGCAGAAGACATACAACTATTGCCCAGAGGGATTTTGTGAGGAAGAAATTAAACGCCTGTCCCAAACTGCTGCCTGGTCCCAAATAAACGCCTGGTCTGTTAAGTGATTGAAACAAATAAACGCCCCGGCTGTTATTTGGTAATTTACGGTAATACGTTCTGCAACACTGTCAACGTCCATGTGACTGTCGACCACATGCTGGAAATGTCTCAGTTTTCACTGAGCGTGTTGTGGCAATATTTTTTACTTCACAGTTATTTTGTGTGTGTGTGTGTGTGATCTCTGCTGAGACAAAAATCCTGTAATGGAAAGTCCTGCAGGGGAATTTTCTACTGAGGGATGTGGGGTGAAATCAGTGAATACAAATGAATGTCTAGACAGCAGAAGCTGTCAACAGCTATCCACCAAATTACACAGCTCAAAGAGAAAAGGGCTGAGTCGAAGGACGGGGAATCATTTAAATCCCTTCATTGTAACTCACTCATATTCTTCCAGACAAGTCAATTGTTATGCATAGTGATTTTTTTTTCGTCTTCTTCTTCCGTGATTTTTTTTCTGCTTAACAAAAGATGCATGATGATAAATGAGCCTTGCAGGGCTTTCAGAGATGGTGTATTGTGTAGGCTACAGAATACTCACCCCATGAGAGGATCCAGAGCTATTCCTTTAGGATTGAGTAGGTCTAGTTGTAGGATAGTAACACATGTGTCCCCGCCACGGTCACATACAAATATCTTGTCATTTGCCCGGTCGACAAAATAGAAATTTCCCGTCAACCAGTCAATGGCCATCTGCTCCACATCTGTAATGGGACAAGCTTGAGTTAGGATCTTGAACAGCTGGATAAGCTATATATAGATAGAACACACTTTTTCATCAAGTTTTCTGAAAACCAAAAGAAATTTAAAAAAACAATAATTAAACAAATTAGGAAGGCAAAGGCAACAGAGGCTAAGATTTGTCAACTTTTAATTTCTATTCAAGTTGCAAATACATTTGATTGTTCTCTTTTTATAATGCAGCTTGTTAGGATCTTTTAACACATTCAAACTCCAGGGACCACTTTGTAAAGTGGTGTTTCTGTCTTTTTTTTTGTCTTCAAGTCAAGCTGAAATAACCCTAATGACATAATCAGAGTTATTTATAAAACATAAAAAGGCACAGGCGGCAATCAAAAAAGTTCTCGCCATGACAAGTTAATTTATCTTGATGTGTGAAATTGGTGCAGTGGACATTTAAACAACCAAAGTCACTAAGAGTCCTGATTAATTTGAAGGTTGTGCTTACTTTTTCTTCGAAAGAACAAACATCTATAACCTGACTCCTCTGATGCAGGCATTGATTTGTTGTTCCAGTTTTAAACTGTTAAATGACAATGTGTCTGGTATTTGTGAGAATCTGGAAAAGATCAACTGGCTGAAAGGAAGTGAGAGAACTGTAGCTGATGTATGCTGCAACCACGACCTCTGAGTCTAACCTGCCTTCAACCGCACAGATAATGGTGAGGGGGAGGGTGAAAGAGAGAGAGAGAGAGAGAGAGATAAAGCTTGTATTTGAGAGAAAGCACTAGGTGATGTATATCATTATTTGTATATGAAAGTCTTGATGATGCAAGAACAGGTTATTACTCAGAAATGATCATCAGAGTAAATAAAGGATTGTGGGAGAAAAACACATGAAAACGTACGTTGCAGACTTTGTTGTGTTTTGATTTGCTGTTCCCGTGTGAATCCACGCAGATTCCTAGTTTCAGCACAGCGGAGGTGCCCGGAGGACTCTGTCGACAGGACCCAGCACACACTCTCCTGCTTGTGCTTGAAATCCAGCGCCAGAGTTCCATTTGCACTCAAAGACCTCAGGGGCTTGAGGCCTGTTCCATTTAGATGGGTGATGACAATCCGATCCGAGCCACCAATGAGAAGCGCTGGACGGCTGTCACCAGGATCTGGAGTGGAAAATATGGACGCATTATTTTCTTTCTCTATTTCACTATTTTTTTAATCTTGAAACATCAAGAGACCAAAGAGACCTCAAGGAAAAGAGGGAAAGTCATTTCTAAATATGGACTTAAAGAGGAGCTAAAATACTTTTGAGGAACACACAGAAAAAGAAAAATAACAGCAAGAGTGCCACGATTAAAGAATCCTTCACCATTAGAGGTAGAAAACAAGAATAACACAGACACAATAAAATAGAAAATCAGAAAGAAAGGCTGTAACTGATCAGCAGCTTTATGGGCTCAACGGCATGAGGTGCAGGCACAATCTCCAACATGAGGTTAACAACTTCAGAACTTCAGAAGGACACATTCAAGTCAAGGGCCACGCTTGCAATCAGAGTGGGTGGTCCCGTCCTTGAAATGAATGGTTGCGTTGTGTTGTGCACTTCTGGCCGGCATGATGTTGATTTTGGTATAAGGGTAACGATATTTTACATTTCATTTATATTTTTCCTGCTGTAAAAAGTCCAATGAAAGATCAGTATTAATAACAAATGGATCAAGTATTTAGAATCAGAAACCTGATGTAACTTATTGCTCTGTGCAAGAGACCTCCATTGTTGTCCAAATACCATTAGAGCAGATGTACTGGCATTAAATGTTGTTACATGTTTTTATGTGTGGACAATAGTTCAATTTGACATAAATAAGTATTGTAATAAATATTGTGAGGATTAATCTGCAGCTAGAAAGTAGTCCCCTGAAACTGTAGTATTTACCACTTTTTGAAAAATTATTTATCAAGAAGCTACATTGCCTAGATTACTAAATTATCTCTACTTAAAAATAAATAGATATTCCGGACCTTAACTACATCTACATCTTAAGTAGGAACAACTGGCGCTTGGGACTGAGTGCCACAGTTGCACGATATTGAGAGAAAGATGCACGTTCAATCAATATTATAGAATTTGTTATATTAAAAATACATTTGTTAAAAAATGCTCTCTTCTTTTAGTTTGCAGTGGTGGGTCTGCTATTCAGACATTATGTTTCCTGCCATTTAATATATTCTCCAGGAGTCAGATAAATGCATTTGTTTTCAGCATACAATTATCCCTCTGCTCCATAATCTGTAATTTGCTACTTCACATGAGTCAGTGAAGTGCAAAATCAAGAAGACATGAAAACCATCAGTGCAGTCGGATTTGCAAACAAAAGTACAAATAGAATAAAACATTATTACACCTTTCACTTTAGTCTGAGCCAAATGAGAAGAGATTAAATCAGGATGAAATCCCCTCCATGCCTCCAAAATATTGTGCTGTGGAGTTTTAACTTCAATCTTACTCTGAGCACATTAATATGTTTTTCATACCCTGCTGCTCCTCATCTTCTGGCCTCAGAGAGCTCTATTTGAAATTTATATTCATAAGCTTTTTACAACTAATGGTAACCCCATAGTTATCCTCGTACCACTATCGCTCTCTGCTAAATTAATATTAATGCATGTGAGCATTGGGTTCAGTTAAGTTTATGGGTAATCATATTCAGTTTATTCCTGGTAGGACACCAGTCACATTGATTAAAAGCAGCAACAGCGGTGTTCTCCCCAGCTAGGTGTGTTGTGCCTCAGGCTATCTTCAACCCATACCGTATATGCCATTGTGACAACATCCTAAAAAAAAAATCTGTTTGATTTTATGGTTCAATGCAAGACACAAATATATACTGCACGTGGTTAAGATTGCACTCATGGATGGCGGACCACCAAAAACAACACCTCTTTTGGTTGTTTTATTTCTAAGTGGGCTGTTTTACTCATCGGGACAGATTTGTTACAGGCATCAGGCATTAACATAAATCAGAGTGACGCTGGGCATTGTCTCTGCACAAAATACTCCAGACTGCTTCCACTTAAAGACTCGTGCTCATTAATTTTATCATTATCCTGGCCTGACCATGTCTACCCATTCCCATGTGGGTGATAGATGTGGTCACTGCTAAACCACATTAATCTTGGTGAGCGCCATAGCGATTATAAGCTAGAATTCTGCTCTGGCTGAAGAAAACTTGCCTTGTTTATTGTTAGAAATGAAAAATATACATGCACATGAAGTTGTTTCCTGATGAAATTGTGCCGCTCACCTTGTTTGGCTTTGCACGATATCCTGTCAGGCTGTAGGATGTATCCTTCTGTGCAGCTGCATCTGTATGACCCGTAGGTGTTCGTGCAGGTTTGGCTGCATGCGCCATATATGGCACATTCATCATGATCTTATGGAAAAAGGAAGAGAGGCATTTGTAACAAATTAGGTGTGCTCAAACATGACCCAAATACATAAAGTATACTTAATGTGGCCTCACTCTAGAACCTCAGGCATAATTACTTTTATAACCAATGAGGTTTTTTTGGAACTACAGTACCCTATAAACGACTCTTTCTAATGTCTCCCTCAAAACAGGATCAAATTCAGGAAGCACTGCTACTTGTTAAACCTTTTCCTCCAATTATGCAATTTTATGCCATGTCGCTGGTATAAGGTACGTGCAGCATCCAAATAAGACACAACTACAGGCACCTATGACAGCAAAATCATGTCTTCCTCGCTCGCTGTCAGAAACCAGGCCTGTGGCACATAACAAGGGCATGAATAGGAAGAGAAAGAGACTGTGTACTGTGTATGCAATATGTGTGTGTGTTAGGGGTGTAATGCGCTGTACATAAGGCCCTGCCTGCAGACAGATGGTTCTCATATACCCAGCACCTCCCGCTTATTCATCTGAAGGAAGTCTGGGCCGAGGGCAAGAGGAGAGATTGGTGTGTGCGCCGCAGAATCCTACCTCTGCAGCTCGTCCCGTCCTCACCGACCTCAAAGCCGTCAGCGCAGAAACAGAAGGTGCCGTTTCTCGTCATGACGCAGCCGTAGCGGCACCTGAGCTCGTGGCAGGCTGACAGGAGCTCTGCAGGGGAGAAAAGAGGGAGAGTAGAGATTGGAAGAAAAAGGGTAAGAAAGGGTTGGTGGAATGGGAAATTACTTTTTGATTTTTCCTCTTTTCTTGGCTCTTTCAGTCACAACTGCTCCCTTGTCATTTGGCGAAAAAAAGCTGACCACAAGTTCTGAGACCAGGGTTTCTATGTCTCACTTATTCTTTTAAGTAACTTTTCTGTTTTTATGTGTGAAAAGAACTAAAAGAATCGTCATTAAGTTCTCATTTGAGTCTCACATAGCATAGACAGCTGGGGAGTAGAACATCTGATAATATGGACTTAAAACTCATTTCCACCATTTCCACACATTTCCTTGTGAAGTCATCATTTGCCACAATAATTTACCAGCAGCTGATCTCATAAAACACCAACTTCCCGAGTATTTTCTGAATATTGTGATCGGTAAGGACGCCCTGCATAGCACTAATCTAATTCAACAGAAAAAACAATGAACAGAGAACAACTAATTACGGCGTGATGAATGTTCAGCAGAAAAAAAAGGCACAGTGGAAAAAGGCTCAAAACAAAGCTTTAAAAGCACAATGATTGATATAGCACTGCAGAACACTAATTAATGTCAATTTACAGTCTAAAAGATGAGAGCTCGCATTGATTGTCCTTGGTCTTTGCTGTGATAACTAGTTCAAGATGTTATGAAATACTACTGTTGATGGAAGGGGGGAAAAAATCTTGACAGGGTGTATTTAAATCCAACAGCACAATGGGAGCTGAATGACAATCGAAGCTTCAGTTATCATTGCTTTCTGTATTAAAAAAAAACATGGTCTTTTGGTTTTTGATTTTGAGGAGTCGCAATTATGCAAAGTCAGTGGATCAGTCACTTTTAAAACAGCGAGTTATCAGAGGTCTGTTTTTCATTACAGTATCTAAACTTCTCTGCGGTTCACTGACACATTAAGATGGATGGTGCCGGTGGATTGTTTGGAGAGCAATATATGCTGCGGATCTCAGTGAATGTTTGTTGTGGAGCAATACGTCAACCGATAATCATAAAATCGGTTTAATAGCGAGGGGAGATGAGGATATAGCAAAGAAATATGGCGTGTGACTAACAAGCTGAAGCTGGGCATGAAGCATTCTGACAAACGTACATAATCACAACTCCACTTCTTCACGGTTTTTAATCTGTATTAAGATCTGAATGGGCTTTTAATAATTACACAATATAACTGGAGAAATAGTCACAACTATGTGAGTCTAGTGTATACAAAGAGCTGCTATTTAAAACAAAATGGTGCAAAATAATAACCCTGCATCCTTTAACAGTTTCACTGGGGGCTGAGATAAAACTACAGGGCTGAACTTTATGTTCATTTGGTTTCCGAACAGTCCTCAGGGGAGCTGTGACTGACAGAGGGTTGAGTGAACTGAATTTTCATTTTTTTAGGGCTTTTTTTGGAGCAGATGGAGAACAGGGAAACACAGACGTAAGAGCGAGGTAAACTGCAGCAGGCAGTGGTCCTCAATGACCAAGAGGGAGCCTTCTTTACTTCTTCCTTTACTAAATGTTCTCACCAGCTCATAGGGAGAAGATGCTTTTGTGGCAGCAAAGAGCTGAGGCTCAGTACATTCAAAGAGAATCTGGAAGCAAACTCTTGCAGATAGGCACTGCTTTGATGTGCTTAAAGGACGTGCTGTTGACATAAATCATTTTGTGGTTGCTCTATACTTCATTACTCTAGATAATTGCGACTGTCAGGTGGAGGTTTTTGCTATAAGTTAAACGTGCAGGCATTTATCCAAAGTTGCCAAGTGAAGCTGAAACACACTTGGTGGTAGACAAAATAAGTCTCTGCACTAGACAAGGCGTGACACAGAATCATGAGCCCAAAAAAATTATTTTTTTTCACCATACAAAAATATTTCAGTTAAAACATCCATGTATGATTGAATACAGAGAGACATCAAACACAAAAAGTGGGTCCAGAGAAATTGGTTTCTTCTGAAACCCACTGTACACAAATATTTTGCCCATGCAAATTCAAATGAATTCATTCCATTTTTGTGACATTGAAATATAAACCAACATTTTTGTATGAACAATTTTGTGTAAATAAAAAGGGAAATTATTTATCAAAAGGTCTAATTTTTGAGAGCAATTTTCAATCCTGTAAAAACACGCTGTTCATTCTCAGTGTGAAATACCGTAATGGTGTCAAAAGAGCTTGGAGATACATTCCCTGGCCAAATTGTTCTTTCACTGCTTAAACTACCAGAGACCCAAACTGTGCAGAAAATGAAGCTTTCTCACAACGTAGCCTGGAGAGACATGTTTACTCCCACTAACACAGACCTTAAGTTATCACTTGAAGACAAGGTAACATCTTTACAAGATAAAAAAAGTTTTTTTTAAACTACTAAACATGTCAGGAAGGTTAGCACAGGCCTCACAATTTTAAAAAAGGCGATGAAAGAAACTCTCCTTTCAAGGTATCAGGGTTTTTTTTAAGAGTCTAGTTCTTGTTGGACAGCGTGCTGCACTTCTTTAACCCTGTCAACTATACAACTCCTCCCTCTGAAAAACTCTGAGTCAACAGACTGGAGTCATTACAAACATATCAATTTGCACTAAATATCCAATGTACAGTACGCACAATATTGGATATATTTCATATTTTATTCAGTATTTTTATTTTATACTCTATTTTTAATCTTAAGCTATATTTCTACCTTTTACTGTAACTGTAACTATAACAAACACAATTTCCCCCCGGGATCGTTAAAGTATTCTGATTCTGATTCCCCAAATGTCAGTCTTTCACTCAGGCAGTTCAGTGGCACTTTTTTGTGGATGGTGATGGTAAATGTTCATGCTTGTATAGCTATATTTTGTGTATCTATATATCTTGATGACCATGGAAGACTGGGATCGAACATCCGACTATCTTGTTAGAGGACAACCGCTCTACCCCCTCAGCCACAGCCACACCCGGTTTGACGAGAGAAGACAGATGGAGGAAGAAGCCATCTTTTTCATCATGGAAAAACCCTCTCTGAACAGAGGGGGTGTTATAAGACACCAACTTTCAGCCACCTACCTACAATGCTGCAATGCAGCTCAACACCCAGTCACCCCCCAACTCCAGTGACCACATGACTCAGACAGTAGCAGGGTGGGCCTGCAATTTACACGTATCAACAGCCATTCACACGTCGACTCAGGGGACCCCAACGGCCCATAACAGGTGGGGTGGTCAACGACCTGCCTGTTTAACATAACAACTCTCAAAACAGGTACAGACACACAGAGGTTGAATATCTGAACCCCCCCATTAGTCAGTTAGAACTGAAGAAGCCTTTTGGAGGAAACGTCTTCAAGACACACAAGCAAGTGCAGTTGTCTGCGTGCACTTATACAACTTCTGAAGATAATTTGCATTGGCTAACAGGTGTTACAGGAATTGTAATGCTGCCAAATTATGTTTTTTTGGATTGATGAAACATTCAGCTCTTAAGATGTGTTTCAGGAGCTCATTCTGTTACTCTGTTCTTTGATTTAAAGAGAACTGCTTCAATGTGAAAAAGTAAATCTCTTAGATGTACAGGGGAAGCACCCTGCTTAAAAAGAAACACATACATACAAAAACTACACAGGCACTCAGGAATACACAGAATGATTACTTTCTGGCTCGGGATGCATTTTCAGCCCAATTTAACAAGATACCATTAAAGTTTTACCCTCCGAGAATGAAAGTAACAGTCTGTTGGTTCACATTTTTAATGTGCTGACACAATGCAGCGCTGATTATGACATTACATAAAACAAGTGCATCTATTGTGTAGCTTTGAATTACTCTTTACAGGGTTTTTTTAAGTACCTGATTAACTCTGGATCAGAATAAAAGTCTGGGTTCACTCTTTCTATAGAGCCAAGCCGGGTCTGAATCTTAAGGATCACCATATACATTTTCACATCAATGTCCTAGTTTCTGTCATTAGCATGAATTACTATTTTTAAAGTCTGTACCTCCAATCGTGTCACCAGTAATACTACATTTAATAAATTAAGTGTGAGCTTAATATCCCAAGTCACTTCAATCGGACGGACATTTTCTGTTACTATAAGCAACAAGCAAAGAAGCAACAACCTTAATGTCCAGCTAATTCAGATGATAAGCACGTGTTATTTGTGGGTTATATGGAGTGAGATCGTGGCAGACATATTGGGGTGGACTTCAGGCAGCACTCCAGGCAAAATGGAGCGATGAAGTTCTCTAGAGTGAAATGACAAAAACAGCGAATATAATGGCCCATCATGATAGCTGGGGGAAAAAAGGGCCGCAGGTTGAAAATAACCACAATTACATCTAGCTACAAAGAGCCACATGCGATACATTGTCACAGTCTGACATCTTTCTGAGGCATTAGCATTTCAATGGTCTCAGTATAAACAGACTCTCAGGCCTGTCTGACTGCCATACACTTTGAATGCACTGTAAGTCACTCAAACCCAAGAAAAACAATGGTTTGGTGAAAGAACAGGATCCAGACTGGCTGGCTGTTATAGTGGCTTGACAGTGGGGGTGTAACAGAAGTTGCACCCTCTCTGGAAACCTAAAATAAATCTGTAGAATAATTGTAATGAGTTCTCTTATAGATGCAGGACAGGAATTAGCAGGAGGTAGGAAATGTAGGCTAGAAGCTGTGTAATAATGATGTATTATGTATAGTGATGCATGTGTTTCCTCACTTCCTGTTATTGTTTTGCTCTGTGCATAGATCGGGATGGATGCAGCATTGAGAGGTGTTTTACTGCATTTTTGTGTATGCAAATAAAATTTGATTGATACATTTGCCAGTTTAATTACCACTCCAATTCAGATCAAAATACCCTATCTGTATATGTTGCTGCAGTAAATGCCTATGCTACAGTGAAAAGCACTTACAACGTTGCCCTGTTAAGTTATTTGAGGTAGTTTTGAACAATTTTTCAGCCCTTGACAGGTGGGTCAAAAACTGGCGCTGATGCACCCGTCTCTGTTTGCTCGTTCACCGGCTCGAGTGTGGTCCCCATGTGACCTGTGTTTTATTATTATTCATTGCGTGGTACGGGTAACTAGCACTCTTCCCTGTTGTGAAGCAGTGTGCAAAATGATTACATGCTGGGCTGAAGATATTCAAACATAATCCTTATATCAGCTCAAAGACGCCAGATGATCAGCCTTCCCTCTTGGCAAACACAGTGCTGCAGGGATTGTATATCTGCCACTGAGCCTGCTTGATGCCTTTCACATATCTAGAGCTATGCAGTGCTTCCACTGAGAGCATGAGTCAATAGAGAAGTGCATGTAGTAGCCTTGATACCATGGTCTGCAAATAGTCTATATGTTGAAAAGACACGCTCTGAAAAAGCTTATTTTTTAACCGTCATCTATAATCTTTCTCACTTACTATTAATATATACTGGCACTAATTGTCCCTATAGATGATAGTCATAATACAGTGGTAAAAGACACATAGGAATACATAACCACTTAAATTATAAATTGTAAGCATAAACTCAAGAGGCAGCATATTCAGTTGTTTTCTGCTAAAAGAATAGGGTTAGGGTTAATAGCTGCAAGAGGTGACTGCTGAAGTTCAGAGCACACACAGAAATAATCATGAGTTGCTATACAAACAGATGAACATAACACAGTTGTGCCTTGTCATCCACAAACTGGGATTTGTAAAATATTTGAATTACTGAGAATATGCGGTCAAATGTTAGTCAGTCTGAAGCACAGAGGCATATGCAGATTCACACCAGAAAGTCCAGTGCTAATTTGCAGTCTACAGCAGTGTAATTTTCTATAATCAGATGTATCAACAGAATGATTCTAGCAATTGCACAAAATTAACTCCATCTGTTATCACATTATGTCTGGTTTAAAAAAATGGATGGCAAAGATACTGTATGCAAAGCTCAGGAGATTCTGTTGCCTTGTTAAATTGGGACTTTGAGGCTGTTAGGATTCCCTCAAATTCTATTAGTGATCTGAAAATTGAAATGTCACCAAATCACTGGCAGAACATATGGCGAGCGTAAATTAACACAAACTGTGTGGTCAAGCTCTCGTACTTGAGAGGAGAAACAGCCGATTTAGAGACTGTACAACTGAAGCACGTAGTGAATGCAAAATATGTCATCATATACTGACACGTCATAAAAAAAAAAAAAATTCCTACCCAAAATTTTGAACCAGGCCTTGTATCCCATCTGTCCTGGTCAAGTGGATGATTGTTATAACAGATCTGTTTTTCTTTACTGACATGCAGATCGTGATTTGGAGCGGCTTTGCAGCCTCTGTTTCTGGACTGCCCACCATCGTGCATGGAAAAATTAATTCCCAAGTTTATCAAGGTTACGTGATAAAGTCAAGGTGGCTATCCACCAGTTGCAGCTCCATAGTGTATATGTAATGACTTTAAACTAAACAAATGTGCTTTTGGAGAGGCCAAGCCACAGATATGATATTAAACTAGCTTTTGTTTGAGGTCATTGCTCAACCAGGTAGTACTGAGTCGATGAACACTATGTTTCCATGGCAACCAACATGTATGCTCACCTAAGACCTCCTCAATAAAATAGTTTCTGACTATTTTCCTAACATCTGACTACATTGGTTGAAATTAAAAAGCAATTCTACCCATGAGACAAATTCAAGGATTAAGTTAAAATACGAGGACATTGTTTCAGATGGAAAAAAAGTGGGTAATTGCAGCTGCAATCATTATTGAGAAAAAATGCCCACACAGATGAGATGAAAATAACTGACAGTGAAGGTTATGTTCCAACCACACAGCATCCCTCAGACAAATCAATCCAGCCCAAAAAGGTACAGTAATCTTTCCACAAATACATCCAAAATTATTTTATCTTTTCAAAAACACCATAGCTGCAGTATGACGAGTTTATTTTACTTTCCACAAAAATGTGTGTGAAAAGTATTAATATCGATTAAAATCTATGGCAATGATGAGTATTTGCAACACAAAATTCCCTCCAAGCATCAGTCAAACAGAACGTCACACATTTATAACAGAACTCTCGAGCAGAAGTTTCTCAGACCTTACACATTCAGCCAAACAGATGGCAGAGTATGAATGGTAACTGTGGCACTGTTCCTTTGCCAACACAAACAAGAAGCCTGACCATGGACAAGAAGAAGCTAACCCAAGGCTAACAGTCAGATTGCCCCATCTGGCCTAATTATGGCTTCTCTTCAGGGATGGCTACAGCCTTTGTCTGTGAATAGCCTTTCCCCCCAAAATCTATGTTTGCAAGCAAAGCCTGTATTTAATGTGGGACTAAATTAATATGCAAACCCAACACAGGAGGTATACACCCGTGGCTGGCACAAGGACCTTTAATGAGTGGAATTTCCACCCATAAATTACAAGCTTAACCTATTCTCCAAGTGGATAGCTATGGTTGGTATCCTCTGGGTGGCAAAAAGACAAGATTGATTTCCGCAACGATGAAACTGGGTCATATATTCTCTGGAGTTCAAACATTCAAGAAGTGTGCGCAGGGAAATATCATTTCTATAAGATGTGCTGTGATTGCGGTGACACAATTTAAGTATTTAGATAGTTATCTGAGAAGCCCAAGTATGTCAGCTTTGAAGTGACATGGAGCTGTCCGGATGGTCTACAAGGTATAATTTCCCCATGAAATTGAGAGGTACATGTGCATGTACATGTACTTTTGAAAAAATCTAATCCTGTAGCTCAAATACGACTCAAATGTGACAGTAAATGTTGTTAATCCCTCAAAGCACAATTTGCTGAGGGATTTGAGAACTGGTGCACTGCCAGGCTTCTGACATGCCCTTAAATACTGGAAGAAACATCTTGGGTGTGGGTGTAGAAATCTTCCAACAAACAATGAAATTTTAATTCTAACCACTCCTGAGGAAGGAAATCCGCTGTAATAGGATTTGATGACACCAGATTGTTTCCTCATATTAGAGGAAGTAATGATATGAGTGACAATATCTTTCCAGACTGTGGAGCAACAAAGTGAGCTGCATGAAATATTGATTGTCAGTGTCTGCTGATGTTTGTGTTGTTTGTGTTTCTGTAAGTGTGCAGCGGGGTCTGGCAGTCAATCGTAACAAGTGTTACCAGGACAACAACACTTTGAACTTCCACTTCTCAAACAGCTGAGCAAAATGGGACACAGAATCTAAAATTGTATGTGTTTAAAAAGGGCCTTCCAATCATCAGATCCATCTAGATCGAAAACTGAATCAATAAATCAATAAAACACTGTCGACATTATGAGTTACAATCCATAGAGAGCACCTCCGCCAAAGCCCAACAGTCCCTGAATAAAAACCACACTTCAATTTACTAGATCCAGGTATTTATTTGGATTTGCATGAAATTGCCAACACTACCAATGTTTAAGAAGGAGAGAATAAATTACTGGATCCGCCCCCTGATCTAAGTAACAGATGCAGATGAAAACATAACATCTGTGTGGAGATATGTGACATTCTTTTAGTGCATTATGGGACCTTTTACTGAAGAGGATGAGGTTGAATTTACCTCCACAACGGAGAGGAAAGCGATCACATTGACAACTTACTGCAAATGTTCCATCTATTAGAGGAGCAAGAATTTAAGAGCTGCATTTATGACTAGTCATATTGGAAGAAGTGCATCAGTTATCACAAGCTCATTCAACCCTTTGTTTGAGATGTTGTTATGAAAAGTTAATCAAGAGAGAGAATTAAATGTTGTTAAGAAAGAGTGTGGGAGGGAAGGTGCATGTTAGACATTGTTTATTTTGCAGAGGGCTTTATCATAGGAAAATAAGCAAAAGTGCACGCTACTTATTTTTAGTATACAATCCTGCTTCGTGCTTCGTGTCTGCTTCGTGTCTGCTACTTCCTCATCAGTAATGAGATTGTTTTGCTACTTTTCAGCCAGTGCTCTCACAAGACAACTTTGATTCAAATCCTCAAATGGCTTAAATCAGCGTATAGTCTCTGCAGAGGGCAAACACGTTGCCTTTGACAAGTGGTGCTATGATATGGAAATCATTGATGTATAAAAGTCAGCATTAACCTTACATGGCAGAAATATATCGAAGATGTTAGAGGGCCTATAAAATCAGGGTGCTGGAGGAAGCTGCCACACGTCATCATCACAGAGAAGTTCAAGATACAGACTACATTGATCTGAATAGTTGTAGTCAAGATTACTATGGACTCGAATCGTGTCTGATATATGATGAAAGTTTAGCGTAACAGACATCACAACCTAAAGACAAGAGCATTAGGAGCAGACAAAGTGAATCCTCAACATCATTGGAGAGATACAAAGGTGAAGTGGGCCGAGGGGAGAAGAGGGCAGCAGTGTTGAGAAGTAGAGAAAGTTGTTTTGAAAGAGATGATGCCAAGTAAATGCTGAAAAAATGATGGACTATGAAAAAATAAAGCACATGATGAAACATCAGAGGGAAACAATGTCATAAAGTGGACATGATAGTACTGATAAAGGGGGAAGAAGCTGACAAAAATGAAGGATCGGTTTTAAGCAAATGGTTGACTTCAATGAATGGCAAGCAAACATTACATATGATCCTTTGTTCAGGAACATACATTACGCCTTGAACAAAAAGATACTTGAACGTCTTTCTTAAGAGCAGCCCTACCGCTGTAACAGCCAGTGCATGACCTTGGGGATACATATAATAGATTGTGACTGTATAACCACTGTAAACTGTAAAAAGTTGAGTAAAAGAGAGCACGAAGAGAAGGCTGCATTCTTTAAATTCAATTTGCTTTGGATGTGTGAACAAACTTACTCACATCAGGAAGAGGCTCAGCAGAAGGTTAGTTGAGTGAAAAAAAACAACCGATGTTGCATGTTGGGAAAAACAAAGCTCTTGAAGTTGAGAAGCCCTGCACTGAAGCAATTACAGCAGCAGAAGTGAATACTCCACTAGTTTCCTTCAAGAATTCCGAGTGATAACCATCTCTAGAGATTGTGCCAGTCCAGGTCAAGCTATCAAATGGTAATGAGATCATTAAGGTGTGTGCTGTCCTGGACTCGGGGAGTGCTGCCACCTTTTCTACAGGGGTTCTTCAAAAGCAAGTAAACACTGATAAAAAAGTAAGCCAGTATTCCCCTGGAAAACCCTACAACAAGAAAATTGTTACTCACTGCTGAATCTGTGGACTGCGAGAACTGAATCGCATCCCCAACAGCTTACATCCAAACGGATCCAAAGAAATAAATCACTATATCAGAAAGTCTGAAGGAATGGTATTACCGGAAAGAGGTTCAACTGACACACACCGATGCCGATATTGGACTTCTGATTGGATCTGGGCATCTACCATCATGGAGCTATTTCCATTATTATTCGATAAGTATGTACATTTCCACTGGGACTCACTTGCAGTTACATACTGAAAAAAATGTACCACCATGTTGAGATTGCACCTGATGACTCAAAGTTACATTGATCTTTGTGGTGGCCAAACAGCGGCATTGAAAAGGACTCAAAATGATAATGTCATTGAACCTATTTGGAAAAAAAAAACTTCAGCTAGTAATACTAGTGTTGCCCTGAAAAGAACTTCACAAAACCACAGCTTCAACAAGATGTTGACACTATTATGATACCATACATTTGTGGATGACTGCTTGTAGTCAGTACTCACTGAGGCTCAGGGTTATTTGATAATTAAGATTGCTCTGTGAAATGGAAAGCTTTCATTTAACAAATTGGGAAGGCAACAACATGCCGTGCAGGAACCACATAGATAAACATGAAGAGGAAATCAAAGACCTTGACCTACACAAATTTTAAAATGATGGAAATGATTGAGAGCAACTAACACAGAATCATCTGCTTCTATGTGGTTCAGCCCACAGTGCTGCCATGGATTTGTTTAGGCAAGATGACAACTGCGCAGTCTATATCTGATCTATTTTGGTCTATATAGGTAAAATTGTATATATTTAAAGAAAAATGAAAAGCAAAAAGAACCCAGTGCACTACAAAGCTAATGAAGGATTGGAAGCATTGTTGATATTTGCTCAGACCAAAATAAAAATCATTCAACTAGATTTGTCTGCTGATTCTTTCTAGATTTTTCACTTTTGTCTTTCCTATTTTACTTGGTATTTTTAATCTTGTGCACATGTCCACCCAGTAACAGAAAAGGGCCAGTGTGTAAAAGTAATTTCATCACTTCGTAATTTTCTTGATACTGTGGTATCCTAAACATTCTAAAATAATGTGCAGAGGGAACATTTTCAACCTCTGGCACTGTTTGACAACCAAATTTGCAGTTTACTCTAGGCCTTTCTTTTGAAATGTGGAGAAATGGCAGTTGTACCTCTTTTCTCAAGCTTGTCCTTTTCATTTCAAGTTGTATAATGTGCATCCATTTTCCGTAAGCCTTTGTGTTGTCTTGTTTTTAAAAATGTCTGTCATCATCAGCCTTACGTTCCCCGACAGCACCATAACAAGCCGATTGACCTTCAATCACACTACCTGTCAAAGTATGCTGAAGAACCACATAGAATAGGCAGTTGAAAAGTGTTTTCATACATCCTTTATATAATCCTGATATAAACAGTGGAAGAATGGGGTTGAAATCCTCATATTTTAACAGCTGTGGAAGCTCATAGACAAAATTATACTTCACTGAGACAAGTACCACGGAACAAAAGGAGATATTATATAGTTGAGACAGAACATTGATCAATTTTTCCAGGGAGAAAACACTTGAAAGCTTAGCACAAAGAGAGAGAGGCGAGATCTGAGAGTAACAAACTTCCCCACTGGGGGAAAACTCAGAATCTTGGCATGCAGCAGGATGAAATGGAATAGTAAGAGCCAGCAATAACTGTGGCAGCTATGGTTGTATTGTGAGCATTGAAGCAGCTCTTCCATTGGCAATGAGAGGGTAAGCACATGTTTAACAGCTTAAACAGCAATATATTAGAGAAATGCTCTGGACAGCATGAGAGTCAAGTGCATCATGTGAATTTGGCAGACTATCTCCAGCTGCCCTTGCTAGCTTCACATACCTCATTCTTTTAAGGCTGGAAATCTAACTAAAGATGAAGAATATCTGCTGTAAAGTTGGATATCAGCCATTTTCTGTTCTCCACATCATCAACAAATAGGCTGGTTTTGCATTAAATGTCAAGCAATCATGAGCTATTACAATCATGAGGTCATTAAAGATGAAAATAATTATGTGGGTCGAGCTTAGTCAGGGATCAAAACACCAGAGAACTTATTAATGTGTTGTCTAAATGTCAGCAGGAGTACAAGGTCAATTTTTACATGTATACCTGTCTGGTCTTTTTTGTTAATTAAACATTCACTCAACCAGAAATATTGTAAGACAAGAGTTTACTGCATGTCCATTTAAATAAAGAGAATCTAAAGGACAACTCAGCTGTAATAGGCCATATGCCATTCAAAATCAATAATTGTAATGCCCTGTGATTAAGGCTTTGTGCATGACATAATAATTTATCTGGTCTCATATTTAGGATTTTATCAACAAATAGCTACTAAAGTTTAAAAAAATAAAAAACAAACCTAAAATTCTATATTCTGGTTGAAAAAAAAGGGGACAACCTTATTTGAATGGCTGAGCACATGTCTCCTCCTGTGTGCTTATAGATCATGTTTCTGCAGCACAACCATGCACTGTGAAAATATAGGCTGATTCGAGCTTTTCACCTAAAACTAACAGGCTGTAGGAGATCAGTTAACACAGACAGAAGCAGAAAGAACACGACGGAAACAAAACAGGTTGACATTTGGACCCACTTTAGATATAATGCAGTGGAGAGAAAACGTCACTGTGTAGTTTTGTCAGGAGAGAAGCCCCATGACAAAATCATTGGGAGGAAAACATAAAACCTGAGGAAACACCTTCAGATGAAACACACAGAAACTGAGGTAACGTAACATTAAGTTAAATAATTTTACTTTAATTAACTACTAACGTCAGTGGTGCAATATTAACCATTAGCATCTCACAACAAAGGAACTAATATATTGTTTGCAGATGAAGATTTAGTTTAAGTCAGTATCCCAGTCGTCTAGATTGGCTAATATTTTTTGAATTTTGTTACATTTTGCATTATCAATTTACATTTCATGTCTTTAAAACCACAAATGCCTGAATGAATTCTGCACTCACCAGTGTTCACCTTTTGTTCTTACAAAGCTAGAAAATACTGTGTTTGCACACCACAACTTCTTATGCAGCTTATCTAGTTTACCTACTTTCTAACCCTAACCCTTAGTCTACCAAAAATTGTTGGACAGGGTTCTATTTTAAGTGTGACATATTTTTTTTTCTCTGGAGACTTTCTGAATGGCTCATATTGCAAGAGTTTGATTGCGTCTGATTTGGTGATATTGATGCATCATACCAGACTTGGTTGGTAGTGGGAAAATTTGGCATTGTGCCAGTTTCTCAATCAGAGTTATCACAACACAAGTCTGAAAAAAAACCTGAATGAAATAGAGAAAAATGAGCTCAGATGTTTTCAGCAATACAAAAAACTGAATGAGGGTCTAACTTCAATCAAATGTCATAATGTTGCATTCATTTCCAATATATACTGTCAAGGCTGCACAGCTGACATTGACTTTAAAATACCAACACTGCTGTTAATGTGCTATCATGATAGTTAAAATCCAATCACTGCTTGGAAGGAGAAACCATGCAAACTTGAGAACTTGATACTGATAAAGGTTTGTCTTTATATTTATATATGTCATGATGTGATACTTTATTTGCTAAAGACAAAGAAAGAGACTGTGATATTGACAAGAATAATTTCCTGAACAGGATATCAGTAAATGATCTGATTCAGAATTAATAACACTACTTTAATATTAAACATATTTTGGTGGGGAAGTGAAAATATTGAATGAGCAGTGTCCAGGCATGGATTAGGCCTGGCACCAGAATTAAGCTTTCATTTTTAAATCTCGGAGAAATCTAATCCCGGGCTTAACGCGTTTACAAAGTCTTTAAATGCAGTTTCTAAGCAGCTCCAGGCTGATTCTTTTTTCCATCATTTGATAGAAATTTGTTTGTGTTCACTTTCTTGGAGTGCCCTAAAGATAACACATGAAGTCTGAAGCTGAATTGTATTTATTTAATTCCGACATTTGTCTTACTCTAGGCAAGCATTGGAGACTCCAGAGATCCCACGGCACAGCCATGAGCGTGTGATTAAGAATGAGCAAGTCTCCTGAAGGTGAGCGCAAAGAGTTTGGTGGTTTTCCATCAGGGCACCTTCATACCAATCCCTTCTGGGGATGTTCGGCATGTATATTCATAAGAGGTGGGCAGGAAAGGGAGGGAAAAAAGTTTTGCAAGAGACCCAGCTGGTTGCCTAAAACTTCTCTTCTGTGACCTCAATTTCTCCTGCTTCTGAGCGAGTGAGAGGCACAAAGTATAAAATATACGTCCCTAAGTGAAAAAAAATTAGGCAGGAGGTTTTCCATGAATCACCACAATGGTATCATTAAAATTAAGTTTTTTTTTTTAAAAAAGTAAACAAATGCATTCATATTTTATTTTATTTTTTAAAACTTCAGGCCAGGAAGTTTTCAAAGCAGCTGGCTGTATAATGTCATCATTGCATAATGAGGAATGACTGTTAGCATTCAGATCACTCATCCTAAGCGGTACCTTTTAAAATGTATCTACAACACAGAGTTGTAATGTGACACGTCCATAGACAATGGATAGACTGTTGAACCCAGAGCAGTAATAAAGGGCCAGACGATGGGGATGAAGCCAACAAAGATAAATCAGTGATAACATCTATACAATTCAACAGGACTAAAAAGTACTCAATATGAATTAAGCACAAAAACAGATGTAGCTGGAGTTATGGTGGTCATTAAAATAAAGAGCATTATTTATAATCCATATTAATATTACCAGGAATGCATTAGTGGATAGTAGGAGACATCTTAAGGAGCTATAAATATTTTTTTCTGTTAAGATAAAAGATCATTTTGTGGACTAAAATTAAGATTTCAGTTTAGGTTGTAGACTGTAAAATTGAAAACTATAGTAAGTTGATGTTTAGTTCACAATAAAAAAACATTCATGCATTTTCTTTTCTTTACCAACAACCACTCTCACTCACATTCACTCCAGAGTCTCCAATTAACCTGATCCCAATCTGCATGTCTTTGAACTGCGGGAGGAAGCCTGAGAGTACCTGGAGAAAACCCACGCAAAAATGGAGGGCGCATGCAAACAAAAGCATGAATTGCTTGAATTATACTGGAAATATACAGTTTGTTGCAGATGTTGCAAACTTGTTTTTTCGGTAGTGGATGGTAAATACTGCGGTGCAACAGTGAGTTGTCCTCACTGCAGCAGCTGCGACATGAGGCGACCCTCTCGTTCGGTAGCTTTAGAATACAAAACATTCTAACCCTGACACTTTGAAATTTAAAATGCAAAGCAGTACATCCAAATTAAACTGATGAATGAGAGAAAATGCTTGCCCCTGGATTTATTGGTATTTCATCAGTGGCTCTGTCCTTCATTTAACATTTTTAAAGTGGAGGGAGGTTTCTGAGTTTCTCTTTCTTTTTTGAAGACGTTGTCACCACCGGCGATTGATTAGTGCTCCCAGGGTGAGTCTTCGTTATTATTACTTACTTATAGTGTCTAACACGTTTCCTTTTGGGGGATGTGTAATAGAAAGGAGCAATTTGGAAGCAGAATAAGTATTATTATAGATTATGCTGTAGGTGTAAAGGACTTCTATGAACAACCTGTATATTAATTTGAATTTAAAGTTTGACAATGCTGATTTTTATCATCTTGTTCTTCCAGCATCGATGGAGTACCTGTCATTTATCTGCCTGCGATGACTCACTTTTGAAGCCGAAAGAAAATGAGGGAATACAGTTGAGCCTGCAAAAGCTGCTTGTGTGTTTTACCGGGGCTGAGTGGAACATTTCTCCCAGGTGGCATTTTGCATTTTCATTACACCTTACATGAAATGAACGCCGTCTGTGTTTGAACCACGCTTGCAGACCTCATTCTGCTTTGCTGTTTAGTTGGATGAACAGACCTGAAGTATTAACCCTGAAAATCACTGAGTCCATCAGAAACAATTCAGTAAATTAGGGAAGCAGGGAATTATATTTATATCTATGTGGTTGCATTATAAATTCTCCCAGGCTTTTGTAGTGCTGAGACTTTTTCTACGTGTATCAATAAGGTGATCTATAAAGTTAACGTGCTACTTGTAAACCAAGCCAGCTATACTACACACCCTAACGATGTCTTCGCACATCAATCAGTATTGATTTAATTTCACCCTCTCGTCACCGGCAGTCTATCAGTCTACCAAGGAAATTCTTTAGTGCAAGCATTAGTTTAGGGAGTGAAACACCAGAGTTTTTCTGCTCTGTGCCAACATACAAACCTTTTGGTCTTTGAATCACAAGCTACCGCTTCCTTGCACCCTACACTCACTCAGAGACAAAGCTCAGCATGACTTTAACGTTCTTACAGGTCAAAAAAAAGTTCATGGTTTCTGCCAGACATGGGCTAATGTTGTGCCAAGACCACAGCCATCACGAGGCAGATGCTGCCTTATCACACAAACCAGGTGTCCGTATAGCAGCTTGATATAGTTGCTAAGAATGCGAGGAACAACAAAAAACGTATGTGTAACACAACACCTGGTGCTGCTGTCCTGCTGTTTCTCCGGCCTGCTCTGACAGGAAGGATGATGAGAAGTCACCTTGGCAACCAGGTCAGCCACAGAAGTTAGACAGTGGGAGCTCAAAACATCCGTCTGACTTTCTGTATGTGGACATTATATTTTGTCCATCTAATCGGCTTCACACTTGGAAAAATGATTGTAAATTGCCTGAGGAAGTGCAGTGCCGATTGTGGACAAGCAATACATTCAATAGTTTGAAAAAAAGGGCGGCCAGCGCTGTGTAGTCAGTGGGGGAGGGGCAGTGTGCCTTCAGTCTGTGGATTGAGTTGAACTTGTCTTCTTTTACATCTTCAGATAAAGTATAGCAGTGGTCAGCACCTGGGTTACACTGCAGTTTAAAATCACCACCATATCATTTTGATCATTTTATGATTTTCATTTTCACCTTATCGGATTAACACAGACTGCTGTGCCCCCGCTACACTGCTGTGTGCTAACTTCCGTCATGACAACATTCATAGAATAACTCTGGCAAATTGTCCTCAGTGTAAAAGAACAGCACTGGTTTTGTAGCTGTAATATCAAGCTGACTTAGCTTTAGTTTTGAACATTTGTGAACTAGGGTCTGAAGATTGGCTTGATTGCTTAACAGACCTCTGTATTTACTGACATGTAACGTAAGAAAAAAATAACAGCACTTCAGTAAATCATTCAAACTTAATAATGCGTTCTAACATCCCTCTGCAACTGTTTATAAAAAGCTCTGCACACAAAGTCCTGCACGCAAACAATAAAAAGAGAGGAGGACTCACTGAAGTCCATTCCAACCCTGGCATGTTTACAATATTCCTCCACTAGAACTACAAACGGCCATTCTTAAACCAAACCTCAAGCAATAAACGTGGAATTTACATGTGACAAAGTGCATATTAAACAGTGCTTATGGATGCACATGTACAAATTAAAACCTTAAACTCCCACTATTACACAAGACCACACTCCAGCGTATATTTACTTGACTGAACGTTTGGAATAATGAACCTCTTATGCAAAGCACATTAGCAGGAAATAAAAAAAGGTTTACATTTTCCACGGATATATATTCTACAAATCCAATAAAGATTTAATGGGTAAAATACATTTCACAATTGCAAAAAGAAGCAAGACTCAGAGAAGAGAAGATGAGCATGATCTAATTAATTGCCATAATAATGAGAATGCTTATAATATTATGTATTCTAAACCCAAGGCAAAATGAATCAGGATATGAAAACATCATTTACTCTTACCTCTGCAGTGAACTCCTTCGTCGTATCCGTCTTCACAGTCTCTGGCCCCATTGCAAAGTTTGTTGAAGTGAATACATTTTTTTGTCCCGATGCACTGTATGTGATTGAGGGGACATCTGATCACCACCTCCTGTGCACCTGGAATAACAAGAGAAACAAGAGTCAACAACATTATTCTCTTACTGTAGCAGTATGTATTTAGTGCAAAGCCACGTGAGCTTTAGCACTGTATTTTCCAGCATGTGGACTGGAGCATTAGACAGACCATATGTGAAATAGAACACTGTCATTATCATTAGCTATTTCTTCTTTCTTTTTTTTTGCAGGTAAAAAACATGTTCATTTGAGTGCCTTTCTAAGTGCTGAGAGTATATGACCTCTTTATAGGAGGCAGAAAAACCTATGCATATGCAAATGTATTTATACTTCACAGCATTGTTCTTTGCACAAAACAGATGTTCACGACTCTGCTTTTGCAGCCGCCGAACTGTCCTATAACAAACTGCTCTCCCTGCCAGCAGAGAGCGGCTGTTTAAGGATTCATGAGGCACATAGGCGACCCTCAGCCACAAGAGCACATAAAACACAGCTGACCACTGCACTGCCACTGTAAATGTGTCACATCTCCACCTTAACTACATTGATATCAATTACCAGTGCGCCGCTGCAGCCACTTAATGGGAAGATTTATCACCCACGTGATGGGATCTGTAACAATCCCTGGAGCTCCACCACCCATAAGAAGTCACATGCCAGCACACTTAGACCATCTCGACCGGGCAATCACTTACTCACAGCATCCATTTCTACTTTGGAAGGTAAGAGACGCCACAATTAATGCAGCTGTTACCAAAAAGGGCCGTCATCCCCACGCTGATTTACGGAGGGAATATGTGGACAAGTAGAAGAGCGTCTGTATTGACACAATAATGACTCACATTAGTTTCTCCTCCCAAGAATTTTACTGCCTCAAAATGGTGATGGGAGATGTTCTCCTTTAATGAACGTTTCTTGGCTATCTCTTCAAGCCTCAGTGATTCACACGATTTCTATGCCACATTTAGGTAAGTCAAATATAAGTGACCTTGTCTGTGAGAGTTCATATTTCATACATGAGCAAACTGGCAGCCTCATCTGCTGAGCTCCAGTATGTTTAAAGCATCGCCTTTTTCAATTCCCTCACTTCCTGCTGCTTATGGGATGGATATTTTGATACGTGTGCTTATTTGAAGCGAAAGATACAAAAATATATATGTGATCCATCATACAGCTTAGGGTATTTGATAATGAAAATACATACAACACAGGCATATATTGCTTTAAAAATTGAGCATGTGTTGTCAGTAAGAGAAGGTTTCCATCTTCAAAATACTGCAGGTGGTAAGAGGCCGTACTGTATTCACACAATTCACTTTTATGTCAGTGATCAAATTAAAAGTGAAATTATAATTGCAAAACAGCCGAGACATTTGACAAATTGGAATGAAATTCAAATATAGTAAATCTTATTATTTAACAATTTTCTGTTGTCACCCAATGGTACAATTGTATCAATTAACAATGTAATCCTAAGCAGACGTGTGTTTATTGATGTATTTGTAAGAACACTTCTTACATTCCTACTGTAATATAAATAGATAATTAATGTTCTATTAAAAAGCAGCAGTAGTCAAATTAAATATGTTTTCATATGAAAAGTTATAATTGAGGAAAAATGGAATGTATTACTCTCCTTATAAAACACTGACATTTTTAACATCTGAACAATGGTTATAAATATTACATGAGACCAGGTGGGGAGTTGATTGACCAAAGTGTGAATGCTTCAACTTTCAAAATACACTGAGAAACTGTCCTCACTATATGGAACACTGTCACTGAACATTTAGCCCAGCGCCACAGCTCATGTCCATTTGGCAAATGTGCTATTTAACACGCAGCTGTAAGGGTCTCTGACAACGTAAGCGTGTTGTCAGCCTTTTCCCCATGCTGTCTCACCGCATGGGTTCTAATCTAATGTGATGAGGGGAAAGGATGGGGCATGAATATTCAGTGGCTCTGATCTGTCATGCAGGGGGACACAGATGGTCTCTCAACGACTGAGGTGCTCAGGATTCCTCTGTCAATTCCCACACTACTGTACTGTGTTGGCCCCTCGCTCAGAGTCGAATACGCAGGATAGTGCTGTTTTTCATTTAACACATCCTCTGACAGCTGCACTATCCAATTGTACTGATATGACTCCCTGCAGACCATTCATGATGATGAACATTGAGGTGAGCATCCTCAGAGGCAAATATATGTCATTGACATGTCATTACGTTTATATTGTAACTGCATTTCTAGATTCAGTGTTTCACCAATTGCCATTTTTTGTTCCTCCAAAAAATGTTTGTCATACACATCAGAGTGCATTTCTTTATATATCTTTTCATGCATTCGTAAGGATGAGGAAAATAACACTGGTAACATTTAGCGGACGACAGACAGACTAAGAGTTAAAAGCAGATAAACTGTGCTTGATTCCCTGTAGTATTAGGCAATTCCTAAAGTAGAAATCTCAAATTATGTTGGATAGAAACTGGGCTGTCCTAGTAATGGTTTGATAAATGAATAATGCCCGCAGATGAAATGGGCAAGCACACAAAACCAGTTTAATCATAACACCTCGAGTGGAAGGCAGATGTTCCACCGGTAAGCTAAAAAAAATTACAGTGAGATATGCTTATTCGGGCAAAGTGGAAAACATTTAAGTTCTGCATCAATATTTATCAATGTCTTACTTTACAATAACACAACTATTAATTAAAATAAAACATCCCCATCTAGTCTAAATACTGCACATTTATTACTGGCACTGCTGCAAACAAGCCCATATCTGTGTTCCAACTGTACTGAACACCATTCATGTTCAAAAATATAATTACAGGAATGTACTAGTGAAGGACAGCAGGTCAGGGGTCAGTAATACAAAATGTGACCAGACATACTCTGGACTGCTCAGATAAAGAAAAATGTCTGTTAATGAGATTTTTTTACATGAGTTATTCACAAAAATACAAAGTGTGTTTTGACTGTGTTGGAGTCTACAGTCATGCTGACAGCACTGTGAGGCTGTGCTTTGACACAGAAGTGTGTTGATCGAAATGTTTACATCAGTTTTATCCTGGTCACAATGAAAATGCAAACATGTTGATGCTAAGCAGGTGGAGTGTTTCAGTCTCTCCACAGGATGAACTGTTTGTGTTCATCACTTCTGCATGGGTTTAATGAAAACTGTGGCCTGTAGGTGGCCCTACGAAGCATTTAGACACAAGGATCTGATAATTAAACACTGCTATTTGCCTACTGACTAACTGAGGACAAATCAGTTGGGTCAAACTAAAACTTCAGCAGCTTCAATATGTTCATTATGATAATTATTGAGCAGCTCGCAGTGTGTGGAATGTTGAAAATAACAGATAATCTATCAGCAGTGAAGATTCTTCAACTTGTATAAATAGTGATTCAGACTTATCCCAATGAAATAACACTTTCATTTTCCTATTTCTTATAAAGGTTGATGGTGATCAGCTGACATGAGGCATCGCCAATGTAGAGTTCCTATAATGGCCTCAAGAGTATATGTGGCCCTCGTGGTAAATATTTAATATTAATGTTTGCTCCACATTGTTCAACACTAACCTTATTATCCTATTATCCCTATGATCATAAGTGATGACAATTTAAAACCATGTGGGTAAATCTGAACCGGAGCAGAGCTGTGAGAAGCAGCAGAGACAGGAAAAGCTTTTACTCGATGCTGTGGCGGAGCTGCTCTGCCTGCAGGCAGTAACAATTAGCCTTTTTGACACAGTGCCTTATACATCATGACAAATTCATCTGCAGAGGTGGGATCGAATATACGGTAACTTTTTCCCCCTTACTTTAACAACAGTGTGGAAAAAAGCACAAGTAATATGTAATATGTTAAATATGCACAAACTGAAAGTTGAATATAAATATTCAAAAAAGTAATTAATGTACTTATTCAAAAAAACTCTAGCGTCGTCCTGATAGCTCCAGTACTGTTGACTTTCACAAAATTCACGGACAAACAGCTCACAAAAATAAACGGATGATGTTAAATCTCTGAGCTCATGAGCTGCATCACTGGTGTGGAAGAATGAATAGAAAGTGTAAAAGGCATGAATATTTCAGGTATTCAGCTTGTGTACGTGTGTGTATTTGTGTGAACGTCAAATCTGTCATTGATAAAGCTTGAGGATGTTTGGATTATAAGATGTCTGGGCAATGTGTGATGTTTGGGCTTGACTTGAATAACGGATGCAACGCCGTGATATTACAACCAGACCCTCCAGGATTCCATCTGCTTTTCTTGGGATCACAGCTTGTTTTTTTAAAACATTGGAATACATGTTTGCTGCAATTAAATTGTGGTAGCAATTGAAAGTAGCAAAAAGCATTGCAGTTTTTCTTGTATAAAGCTTTCCTTTCATGTTTAAACATTTTACTTTCTATTCCTGAGCTATTTTTACACATCCTTCCACGACTTTTTCTGTGTGTTTGTGTTTCCACACAACGTTGCATTTGGTACAAATCAAATTAACTCTGCTTTCATGCAGAACACTGGGGAATTGCGTTGCACGGTTGTGTGCCGCAGTAATTTCTGCTGGTAAATGTGAGATATTTGTGTCACACATGTCTGCATCTTCTTCACAACCACAAACAAAGAAATAAGTGCATTGTGTAAGTTGCTCAAAATTGAGTCTGGTGGGCTATGACTGAAACGTGTAGAAAAGTCTGATGATTAGTCAAATTTGAGAATGGATGAGGATCTGAGATGCGCAAAAATCAGTGATTGGTTGATTTTGCATTCATTATTGCCTTTGCAACATTCTGGAGGAATTGTGTATATATACGCTGTGACAGTAATTGAAGAATCTCAGCTTCCTCTGAGTATGTGCTGCTTGTGTGCAGCTCTGCATTAAAGTGAATGCAGGAATATGCAGTGCAATAGAATAAATGGGTTTACTAACAGTTCTTCCCTAAGATGCTATTTGTGGTTGTAGCTGTGCATTTTGTAATTTCCTTGTACTTTGTGACAAATAAATAATTGAACAATACTTATAGTTGTATCTGTCTGCTGCCATTGAATCCTGCTGTAACTGGCTGTCGTCCTCCTGCACTTCTACATCTCTTTCTTCATTAGCAGCAGCTATACTTGTCTGACCTTCTTTCACTGCTTCAGCTACCACAGCCACCTTGGTTGAAGCCTGAAATTATTCAGAACAAATTAATAGGAAAGCTAATCACAGTGGTCACACTGTTCAGCTTCCCCACATATAGCTTCTCAAGTTTCTAGGTACTCTGTTCTTTTTGTCCAGACTGTCTTTGCACATCCACAAGCCTGACAAGTCTTTGAAAATGTACTCATCTGGATTGAGGGAGCAAACATTCAATGTCAGAGTTAAAGAATTCACTTTAAAGTTATCAAATTGCGCAAGCAGTCAATATTGACCCGCAGCTTTGCCATGCCATCTTCTCTGAGGAGAAAAGCCCACAACAATCCTTCCTCCTGCACATGATCATGTTTGGATTCAAAGGGAACCGAGACGAGGGGCTGTGCACAGATGGAGAGATCTGTGCACAGCCCCTCGTCAATGTGTTTTGTTTTTTTTTCAATTTAGATTTTAGTCATTAGAAATAGTAAAAAGTAGAAAATCAATATGTGGCTGTCAATGTTGATGTTGTGGTCGGCTGCTAGAAAATAATCAATGCATGAGAGACACAGTGACAACACAGCCACAGTCTTCCAAAAAGTCATCTTAACACGAAGGGCTCTTTAAAGGAATATCTTTGCCGTGTGACCTTTCTACCCTTGGCATTTAAAGTGATGTACTCTACCAAAAGAGCTTATTTTGCTGTATTTGTCTGACCGCAGACACAGACATTATTTTCCACGAAAACCTCCAAGCATTCAGTTTCTACACGGACAAAGAAACACATTTACCAAATTATGAGTAAATCAAATGCTTGATTTCAAATCAACCACATTTAGAGGAGAGAGCAGCACATGCCTTTAGGAAATGATAATGTGTGGCTGTTGCCTGCTTCCTCAGCATCAGCAGGACAATGAGTAGTCATTTGACAACTAAAATCATGTGAAGCTATTGAGAAGCAGCCAGCAGCACAGTATGAGCTGGATGACTCCCTGCTGGGAAAATGTGTATGCCTTTGCAAGCTTGTGGTTATGCATGGCCGGCCTTTGGTGATGCTCTGCCAGGCTTGTCCAATAATCTTCCACAATTCTTGTATTTGTAGCTTTACACCTTCAGTCAGGTCTTCAGCAAATTAAACACATGCTGACTGGGATTAAGGTCATGCCGACTTGGTCAATCAAGAGCATTGTTCTTCCATTGGGCTTCAAAAAACAATCCTTGGTGTGTCCATGCACAAGGGATCAGATCTGCAGTCGTTAGTCACGATATTTATTACAAAGTAAGTAACAATATTTTGCTTCTCAGTCAAGCTCTGAACTTTTAACACATGACAAACACAGTGGGAGTTTTCTGCACCGACACGTTCACAGCACAACTCACACAAAGTGTTTCTGCAGCAGTCATTGTTAGGACTTTGCACTGACTCCAATTCATTGTGGACAGTCTAAGTAAAATATGATCCCTAACCTTAACCATGACTAATTCATGCCTAACCCTTAACCTTAACTTAGGACCTCAGATATTAAGGTCAGCATCATTTGGACCTGCTTCACTCACCATGAGGTCTACAGGTCTTGACAAGGTCAGAGTTTATGTTCGAGGAGGGAACAAAAATACACGTACACAAAAATGGTGTAAGCTGTCAGTGAAGTTTGTAATGGTTAACAGTAGTGATCCAGGGCACACCGACTGCAGGCGGCTCTCCTCACAGTGAAGCAATCGGGTTCAACTAACAGCTGAATCTGGCAAATCTCGGAAATGTAGGTGACTTTCCTCATCTGGAGCTCCCAGGCCCACATGTCCCTGACCAAGATGGATTAATGTCACATTAACCCCCCCCCCCCATCGAGCCTTTTATAATACAATGAAATAGCTGACATTGCAAAATGATTAAATAACATAATCACTAGGAGCGGTAAATGCAATGCTGTTTGTGAATTTAACAATTAAGTTTATACAATACTTTTTTTTTTTTTTTAAATTAACTATGTTACAAGTAGTGCATCTCTTGAATTGATTTTTCAGAAGGGCAGTACATTGGCAGCATTTCAAAGTGTCACAGCCTACCACAGTAATGGTGCACCTTTAACATGACTGCAGCCCATTTGTGCTGCAGTGTTTGTTACAGCTTACAGTGCTGAGCTTACACAGCTGTTCACAGGTAGCCCACTAACAGTATGTCCCATCATGCTGCAAATTATCTGTATACACTATACTGTCTGCATCACCTGCTGTAACCCATACTTTAACAAGAAACCAAGGCAGAGAAAAAGTCCTGAGCTCCTAGATTATCATGGTTTTATGCTTTTGCATTACCGATCTATAAAAAACATACTTTCTTGTTAGCAATAAAAACTGGAGGGAGGGAGGGACGGTTGCTTGGTGTTGTCATGGCAGCAGCTGCTCAGTTTGGCTGCTGCTGTGACAACTGTTCACTCTTATCAATAATGCTGTGATGACAAACGTAATTTCTGGCTGGATTCTTTTTACTGGAAAGATCATTTTAAAATGAATGATGTGGTATATTTATTAGTGGCAGGATATTCATCAGGGGGTTGTTGCAATGAAAGCTGCTCATACAAAGTGCAGAGACTCCAGAGAGCAGGTTTGACATCTTGATTCTCCTCTGCTGCTATAAGCCTAAATTGTACAACTCAATGCGTTTTTTTTCACCGGGGAAAAAACCCACTAACATATTTTGCAGCTTGTCTGCGAGGGGAATGGATACAATCAGTATTCACTCACAGGTCAAATGGCTCTGCAGTAGACAAAGGTTTTCATTTAACGCCCTAATTTCTTTGTCTTTTGTATTTTGTCGGTCTAGAAGCTGACACTGCACTTTCTTTTCGTTTTGTTATGACACCTTTTGAATTTCTGGGTATGAAAAAAGCCGTGTACTTTTGCGTACCAATTGTTTTTAAGCCAAGTGAATTTCTCAGATTCTGGTGCGTTCATGATGCCAAACCACCAGGGAAAAAAAACAGAAGGGCAAAGGACTGACAATGGAATCATTTGCTTTTTAATAGTAGTTTACCCACCCAAAAAATTTGTATATACGTTAATTTTGGTGTAGAATAGATATAACACTCTGTATTAAACCAGACCATGATCTTTTAAAGTGAGGCCAGTATCTAAACATACACAGACAAAGTTTAGTAATTCTGTAATTGGTACAACTGGATACTTTCGTCTGCTACAAGATCGGATAATTTGTCAGAAAACAAATGCATTGTCAGTGATAATTTAAGAAACGTTACCATTTTACCTTTTACTGTGCCGTGTGTAATTGTCTACACCGGTGTTCCATTTCCTCGACTGCCGTGTGCTCGCTCTAGACAGATTGACTGCTCAGTTGTAATGTCCTCAATATATTCTCTGCCTGGCGACCCGTAATCTGATTTAATATATTACTTCACATTGTTTATTCATGATGAAAAATAGTGAGTCTGCGTCGGCACAGCCAGAGAAAGAGAAATGCACATTCACACCTTAAGGCTCTTGTCTTGAAAATGTTCTCCGTTATACTTGCAGGGAATATCAGGGCTGTGGCTGCAGGATTTATTTCACTTTACCTCTCGAGCTCAACACTTCTTTACTTTCACAGCTTGGAGAAATGCAGCTTTCCTCTGATCGGAGATTCCAGTGCAACATATTTTACACTCTTTTCTTTTTGACGTCATGATTCTAAAATGCATATTTGATAGATTCCTCAGTCACACAGTAAGCAGCCTTTTTAAATGTTTTTATTTAATTGGATTATATAAGAAGCAGAAGTGTACCACCCACTAAACTAAAAGAACATATTCCATCAGTCTACTAAATGGTTCATTAGTTCGACCATCACAGGTGGTGGGATGGCTACAAACCAACTAGGCTTGTAGGTGTGGATCTGAAATAACTAAAACTACAAAACAAAACATATACTTAAGCAAGTTTATTTGTAAGTATATTGGATTTCTTTTATAATTGCAGGACATGAATACAAATTAGAGTAAAAAAAAATGTATTGAAGCAAAATACAGCCCACACAGAATGTGAGGCACAAAAAAAGTTTATAACTTCAGCCTATAATGAATTTATCATGAGGCATCTCAGAACCACCTCCACAGTTCGTGCAGCCCAACTACAGTGCAGATAGATCAGAGGTAGTTTAGGAGGATACCTATCTTTGTGCACTGCAAAAATTAGAAAATTGGCTGCTGAAGTGAAAGTTCTGACAAGAGGCGTACTCCAGAATCCACGAAACCAGAACATAGATTCTTCACACACGATCATTAGACACACCAATCCTAAATAAATTAAAACAGCCTTCACATGTCCAACTCTATCACGTTACACGTATGTTAAGAACAGAACTGCTCTGGAGAAGGCTACAAAGTAAACCCAGTACTTGAATCACACTTTAAGCATCAACCCTCCATTCTTTCCTCCTGCTCACCGACCTCTCTGGTCATCTAAACTTGACATAAACTGCTTTCAGACATGTACTGTATGTGAGAACGCAAATGTCAGAGTCAGCTGCTGTGGACATTCTCCACAGTTTCTCCTGCCAGCCTCCGAATAAGAACTCGGCATAATGTCCGAGTGACTGCTGTAGTGAGCCCACATGGTTATCCAGTGAGTGGCTGTATTGATGATGTTTCTAACACACGACGGACCCAAAACTGAAAAAAAGACAAAAAACAATACAGATATCTAAGGATGAAAAAACTGTGCCATAGACATGGAAGAGGCTGACGAGATTTGAGAGCTTTTGGTGCTTTAAACAAAAACACATCAATCTCGGCAGTGCAGTTCAAATGTAACTTCCTTCCCCTGCATGCTGCATCACCCATTACCAGAGCACTAAGGAGATTGGTGTTGTTGTGAATGCTTCTGACTCAAAAATCTCCCGCTGTGCTCTTCACATGTGAAAGGTACTTTACGTTGCCTTTGTTCTTGCCTTTTCTCCATAATTCCTCTGTATCTGGATCCTTGTATTTAATCTGCCTCATGTGGTGTGTGTAATGTGCATTGTACAAAAAAGGCAAGGTATGCTGTATACAGTCCAGTGCAACACAAATATTGAAGAATTAACCTGTTTGCCCATTTGTCACACATATGTCAAAACCTCATGTTGTTCCTTCTCCTGTGGCATTAACATTTAAAAATGACAAATTAGCTCATGCATTATACATGGCTTCACTCCAAATTTCTTTAGAAATCAAAAACAATAGTATGTGCTACATGCTATCGGCATCTGCCCCAGTAAATTAAATGATGAAAAACTCTGCCACTGTGCAGTAGAGTGGAGCCATGTGTTGGCATCAGTGTCATCCTGGCTCTACTGTATAATAAACAATCAATACATCCGTCTGCAGAGAGGAATGAGTGGTCTCGGGACAGCACACTATAGCGGCACTTCAGACACACCATACAAAGAAAACCTGCAAATGCACCAATTTATCATTATTTGGAAAACACCGACATAATTAGTCGATAGAGATACTTTTGTGACCGACCATTATGCAAATGTTATAATCTAATTGTTCTGGGGCCAGCTTCAAATGAATAATGCATACTGTATATTGCAGTAAGAGAGGTTAAAGCCAATATTCACAGAGAAGAATGATCTCATTAGGAGTACAATACACAGTGTTGTATTTAATGCTGGCATTCTTTCATCAATGAAGTAAATACACCAATGTGATAATGTCATCATTGTTGCAATGAGATTCTGATGTATTGCTTTGCCCGAACTGAATTCACTTTTATCATGTCGGAACGCTGTCATGTGGGAATCACGCTGAGTCATTACAGCGCAAATCTTCAATCCCTGCACCATATGTGGTGCTGTAGGCTAATGACTCTTAACATATTCTGGATAATAAATGTTCAAACAGGTACAGTACACAACATACAGACCCTAATCTGATTCCATGCACCTCAAGATCCCCTGCAGGAAGATTTGTAGTGTTGATTAGAACAAACTAAATATCTCTACTTGAGTTGTCTAGCTGAGAAGGCTGAGGCCTCATATCACATTAAGCTGAACTTGAGAATGGATTTTTCTTCCCCGCTGAATGAGGACACTGGACTTTGACCCCCATCACTTTCACTGAAACAGCTTCAAGATGGGGTCTCTTCGTGGACATAGGGAGAAATCACTGCAGCCAAACCATTGCAATGAATGGAGTCAATTTTTTTTTACGAAAACATGATAAAATGTCCCTTAAAGAGATTATCTTCAGAAAACAAATAGCAAAAATGGTTATTTGCTCACATCCATTAAATTACTTAGGTTTACAGAACGACTTTAACACGAGACACTGCTGTCCACATTCCATATTCTACCAACTGTCAATTTCAATCTTGAAATTCATAATTCTCAATGCAGCCTTTATTTATTTATGCATGTGGCCACGTGAGAGCAGCAGAACAAGTTTTGAAGCTTTGCCATTTTATCTGATTAGATTTTTGGGACAAACATTCTAGCATATAATAGACTGACTTTTATCTCAGTTTTGCTCCACACCACCTCCACTACATGCAGAAGCTACTGGCTAACTTCCTCTTGCATTTGGCATTTGGCAGGAGGAAGTAAGTTAGATGTTCTTTTCCAATAAATCAAAAAATGTCCACGCTTTTTTGGTTTGGTTGATTGGAGTCATGGCTTGGTCAAATCTGATGGAGTAAAGAGAGGGAAGAACTCAAATGAGGATGTGGATGACAGAGAAAACTAGCCATACGTCTTTCTTATTAAAATGGGGGAGCTCTTATATCCCTTAGCCATGGATTCCTCCATTAAAGTTTTCATGAAAAGCCTTGACCTTTGCCTTTACTTATATTTCACACAGGGTGTCAGAGCCTATATAGTGCAAATCAATTGATCATAAGTGAGTAAATAAGTCATTTGATTTGGCTTGAAGGCCCCTTTAATGAGGACCATAGTTAGAGTATAATACACAGTGAGTGGGAGGACATGTATTTTTCTCTAAATATCCTCTGGCACTAACCCAGCTCCCTTGAAATAATCATTGGACTATGACCATGTTTATAGAGTGACTGGAAGAGAGGGCATTAGCTCATTCCTTTCACTATCTATTAAACAATCCATTATTCATTATTAATAAATAAATAAAGGCCAGAGCCACGAAGTCATGCTCATTAAGAGTCGAGTCCTGGCTACTGTGTAACTGAGAGACGTACAGCACTCATCGATGTTGCAGGCCATTTTTCTCATTGGCTGTCTGTAAGTATGTGTCTCTGTGTTTGCTCTGAGTTAAAGCTCATATCGCTGCGATGCTTTGTTCTCTGCTGTGGCAGCAGGGAGATAATGCAGACTTTAGCGCTTAAATGTCACACTGGTTCCATGGCAGCAAGCGTGTCAAGTTTATAAAGTATGCTCTTTTCTTCGGTTCTTCAGGTGACAAGCTGGGACGCTGTCCTTTATAATATTCATACAAGCCGGGAATACAAAGGGGAAAATGTGTCAGTGCAGCTTAACTGTTGGGATGGGGGCTGTGGGAGCAAAGACAAAGCAGTAAAGCGCTCCTGCTGGTGCATCACTTCTGACGTGGATGAGACACGGAGTGGGCACAAGATTGTCACCAAGCAACAACGTTCATTCCCAACTAATGATTTCGCCTAATGCTCAAACATAGAGACTATAACTACAGAAATAGGGCAGCAGGCAGAGACCTGCATAAAACAAATGTTAAGGGCAGAGAGGAGGACTTGTCTGCCAAATTTTGATGGCAGTGATCACAGACACGTATAAAAGCAAACAGTGACTTCATGGGAATTTATGTTTCCAAGCACAAACACACATATACACAGCTCCCTGTCTATTGGAGCTACTGCGAAAACATTGGGAAAAGCCTAAGGAAGTGTACACATGTTCTGCTCCAAATGCTGAGAGGGAGGGAAATGGTTTTGTTTTTTTCCTGCTGCAAAAATAAAAACGAAACACTCAAAAAAGTGTTGATATGGAAGGACAATGTGCTGCATTTGATCTGGAATCATATCCAGGGCTGAGGATGATCTCAAGTGTGAGGACAACATAACCTGTGAGCTTTCTAATAACTTCAGCACATCATCCTGACAGAAGACAGCAGAATGAAAGCTGAAGCATGAGGTAATCGTCTCATACATTTATAAAAAGTCCAGCGCTGTCCGTGAATCATCTTCAAGATATGCAAAAGTGGCGCTTGAAAATAAACATGCAACGCTGGTAATAATAGCGTGTTTGGGGAGTTTTCGATGAGTCAACAGAAGGTTTATCTCTCAGGAGGAGGAAAAAGATGGAGAAGAGGGAAAATAAATGTTACATAATGCAACAGGCCCTGTCCTTCAGCTCAATAACAAGGTGCTACGCTACATTACCCCCTAAACCTCCATCCTACTGGCACCAATTCTCATGGGGACCAGACACATTTGCGATACATTTATTTCAATATGGGACTTGACAGAAAGAATACCCTGCAGGATGTTGATAGGCAACTTAAAATACACTCACTATGGTTACTGCAGCTTCATCACAGACAGACCGACCCAATAATATTTGCACTTGTAAGCAGGAGCTTTATCAACTACTTCCACATGTTTAAATGTTTAAAGAGTATAACATCTTACGAATGTGCATCACAATCTGAATCCGATGTGTGTCATCAACATTAATGGTCGAGTACAGTTAGAGGTATATATATATATATAGCTTCAGTAAACCTGGAAGATGTCCTTAAAGTCACAGTTGGTACTCTATAGTGTATTACCTACTACATTGGCAATGTAGAATACACAACCACTATACTAGACAAAGTAATATAATAATAATATAAATATAAAGTAATATAAATATAATATATAGAACCTAGAATTGATTTCATGACGTTAAAACTGTCATGTCACATCTGCTATATAAGCTTTAAGAACGAAATAGTAGTTAATAGTAGTTAGACCTGATGCAACATATTTATATGTGTACATCACATGTATAAACGTTTTTTTCAGCGCTCTAGCCTGCTGAAGAAAAATTCAAGTTATGTTTCAGACGATCTAAGCGGGGGAGCGATATTGAAGCTGATTACAGCAACAACGAAAATGAAGATTCAGACCCTGACGATATTCCCTCTGACCCACTGACCAAGCCTCAGTTGGTAAGAGACATGTTTGATGAGGAGGAAGAAGGCGCTGATATCGTAGAGTTTGCCTCATTTATTAATTAATTGTTGAATTTAAGGAAAAACAAACCAGAATCAGAGAGCTTCATTGTCATTGCACAAAATAGAACAACATTTGCTGTGCATATTACTACACACACATGTCCATATTCATAGATAATAAATAGTAAAAAAGACAAACCAGCATAATAAGAGGATCATATTAGGAGTATAATCAGTATATTATATTTCAAGATAAATAGTCTATGAGTTCTGGGATTGTATGATGCAGAGATGGTGGCAGTGGGGGGGTATGCAAGCAAGGATTCACAATGAAAGCTAAATGGTTAAGCTATCAAATGTTTTTATTACATGTCTAAATCTGCTGGGAGAGAAATGAAAGTTTTTGTAAATGTTTCTAATTAAAACAAGGATACTAAAACCCTGTAGAGACGAAATCAAACATACAGTGAATAAGATGGACTTCTGAAACGAATTGTTTTAGATGTATAGAACAAGTGTTGAGTCTAAACATTAGAGGCAGCTGTATTTCTGCATGTTTGAGCAGAAACAGACAATGTTATTTAGTTAAAGTACCAGTGTGTAAGATTTGGGTGAAATGGATCTATTGAATGTAAAATAATCCTTGTGCTGTTTTCACTAATGTGTTTCATTTAAATTGTATGAATTGTAGTTTTCTTTACCCCAGAATGAGCCCTTTATATTCAAATACTTTATATTTACACCAAGGGGGTCTTCTCTATGGAGGCCGCCATGTCTAAACACCTTTTGAGTTTGTATGACAACTGAAGGCTGCCACAGGTTCTCTGTCATGTTTGGAGGGGGAGGGGGAGGTGAAGGGTATTCAGCTGCAACATGCAATTTCACCACTAGATGTCACTAAATTCTACACACTGAACCTTTAAGGTCTTTACTGTCATTATTATTCAAGTGGCATGTACAAGAAGTCAGTAACCCAGTTTTACTTACTGGCACACCTACGAAATAAACCTGCTGCACCCTGTGCAGGATCATGGAAGATATTTTATTTTCTTTCATTACTGTTCTTTCCCCATGCCGCTTGTTTTTAAGCTCTCTGTAGGATACCGATGAGCCCAAAGTAGAGAATCTGAGGAGTTTAGAGGAATGCATGGGGAGACATGCCCTCCCCTGTAGTTGAAGGGGAATAAGTAAAAGAACCCCTGAGAGAGCCGTCTTTGAACAGTTCTCCTCCCTTGTGCTTAGAGGACACCGAGATCAACATCATTTTTGACTGGGTCGAGTCGAGCTACAGCTCCAGTGGTCATGTTTTTGAAGTCAGCCACTGACCCTTTTTATTGTATTTTCCTCTGGGAGTGACAATTCAATCAGAGGATTCATTGGTCTCCATGTTCGCCAGATTCACAAAAGTGTCTCATAGCAGCACTACGAATCGAGCCAAGTCCATGAAATCGTTTCCTGAAGGACTCATGATGGATTTAAGTTCTGAGACACTTTTTCCAAGCGTGAAGCATCAAAAAAGGGAGAGAGCTGCATGCGGACAGCCATTAGAATCGAGACTTGTTATACATTTCTACTGGAAGTGATATTTACAGAAAGCAAATTATGACTGTCCCACATAATCTCAGATGTACAGCAAACAGCAGATGTGCATGTCTACAGACAGCCTTGGCATTTAGACTTCCTTGTGAGTATGATACACAGGCTAAGAATGTGATTATCACGCTCTCAGTGAATTTTTAATGTTTCCACTTTCACAACTGTCACATCACAAGATGCTGTTTGGTGCCATAACGCGCTGCAAAACTTTAACTAGTTATTGTACAGAAAGTATTTGCATGAACTGCTGACCAATTGGAGAGTTGCCACTTTGCTGGGTTTTCTTTAGACATTAGTGGAGGCAGGCTGTTTTTCCTAACTCCCTGAATAACTGTCGTCAGCTGCCCAGTCCCATGGGAGCCGCGGCTCAGCGGATAAACCAATGCCTCCTTCTAGTCTCTTGGAATTGCAATCCAAGGCCACCTTCCCGTCCCTCCTCCCCACAGGCTCTGAAGATGCAGATTATATCTCCCTGACCGAGAGGGAGCAGGGTAGAGAGAGGCCACCAGTGGCACCATTTTCATATTTCTAGGTGACAGGAGTGTAATGTATTACCTTGCCTTATTCCAAAGATAATAAATTCCTCTGTATAATGCCCAAAATATTCACAGTCATATCAAACTACTGATGGCTTCGCACCATGCTTTGCACCATTTCTTGTGCTTTTATTTTAATCCCCCACGGCTTTTCTCAGTGTATATCATCCTATCGAAAGGATCTTTTATTCTCAGGTTACTGCAGCCCTTGCTATCATGAAGAAGGTAGAACACATTCCAACCCTGTCTTTTGTTTGCAGGGCAAAGTCGATCTAATTCCTGTTTTAATCAGTACATATTAAATGATGATGAGTTGAGTCAGATTCCATATCCATATGCAAGGTCATTTTGTTGCAGGCATTGTAAATAAAGCAGTGCCAACATTAATAACAGTGATAATTAATGGCCTTCTGGAGATTACAACTTGGCCCACAGCATAGTGCAGAGTTTTTTTTTTTATCCTTTATATTTAAAACATCTTGCACAAAGGCAAAGTGACAGGTCGTACCTAGATATCAGAAATCTGTGGTGGGCGACATGTGGTAACAAATGTTATATACAGCAAAACTTGAACTTATTTTAAAGTTAAAATCTCATACTACACACCACATGCATGTAATTAGTTCTTCCTTGCTTTTTTATGTTTTTTTTTTGTTGTTAAGATTATTTTTTTTAATCTTTAACATTTATTGGTTCTGTGCTTTGATTACAGAAGCAAATTAACATTTCCTGCTGCAGCAACTGAGCCAGCCTATCTGACATGGTAAACGGGACGTTTGAAGTTGGAGTACTTGTGAGAAAAAGATTAAAAAAGGAGGGTCAACCCATTGATTGATAACCATCTAATGCAGAGAGGCAGTCTAGACATCCTGACTTTTAGTATACCCAGCATGGACCAAGTTCCATAAAACACATAATCCTAAAGCTGCTCAGTTTTTGCAAATACAGTTGGAAAGTTGAAGTCTCAGGACTCTGATGATATAATTTGTGTTTTTTCAAATATTCCAATGCTCTCTCTGAGACAGAAGAAGATTTGTCATAGTTGGCAAATTAATTTCTGAAGAATGGTCTAAAAAATGGTTAATGTTGTTTTTTGGCATCAGTATGACCTTGACCTTGGATTCCATAACTATATCATCAGTTCATCCTCAAGCTCAAGTAGAGCTTTATGCCAAGTTTACAGAATTTCTTTAGAAGTGTTCTTGAGATAATGGATTCATGAGAATGGGACAGCAATGGACAAAGAAAAAAACACTATAAATCCTTCCATCTTCGTCTCTACAAGGTTGTGTCTAGGAAACTCCATAAACCAAGATACTGATTTATTGAATGTTTACATAAGAATACAAGTCATTATATAATTTGTCAGTAAGATATATTTTTCTGTAACAAGCGTTTTCAGCCACAGGTAGCACACTTTATAAATGACCTGTCGCACACTAGGGGATTCATAATCATCGCACGCTGTGGTCAATTTGTGCACAGGTGTCACTGTAAAAACTATAATCTCCTCATTTTAGCCAATGACACAGTGATGAGGAACCAGGAATTAAGGTTAGAATTTATCTTCCTTTTTTGTCATTATTTAGAAATATCATAATCATAATAACACGAAACTGCTCCTCTGTAGGGAAGAGGTATCTATGTCTCAGAAGCATGTAAATAATGATTAAGGAGCCAATCCTAATGTGGAAGACAAGAAAAAGTTTACATGACACCTCAAACCTGCAGATTCTTCACAGAATAATACAGCACTCCCAAATGCATCACATTTTCACACTGACTGGTGTTCTGCTACTTTATTCTGAGATCACTGGCTGTATGGTGTTGTCAAAATACAAATATAATCAAAGTCTTATAGGAACACTCATTTTTGAAATTTTGGAATATAAAACCATAGCAATATGCCATAGTACATGCTCTTTTTTCTCTTTTTACCATGACAATATTATGTATATGTAAAATAATCAACAATTAACAAATAATATACATTATATTGTCAACATATTGCATTGTCAGTAGTTTTTACATGTTTTAATAGCTAGAGATTTAGTTTATGCCAGATTATAAACATAATTTATCATCTTTGTGTGTCTGATAGATGATACTGTAATTCAAATACCTCAAATGTAATCAGATGCATTATTTAATATTCAATCACAGCATATTCCCATTTAAACTTAGCAGTGGAACTACATTTATCTATAGATCGTAAAGTCAAATAAATTTAAAATTGCTTGATCACAATTTTGCTGCACTGAAAAAAATATCCTGAACCATTGTTAGTGATAAGAGAAAGAAAAAAAAAAACAAAGCCAACAAAGAAAAAAATAATAAATAAATCTATCAAATCTATTAAAAGAAAGAAAGTGCTAAACTGTGATTGTATAATTATGTGCTCCATAAGACTTGATACAATGATAATTTCCAAAAGACTTAAATCAAGGACTATCAAATTATTTCGTTAACAATTGTCAGATTTATGCCAGAAAATCTGAACAGAGTAAATGTAGGAAAAACCCAACAGTCAGAGAGATGATTTCTGAATTATTGAATGTAAGTGTCCTGTCACTTCTACCCACCTACACTCACTGGATTAGAGAAGTAATGAAGTTATTGGAACTAGAGAAAGTTGGATCAAATCTGAGTAGATCTAATGATAAATGTAATAAGGCCTGGCAGCCATCTCACACATCAAGATCTGTAAAGTGAAAATAACATTTTGAGGAAGATTGTGTAGCGATTTGAGTGCAGTGGAAATGTGCAGCAAAATCTGATGGCAATATATTTGTCAAATCTAAGATGTGAGGTGTTGTGCCACCACATTTTCAATTGTACTTCCCTCTTTTCCCCCTCTGTTGTCAATAATATTTTACATAGTTAATTTGTTTTGGTTTTGTAGAGTATTTATCAATTACTTACTTGTGCTTTTTATGTTTCTATTCATCTGGTTTTCTTTTTGTGCTGGGTTGGGGACATTTGTATAATTGTTTTGGATGACACTGTCACTTGTTTGTCAGTTGTGTGGTCTGCTACATGTCATTATTACTTTTTAAGATAAAAACTCAGAAATTGCATATCCCAAAAATGAATAGTATTCCAGGTGATAAAGTTATACTAATTTAAAAAATGAATTGTTCCCAAAGAAGTTATCTCTGTCTGCTTAATACAGTGCATTGTCTGGTGAAGCTGGAGCCTATACTGATATTTAGTACATTGGGTGAGAGGTGAGATATTGAAATTAGAGTGTGGATACTCAACCCATTCAGATAAATTTATATTAAGGTTTGGGTCTGGTCAGTCAAGTTAGCTAGGTGGAGTTTTTACACTTCACATGCCTAATCAGGGAAATCAAGTAATAACCATGCACGTGTGGGACAGTGTAACACAGAGTCAGTGCAGCTTATATTAACTGCAATGGGCTTGGAAACAAAACACAGGATGCCCTTCAGGTTTCTGGCTTTGCTAGTTTTCTCTAAAGCTTGGAAAGGAAAACGCTACAGGGGCTTCACTCTAACTCACACATAACCATTTACAGGTTTAGCCTCCATGTCTTTGGACTGCAGGACATGAGAAGATATATTTAAGTGATATTTTGTGCAAAATCATAGTATTGTATTACCATGCTGTCCCAGGTCTTTGAAAATTGCGGAGAAATGAGGTGTTGACAGTGTTGCATTAGTGAGGAATGGATGCGATGGCTGACTTACAAGTTTGATCAGTTTCGTCCGAGTCGTCGGGGCAGTCGGGCTCACCGTCGCAGAGCCAGGCCTCGGGGACGCAGGTGCTCTTGTCATGACAGTGAAACTCCCCTATGTCACACACAATGGCTTCTGGATGACATGAGGGAAGGGGTGGAGAAACAGACAGAAAAGATGCAGCATGAGATGATGGCACTGGTGGTTCACATGTTTCACCAGAAAACATGCACTGCAGGTAAACTTGAGCATGAGTGTGAGAGGAGCGACAGTTGCGGCACTTGGATGTTTTTTTATAACCATGTGAACATAATTGGATCTGGTGAAGAGACATTGACATGATCCTCTGTACAGGTAGCGTGTAGCTGAATGAAACCGTGAAAGCCATGATTTTACCAAGAGGTCCATCCTGAATGTAAATGTTAAAAGGCTGACAGTCATCAGAGTACTGCATTTCCTTTTGTCAGCATTATAGCTTTTGCAAAGCACTATTCTCTGACAGAGCAGAAGACTATACATTTTTTCCAGAAGATTAAAATTGTACCAAAAGAAGCAGAAACAGGCGGTGCCCGGCATTGTGATTTTGACAGCTACTTTCCTCTAACAAAGACATGATGTCCTTCGTGCCTTGGCAAACTATTACAAAGCAGTTTGGCAAGTTTGTTCTTATCTTCTTGCCTCCTTGGTGTTGTACTTGCATTTGATGGCTGAATGGGGGGGGGTTCAGTGAAAGCACAGTCAACTAAAATGTCATCATAGCCTTTCAATATAGCAAGCATCCGTCAAAGTGTTGACATGTTTCCTGCCGGTAGCTGTCAGAGACTGCGCTCGATCATTCTGCAGAATGACATAAGCCTTTGCTAAAGATTTGACACCACAAAGTGACCTGTCGCTACTTCTCCTCAGCGCGGAGGAAAAACGGTAATTTGTTTCTTAGCTTAACCCGCAGACGATCAGGCAGGCTCCAGCTCCCCCCTCCCTCTCCCTTTCCCTATCTCCGTCTCTTTTCCCAGTGTGTTCCTAACCCATTAGTGGTGGGAGTGGAGCAAGTGGGAGATCAGGTCTGCGGCGTTTGAACAGTGGGAGTGATAATTCAACGCACGGCTGCTCTCTGCCCCGGCACCCTCCAGCAAATTCACTACCTGGGGACAAAACTGAAAAGGTCAAACATCTCATCTATTGTGCCTCTTCTATTCACACTGATGCAATATGATCTTACAAGTTAAATCAAGGTCTCTTTTGAATATTAAAAGCCCATTCCAGATTCTAAATGGGGGGGGGGGGGGGGTGGCAATCAAACCTTTTATGGAAATAAAATCAATTAAATTCAACTCATATTGATCAGCGAGAAAGGTAACTAGGTAGCCTATATAATACTCGAGGAAATTGTGCACGATCGTTATTTCTGCCCATAAACAGTTAAATACCACCAACACAAAACAATGTAGTTTGACAAATATTCCTCAAAAAAATGTTAACTTCATTATAACGCTATTTTTGTATGAGGCCGAGATTTTTGCCTGCAGTCAAACATGCTTTATTCCAGCAGAACAATTTTGTGATCTTCAGCAAAACCTGCTGTCAGCTACAGCACAGGACATTTTAGTATGATGGACTGTGCCTGGTTTGACAGTTTAATGGTGAATTACAATTAGGGTCACACAGTCTTGTGACATTAATTACACTGACATTAATTGCATTTTAAAACACATGTCAAGTGTTTGTGAGCCAAGTGTGCTGACTCCATTATTTACATTTCTCCTAAAAAAAACCCACCAAGGCATCAAAAGGCACATGCTGGGCTGGAGGTTGGCAGAGACATGTTCAGTTTGCCGAAGTCTCTACAGGGATGTCTCCTAAGCCTTTAAAGTTGAATTGATTACCACTGAAAAGCAGAGGGTTGGTGACAGAAGGGCCATTTCCTGAGCTCGTGATGGAAGCCATGAAAGAAACTGCCCCCGAATCTCAGAGCAGCCAGTTACCTATTGATGTTCCACCTCTGCTCATACCACTTCACCTTGAAAGCTAAAAGGCCAACTATGAATCAAGCAAATGACCTCTTGTGTTAATTCACCTCTCCCTTCTCCTTCTCCAAACAGCCTTCTCCTTGACACTGGCTATAGTCAGCCAGTAAGGGCACAATAATGAGAAAAAAACATCTGAAGGAACACCATGTTGTTTATTTGTCCTCCATTTAACAAAGAATCTGCACAAGAGAGTTCCCATAATGTCTATTATTACACTGTATTATGTATTTACAGGAAATTGTACAGAAACATACAGGAATAGATTATAGGCAGCAGCCACCCTCAGTAAGTGTAGAAAAAAATATATAAACCTGGTTCCATTATCATTACAGTGGGAAACAAAGTGATGTACTCAGCCTGGCACATTTTCATGAGCTTCATCCCTGAAACACAAGAGCCGCCATTCGCACAAAATTGTGGCTCATTAAAGCCATTTTGAAAAAAAAGGACAGATTTTCACAGGAGCAAAGTTCCATCAAAGTAAGACAGACAGGTTAGATAGTTTGCACACAAAACTAGCATTTTTTTTGTTTTTCCCAGTATAGTGCATGAACACACAGCAAATCTCTTCATCCTGCATTTTGCAATACAGCATACAGCATCCACTCTCCCATTTTCTCAGTCCTATTAAAGTCTGAATTACATGAGAGCTTAGGTATTCATTTATCTCTCTAAACAATATAATATTCCAAAGCTACAACGCACTAAGGCATTACAATCCCCTGAATTGCATCAGACACACAGTTCACAATATGGTACAGTGGATAAGTCGTAAGCCACGGGCCTATTCAAACAAAACCTATGTTATAAAAGCAGCAGTGCAGCGCACAGCTCAAACTGGCAAATTAAACGTCAGCTATGCTGTGCGGCTGGAAAAAGGAAGATCTGAGAATATTCCTAAGTCAGAGCTATCTTACGGCTGCAGGTTGAGGAGGAGCTGCTTCTCAAAGAAGCCATTTGCAGCTCATCCAACCTGCTCAGCTCTCCATAGAAAGCCGTGTGTGAACTTGACAGGGCAGTGATAGTCCATTAGACCCATGTTGCATTCAGGGCGCTCAAAGTCACCCAACAACTATGAGAAAAAAGTGATTGAATCGCTCTGTCAAAAAATGAATTTGTGAAGCATAAACAAACATTTACTTTAGATTCAAAGACAATTTCACTCTCACAGGAGAAAATGGCCCAAAAAAGAATTTGAGCGGGTGATTAAAGTTGAATAATGTGTTTCTTTTTTTTCCACTTTGACTCAGTGTAGAAGCAGGCAGAAAACATTGGGAGAGAATAGGGATGACGCGCAATGAAGGTGACCTAAAATCGAACCATGGACATTGTGGGTGTGTGTACTTCAGCCATTAGGCTTACATTATTTGGGACAAAAATGGGGAAAATGCTTTTTTGGTGCCGTGTGTTTTGTCTTTGGAGGCAAGGTTGCACACTAGCAGGGCTGTAACACAACATCGGACAGAAAGTAGTGCTATGTTGTTTGCACCAGAAACATTTTGTCCTTAAAAGCAAAGAATAACCTCATAAATAATTGTGATCTCAATAATGATCCAAATCCTGGTGATTACCACCATAAATTATAGCCAAATAACATTAGAATGTGAATAACATTAAACAATTAAGCAGTATAATTTATATATAGATATCATTTCATTTTAAATGTTCCACGAACAAATAATACATATTATGATGAGCTAAATAGAAGCGGTTTTATAGCCCAGACAGACCAATACGCTTATTTGCTTTCTTAGTAGGAAACCTGCTGTTGTCTATATGAAGCTATTACCTACAGCACATCAGCTTAGCTTATCCACAGAGACTGGAAGCAGAGGGAAACAGCAAGCCTGACTCTGACAGTAGTTAAATCTACCGCCAATCATCTCTCACTAATTAACAAACATCTCAGTTGTACAATCAATGTGTAAAATTATCTAGTAGCGGTTTAATGGGGTAAAGTGATAGACAACAAAAGGATCTTCCCTCTCTCTGGATTCTGCTTTGTGAACTTGAATGACAAATTAGTAACTGGGTTTTCAAAGGTTGATGTACAAAAAAATCAAACTCATTCTCAGCTCACACTATGTGAATATGTGCCAAAAAACTAAAGGAAATAAAAAATCATTACCAAGAAACTCCTCCAACACCAGGATGTCAGAATGATAATATATATGTATGACATATGTGAGTATATGAGGGAGGATGAAATATCCAGCTCAGATTCATGGTTTTGTCACATGAGTCCAATGAATAAATAAATCTTACACTTGAGGACTAGTGTACTACGGCACAGACGTTAAAATATACTTGGAATATTTAATTCTGTAAGTGCATGCATACAAAATCACACACTAGAAACCAATGCACATGCACATAAAGAGTGACTTTAAAAACCTTTTACAGTGTCACACAGGTCGGACATGCATCATGAATAAGCACAGGTTTACGAGCCAAACTAAGCAGGTTATTAAGTATAACAACAGAATAATTTGGTCTCCATATCTTTAATCTGCCAAAAGATGCTGTGTAGTGCGGTGCATCTCAATGAAGTCTCACCTGCATAATAAATCTTTATTACAAGCGCATCACGAGAAGTGACACACACCATGTGGTATTTAGACTTAAATGTCAACCGCGTCAAGTCTGATCAGAATATGGAGACTAGAGAGAGTACCGTGACTCTGCTGACTGATGAACGATTTCAGAATGTCACAGCACTTCTGGACTCAAGCCCACAATTATATGTGCGAGTCAGTTCTGCAGCACTCATCCTTCCTTGTTGATTGAGGATAAAAAAAAAAGGAATTCTTAGAAATCTCAAAGCCAGCTCAGGATAGCGAGCTGTGTTCAAAAACAGGAGAGAGAAAGAGAGAGAGAGAGAGAGAGAGAGAGAGAGAGAGAGAGAGAGAGAGAGAGAGAGAGAATGATGTGTTAAGAGCTAGAGGTAATTATATTTACAGAATCTGAGGTTTAACAGGCTCCAGGAAATGCTAGCTCGTACCCGGGGCCATCCCCCATGGCAACGCTAAACAACTCTGCATTCTAGCCATGAAATGGGTAAGAAATCAATGCTGGAAGACTTTGGGGTTTTCATTAGATACTGCCTGACCTTCAGCACAGAGTGAGGTCACTTTTATTTTCTCTACAACAGCAGGGGCATGTCAACAAATTATTGAAAGCAAACGCCATATGAAAAGTTTCAGAATACAATTGAAGAATGGCCTCCTGCTCCTCGGCATAAATCCCATCACCAGTAAACAATGAATGACTCATAAAACCAATATGAATCTGGATACTGTATGGTGACCTTTTACCTAACAGCACATTCACAAAGACACAACAACAATTCAACTACAACTCTGAGTGATTTTTCTGTTAAATAACATAATGTACTATGTAATTAAAATTACCTTTGCATCTTAACATTGATCTTAAAATGCATGATTAACTGCTAGGTGTTGCCACTTCAGTGTATTTAGAATGTGAAAATTATGTATTTATATTCTCCTTTTCTAGGCTTGATGACCAGTTAAAGTACAGTTTTGGCATTCACCCATTCACACACATTCATATGGTGCACCTATGTGCAGCACCTTCTCAATGAAAAGGGACAATATTAGGGTTCAGTATCTTGCCCAAGGACCCTTTGGCATGCAGAATGAGGAAGAATGAGATCGAACCGACAACCTTCTCGTAAGAGGACGACCGCTCTCCCTCCTGAGCCACAGCCTGCGTTACTTTTTTTCTGATTGAGATCATGATTTTCATCTAAAAGTTTACCAGAGGTGATAAAGAAAAACTTGAATTACTTTGATTAAATTCTTGCCACTTTCTCTGCCACCGAGTTCTCATCTCATTATTTCATGACACCTCTCACAACAAACCTTGCTAAGTGTGTATGCACTACAGCATTGAACTGAGTGACAAAAACCTAAAACTCATTACTGATAACAACTGTAAATAAAAGCCATTTTGCTGCTTAATCCCAGACCTGCCACTTTCCTGTGAACTAGCAGGACAAATGTGTGTTTTTAGCTTATTATCGGTCGGCACTAATGTAAAATTTGCAAAATGAATGATGCCTCTTCTTATATCTGTGATGTTTCATTTATAAGGACACATTAAATTTAGATTCCTGAATGTTGGTTATTGATAACTTTGGCTCATTGCCGGCTTGGATCTATTAAATTCCAACAGTATGTTAAATATTTGGCTCTTTCCCTTACCAGCAACGGGAGACGAGAGCGACCACAAATATTAAACATAAACTCCACTTTGGCTGGTGTCCTGCTTTCACTGCCACAGCACAGAACCAGGCGTAATGGATGAAGCTATGCAGTCATGACCTCTGTGATAGTGTTGTCACGTTGGAGTTTAGTGACAAAGGATGGAGAGAAAATGTCTCAAAAACCAGGATAAGATGTAAACATGCACCAGTATCCCGATTACTTATGGAGTAATCTAGCTCGGGTCTATTAAAAGTAGGCTAAGGACTTCTCTCAGATACTGAAATCAGGATATGACATGTGCTTAAACACAAAAACTGGATACGAGTACACAGTGAGTGTGTGGGCAGCCATTATTCTCCAACAGTGTGTGTTAAACAGCACTAATAAACAAAAACTGATTGAGGCAGATAAGACAATTGAGATGAAATGTATTTTAAATCCCTCTAACAAGAAATCATTCTACACATTTTAAGCGCTCTGAGTCATTCTCTGACTTGAATGTGGCCTATGCATGTGCAATTCATTTGCATGAGAATGTGTCATTATACTGCCAATAATAGAAAAGGACAACCCCACCCCCCAGGCCTCCCCTCGCCTGGCTCCTTTTCCGTGCTCCACCCAAGGTCACCTAATCATCATGTTCCTTCAAAGACCTCTATATCCTAACCAGCAGCAGTCTGAGGGATTTATGTCTCACTCCATGTCATGATTACCAATCAGGTGGAGTAATAGCTGCTTAAGCAGACAGGGTTTTTGTCATCACTGAGGGGTGAAGTGCCAGTCAAGGTTCCCACTGAGTTTGTCCAATGCTGGCTGATACTCTGTGGGGCATGTCAGTGCCTTGGGTGTAGCCTCCAGATTAAACTGCATTATCGGAGTGGAGTGAGAGCTGTTATAGCAGGAGATCACATCCTCACTGGCCATCACTGTACCACTGCAGACACCTATCTAGCCGTCCATTATCCAACAACTCAACAATCTACCTGGAAACTCACACGAAGTTAACCTCATTAAAAGTGTGCAAACAAGAACACATTTAAATTCAGCAATAGTACCAAAATATTACCTACTTCAGCTGCAGCAACATTTCATCATTAAATCCCCAAACTCCAAATTGAAAAATATAATTTAATATATATATAAACACAAAAAGGACTTGGGGTTTGTTAGATTTTAATTTCTCCGTAATCACACACTGGAGTTGATTTTAATCAAGTTGACCATTAAGCTGTTTAGAAGAAGTAATTAATCAGGGAGATAAAACAAATGATAAAAGGCAGGATGAGCCACACAGACTCATTTTCTAAAAGACTGATTTACCATGCAGTATGTTTTGCAGTTTCCAGACATGGTTGAAGGAAAGTTTTACAGGAAAATAAATTTTGGCCTTTTGATTTTAAAGACAAAAGCTTTATTTCATTTAAAATTTCAAATGCTTTTCAAGACCGACTGAGTCACAGTAGTGCAACTAGACTGTCCCATTTCAAAGGATCCTTCAAATGCTGCCGGCAAATCCATCCTTCCATCCCAGAGGAATGACGGCTCAAAGAGCCGGATCCTACCTGGCCTAACCTATCCCAGGATTCATTGCATTTCAGTGACCAACCAGTTTTCAAAGGGGTAATGGCGCAGGCAAGCGACGAGACGCATGGTGCTTAGTGCTTCAACTAAATCGTACAGCTAAGGGAACACATGTTAAAAAACCAAGGTGCATTAAAACCCTGATTGCAACAGCAATAAGAATGAGACAAGCTGGTGATGCCGATTGTGGAAACTTAATCATTTTGGTTCTGCCTTTGTGGTTGACGCAGCCCAAGAAACCACCTCCTTCATGGGCTGGATAGACTACATTCTGTTTAGGATGAAGCCCCTAATTGCCAAGCAGCTATAATTTTGAATAATCAGCATTTACAGCACAATGGCAACATTTTATGTCACGGGGACCCAAGTGCATTCCCTCATTTCTAGTGTTTCTGCTGAATTTCCCCTCTTTTGTGTTTGTTCGTCCCCCTCTGTCCGTATGTGTTTTGTTCATGTGTGGGGCTACGATTTCCTCATACAGCCAATCCACCTGTGCACCCATTTCCCATACTCCCATCAAGCTTCTGTAGTACACTATATTTTCTGGCCTCACACTCTTCTTCTCCAGATTGTTGGGTTTGCCAATGTGGTAATAACACTGAGGCCAAACCCTAAGGTCAGTTTGTACTTCTCTTGTGTTTGCTTGAACCTTGTTTAACTCAGTGTGCCTCGGGCTGTTACCTGTGATCTCAGTCTGCCTGTTTCACTATCTACATTCCAGCCAAGAGTTCAGCACCCCCCCCGCCTGCCCTTCGTCACCCGTAACTCTGACTCAACAACCCAAAAGCTCACGTCATCAGCTCCTAAATAAAAAAGTTCGATCTGTTGCAAGTCTCCTGTCCAAGTTCTTCTTAGATACAAATTCTACACAACAGAAGGGCTTCTGCAACAGTCATTACTTTGAATTGTGTATTTATGTAAGATAAGTTATTGAATAGTTATCAACCTGCAAAAATGAATGGTCCAATAAAAAGGCCAAAATCACCAAACAGCACATTGGTTTACCTCTCTATATGATGTAATATGACACTACACATTGCTAATGTGACATTTTTGTATCATTGGCTGCAAAATGGACCATAGAACCATGTGATTACTATGGACTTAGCCTTTATTTGAGTTTTTCCTCTCCTCCGTGAAAGTTGCACAACTGGTAATCTGATTAGTTTTGTTCCATTAGAAATGGAGAGACACGTCTCTTCCAATTTGAATCCCAATATAAAGAAGCCTTATTAGCCATGATAGCATTATCACTATTTAAACTGTGCTGTGAACCAAGAACTGAATAAAACACGATCCTGGAGCAAAAAGCATTTTTCTTTTTAAGTGAAAATCAAAAGCAGCAAAAATAAATACAGTGTACTTAGTATACGGAGAATTATAGACAAACTATAAAACATATTTTAAATGATTATATATTTTAAAATGAACTATAGAGTCAGTAAATGCCAGGTCCTGTTTGGTCTGGAGAGCTCCAATTACAAGTAGTTAGTGTTGAGTTTTGCTTTTCAGACCTGGCATTAAAATGTGTCCTGAATGAGTCTCCTGTGGCAACTTGTGATAGGAACTCACATCCCTGCTCTGTGTGCAAACCAACATGGCCATAATTGGGGTTCGTGAAGACATAAATATGTTGTTATCAGCCAGTGTGAGTTCACAGATGCATAACACAGTGTGTGTGTGTGTGTGTGTGTGTGTGTGTGTGTGTGTGTGTGTGTGTGTGTGTGAGCAAAAGAGAGATTAAGCGAAAGGTCAGAGGACATCAGCTGAGGGGGAAGTCCACAGACAACATTTTGGTTTACATAGCTAAGGAGATGCGACCACATTGCGTTCCAGACCACCTCCGAATGTGGTTTTTATGAACAAAGCTCGAGACACATTCAAAATGCATTTTGGTGCATTCAGACATGTACTTAAAGCTGACCACTTGTGATCAGATCACACAGGTCATGGTCTCATGGTACTGGTGGGATAAACACATTTGCAGACTTTAACACTCACACTTACAGCAGCAGCAGCAGGATTATTTTGTTAATTGAATCTATTTTTATTCATTTAGCGTGTACACTCTCATTCAAGCATACTTTCAAAAAATTTATTGTTAATAAGGTTGAAAAGGTTACAAGGTTCTAGCACAGAGCCGAGACATGTAGGAGAAGATCGATGACACAACCACAGCCTCCAGTTAAGGAGGTCACAGCATTAACAAACAGCCAATGTCTTTGTCTCAATGTCAAGTAGTTACACAAACCTTCTCGAAGTGGGACAGAAGTCATTTGTATATGAAACATGAGCATGTATGTGGGTTGATAATCTCTAAGAGCTTCAAATGTTGGGTAAATTACTTTATCTCTTTAAGGAATAGTTCACCGACAAACACTCTTTACCCCAGAGACTCCAAAAGTTTTGTGTGGACTCAAACACTTCACCCACCCCTCCATTGGCATAGTGGTGAGTAGATAATGGGTGTATTTTCAAAAGCATTTTTAAAAGTATTGCTCATTACTCTTTTTAAAAGGGTTTTCAGAAATCACAGATTGGTACTAACCTTGGATTTGAGATTTGAGAGTTTGGTTTGTTATTGGTACATTTTAGTAGATGTTGAACTTGCTTTTTCGTTTCTTTTGCTGATGACAAAGGCTGTAATACTGTCTGTAATACTACTAGCTGCAACCTATGAATTCAGTACATTTAAAGTAAATCAAAGAATGTATTACATGGATTGATTAATTTCAGCATTTCTTTAAAACTCGAAATAAATTCTGTAGGTCCAGTGGTTGCATTTGTTCAGAACAAGTGAGTGAGTTCCGAACTGAAGGGCTCATACTTACATTTACATTAAAGGCATTTAGCAGACGCTTTTGTCCAAAGCGACTTACAATAAGTACATTTGTCACAAGAGAGAAACCACAACATATCACCGTCGATGGGGTAAAACAAAATATAGAAACAATTGTCAAGCCCTCATCTGAGGATCGTAACTGCCATTTGTGAAAGATTCTTTAAGTACATAAGTGCTATGATTGAAGTGCTAATCATACGAACATACAAGTGCATACATTTTTGGGGTTTGGGAGGGAGTCATGCTCTGCAGGGTCGAGGTGAAGTCTGAACAAATGAGTCTTGTGTGTAAGATGGAAAGCGATTCCGCTGTCCTGACATTGGTCGGGAGTTCGTTCCACCACTGAGGTGCCAAAACAGAGAAGAGTCGTGACTTCGCTGAGCGGGCTTTGTTTGCTCTCAGCTCTCTTCATACTGAAAATTCTGGGTACAAATATGTGTACGTTACAACCTTTCTTCTCAATTAATGAAGCTTCAATCACTAATTCAGCTTCCAGACATCTTGGTGTCCTGACAGTCGAACCCAGCTGTTTAGAGTCTAATACTTCCACACACAGATGTAATTGAGGAAAAGATTTGCAGAATTTGTTGCATTTAATATAAGATCACTAAATAAATGACCCAGTGGCTGATAGACTGATGAATATTACATGAAATAGAGGCTGTGCGCGACAACAGTTCAAACCAGTTAAGACTCAAATTAACATGAATGTAGAAACTTTATTTTATAAACAGATTAAGCATTGACCCTGTCGAGTAAAGTGACATGTCTGGATAGATCCCTGAATGTCAGCTAATCTGAGATTCCCCGGCGAAGCCTTAGAGGGACATCAACACTGCTGAGGCTGAAGCAGTTAAGAGGCATGATTTCATGCAGCATCAACTTCAATAACAGCAGAGAGACAACTTAGGTACGGTGGTTTAAAGATTCTGTGATTATCATTGGTTAATAGGAAAGCCTGTGCACACACTCACAGAAGCTGTGGGATAATTGTGGAGAGGAGGGGCCTCAAGGGGATGACAAGATAAACAGCTTCATGAAGACATTTGCTAAAATACCAAAGTGGCTTCACATAGTCATCATCTATACTACTACTGTAAAAATCAAGCATTAAATGCATGTTTCGAGTCGAGCTTTGAATCCTGTGTAAAAGGTGCTTTCCGATCATTTTCATGTATTACTATTATTATTATTGTTATTATGTATTATTTCATATACATTTTCATTCATCATTGTTATTGATAACTGACAGAAACCCCAAGGTACAAATTAATGCAAGTCTAGGCCTTTGTAACAATATCAATAACAATGTGATTTGCATTATGCAGGAGGAAATGTATTGTTTTATTTGGAGTTTGTTAATTTCATTATGTTTAGATGTGACACTGATATAAAGAATCATTGGTGTAAATGATGTATTTAACTGCTCATTGCTTACTTGTTACTAACTGATTATTTCTTAATGATTTTTAAAATAAGAAAACAGTGGCTGCAATCGTTAGAAATGTTGCACATTTCAATAAAAAATATATAATAGAGATCAAATTTAGTTTAGTTAAATGCAGCGTTATTAGTATTAATTATTACAGCTAAATGATACAGATTAAGCATGAGCACACAAACCATGACACAGGTGGATAAAAACAGTGATTTTGCAGTGAAAGATAATTGCCGCAGCTGCTTATGTGAGGGCACGTTTGAGCTGTATTACTCCGCCGCTTGTCCTCCCTCCTCACTCCCCCGCTGACCTGCGCTCACTTCACACGCTTATAAACACCATCACTAATCTGAAGTTATTAGTGCACGTACAGTACTTGAAGTTTACTTTGTGCTTGTTTGATTTGCTCGAGGGTTTATGAGACAAGGATTTTAACACATTGGAAATAAAAAGTCCAACATTTTGTGCACAAACAGTTCACCTGCTACACACAATATGAGACTAGACATGACGCCTAAAGCCAGGACATCAGGATCAAAGTGACTGGAACAATCCAGATTCAGTCTCCGACATTATTGATTAATAACTAAATAAATGGGACCATTTCAGTTTGTGTGAAGAGCGACAGAGACGGGCACACACACACTCCTGCAGACAGGAGAGATGTTCTTCCTGCAGATTATGACGCTATGCTTCATTGTTTATCCATGAACATCAGTATGAATTCAGAAGGTTTTTATAAAGATCAGATCTAACAGAAGTAATTAGAAAAGAGCAGAGGAGCAGAGTCTGGTTGACTGAGTAATACGCCTGGATGCAGTGGCGCAGCCAGCGGGGCCACCCAGATACTGTTATATAATCAGAGTTTTTCCACCACACAAGCCATGGTGAATTGATGTGGAGAGTGTCAAAATAATCCAAATAATTATAATTGATCTACTGATATGATTTATCATTTGGGGGACAGATCATGGTTAGTTTGGGGGGGTTGGCTGGCCCGCCCATGTTGATTAAAAAGAAGTCAGTGTTGACATTGTTGGTTCTCAATATATTCTTCAACTTATACTTGATTTACTAATCATCTAGACTATGTGACTGAGTGTGATTGTGTTCAAATCCCGGTGATGTGATGCTTTGAAGGAAAAGATGGTCTGGCTAAGTGCAGTTCTCTCTGGGATTGTGCAGCCCCCCCCTATAGCTTCACCTCTAGAAACTGTGATTGCAGCAGATTTGAAGTTGATAAGCCAGACTGAGGAGCAGCAGCTAAACCATACCTAATCTTAGTGACTTGTCTTTTTTTTAAATAAATATATCATATCTTAATGCCCTAAAAACCATGCACTATATACACCAACACTAAAAACAGAAAAAGTCTGACTCAATCTCATCAAACTGAAGATTTTACAGAAAAAACACAGTGTACATTGTGCACTGGTTCAGGTGTAAGTGTGTACAAGTATAGCTGGTATTGTTTTGTTTTATTTTGCTACTAATAGATTTAGTTTCAGTCGAGACATGTTACTCAAGTGACAGGTCTTGAATAATGAGAAACTTGGTTTGCTGGTTGGCTGTTGGTTTATTTGATTTAATTAGTTTTATTTCTGTTGTCCTATTATAAGTAAAAGCAAAAATTCCAGGTGAATAAACTGTCTTAATAAATGGTTTAAATGAGGGTCAATATGATTTTGACCTTGTAAAATGATGTTAACACAATTCTAAAGCTTGTACTTTCAAATCAACCTTTATAAGCCTGTAAAAAAGATTAAGAAGTATTTTTAGTTTAGATGTCTACGGAGGGTGATTTATCAATACAAACTTTGGATATTTTTTTCGGTTAACAAGCTCAAATTCTTCCCAAACCAGCTCTGAGTAGTTAAAGTCTGGAGACTGTGCTGCTCTTGCATTAAGTTAATTCTCATTATTTTGCTATAGGTTGAACCCATGACTAATCAGGCTGTCTCCCTTTGTTACTTATCTTTTTCCCCACCACTCTAAATATACTCTATTGCTTCCTGCAGTCGAGTACTGTCCATATAATGCCCCAGAGGGTGTTGTAACAATTTGTTCCAACGCAGGCTTTTGAGAGACAGAGGCTCTGTATGTCAGCAACAACAGCTAGGGCACCTGTAGGACTTGTTTGCATTAGTATTCAAGGCTTTGTTTACTTACACTGCTGCAGGAAAGCTGTAGGTTAACCAATTTCCTAAACAAGGATATAAAAGGATGCTCCTATAAAAATGAGACAGACGTTGGGTGTCATACCTTGTAAAAGTAGAGACACTTTCATGTGAATAAACTAATCTGCTACACATTATAAATTGAAATGGTGTAGGAGTTTCAACCAGTTTGCGGACAAATGCATTAATTATGTATTAACATGCCAACGCGTATATAAGTGGGTGTACTGTGTGTTTAGTAGCTGCCGTAGGTCCTGAAGCTAATGAAAGTAAGAGAATGATAAGCAACCCACATTACTTGTTAAACAAAGCTGAGAACAGAGTGCTTTCCACATCTCGGCCTGAAGCAAAGACTAATCTGGCTCCATTAACACTTCCTAAAAGAGAAATGATTTCTCTGCAAAGCTGAGGGACAGAAAACAGCAGCCTTTTTACACATTTATGATGTAATTTATGTTATTGGCTCATGTGCAAGGCCTGATTGAACGTAAAAGCAAAACCAGGCCTCTGCAGTTTTTGATCATGACCTATGACCACTTATTGGCTTTTTACAGTTTTTTACAACCCACTACGTGAATATGCAGCACATACTGTAGCTCACAGAGACAGTTACTACCCACAGTTGTTGCAATGTTCAAGTCACACAAACATTTCCTAAGTCCTTAAATCTTAAGGCAATTTGAAACATATGCAAGGGGACGATATGTTGGCGACCGGTTGCAGCTGCCCTTTAATTTGGCTTTAAGGTCACATTTGAAATAACGTGTCTTTCTGAAACAATGGATATCACAGCTTTGGGGATTTTGTGTGAGTCTACTGTATGCAGATTGCAAAGCCTTTCCTTGGGAAATTCAATAAAATAAAAAATGGAATCTAATGGACGATCGAAGTCGTGACTATTTGCACTTTTTGGTTCAGTTTGTTGATTTGTTTTAGGATCTGGTACAATGTTATCTAATTGCATTTACAGTTAAACTCATCACCCAACTGTTGAGCACATGGAGGGAAAACTATTTACAGTCTGAAACCTCAACAAAAAAAAAAAAACAAGTGACTAATAATTTGAAGATTTAAACATTTAAATCAAAATTTCCACTTTGAAAACTAAACTATAAGAGTACTAAATGAGTGCATACATCCACCAAAGCCCACAGTATCTTATTTTGTATTCAGATCTGCACCAAATTGCATAGTCATGATATCAGTCCCCTAAAAATGATATTTGTCATCAAGAAATCAATGGAAATGTGGTAAAACAGCCGATATATGAATGAAACAAATCCTGGATCTGCCCCTGGATCCACACCAAAATGTACCCACAATGCATCCCCAATCCATCCAGTATTTTTTTCTGCTAACTGACAGACAAAAAATAACTACATATTTAGTTTATACAATAGCAATTCTTGGATACCCATAAGTAACTCAGATCCTAAAATAGTTGTCCTATGTTATCCCACATTGTTGTATTGGTGTCTTTTATCCCTAATACAGTGCTAACAGTATTTTTTTTGTAATTACATCCCAGTGCAGCTACTTATTTACAGGCATCACTGAATAAATAAAGGTGTCTGAAAGTAAGACAGGGAGGCTGATTATCTCAGGGTCATTTGGGTGTTATTGGATCTTTCCAAGCTAATTCCGGAATAAGCTTTTAAGAGAAAAAAACATTCACATTCAGACTCGAGCTTCTTTTTCTTCTTGAGCAGCAGCAGCTCAGCAACTGGACAGGAATTTAATAAATAAACTGGTGAAACCTCACAGCAAGCACCAATACAGCATCAGTCTTTTTCCGAATGCAACTAAAATAAAAGGAGATTGTACATATTGAACAGGGCTTTAGGCAGTTATGAGTAGAATCCATCAGGAAAGTCGATCAGGTCGGCCTCTTTGGGGCATGAAAGTGAGTCAACAGAGGGAGGATCGGCTCTGCTTTATTGCCTGATTAAAATCAATTTGGTGTGTCCAATGCTGAAGGTGGAGCGAAGGCAATGGGAGACTATTAAGCTTCTCCTCCTCTCTCACTACTGAACAGTGTGTGTGTGGGGGGGAAACGCTGTGACATCTCTATGACTGTGATTCATGACACGTGGTACAGGAAATAAAACAGAAAGGTCATCAGATGTGCGCCATCATGCAAAACAGACAGATTATGAAACATCTATTTTGACGTGCCGTGGTAATGATCACTCCCGGATGAAAATGAATAACCCACATATTCGCTGCATGCAAGATCAAATTCAATTAATGTAATTACATGTTTTCACTAATTTTCAACAGCTATCACATATGAACTGCACTTTCTAGGCTCATTTCATCCTTTATGAAAATGACAAAGAAGATAGAGACCATGACGTGATTTTGCTATGTCAGACAGGCAGAGCAAAAAGTTATAACCAATCAGCATTAATGCAAACTAATGTCCAGTGAGAGCTTTATTTTTCCTACACTCTCCTGTGTAATTAAGTGTGAAAACAACAGTGTGACCTTTTTCCTTGAAATTACCAAGAACATTTTGTCATAGTGGTAGAATTGTGTAACTTGCCTCATTACTTGGTAGATGACCTTTTACACAGATAATTAACAGGGTTGTTATCAACTTTGAATTTGGGTTCATATGTTGGAAACGCATGGGAGAAAAGGTAACAGCATGATGAGACGTAGCTTTGAACTATACTACAGCAAAGCCCTGTGCAGCAAATTGGTACGTAACATTCTCGTTGTACCGTAAAAACCCAACAACTAAAAAGAGCCAATACAGAGTGAGCTCGTGAGCTTTGTAAAAGAGACCCAAGGTACTTGTTAGTAGATAGCAGGGTGGGAAAGAATGTGTGTTCATTTCTATGGCACAATGAGCAGATTTGAAAACACTTCACCCTGTGTTTGTCTTTATATCTTTGGGAGGAACATAATGACTTCAGATTTGTGACATCAACCAACAAATTATAAAAAGAGCCACAAATAAACATTGTTTTACTGTCAACATATCTTCAAGTCATAACTCCTAATAATATCTGAAGAGAACCATAGGGTTTCTCCACATAACAGTGATAAAGTGTGGCAAAGGTTTGTGGGAGCAGTAGTCTATTAAATGTGATGTGGTGCGACCACAGGAGAAGGATAATCTATCAACACCGGGACTTAAACTATAGCAATTACCCCCCAAAGACGTGACCACAAAACTACAGACTTTGTGGCCCAGTGGATCAATGAAAAAAAAACCCAACACATGTCCTGTATCTTTTTTTTAACCAAAAAACAAAGACACTAGAAGATTAAGCCGATAACTGACTGCTGACTAACATACTCTACCTCCAACAATCAACTTTTTCTCTCTGCCTCTGTCACCTCTCTGTTATATCCAATATGCAGCTGTACTTATGAAGCCACCCATAGCTTGTTACAATATTAATCAACTCTGGCCTCCGAGCTATCTAATGCAACATAATGAGGTTAGTGATAAAAAGTTTCCACAGCTTCACACTACTTCACAAAAACAAATTACAAGAGGTCATGGCTATGCCATCAGCACCAACAGAATCAGAGTTATAGGCAAAGCCAGTGGTGACTGGTTGGAAAGATGAAGGCGCATGACCTTGTTACCTGTTTAACTTTAAAACTTTGTTTTAGAAAGACAGTAAAGTGTAAGGAGTTTAGTAATAAGATCCATTAGTTGACTAAAACAAATCCCGGCCACTGCACAGTTAATCCAAGAGCAATACTGGAGTTAATATAATCTTTTAAAGATTAACATTCAAGGTTGCTCAGAGAACTAGGCATACATGGACGAGTCCTGCTCTAGAGCATAAATGAAACATCAGGGACTGCAGAGTCCTTAGCAAAGGCTGTCTTGTGATTGACAGGCAATGACACCAAGGTACGCAACCAATGATATGTCCCTGACATTTGCTGGTGGTTGGCAATTTATTGGAGGACCTTCAAATGTAAGACGAAAGCTTACCATCTTTTCCCATGTTTAAGGATTCAAGTTATAACATTCAAGTCTGATTTCATTGTGCAGAACTGTACAATAGTTTGTCTAAATAACTGTATTCACTAAGTTTTTAATTTCTTACATATTTTGCTGTATATACAACTTTATTTTATTTCCTTTTCTTTGTATAGTTTTTTTCTGACAGCTCAACAATAATTTTATGTGCAAGTTCTCTTCAGGGGTTTCCCTACAAAGGGGGAAACATGTTTGCCGGTTGACTTTTGTTGTACACTCGTCAACATTGTCAGCAAAATATTCACATCACACCCACATCAGGATTGCAGGAAGCTACAGCAGTGCTGAAAAAAACAGAGCAAAGCAAAGATTCTGTTATAGTTGGAGTGAAAACTGCAGACCCAGTTAGAAAACTCTGACCACAAAGCCAAACCAAGATGTAGTCATCTTGCTGTGCTGCTTCACTGTTTAATGAGAACCAATAAAAAGGTTTATTACAGCTCCCAAGGAGAACGGATCAATATATGCAAGAAAAACTACAGTAACTGAATGGAGGTTGCTTTAGAAAAGATATAGGCCTTTCAGCTTAAGTTCATCTTTTCCTCAGAGGGAGAGCTTGTGAAATCGGATGGAGTGATCACTTTCACTTTTGCCGCCAAAGTGCTTGCGAAGGTGATGATTCTTTCAGGGCCTTGTGGAAGTCCTGTTTACTTTCTGTATTTTTAATGGAATCTAATTAAGAATGACAATAGCAAATAGCAAATACTCAGCCTGGTAAATTGTAAAGGAGGATGCAGGCTGATCAGTTGGATGCAGCATTTAAGAAAGCATAGGCATGATTTTTTTTGTTGTACTCTTTGCTGACAGTTTTGCTCGTTTTTCTAAATACCTCACCATCGTTTTCCCTATTGTTCGATGAATTATTGCAATTCCTTCTTGGAAAAAGAAGCTGAAAGCTTTCAAGCTTTGCAAGACAAATGATAGCAATTCCACTCCTCAGATAGATGACAAAGGCTTTCAAGCTTTCAATCTTGACAAGTAAAGAGAGGGTTTTGTACTTGTATGGGTACTCAACTTATTCACTGTGTGGCAAACAGAAATATATGATAACAGCACTTTGATACAAAGTCTGCAGGACAGCATAATGGGGATGCTCTGTTTGAAGGATCTCTCGCTATTTTTGTTTAGCAGGAAGCTATGACATCAAACCGTGAATGTCAGAAAAATGTCCATGTCTGAAATGTGAATGAAAAAGATGAATGCATACATTATATATTATAAATATAGTATTTTATCAGGTTATATCTAAGGAACTCTGGTAATAATGAAAAACAATAAAAAGCAAAAGTATATCAAGAGTGACATTAACCATTTTTAATGAAATACAGTTTTAAATGTTCCCTGTGCTGCTCTGTTATCTCCCTTCTTGGGATTCTTTAAAGCTTGCCTGTCAATGATGTCAAAACGTAAGCTACGGGTTGTTTCACTGCTTTACAGAGGTACAAGATAGCTAGTAGCTGTGTTGTGAGGCTTGAATAAGACCCGGTATTTTGGTATTCCTCCAAGACACAGTTGTGATGCCAATGCAGTGCGAGCACAGTGGGGTGTTGGAAGCAGACATGAAACAGTTGTTCAAAATTGAAGTTGTTCAAAGTGAATCAATGTTTTTTTAAAAAGGGAGGGGGTTGCTTCTGTAAGTACGGATGGGTTCTTCTTTTGGGTAATTTTGCCTATTCAAAGTCGGAGGCTTAGTTCGGTATTGACTGGTTCAAGCACATAACACATGCTCACTGAAATCTAAACCAAAACTCATGTCAACACCTGAATTGAAGTGTATACATATTTCATGACAGGCTTTGGAAAGGCTGCTTTGATAAAGACCTCATTAGCTACAAGGTGTCAAAACCGTGTTCCAGCTGACTGTCTAAATGATTTTGGCAAAGAACGCTGTCTCACTTAAATCCTGCAGAAAAAAAGGAATACCTAACACTTAAATATATACTTACACTCATCATGCAAAACATGACTCATTTTCACCAATGTCTGTTTTTTTTTTTGTCTACGCAGGAAACAGGTGTGCAGCCACTAGACTCAACATATGACTTCATTTAATGAATAACTTTGGTTTGTGCAAATTGGCTTTCCAATCTGTTTGCCAATATAGCTGTGAAGTGACTTTTCTCACAGTATGTTGTTGTATTCTGCTATCCTGACGACGTGCTGTAATAGAATATTTACTTTAATTCAGTTTCCCCCCTAAATCATACAACTTTATTGCAAGCTTTAGGCCAACACCAAGAGAGCACATGTCAGTATGAATTGTTTGAAGCAGGAGGGTCTAGAGCAATAACTGTATATAAAAGATGGACAACTTGACAGCTCCCTAAAGTGAAGCCAAAACATCTGGATCCGCCCTGATGGCTGGCAGCAGAATAGGTCATAAACACCACTCCCTCCATGTTGGGTGATGGGACATCAACCAAAATACAAAAATCAAAGTACATGTCAAATAAACTTTGCCCAAAGATAGTTTCTGACTGACAATAGTGAAAATGAAAATATCAGTCTCAGGAAGATTTGTACTAAGCTCAGGACTCGTATTGATTTCTGAAGCCCCTTGCTTTGTTTTACATACATGATACATTGAAGTTGTTTTTTTTCCGCAGGGATGCAAAGGCGTACATTTAATAACGTAGATGTGTTTGCAATTTTGTCTAATTGTTGTCTATGCAGTCATTGTGATTCCATATTTGCAAATTAGACCACTGGAAGAAAATGCTTCTTAGTGGTTGTTTGGTATTCTTATATTTTATTGCAAAATCACTCTACAATTATTTTAGCTATAAATTGGAAAAAAGAAAAAAAACAAGCACATACATAATCAAGTAAGTAAATCAAGGTGAACAATTAAGTTAACGCCTTTCAAAATCTATCTGTATAGATTGCCTGCATCTAAACTGACAGGTAATCTGTATTTGCCCTCATGTTTGACAATTGAGGTAAATACTACAGTGAGGTCTACATCATGGACTGGATATTTAATCTGAATAATCTTTTGCAGGGTCTATAGCAGAGCCTGCCACAATGATCGTAATGGCCTGACAATCTCAACAATTACAACCAGACTTAATACAATTCTAACTTAAGGCAATGCGATCACTGCTCTAACTTATATTAAGAATGACTTCAGATAAAGCTGTGCTGTCGGGGTTAAAGCCAGAGCACACACGTAGAAAATCCACATTCATATCCTTTATCTTGGTACCTGGCTGGCATGGGACATCAGTCTAAATGTATTACCATGGTGTACTTTGAAATGATATTTGATATCTTGACAGACAATTAATTATCCATCCACATTATCCGTGATTTCCTCACTGAAGGAAAGATTTGATATTAATAATAAATTGAACTCTATTTATGTAATTTTAAATAAAGAAAAAGTACAGAGAACACCGCACACAGTCAGGCAGTGTTGCAGTCAATGACATTAACTGCTCTGGCACACAGCTACTACCCCTCAATCTCTAGCTAGATTTATGCAAAGTAATAATATACACCAGGAAGGTAATAGCAGTGCTGATCTCTTGTAATTAGTGTTTTGAATTACATTTTACAATCCAATGGCTAAGGTCAGAGCTGTTGTTTGAATGGTGCATAGAATGGGGGGAATGGAAGCATTTGCACAGGCTGTTCTGGGGCTGGGATATGTGACCTAACCCAGGTGTCAAACCACCATAAAGTCACCCATTGGTTTGTGAAATGCAGTTGTGGAGCCTTGATAGTGGCATTTTTGGCTCCATTACACTTTTATTTATTTTTGGAACCAGAAGTGATCTTATTTGGATAAGAGGGTGGAGATGGAGAAGGGGGTTTATCTAATTGAGAATACAAGGAGCCTTTGCACACCAGTCTGCACAGATGACCAGATACACCAGGCTCCTGACTGTTTGCCATAAAGTTTATCTTAAATTATGAAGCAATCTCAGCAGATAATAGAAAACATGTCTGCACACTCATACAGCAGCCACACTGCTGCACTAAGCACTGTAATCTATAAATGGAGTATCATTTCTGTGGTTTCTCATCTGTAGTGTTGTATAGTGTGCACACATTATTGTATTCATCCATTTCTACTTCTATTTATGTTGTAGATTGTTCAAATGGATGCAAATTTAAAAAGCTCTTAATTTTAGCTTGTTAATGTCTTTATGGAGCAAGTCTGGAATGAATTTAAACAATAGCAACATGTCTTATAATCACAAACAAATACATTGATGGAGGTGTTGCCAGAATCTGTAATTAATTACAAGGCTATTATTATGTTAGCTTTAATCAACCACATAAATAATAGAAATGTTGATTAAACGCTGCTGTCCTTGAACATAGACAATGAAGGATCAAGACAGATATTAGAGATTGTGCTTTCCTTGTGTCCAATGTATCACTTTTAATGACAATAAAAACACTAATTCATTAGTGTCCTATTTGATTCATTATGAGGCAAAGCAGAGAATGCTCGTGTAGTCACTTATAAATGTACTCAGTGCAATTTTACCATGGTAGGTTTACTTGGTACACATTGTTCAATCACCATCACTGTAGAGAATAAATCTCATGTGCATGAGCTCAAATACACTGACAGTAGTGCAAAATTAACTCAAATCACTTTAAAAAAGAGTGCGTGCTGCCAAACATACTTCTTAAGTATTAACAGCTGCACACTTCTATTAGAGGAGTCACGGCTTGATCCTGGGTGCACTTATATTTGACTAGTTCAAGCTGTTTCCAATTAAAATTACCTTTGATGTCACATTTGGATTCACACGTGAAGATGATGACTGTACTGGATGATTATCTCCAAAAGTTAACTACCATCTAAACATCTACCGATACCTGTCCATCCATCTTCTATAACAGCCAAAATATCAAATCGTCCTTCTTTTGGCACCAGTCGTACAGTTTTTACAGTTCAAATTACAGCGAAAGACAAACACAGAGAGTTGCGACAAAATGGGTTATAACGAATTACATACATATACAGTATAGCAGCTTGTCAGGATATGTGTAAAACCCTTTGCCTCAGTTGAGCACTATTGTGAATGAGCTCAAAGTATTAAATGAACAAACTCCTACAAGACAGTTCTTATACACATTAGGTGTTGTACATAATGTAGGGGCCACATGTGTATCCTTGCATATTAATAAGCCTCATTTGTATGTGCACACTGAATCGGAACTTGGGTGGTGGAGTGTCACTACGGGTGTGTTCTCCATTAGCTAAAATTACTTTTCTGACTGAACATAATTTCTAAATTGAGATTCTAAATTGGGATTCTCCTGTGTGTGTGTGTGTGAGAGTGTTATTTTAAGAAACAGTCTTGTGCACTAGCAGAAAGTTCTAATACCGATAGCAGACAAACCAAAGTGGAACAAAGACATCAGTGCAACACCACGTACATAATAAAATAATCTCCAAAATATTGGAAGGATTCTGTTATGTGTTTTCCAGGTACTTAAAAAAAAACCTGTAGTCACTTCACTTTTAGACAAGCTTGAGAAAAAGTCTGTGCATTATCCGTTCATATCCGTTCAATATTACTGCTTTCATCATATTGTGGTTGCATAATATCACAATCTACATAGCTATAAATACAATGTGTTTCAGCTCTAATACAGTGTCAATTATTTGATGGTGCATCCCATTAACTTATCTATCGCCGTCATGCATCAACTAGTGGGGTGCATCTTACACTGTGGAACAAATTGGAAAACCTTGAGAAATTAAACTTTTACACACCAAAAAAGTGGGTGTCAGTTCCCTTGAAGCCTTGTAAGTACTACTAAAGTACAAAGCATAATTACGGTGAATCGAAAGTGATTAAAATTTACTAATACAAATAAAATGTCACGAGCAAAGGCCTGCTCTAACAAACGAGAAAAGAACAGCAATTACACTACTAGGTCATGTTCTGGTTAGTTGGAGGCATTCTCTAGTGATTGACCCTCCACCCTGCCCCCAGACATAAATCTCTTTGAGGCCTAATACCTGAATAATAAGTGCACAATTTAAAAAAGACAATTTATAAACTAAGTGGATTTAGTCTGTGAGAAACTGCTCAAGGCCTTTCTGATTAAACCAGACAAAGAAAACAAATTTTTGGATTCACATTTTTTTTTTTTTTAATAGTGCTGAATTTGAACTCAGATGAATTCAACAAACCCAGAAATGTGTTTTGGGCCCAGGACAAAAACAAATACATGATAAAAAAACAAACCCGTCTCAGATATGATTGGATTTGTCACCCATGCACATGACCACGGGCAATAACATGCTGTAGTAATTTCACACTAAAGTGTGGCTGATGTTATGGCACTTTGTCACTTTGGTGAGGGGAGGGGAGATATCCAGTTCAGCCAGGCCCTGCTTACTATAACCAAATCTGCCCTATTTTCTCTTTCCTGGCTGCACTGACCTCACATGATGAATGTTCTCCTCAAGAGAGAGGAAAACACTGCCTGTTATTGATGTTCTCAATTAATAGCCCCACACACCACAGAGGATTCACACATGCAGAATTCAGCTCAGTGCAGTTTCAAAACAAACAGCTATCAGACACTGTGATGGATCTCCCTCAACCACCTACGTTTCTCCGTTTCAGTTCACTATATGTGCAAATGAAATAGAATAGCTTCAGAAATCCCTTATAATTGTTGAACTATCTCAAGTCAGGGCACACCATTGTCAAAAGAAATTGCCATAGATTGCTGCACATTAGACACATTTCTATTAGTTACTGTAAGTGAATAGTTATTCAGGAGAGAAATATTATTTCCACTTGGAAATCTTACACAAAAAGACGTAAAAACGTCCCAGTTGGCAGCATGTCTGGGCCACCTGTTCTGTGTAAAAGTCCAGGCCTTCGAGCACCAGCAGTCAAAGCGACTCTACACTAATGGGCAAATGGCCATCTGAAGGTGATAGACTCCAGTGGCCTTGGGCCAGCATGAGTCACTAGCTCCATGTCCTCAGCACCACCCAGGCAAGGTGACTCTGGTGCCCAATCTTTCCGCCTGAAATGTTTTCCCACATGAACGTCATGCCCACCCTCATCACATTCTGAGGAACAGGGGTCAAACTGCAACTTTGTTAAAGAGCAACACAAAATCGGATAAATATCAGTCAGACTTTAATATCTGTAAATATGTAATACTCCTAATATCTGTAGTGAGAGAAAAAGATAAAATCACACCTAAGATAGAATCACACTATGATATTTGTATAATAGAGCTACTGCTATTTTGAGTTGGTCTTACAAATGTGCAACACAATATTGCAGAGCTAAGTTTATTGCAACATTAAGAATATTTCATTGAGATATCAGGTTACCAGGACAGGTCCAGGTATAGTAGCTTCCTCTAACACCAAGCATAAGCAGCTCTCACTCAATGAAGCACTATCGACTCAGTAATGGTGTCAATGGTGCACTAAGCAACGTGGTGTCTGAAAACATGACAACCAGCTTCTTATGGATCACTGAACAAGCAAGAGATTGAACCTAGTTCTCTGTGGCATGGTTAATTTAGTATCTACAGCATGTTATGTTAGAATGCTATCTAACAGTATTACTAACAATGGTTTTACTTCATTCCTGTTGATTTCTACTTTAACAAATTCAGCTTTTTTTCTTCTCCTGATTAACTACCATCATTTCCAAGGCCTTCAGGAGGAAAGGAAGAATATCACAACAAGTAGATCAGTTGATTGATTCTATTTCTTTGCTGCTGGAAGAGAGTGTTTATTCTAAAGCTGTTTGCATGAAGTTGGTGACAGAAAGAAAAGCACACTGCCCCCACTTCAACAATTTGATTTACACTCCAGAATCTCTAAACAATGCTTTCTTACCTCCAGGTGAGAAATGCTCAGAGTTGAAAATAGAAATATGCTCTTCCAGTTTGCTTTAAGTCATTACCACATACTCACAGTAACAGTGGGTGCAGTATAAGAAATGCATTGCTCTGTGTTTTGGCTCCAAACAATACAGACTCTGACCGTCTTATAATTGGAGCCTCATGTGGTTGTGCACACTACTGCTGAAACTACTGTGACCTCTCTGCATGTTTGACCGGAATTTTCAAAGGGAGAGAATAATCATACTAATAGATGTTTTGACACTGCTGTGACTTCCCCAGAGTCAAATGTATTGAAATGTAAATTTGTTTGCATTGTTAAAAGCTGTAAATCAATCTGTGTGCTTCGGGCCTTTCCACACTTTGCTGTCCTTCATCTGATAAGTAGCTGCACAGGCACATTGCTCAGAGTCATATACTGTATATATGTATATATATGAGTGTATATGTGTGTGAAATACAAATGCCCATTATATTACTTTGTTATATTTCCATGTTAAAAAAGGACTAACTGTGTCTGAAACAAATTAAATGTTATCATTTTTCAATCTTTTCCTAAAACCTTCTGTTTGAAAAGCATCAGCTCTGTGCCACAGTAATAACTTTATTTTAAATAAAAAATGTTACCACTTAAGTACCTTGATATTATCACACAGCCAAGTACTGTAGCTCAGTTACTTCCCACAGATTTCACCAAGGTGTTTCCTATTTCAGTATTACCTTCCAAATATCCCTCCTAACAGCGAGGACTGAAAGGTAGCCCAGTAATTTGTGGAGGCGCACATCTTGAATAATGTGCTGTCTTTTTGAATAAAGCGTCGCTCCAAAGAATACCCTGGCTGTTGGTCTACCCGATGGCAGATGTTTGCCCAACAGCAGCGAATCCTTGGGATACAAAATAATGCTTTCCTCTGTAAGAATGTAACAGCGGATCCAATTTTCTTTCTATGCAAAGATTTGGCCTTTCACTACACATACATCAGGCATACTCCAACAGTACAGGCACGGCTGAGATAAAAGACAAGCCCTCGAGTCTTAACAAGGAAAATGTAGCTTCAAGGGCGAATTAGCTATGAGCATCCTCAGAGGAATGGGTGGAAATGAAATGATAGAGGTCTAGAATTAATATATTCTGAATGTTTTAGTTAATCTCTTACTTTGCCAGTCCAGTGAGAAAACTCAAAAGTGCTGAAAGTTATGTGACAATAGGAGAGTAATTGTTTTGGCGCCAAACAAAAAAATGTGTTTGAACGATTTTCAAGGGATGAAGAGACCTCACCGCAAAAATGAATTTTCGTGACATGAGCAGGGATGCAGGTCTGTCCAATGTGAAGATAAAATGAAGTGTTAAGCCACAACCCATGGGAACTGAAGCATACACACACATTATGAGATTTACATAAGTTGTAATTTATAAGCTCTGACAGGTTTATATATGCAAAACACTGACTAACAGTAACTACCAATTAATCTTTGTATCTATTCCAATGCAACAAGGAAATGGGGTGTTATGCTAATTGATGGTCATTTCCAAAAGGATGAGTAAAATGATTATGGGGTTACGAGTCATTGACAATAAATACAGCTTTTAAATCTGCCTGCTTATTCTATTGATGATAACACAATGGACTGATTACTAATTGGTAGTGTATCCGGCTGAATGAATGGTGATTACCAGTTTGATTACCAGGCTAAGACTACCTAATGCTGGAATATCAATGAATCTTTGCATCTATTTGTTTTTCCCTATATGCAACAGGGAAAGGCAGTTATATGGCAGAATGGCTCTTAGAATAAGTCTTAGAAGATACCACACAGAGTACTTGTATGTTACCATTTGGTTTACCAGAAGAATACAGATCACTTCCCACAGGAGGAAACAAGTCATCTATCATTCACTCCCCTGACTTAGAGGGGGTCATTTTTAAGTTTTAGGTGGGAAAGAGTAGGTCTGTAGTTCAACCTCTACTGAAAAGAGTTACACTGTCCCCTTGTCTTCTGTTGAGAAAACAAATGGGTGACTTTTATTCTAAGTTGTCAACAATAAAAATTGGAAAAAGAAAAACATCAGCTTTCTGTTGCTGACATACACATTTCTGCCTTTATTCACTGGCTTTGATATCTAGACATGCAACATGTCAGCACACATTTTTACAATGCAGCCGCAGGATTACAAATAAAAGTCAGTCTGGTTCTCTGTGTGAGCGGCTTAGTCACAACAGTTTAAAAAAAAAACTGTTACAGATTTTGCTTTTAAAGTCACAATAACAGCTGCATGTCAATGTTTCCCTCGCTGTCTGCTGCTGTTTAAAAACCAAAGATGAAAGAGTTGGACTGCAGAAATGACCACTACAGAAATGCTTTGCATCACCTTGACCTGCATGTATCCCACTCCCCAAAGAATATCCACAGCATGTTAAAAACAGACAGTTTGTGTTTGTAGGATAAACCTAATGGATTGAAAATGGCAGAGACCAAGCTTTATAGAACAGTGGGACAGGAGTAAGCCAATTCTAGACCGTCAAATTTCTGATTTGTTCCATTATAGAGAATCTGGTGTTGTGCCAAATAATGGTTATTTCCAAAAGGATGGACAAAGTGTGATGTGGTTGAGAATTGTGTATTCCTACATAGCTACAGAAAACAAACAGCTCTTATCTCAGCACATTTATTAAATTACTGATAACCTTATGGATGCATAACAAATTGGTAATGTATTAGGCCTAATGAATGGTGAGTATCAGTCTGATTGTCAGGTTAGGACAGGAAATGGTATTTGGAATAAATAACATTATATTTGAGAGAATGGAATAAGCAAAAAGAGAAAAATTTGGGAATAAAACAAGAAGTGAAATATAAGAAATTAAAAACAGCCTCAACCTGTGGATAGTCAACTTTTTGAGCAACAATATTACAGCAGAAGAGCATCAAGGTGCAGCAAGACCTTCTGTATCTGTGCCTAAAAATACGTGCCATAAGTCTAAAGTCAATTCCAGCCACAGGTAGTGCAAGGCACAGGAAATATATGGTCATATTTTACAGTTCTTGTCAATCGATTTCTGGGTAAGGCCTGTGAAAAAAGAATTGTAATAGTCCAGATGGCTGTAAACAAAAGGCATGGATAAGGATTTTTGTGTACTGGAATGGAAGAAAATATCTTATCCTTGCAATGCTCCAGAGCACACAGCTAGCTGTGTTATGCCACAGATATGAGAAGAGAAGTTAAAGTCAGAATAAAAAAACACGGCTCCTGTTACACAGTTAAATTCCACAGAAAGTAAAATGTGCTTCATGAATTCTCAATGTGCTTTCAGGCCACAGAAAATCAACACATTAGTTTCTGTATTTAACAAAAGGAAGTTACTTATCATCCAGGATTTAATGACACTGGTGTGGTTCCATCTCCCACACCATATTTTTCAGCCACAGCAGAGATTTGTTTTTAGGGTCTTTTCTAAAAAATAATGTTTTGGTCGCATAACTGGGGAAACCGGTAAAAGTTGTTGTACAGCAGATGAAATATAATAATACAAAATTATTATTATTAAATATGCTCTAAAACAGCTGCAATTTTTCGAACTCAAAGGTTGCAAGGCATCTCTATTTTCCACAATACACCATGCTTAGTTTTGTGACTCAAATCATATGGCAATACATGAAAGGTGCAACCTGCGGCTAGACACCACTAAGTGTAAGTGTAAGTGAAAAACACATCCTGTTTGTACGTGGGTGAGCCAAATGTATGGGAAGAAGATCCTTCATCGCAGGCTTTATTTGATTTTGTAGTTAACTCTCATGTTTCTTGAAAGTACTCAATGCAGTCATATTGAAAGCTCAAAATGCTCTTGTCTCTTTAGAAAATGTCACCTTAGATAATTAACAATGTCTTCATGTGCCAGTATCAGTCCATATTTCAAACTTTAATTATTGGTATCCAACTCATCACAAGACTCTTATTATGTGTGATGATTAATGTTTGCATAGCTGTACAGAAGAAACCTGTTGTTTACTCAGGTAGACCAGCAATTAGATACAAATGATGAGTATCACCTGAAGGTCGGCTGAGCTTGTGAGAACACTAAGAGGGACACAGGATAGATGCAAACAGCATTTGTAAACATGCCGTTCCTTTTTGTTTCCTGTGTTCAAGGAAAACGGTTTTGTTCTTGATGATTAGACTTATCTTTGACACGTCGCAGACCAGAGTTTGAGTTTGTTTTGATAAGCAGTACTTCGCTGCTGTGAGGACTGCAAAATCCAAGCCTTAAGACTGCTGCTGTATAATGCAATTCTTTTCTCCGACAGTAATAGAAAGCCCTTTGTTACTATTCAGGTGATTTTGTTTTTTCCTGGCCGTCCACGGATCCAGGGAAACCCGACTGTGGTGCGTGACAGTGCTCACCAAGGCATCGCAAAATAATGTGCCAGCACAAACAGCCAGTTCCCTACCATGACATCAACCCATGTGTAGGATAAACCTATCAGCTATGGGCAGAATGCAGGTCAGCTCTCAGTGTGGTGGCTCAAACAGCAGTTCTCTGCAACTTCCCCCTCTGGTGTGGAAAACTGGAGGTTTCCCCACTCACAGCTGGACCACAGCTGGAAAATGACTTGGCCTGCACAATGTGTTTTAAAATAGCCTCTAGTGAAACTCAATCTCACTGTTTCAGTTGATCTAATTGATTAGTGGAAATATGATATTTGTTATACAAAACTAAAATGGCCTTTAACAGATAAATTAGCTTTTGACGCCGGCAGTCAAGATTTTACTCAACGTCGAGAAATGCACCTGAAAGTATCATAAGTCTCGTTTTTTTTTTTCTACTACCAGAAGTAATGCGCCTGTGATTTAGATCACGGTCTGCCTTAGGTCTCAGTTGACACATTAAAAATGCACCCCATCTCAAGAAGGCATTTGCACAGCCCAGCGGGACCATGGGAATCGGCAGAGCAGCAATCAGTCCCTGCCACAGGGTTCTGTTGTGGAGATGACAAAAAGAGTTGCCCTCTGGTTTTTAGAAAATCGAGTTTAAACATAGGGTTTTGTTTCTCATTTAGTCATTTGAAAATAGGATCTTTAAAACAAAGGGCGAATTGAAAAATCCAGGAATTCCATAATTACTGGGTAAGTCAAAGGATTAATAGTTACTCAGCCTGATTACCAGTTATTCACATTTTAAATGAAACATTAACAAAATATAGAAAAGAACCTGAAGTCCACGATGTCAGTGGCTCCAATATCAATACTGTAATGAAAGGGATAAGGTGGTTATGTCACTAGGTTTTGGCATATGATGCGATTAATGTGCAGACAGAGGTAGTCGTTGAAATACATATCTTGCCATTACTGGATTGGGTCGTTTCCTTTTATTGAAGACCAGCCGTTGTACTCAAAGTCACATTCATAGCAGCATCTAAGAAGAATACATTTATCACACCTCCGAGCGAGTCCCCGGGGTATATAGAAAGGAGTGCACTGGTGCCTGGCGGGTGTGGCTGCAGGCAAGCTGGGTCTTGGAGGCTGCTTTGGGCATAAATGTTTCATCCTGGCTTTCCTCTGTGCATCAGCACTAATCACAGCCGCACATAGATACAAACAAGCACCCACACACTCCGCTTCCTAACAATCTCATAGCACTTTGTCTACAGAGTGCAATCTTGAAGTTTGCTGCATTAACAATATCAATGAGATGACAACAGCAAAATTATTCTGCTCAGCCACAGAACTTTACTCAAACCCTTTATCCTATGCTTATCAAACTAAAAATTTTATCAAGTATTGGATATAGACACCATGTCATAAGAAGAGTGCTGCATCTGAAATACATCTAAACATGTTTTGAGTCCATGAACCTCAATAACAAGCTAGAGAGTTATTGAGACCATATTGATATTTTCCAGGATCGACAAAGAGGCCACTCAAACTCACCACATTAGATTTGTGTTTCTTCATAACCAACTAAAAGTAGAAGGTATTGTTGTGAAAGGACAGCAATCGGTTCTCTCCCATCCTCTATTGTGGAGTTTTTTTCTATAGAAGCTTTTACAAGATGCTCTTCCCATCATGCATTGTTACATAAAGCAAGGGTAACGGGCAGGTGGAATGGTAGCCATCGCCATGGTTACTTCTACCGCACACCTGACCTGCTCCGGAGCAGGTACACTTCTGAGAAAAGCTGCTTGGTAATCGATGTCCAAAGTAGTGTTCAAATGCTGTATTTTGTTTTTAATCATACTATATAAGAATTTAAACAAATTTCCAAAACAGCCCACAAAGTAAAAAATAATACAACATTATGCATTAGTTACTAGGTACTCTCTTAAAAGACTTTTTTAAACTAAGTGATAGTTTTGTGCATCACAGATCTCAGGGATATCTCATCGATTAACTGAATTTAAAGTTTTAACACATTTGCTAAAGGACACTAGGATATCTCTTAATGTGGCAAATCACTTGAAAAACTAATCTATCTTTTAACTTTTCTAATCCTGCATGTAAACAAAGTGCAACATTCGTTGTTGTCCTTGTTTATCTAATTTCAGTGAATTGAAACGCTTTAATGACTTTTCAACAATAAGTCCGGCATAAGAAGTCTCCGTTGCACTTTCTGCCCAAGCTTAGACAAGCCAATTTCTCTAGTCTTATCTAAGAAACCTCATTAAGTTATCTCGGATTCTGTACAGAACGGTCTTACACATTGCACGGCTAATTTCAAATCCCCTCTTACTGCAGATATGGCAATTTATTAATATCTTTATGTAAGTTCACATTTCATCTAGCGCATGGAAAAGAACCCATCAATTTAACACTTTCAATTCTGGGCTCTCTTTACTATTTCCATAAACATGGATGTACCAAGATGGCTATAGCTGAGCAGAAGACACTATGCAGTAGAAAAGCTAATGGATCATTAGCTGAGGGAGAAGTTGTTTTAAAAGTTCTGTTAATTGCAAAGTATTGCAGCTGATATTAGCACTTCATTTAAAACTCCAAAAAGGTTTTGCAATAATTTTCGTCGGTTCAGTACAGTGATTTACCAAATCTCAGTAATAGCATGTACTGGCTCTTAAAGGGAGCTCAGCAAACTGTTAGAGCAAATGTCAGCTACATTTTACAGCATGCAATGGCTTTGTTTTTTCGGCTCACAGGTAGGTGTTAGCCAAAGGTCATTTTTTATTATGAAACCTGTTAGACAAATGCTTTCACATCAACAGCACAAAACTAGTTTGTACCTGAGGGTCCAGTGAAATGAAATATGCCTTTTCAGTGTTGACACCTAGACTACATTTTCAGCGTACTACATAATTTTAAAAGTTCTTATATTTATTTGTCTTTTATAAATCTAACAAAATCATTGTTTTGGATATAAATCCCTTCAAAGCATTTAGTCAAGGGGTAGCTTGGCCTTTCCATTCAAAGTATTTGTGGGATAACCTATTAAGGTCAAAAGCATGTCCTTTGTCTAACACCTTCATTGTAAGAAGGGCAGCTATATTAAGACTATTTATACAGAAAGGGAATCAGAGCTGCAAGAACATGTGGTATATGTCCCGTTTATTGGCCTGAGGGTAAACTGGCTGCTATCAAGAGGCAGTGTGAGGTGAGGGGGCAGTGGAAGAGGTGTGTAGGGGAGAGGCAGCACAGCAGGTAGTCAGCTCCCTACTGTTCAGCTTTGTGACCTCTGGAAACCATCCAGCCCTGCAAGACACAACATGCCCTCACCTCTCACGTCACATATCCTCAGAAGAAATTCCACAACCACTAGCCAATTAAAAACTTATGCATAATTTACCATGTCATTGGGCAAATCAATCAAATTGATTTGCACTTAATTCTTGGGAAGTTTCCTTCTTCTCCCAAGGACAGGTGAGGAATACTACGGCTGTAACCCGCTTCTATCGTTCATCACTAACACTAAATTTCATCCTTCGTTCACTTTTAACTTCACTTGACCACTTGTGCTAATATGATTAATGTAACCCCTCCAGATATGTGATGGCAGTTTTTAAATACAGGACAAATTAATGACAGAGCTGAAAAATCCTACATCCCTATTGTGCAAGGCCAGCACAAAAGAAGCATCATGTCAGTGAAATGAAAGTAACCTCGATAGGAGAGCCATCCCTGACTATTAGAATTGTGGCCTAGGGGTGAAATCACATTACAGAGACAGCTAAAGATTCTTATTCTATTCAACTCTATTCTTAGCAAGCTGAGGGCAGGTACAACACATCTCCTTCATCCTTGGTATAAAATGACTCCCCTGTTCCTCCAATTAAAAGATAGCAGTGAAATACAGCAGACGCAGAGCTGTGATTGCATAATTGCCCACTACAGCCGGCACAGGTGCAAGCAAAGCTTGTCCATCTGACACACAAAGGGACACTGGCGGACATCTCTCATGATCCAAATCCTCTCTTTTGCTTTACAGCTACAGTTTAATTGTCACTAGCTCTTCCAATCATTCTGCACCCACGCTCCCCTTCCCTCTTGTCCTTACTGCAGAGGTAAATCTGTGGGGCTAAAGCCTGACATCTCAATGACGAATGCACCTGTGGATGAGCCATTTTTCCTGCAAAGAAAACACAGAGAGAGAGGAGCGCACACCAACAAACCAGTGTGTGAAATGCTGAATGTCCTTTTGGCATGCTAATTTTCGTTGGGGTACTTTTGGCCAGCAGTGTATTACTTTTCTCCAGAGAACAACGCTGTCTCCTTGAAGTTTCTAATGTTTCTATAATTTCTGACATTTCTATAAAACTAAGGTACAAGAGAAAACTTTTGTCACGGCTCAGTGCAGACATTTTAATATTAAACCAGACCATGATGTTTCATACATTAACCAAATATCATGCCTGTATAATTCTGGTGACACCACAAGTACGGCAATATCAGATATTCTATAAAAATAATTATTTCTGCCGTTGTAGTCAACAGAAAACATGCAGTCACAATTTGCTGTTACAAGTTTATATGAGACAACTATTTCTGGGATGCAGGGTTGAAGGATGGTGGATGAAAAGAATAGATAAATCTGTGGATACAGTAGAATGCAAAGGGCCAAGGAATCTATCCTTCTTTTAAAGTTTGCCAGGGGACACAGCAAATGATGAAGCAGCGGTTTCACAGTTGAAGCTGCCAGAGGCCACCCATTGCTTAATGATCAGCTAATCTTGCTGGAAATCAGTTAGTAGCTGTTTGCGCCCTCAAAAAAAACAAAAAGTTCAAAATTCTATCAGGTACCCATTGTCCCACTGTTTAATTCAGTATTCATGCTGTAATTGCTCAGTGACTAGAGGAGTAATTCAACTGAATCGCTCAAAATATGCTTCATCCATGAACAAGAACCATAAAAGTCTATTGAGATGAGCAAAAATCATTTTTTCTCATTTTATGTGAACATATCACACTGCCATCACTGCAATTCAAAAGTAACTGATTAATGAAATGTATGATAGTTAAATACCTCTCTTGATTTTGGTCCTTTTTTATGTAGTACAATTAATACAGAGTTCATGATTGTCATCTTTAAAAAGAGTGTTTGAGAATAAAAATAAAAACTGCACATTTTGAGGATTGTGGTTTGTTGTTTCACCAATTGCCAAAACGAAGACTCTCCAATATCACCATTGCTGTCACCCTTTGTATCTTGACCAATTAACTGTGCATAGAATAGTAACGGGCATGAAGCAGAGTTTTGTAGGAGGGATAATGAGCATGCATTCCCCACCACCCCACCACACACACACACACACACACACACACCCATAAACCCCACACAATACTGCTACAGGATTGAGACACCCAGTCAGACAGCAATTGAGCTGGCCCCTTGGCCAGTGTTTTCACTCAAGCAGCAGCGAACATTCTTGACTGCCTCCTGCCAAAGAATAAATAAAGACACCATTAGCATTTTCTTACTACAACTGAACCTTAGAGAAAGAGAATTGAAACAACATCACAGCATTGCCAGAACAAAGGAACTTGTCCAAAAAGGCTATTTTAAAAGAAGAATTATACATTTTAAAATCAACTAATCATATTATTATGTCATCTCTAAGTCAAATAGTGAAGTGACCACAGCATTCAGTTTGAAATAATTTCTCTCATGGTTGTGTGTATGAATTGTATGCACTGCTGCACCCATCAGGCCATTTATTTGTCAGACATAAAGCTCTCGTGTATCAGTCTTTACGTTGCCATGTCCCATGATGAAACTATTTAAACACACTGTCCTCCAGTGTAAATTCTCACAGTCTACAGAAGTACAGATGTTAAGAATATGTTCTGTTTGTTCCAGAGAAAATCCAGATATAGCAGGACCCTTGTCTCTCAAATGCCATGGACCCTTGTGGTGCCCTTAAGCTAGACACTTATTGAATTTGCACCTACTCCACTGGAGGTTCTTGGTGTCCAAAAGCACAAGTGTGTGGTTTTATTGGACAGTGTGTGAATATGTCCCTTGGACTTTCAACAGGAAGAAGGGAACTGACATGTTGATGGTTTTAATCAAATCCAAATCTGCTGTAACACTAAAGCACAATATGTTGCATGAAATCTAAAACAGGCACCACGAGTTGTACACACTAAAGCTGACAGTATGTTCTACTGCATTCATAATCTAATTTACGTTGCAGACAAAGTGTGTTCATGCAGCAAAAACACTTGGCTTTGGTGCACACATGCCCACGTCACCTGCCTATATGTTCACTTTGTATGTGTGGGGTTCCAAAGGAGGACTTAATCAGACATAATAGTTATATATACACTGACACATTAAAATATACAGCTGGATTTTATAGCAAATCACTAAAGGATATTTAGCAGATTTATAGAATTCAGTGCTGGAGACAACATGTGAATGGGTGAAAAAAAAAACACAAAACAGTGTGTATCAAACATTAGTTATCAAAAACAAAACAAAAACACACTGCTCATCTGTTTTACTCAAAATATTTAAAACTCACGTCCACTGCAAGTTCAGAGTCAAAACCTCTGCTGTGCTGTGTGATGTATCGTGAATCATGCATTAAGAAATGTATTGTCTTTTAGGACATAAGCAATTAAATAGTTAAGTCTGTTTTCTCTGCATCCATTTCTCAGAATAAATTGGTAACAGAAATACAAATGCACAATTGGCACTGAGATTTCAATGTCAGGTCTACCGGATTGTCTCTCCCATCAAAGCCACATCTACCACCTCGCCAGCCTTGCTTATGATCTCTGACAGATTGACATGGCTTCTCTTTGGAGAATTCTCATAAATCTGGAATATATGCAGGTATCGATCAACAGGGCTCCAAATAGCATCCAGCTGATGCATATTTTACTAGCTTGTGCAAAACAAAACAGATTGAGAACAATCTATTTTCCGAGTTCTTACACACACTGAAAGTGAAATGTCTCTGAGCAAAGATCACAGAAGGCCTTGACAATGAAACATGTGGCAGAAATGCTCCAGTTTGAGAAATTGTTTACCCTTAAAGGCTTTGCTTTCAAAGAGGAAAATGCAAAGAGGCCACTTGCTGTTTGAAATGACTTTAACTGTTCCAGAAATTGCCCTTCACTTTGGGCAACAAAGCCTCGTAAGCAGTTCAAATCAGAGGCCTGACACGATAACACGCCAACAGCAGCAATCATTTACACATACTAATGGAGTACAGCATGCCTTTACTCTAGCCGTAAACAGTAGGATTTCCCTTCATACTTGGTGCCTCAATACCTGAGCAAAGTCACTTGAAGGTGATGTCTGAGAGAACGGGATCCGGAGACCTATTGACTTTGTTCATTATTAATTCAGTTTCAGGCTTACAGCAGTGGCAGCATCATTTCAGAGGCAGAGATGAGAAACTGGAACAGTTGGAGGTGTAATACTCTGGCTTCTCTCTCTGGCCTGCCTGTCAATACCTTCACCAGAAGAGATTGCAAGTTACTGCCCACATGTCGGGTCAAGACAGAGCGCCATCTGAATCCAAATTGTGTCCTCTATCCATGATAATAAACCACAAAAGTAGGAGGTAGTTTTTGTGAGGTGAAACGTGTCGCTCAAAAATACACAGTAAAGACAAGGCATCATCATGCAAATAGATGTTTTCTCTTTTTGGAGATCTGTCAACATCTCCCACCATAAAAAGAAATGCAATGTAAATAAATTAAATTGATGCTTTGAATTGAAGACCTCCACCAGCCGCATAGATTTCACAATTTATCAGTTTAATTCATCACGTCACCTGGAATTGTGATACACCAGCTCACTACAACCTGTGGGCACGACAGCCACTGAGCAGAAAGCAAACATTAATGCAATTGCAGCCGCCTGTGATAAGAGAGGAGCAGTGTGTAATGACTGCCGTGAACAGTGCGTCAACAGATCTATAAAATGTTATTACTGTTCAAGATAAAGCAAAGTCGATAGAAGGGGACGGATGCGCAGCTGTAAGTACGTGTCAGCTTTGTTCCACAGCCCTGTTTTAGTGACAGGCCTAACCTTTCACTGCAACACACCTGACAGCCTATATCTGCCTACTTCCACTGTTTACCCAGTTGTTTCTCCTCTATATCAAGAGACAGTGAATCAAAGTCTTCTGCCAAACTCAGCCCACAGGAGACCCGTACAGAAACTACTCAAAGATTTGGATAACCAATGCTATTACAATAAATACAGATACACCTATTTTAAGAGTTTACCTCCCCAATTGTAAACATGTAGTGACAATACCATTCTTTCTTTTCAGTTCTGCAACATTTTAGTCACTATTCAGATTCACTAGTTTCTTTAGCTTAGCAGTTAGTGATGGCTCATTTTCTACTCCTTACTTTCCTGATCTCTCTTGCTCAGTGTGATTTGTAACAAATGTGTGTTATCTTCACAGGTTAAGTGTTGAGGATTGTGATGTTAATTGCAACTTTAGCAATGTCTGCTGCCTCACATGAAGGCCTACATGTATAACATGTGTTTTATGTATATAACACACATGTATAACATGTGTTTTATGTATATAACACGAGTTGTGGGCAGCAGAGTGGTGATTCCAGATTCCAAAAGTATTTCAAAATGTGCTACTATTAATGAAAATTATTACGATAACTGGAGCTGGATCAATTGACCCTTAAACAACAGGTTTCAAGTGTTTAATTTACAGTCTGTTAATATATAGAACCAAATCTATTCCTGACTGATGAGAGATTTTGTAATTAAGATAAATATCAGATCATTATAATCAGTTTGACACCTGGTAGCGGGTGTTTTACAAGAAACAATTGTAATTGTCAGTATTATTGCCTACAAAAAAAACTTAATTAGAACGAAAATGTAAGCTCCAAATATGTTGTTGTAAAACAAAGTGATGACTTTGCTCCTTTCAAATCTTAAGTTACTTTTTTTGGCTTTCATCAAATAACTATTCTCTTCTGAAAACCACTCAGCTGCACAGAATTTGACAGACAAATTTCACAACAGCTACATGAAATAAACAGACATAGCCTTCACTAAACCAGTTAAAAACCAATTGTCTCTGAATTCACAAAGATCCTTGCTGTATGTATCTCTTTGTACAAAGAAACACACTGACAACATTTGCATAATTCTGAATCAAATCAAACGTGTATCCCTAGTGAATTTACTCCTTATAACTGCCACCTACTGACATAAAAAAGGCAACATGACATGAGACCAATGACCTGAGCAACAATCGTGATGGAGAAATGGATCGTGTGCTAGGTAGCTGGATCTGAGTTTTGTGCTCTTAGACTTAAATTATATTATCATGTATGCTGATCTCATACGTCTGTGGAATCTAATTGATGGAAATCCATTGTATCAACAGAGGACAGAGGATCCCTGCACACCTCATTCCATCCCATCCCCAAAAGAAATTAAACCCTTGGATTGACAGAAAATCAATCTGAAGTGCTAAAAGTAGCAATGGTTCAAAAATACCCCAAAACTTTTCAGTATATGTGAATATATATTGCTTGTTAATATCATAAAAATGTCGATAACCCAACAGCAACCTCCCATGGTAGTGGAAAGAATCAAAGCTAAACTTCATTCGAGCATCACCACCATAGGGTTGCGCGACCTCTGTTATCTGGAAAATGGTGTGACATGAGTGCAATGTAACCCAAGAGGGCCACTCCATCACTATATGTCCTTAGATTAATGGCTGAAAATGTCACAGGGAATAAGGTCATGCGCCAAGAGGCCTGGCTATGAAGAGACATCTGAGCACTTCCAAATCTGAGTTGCACTTCCATGGTCCACTGAGAAACCATATGTGCTGCTATCAAGCCCTGCCTTGGAAACGTACACATTGGGTCATCTACGTAGACACACACTTAACAGTAGCATACTGTGGCATGGAACATTAGACATGATTAGAAGCCATTCGATAAAATGCCTCTGTCACTGTGATGCCAGAGTATTACTGTCAAGGCGTAGGAGATAGTGAGTAAATTATTTAATATGATATAAAAAAAAACTTTCTTACGCCACCTTGAGCCAATGTCAAACTCAAAATCACACATCCATTCAAAAACTGAAAGTCCACACGACCTGCATGAAAAGCTGCAGCTACATTACAGGATTTTATCTCGGCTTTTTATAGATATTTCAGAACAAAGCATGGCTGGACAACTTTGAGTCAGTTAGTTTATTCAGCACTTTGGTCCAAACTTAAATATCTCAACAACTACACTGGCCAGCTAGGCATGAAATTTGGTAAATTATTAGTTGGATGATTCCAGTTGTTTTCGTGCTCATCTGGTTTAATTGGCATCATCATTACAAGCTTGTTCCCTGAAGTTAGTTTCCTAAACATAATAAATATTTTCATGCTTCATAAAGGATGAACCATTTCCATTGTGTACTATAAACAACATGAGCCTTCATTTAGTGTCATCCTCTATGGCGATCTTGTGCCCATCCTTTAGTGCCTTGTTATATATATCCCATTTGCAGACAAGATTTTGCATAACATATGTATTTTTTTAAACACATTCCCCAGAAAAGGTTTTAACTTGGCTGCTCCTTGGCAATTCCATAAGAAGCAATCTAACACCTAGGCCACACTGGCTGCATGTGCAGGGCGTGACGGCTGACACACCGAGCCCCTGGGTGTCGCGGGCGTCTGTTGTTCACACAGGCAGCATGTCTGCTGCGGGTCTGGTGGGGGAACTGCTACTTGAGGTTTCTGGTATGACTAGTGTATTTTCCTGGTGTAAAGCTGTGCATCTTCCAGTCCTGCAATAACAATCAAACCTTGTTAAAAAACAATCAGTCAACAGGAATTATGGAGTGGTTTTACTTTGAAAGGGGTATAGGAAGTGTAAATAACTATGTTTGTGACATATTTGAGAGGAGGAGCCAGTATGGCGCAGGCGTTAGAATGATCTTTATATGTCATGGTCAGTAAGGCTGCAGTCTGAATGAATGTCAAAATGATTGCTCAGTGGCGTATTATTTAGATCCAGATTTGATCAAATCCTTTTTATTCTCATTGAATACTAACTAGGGTATTAAACAGCATTGTCAACCTCAATGAAAGGAACAATTTAATTCAAGTCTGAACTCTTCACACTGATTAATATGCATTTTCCTTCAAGTCAATGTCGAAGACTCCTCACAACCTGCTTCTGCCCTTATGGCAGGCCACATGGGATCTTACCACAGGGCTTAATGTCAGCAGATACTGGTTTCCTTCATATATGCACTAGATACTCTGATGATGATAAGAGACAAGGATTATTCTGAACTTGGGACAATATCTGCACATTTTCAAATTTTTCTCAATATGACAAAGATACAGCACTTCAATCTTGGTATTAGGCACATCACGATACTAGATTATGGTGCCACAATTATTGTCACAGGAAATATCACGGTTTCAAGATTTTCACGATTATTGATACTATAGACGGAAAAACACACACAACAAACAACATAGGGCAAATATATAGCTAATAATATAGCTAATGTAAGCTATTGTATGAAGTTGCCTTATTGTGGAAGGTTGGTCAGAGAATTTGTGTTTCCTGTCATCATAAGCAGTGTATCTGTATGGGATCTTATTGTGAAGGGTCAGGGACGGAGGTTTTGAGAGCGAGTTGTGAAAAATAAAACATTGAAACAGTCCTGGTTCAAGCCAGATTCTTCATGTCCTTATTTTACTGTTACTTATCAGTACAGTGAATGAAACTCTCTGGCACATTTAAAATGGTTAATAGGAAGAAAGAGAGAGAAGGTGTGTGTGTGTGTGTCAGCCGCTCCTATGGAGCTGGTTAGAAACCAAAAGTAAACAAGGATTTCTCCTCTCGCTGTGAACCCGTCCGATGGAGATCTTTGTCCAGCGTTGGTGGAAATAAGTAACTTCAGTTGTCTCTTCTCAACTAACGTTTCAGTGGTTCATGCGCACACAAATTACATGACTCACGAGAGGCAGGACACCATAGTTAAATATTGAAGTTTTTACAGTTCTTACAGTTATAATATCATGACGTTATGAAATTGCGAATATCGTAAAATCTGTTAATCGCAAGATCCATACTTGGTATATTACGGTCCTTGCTTTATTAACACATAATGCAATGCAAACATTGATGATATTGATGCATTCTGTAAGACATCTCATATCTTATCCTCTCGGATAATATAATAACATGGATAGACTACGGCTCACCGAGAAGAAAATTGATTTTTCCCAAAGAAATAAGGTATTTTATTTGTACTTATTACAACAATGTTCTATTTGACCAGTTTGTGTTGAAACATTGTGAATAGCTGTTCAAGCATAATTTTCTCAGAACAACAAAAGCTCTATCAAAAGTTCCACCTTGATTGAATTCCAGCCTTAACAACCTGCAACAAGCATTTGCAGCCACCAACTAAGCAACACCATAATCATGTTTGGCCAGAAAAAATCTAATTCTCAGTCAATTATCTTGGCCTCAATGGAACTGATAATGGTTGCTCTTAAGCAGTACATTTGGCACCTCTTAAAATGTGAACACAATGTTTCACACTGAATGTATTGGCTCAGCGTAACAGGTTTCCATTTTCTGGTCCAAGGCCATTTTTCATTGGTGGGCACTGGTGGGGGTGGGAAACAGGATGGTGGTGTACAGAGGGGATCTTGGACCACATTAACATTATCAGTAAATCCCATCATAGTCACAGAGCAGTAAGCCGGATGCTGTGGCAAGTCCCCAGCTAAGCTCTCTGTTGGAATATTCCGGTGCCAAGAATGATGTGATGAAATTACAAAGGTTGTGTTACTACACAACTGACAGAAACATGTTGTCTTGCAGTCCGTCAAAATGACAGTGGTATATGGTGTGACACCTACTGTCTTAAAATACTGTCAGATGTAGCAACAAAAACTGTTCCATGTCAGTCTTCTGGACGTGAAAAACATGTAGCTTAGCAGCAAATGTGGTAAACACTCATTCCAACCAGGTAACTTGCACAGTGACAGAGCAGTAGTACGACATCAATAATTGACAAACACATATACCCTTTGGTTTACTGTGTTTACTCCATATTTAGAGTTTCACTTGCTATTATAATACACAAGTTGCTGAAGCTGGATTTATTTTTCAATTTGTATTTATAAAACCCTGTGATGACCAAATGAAAATGAATTACATTTAGAATTCTTCTAATTTATGATAAATGTTCATAGGTGTTTCTGATTTCACTTCTGAAGCAGCATGTAGCCCAAAGCGTAACCCCAGTATCAGAATTCTGCCAATTTTCACTAGAAATACTGAGGCTGTCAGGCTGTGACTTATCTGTCAATATCACAGCCTAAGGATCAGTCACATTTTTTTTCTTGACATACCATGCTAGATATGAAGCTTTTTCTCTCTCAAAAATGACCTGCCTCTTCAATGAATGACAGAAGATAAGATACAACAACATACATGTATCCAAAAGCTGTTTTGCAGCACCAGTATCAGGGTTTTTGATCCTCTCCTCAGCACGGAGACAGTGCTTTTCAGAAATGTAGATAAACATTGCTCAAATTGAAAGCAAAACACTAGTCTTTATTCAAAGGAATGTGAAAAGTTCAGCCTGTTCATGCCAGCAGGAGCATTTTGCATGGTGTTGTTTGTTGTTATCACTGCTGCACATATTGCGCCCGTCTATGACCATGCTGAATGTGGAAGTTGCAGCCCCCTGCTGCTCTGGGCTGATTGAGATGGTCCACAGTGTTTCAACGCTGTGTCTTCAGAAAGATTTTTCACACTCTAGTTTCCCATTTTACAGCCTGATGCCAGCTGTTCTAATGTCCCTCCACTAGTCCTCAGAGTCATTTGGTGAGATTAACAGTTGACTGCACCTCCTATGGAAATTACAATACCATACAGGAGGCCTAAAACTCTCTTTACTGAGATTATGCACTTGTTCAGCTACACAAGCACCGTCGAGGGCTGCCCATGCAAAAACAGCAGCAGCAATCCCACAAATGTATGCATAAAATAAAATGTGCTACCTGTCATAAAATCTTGAGGCATTTTAAAAGTTAAACCACCACCACTGAATAAACACACTTCTCACTCCCATGCAACTGGCAAAATCCCTCATTTGACAGCTGCATGAAAAACAGAAGCATGCTGTCAGATCATGACATGCACCAGGCATGGTGACAAAGTAAAAATACATTTTCTCCGCTAATGACTGCTCTCTGTGATCAGTACGAGTCAGAGGTGCCAGGTGAAGGTCCTTTGCAAAATACAACCAGCTATTAAAATGAAATATGAAATAGTGAAGCTCCCCACGGGGCAAGGTGCCTTATACACTCTCATGTTCTCCTTTAATTAAAAGTGTAGCAGGACAAAGACTGCAGCGGAGTTTCCGCTCTCCAGATAAGAAATGCTTTCTGCCCGAGACAAATCGTATTTTCATGAAAGATAGCGGTGAGATATGCTGTTCTCAATGCTGCCCCTGGCCTAATGGTGACCTTAAGCAGAATTTGATTTCAGTTTCATCACTTATCACACAATACAGTACAGACACGCACACATACACTGGTGGACTCATACAGGCTGGGTAGCATGTGATGTAGGGCACTTCGATAAATACATCAAATAAAATCAGTGTGGTAATGAGCAGCTGTTTGCATTTTACACTCATCATTTGTTTCATGGCTGTTTTTTACATCAAAGTAATCCTGCTCGCTAAAAGAAAATAAGCGACTCTAATTATATACTAATGGCTTCCTCGTCATTCATTCCATGTATACAGTGTGTGACTCCGAGTGACAAACCCACGGATAATTATCCTCCAACTCTGCAGCACTCAAGAGCCTTTCAGCCTCTCGGTTCACTGTTGATGTTACAGCTCACACATTCACTGCACTCATGTACCCCAGTTTAGGCTAATGTCTAGTAGCTGTTAGGCTAATGCAAAGTAGATGCTAGGCTAATGCAAAGTAGCTGCTGAAGTAATGCAAAGTAGCTGCTAGGCTAATGCACAGTACCTGCTAATGCCAATGGACAGTAGCTGTTTGGCTAATGCACAGTAGCTAGTAGAGTTTCAGAAAAAAAAAAAATTAAATAAATTAAAATTTAAATAACAAAAAAAAGCAATTAGAGCTGATGTGCAATGCTAAGGTGTCCATGTTTGAAACCTTCACCTGCACTGATTATACCTGTGCTCAGGGGGGGCGGGGCTACGGGGAAATTAAATGACGTCACCACAGTTGTCCCTCCCTTACAGGTGTGAGATCACAATGAGTACATCACAGTGACAAAGCTAAACAAGTATTATGTTATTATGTTGTTATGCTACATGGATATTTTACCATTCTAGCCTTGGTTAGTAATAGCAGTACGTTCAACTCAGTCAATCAGACTGAAATGGACTGTATTAGTGTAGGGCTTTTCTAGTTCTATAACTTGATCCATTACAAATTCACACAGCGCTCCATATGCTGCAATTCTTTTCTATCACATACTGTTCATACACTGGAACAACAGTATGAACTCGTTCAGGTTTAACTTCACTTAGCTGTGCTCATTTAATGTCATTTCTGTGCAATGCAATGTCTAATAAGTCATTCTATTACTGCATGTATTCTATTCAAGGCAAGGCAATTTCCTTTATAAATCACCTTTCACACACAGGGTAGATTCTAAATCCTGATACACTGTATATATTCTGATATATATTGTATATGATTTCTATATTTCCTTGTGTTCATATTGCATGCTTACTTATTTCTAATTAGTACTGTCCTCTTTCCCCACAGTGGCACAAATAAGGGATTATGTTATCTTATCTCACTTTTTCTCACTCTTATCTTGCCCAAGGTGACTTCAGCATCAGAGCCAGGGCATTGAACCAATGACCTTTCGGTTGATGGACGACCCTCTTTACCTTCTGAGCCACAGTCGCCAGACTAACTGGCAGGTTTAAAAGGGAACATTAGAAATTTATATCATAATTATAAATGTCAAGCTGATGAGAGGTTACAAAGGAACCATTTCATGTCACGTATCTAACCTGCTTGATATATACAAGATGCCCTGCCAACCATGGTTCATGAGGGAATACAGTTAGAGGTACCTGGCTGATATTACTACTTTGAATGTATCAAACTGAATAAAAATACTCCACAGTATGGTACATTTTTTCACTTTTGCACTTGTCTCCCTCTAAACTCTCCTTAAGAGAGACACTTAGTCCTGTTGGAGTCTATTCATTCCGACTTGTTACTATATTCTGTCCTCTCCTGCCATATCATTTCACAAGTAGGGTGCACATCTTTCTGATGGCTGGTTGTTGTTTGCACACAGCCGAACAACTGCAGCTCTGAATTAGCATGTACCAACAAACACACAATCACTGTTGTGTTTTCACAGCAGTGAAAGGAACAGCATGGTGGTAACTAGATGCAGCACATTAAGCACATTAATTCCTCACACTGACATCCTGATGGTAACTTTTCCATGAACTCATGGATACAGAAAAAAATCTACTCAGTTTTCCAGGCAGTAAAACACGGCGGGTATCCCGCAGACTAAAATACATGTACAAGACCTAAGGCGCAGGCCAGACATGTTGTGTCATCAGCTTTAATAGTTGCTTGTCTGTTCCTCACTCAGACTCGAAAGATCAACTTTTCCATTAGTGGAGGCTGTGTGAATGGTAAGAAGAGGCTTCTTCTTCTAGGCCTCTTTTCCACTTGAGCAGGGCTCCATTATCTCACCATCACATCAAACTGTTTAATGATGAAGTAAATTAGGATTTCACTCTTTTTCACTGTGTGTGCTTTGGGGTATGTTCGATCAATTGATGTTAAACAAAGTGCTTCATAGAATACAAGCAGTGAAAACATAAAAAAACTAAACAAAAAAATACCCCCCACCTCCATCAATGCACAGAGCAAAACAATCATAACAGGAACTGGGTAAATACTGCTACCACTACTATGACTAAGCAAAAAGAAAACTAGGGAGTACTTTACAATCCAATTTGCAAGAATGCCCAGAACCTTTTCAAGTGTCGCTTAATTCAGAAAGGGTTTGGGCATATTGAGCTAAGGGTATATAAGGTCAGTATTTTGTCCAGGTGCACAGAACCAGGTGACATCATCTGGTATCCAACAGATCCACAATGGTAATCTATTAATCCTGAATTTATGAAAAGGTAAGCTCAGAAACCCAACATACTTAAAAAAAACCTCAGGCAACATTAACCTATAGAACAACTGAATGTAATGCATGTATGAATGTCGTCAGTGGGGAATATATGCAATGAATACTTACAAGTTTCAAGCATATTGAAATAAAATGTCTTGATGAAATACAGACAAAATGTCTTAAAAGTTGAAAGTAGCTTGAAAGATATATTTAAAGGTTCAGTGATCACAACAATGATCAAGTCTTGTTCAAAGGGCAAAACTTCTGAAGTACTTGGAGTGAGAGGAACAGGATTTTCCTTGAGCAAAATTCATGACATGAACTACAGGAAGGTTTGCATTCTGAGTGTGTTGGCTTGGAATGAGCATTTTAAGAATTGAAATGCAAAAGATATGCAAAATAATACAATAATAATAATAATAAGTATTTGCAAAGGAAATACTGAATATTTTTTTCTTCCTCCACTTTGATTTTAGGGGTTTACGTCAGTGGGTGCTTACAAGTGCCACATAAAAAAAACGTATTTACTTAATTACCGCATGTTTAGTTTCCTTTCTGCACAGGGAGTCTCAATGCTGAGCGTCATTTTTTTTTAATCTCTGTTCATTAATAACCATCCTTGGGCACAATCAGAAAACAGGTATTTTCAAGACTCAAATATGTTTTTATTCTCAATAACACACAGTTGAAATGTAATACACAGTTTGAAGTTGAAACCAGAGCCGTTTTTGATCTTGTTTTTTGTTATATTGCAAAGTGGGTCAAACCTAATTCTGTTGTATTGTTCTGTTCTGTTTCATGTAGATCTACACACACTGCTTGTTTCTGTGTATAAGCAAGACATGACTGTTGTGTTTAGAGTGTGGCCCAGGCAGCAATTTTCTGCCCAAACCCGACCGAGCCCTAGAGAAAATTAGCTGAGCCCTACCCGAAACAACAGGCATTCTGTGTCCGAAACCTTACTGAGCCCAATGTTTTCCCTGATTACAAGCATTTAATTAAATATGTGTAATAACAAATACATATGTTGGCTATTTCTCCATTTTTCTCCTTGCGTCCTCTGTAAATTAGCGCAGAATTTCCAGTGAAAATGTAATGCAGGCATGTCTCATTACACAGTGTGAGTCATTATGATGCAAACTTAACACATTTCATTGGGGATTGATTATTGGAGGATACTGTATTTATTCAGGGACGAACGGCGGTGGTGAGCTGCATCCAGGCGAGCAACAATTAACTGCCTTTATTGTGCAAAGCAGCTGAAAACGGTCTGGTGGCTCGATATGAAACAGCGTTTGATGTGAAATTTGTTGTCAACCTTCTCGTGAATGGTACAAACACAGCACAGCACATAACATCAGAGGAGTCCACATCTTGTATTTAAACATGAAATTGCTTCACATTAGTTGAAACACAGAAAACTGGGTAAATTACATGTTGATTTTTTAATGATGACTGTGCAGTTAATAACGAGACACCGAGCATGTGACTGACAGTATACATCAATATTTAATTAACAGGCCAATCGCATGTTCTTATCCAACTGATTTGTGGGGAAAAAACAACAACGATGATGCTATGCTTAAGCTCCGGCTCTAGAGGAATACAGAGAAAGAGCAAAACAGGGATGAGCTTTAAACTGCGGCTCCACTCTTCAGAAAGTCATTAGGTCAGAAGTGTGGAGGATGGTCGACAAGGGGCCTTTAATAATGAAGAGCTTGTGTTCCACAGGGAAACACCGCCTGCAGCAGGCATTCGCACTAAGGCGGCTATGGAAATGAAAGATTTTGAGGTGCAGAAAGGTCCCAGCATGCCTCTGAAGGAAAACGGGCTGGCTAACACTCCTTAAAGTGATAGCGGTTTGATTTGCTTGGCAGCATTTTAATCTCAGACGGAATCAGAGTGTAAATATGAATATGAATAACTATTCTTTTAGCAAGTTATCAATAAAACCACACTAATTATTTAAAGATTTACATCCAAATAAGCCAGAAAAAAAAAGTAAAGCATGAAGTGGATGAGACCTTCTGCACTGGCAGAACACACACCAGTGGAATTGGGCTCACCAAAATACATGGGCAGATGCAAATCCCCTCCCGGGACTTAACTGCTTTGAATGAACATCCAAATTTAGGCCTCAGTTGCAATTTATTTGAAAAGACTAGTGGCTCCACTGGCTGCTGTACATGCGGCACACTGCATTCTCAAACAGCTCTATAGCCGGGCTCAGTTCATGTCACTGTGAGAGCGACAAAGCTTGACTATCAGGTGACACACTCATAAGCTCCTGTCATTCTCAAGCTGACCCTGTGCAATATGCTTCTTTTTTATCAAGCAATAAGAAAGCAACATCAGTCTTATTCCCCTCAGCTTCATATCTTTAACAATAAAAGCATAGCGGCTTATCAAAGCATTAAGATCTGCAAAGTGGAAGCATTATATCACCACCCTTCCAGTTGTGGTCACTAGGGATCCACACTTGTTCTCCTGCTTTCAACATATACTCTCAGGATATAGCCTGTACCAAACACTTCATCCGAAACAAGGATTTCTTTTTCTTTAAATCTGTGTCCCAGACTACGTGGAACTGATCAAGATCATTAGTTTAAGTCATAGACTTTATATAAAGAGGTTTAAGTGCACAGTAACCAGAGGCTGTAATTGCATAATATTTATAGAAATAGATCAAATAAGCACGAGAGTAGATCCACATTTTAGGAAACTAGTGCAATGAACGCGCTTGTTTGGAATAAGCTGTTCGCTTTGCCTGTGGTGATGCTAGTTGCCGTTTTCTCTCTGAAACTGTAAAAGTGACCTTCAGTAAACAAGCAAGTAAAGACCTGCTGCTGGACTCAGTCTATATAACCCTGAAGCTGCACCACCACTGCTGCACAAAGAGCTGTTCACCTTTTTATTCAAAGCTCTGTGAAGCTCAACCTAGTACTCAGAACCCTGAACTGAAGAAGTGGGTTGTTTTTGTGAATGGGCTGTGTAGCTTTTCAATTCAAAGTTTATTAATATTTAATATATCGCGTGTCCAAATTGCATTGTATTCGACACTGCACTTCCTGGGGCCCTTAACAATACACAGTATGAAGGTGATAAGATGAAGGGTTCTCGAGAACAGGATTACACTTGGGCCACAATGATCTGCTGCATATCACGAGCACAGGAAGCACGTATGCTGCATGCCTGCTGCGGAGCTGCTATGTGACATTCCTGATATAAATAAATTCAATAAAGTAGGTCTATGTACTCAACTAAATAACAGGACACTACGGTATGAAGCCATGTATGTTCCTGTCCTGCAATAACAAAGGAATAAAGGAATTAATTCAGTCAACAGAAACACCACCGTGCTTTTACTTTGAAACAGATACAGGAACTAGTAAATATTTATGTTTGTGACATATTGGGCAGAGATCGACATTTTCACTGGCTTACACGCAGGTAGTGTGGCCGCTCTAACATGGTAACTTGGGAGGTGCAATGACAAGCAAGACAGTCGTCTGTTTATTCAAATTGTATTAATATTGATTGAATTTGTGTGTCCAACAATTAACAAAACACATGGTGAGATGAATGGTTCTTGAGATGTGAGCCACAGACAGATTTCAGAGATTTATGGAAATATTAGATAGATGCTGCCTCCGGTATTGATTCATTATATTCAATCAGCCGTCACCATGCCTGCAGTGCTATTTTTAGATACCTATTTAACCAATGTGCACTTCTAACTTACATCTGACAAGTTCAATTCCGGCATACACATCCCCCTTGGACCTCCTTAGGGATACTGTAACCGCGGAGATAAGCGACATGTCCTGCGTGAGGAGTGTCTCAGGTAGACAGATGCTGCAGTCTGACCTCTGATAGCTGTGTCAAGGAAGCTCGGTGTGAGGGCGGAAGAAAATCGAAAAGGAGCGGTGCACTCAGAAAACACAGGCTGCCTCGAAATGTTTCCGCAGACTTCATTTCTGGGTTGTACATCAAAGAGTATCAGGGCGCAAGGATGTCTCGTCTTAACCGACTGTTCTGAATGATGAATCAGAGCGCCGAGGTAAATTTGAGTCAGACACGAAGATGTTGGTTAGCGGAACAAGATGAAGGTCGAGAGGAGTGTATCTAAAAATGAGAACTGTCATGTCCTGCTTGCCACGAATGATGATGACAGCCCTTTTTTTTTCTGGAGAGTGTTTATTTTTAGAATTATTTTTTTTTATGTATTGCAGTCACTTTTAACAATTCACAGGGAAAAAAAGCCTTGACATACCAGACAAGAAGACACTTGTCAACACAGTTAATATGCTGCTTTGGTGAGCTGCATCTCAGGAGAGGTCGCTCTGTTATTGAAGCCACTTGTCAGGTAATTTCTGTCGCCGCAAAAGAGATTAGGGGAAGAGTCACATAGCCAATTACTGTCATTACAATGTCTCACAACATTTATGCATGCTGTTTTTACAATCTCAGAGGTTAATAACAGGGGGGAAACCGCTTTAAGAACAATCACCACTCTATCAATTAAATTAAATGTTTTTTATATAGCAACAAACAATGGCATAAATCACCTTAAGGCCGAGTAAGGTCAAGATCTTGTAATAATGTAGCAAGAAACAATAATTATTCCTGTCAATACTCTATCTAAACATCATCTTCAAACACAGCTTTGATTTTCTAATTGATTTTGAAGTGTTTGTGATTTATCTGCTAATAACTTGCAATGCTGATAAGAATTTAAATTTAGAATAGTCGTTAATCACAAATGTCAATATCTGTGTGTTTTGGACTGTTCATTGAACAAAACATTATCTTTGATTAAAATACCCTGGGCTACAGGAAATTGTCACAGGAATATTTCATTATTTTCCAACATATTACAGACGGAGCCATTTATCATTAATGAAGCAAAAAAAAAAAAAAATCACTAGATTAAACATCATTGTAGATACGAGAATACATATATTCGAAAGCAATAATTGAACATGTAGTGGTAATGTGATTGAAATAATTCTGGAATGCATAATGTCAGCTTAATATATGTATAGCTTTATGTTATATCATACATGTATTTTTGCAGGCTCGGAAAAGCTTCACACGGTGTATACTTAATTAATGTTGTTCATTTAATCTCTATTTTAATGTTTTCATAATGTCGACTAACTACTGTTCTTCTTCAAACTGAATTAAAAACTGTACCTTGAACTTAAATTAACTGTGTTTTTGTGCAGTGTGTTTTAGGAACATTCATGTCAGTGAGTGCAGTGATGTACTCTGGCACATCAAGTACACAAGGCCTTGTACAAACTATGCGTCAGCAAGGAACATTGTCTGTGGCTCTGACTGAAGTCACTCTAAATCAATGTTTGTCACACAAAAGTTTTGTTCAACTCTTTGTGTTGTGGTTTATTTTTTTTCCTTATTGTTTTGTTGCATTACCTCTGCCAAGGAGGTTAAGTTTACATCAATGCATTTTTTTGGTTAGTTTTTTAGCAGCATTACACAAAATCTACTTGGTGGATTACCACGAAATTTAGTGGAAAGATGTGGCATGGGTTGAGAAAGAACTGATACAGATCCAGGACTTGTTTCACCTTTTGTAGGACATTTTTCAATATTTTCCCTGATTTCTGAAAATATAATTTATAGATATCTTTAAGAGAAACATCATGTTTAGGGAGCTGATCCAAATAAAAATCCAGATTCAGGGAATTTAAATGTTGTTTCATAAGAACAGTGGTGGGATGTAACATAGTACTTTACTTTGCAGATTTATTTTCTGTACTTTTTACTCCATTACATTTATCAGCAAATATCTGTACTTCTACTCCACTACAATTTTTACATTGCAGTATTACACATATTCAACCGCCTCCTGAAGCAGCAGCGCACACTGCTGAAGAGAAATGTAGTAGACTGTTGCATTACAGAATATGCAACACTTGGCAAGTACTTTAATTTGTAATACTTATGTATATTTAAAAGCAAGTACTTACTTACTTTTACTCAAGTAGATAAGTTAATGTAGTACTTTTATGTACAAATGTTATAAATATCTATTTGTGCTTTTACTGAAGTAAAATGTTTGAGTATTTCCTAGACCACACTGCATACAGAGACTGTTGGGTCTTGGCCCTTGGCCTAGTTTGTACTTTCTAATGTGGTCATGATTAAGTCCATTACACTGTCAATACATTAAAGTTACTACAACGGTAACAAAAGCTTCATTCAGAGCTACAATGCAAGACTGATGCAGTTCTGTCACGTTTGTGTCTAATTACGACGCTTATCAATTTACATTCTAGTTAAGCACAATCTACTTTCTCTACTGGCACATCCTGATGATAAAGTGACTCTCTACTGATCACAGCAGATGTGGTGTCTCTGCTGCTTGACGATAAAAAACTGTCTTTCCTTCAAGAGCTCCAACAATCAGAGTTGACAACAATTCATCGAACATCAAACTTATTTTTTTCAAACAGAAAGGTTTTTTAAGTGAAGGCTGTTTGTACATCAATGTATGGTATTCAAAGTGTTACTTCAGAGCCAAGCAAACACGGAACAACACCTATTCCAACACCTATGTCACCGAACAGCCCTCGTGCAATCTGTTGTTTTGAACACATGCCCATGCTTATTGCACATCAACATAAATGTCACCTCAGCATGGAGGAACAGATTACAAAGGCTTCCGTCTCTTTACAGCGATACAGTGCACTTTTCACCGCTTTCTTATTTCCGATAGTTTTCGTCTGTGCTGCCTTTTGTTCATTTGGCCCCACCCAACTAGAATTATGCCTCTGATTTTTATCCACTAAAAGCTGCTAATTCCTTGGGCAGGGATGAAAAGAGGAGAGAGAGATGAAAGCGGAAGCTCGATGAGAGACTGCATATTAAAATAATAATAACCCAGCACTGAGAATGATGAGACAATAATGTCTGACAATACAGTCGTCTACACACAAGTGGCCCAGCTAGACACCAGCTCGCGCTTATTGGATTACATGAACTGAGTCAAACTTTTAATTTACGTATTGTCTGTATGTTTATTTAAATTATGTTTGGCAATGCTACACACAAATGTCATCTCCCCTCTCAAGCAAAATATGCTTGAAAGGAGCCACACTCGATATAATTGCTGCTGTCATGAAGTGATTGCATTTGTTTGAAATGATTAACTCAGCCAGGGGCGGGCCCAGCTGCGAGAAAAGAGGGGGGCGCAGGCCCAAGCTGAAATCTGATAGGCCATTGTTTTCTTAAATTTTTTACGTTTTGTAAGTTACATAGTTATTTTGAAATACACAACTTTTTCAGCTAAAGCTAACAATTAAGTCTATAGATTCAGAGACTCACAACTTGACCAGAATCCCATAAGACCTGCCACCTGTGTACACAATGTAGGTGTGTGTGAAGACATAAATCAGAAACACTTTTGCTAAGAACCTTTAGTGAGGTCCCAATACAGCTTAGTCAAGACGAATCAAGCCCTGTTCACCTCCGCTCAGTTCTCTCCTCCTCCTACTGCCTCAGGGATGTTAGTGGATGCACTGACAAAACGAAAATGGGGTCACAGGTTCCCAATGCCAGACAAACTCCGTCGCTCTAACACAGCAGGGGTTCATTACATCTCGTCATGACCTCAGGTATTAATTTTCAGCTGTCGTCTGATGATGACAGTGACTGGGAGCTGATATATTTCCGCTATGCGAACACCATCCTGCTGCTTCACTTGTTAATTCTCTAAACAAATGGCTACCTCCTGCAGCGTGCAGTTCAATTTACACCTATTGACTGCTTACCTTATCTCAAACCCCCTTTTACATTTGTCAGCACACATGCGTTCTTGCGAGAACACCCACACGAACACAGATTTTTTTGCAGACATTTCTTCACAGACAGATTCATTGTGCATCAATTCAGTTCAACTTTTTCATTTGAAATCCACTTTTCTTGGGTCAATTTTCTTTAGAAATATTTGACACAGATTTGGAAGTGTAAATGTGAGCGGCTCTGGGTGGTTAGCACTGTCATCTCCGCAGACAAAAGGGAGCTCTGGCTTTTATTGTGTGAAGTCTGAATGCTTTCCCATATTCTCAAGTGGTTTGGGTTTCCTGCAAAGTTCATATATATGCACCTGTGGTGATGGGGTGACCCTAAACTGTGCCTAGGTAAGCAAGTGAATGAATGTGTCTGTGTGTGTGAAATTGAATGAAACACGAATAGAAATGGATAGTTTTATGACTAATGAAACAATGTTGAACCTACTTGGCCTCACATGAGGAAATATTTCATATTACATAGTTGTATGAGCCGATTAAAATAAATTCTATTTCAAAGATAATTTTGGACAATGTACCTTCCATCTCTACTGTGGTTTTAAGATTGGTATCAATGTCCTCCCATTTTATAATTACAAAATAACAATTGTTCTTCTTTAACTTATCATTGTTCATCTTTTCCCCTGTTCAGTAAATGTAATACCACCACCTCTAGACTACCTGTCCTGTGTTGCCTCTTGTTGGCAGGAAATGGTAATTTCACAGAAAATGGAATCGTTTTTTAAATGTAAAATAATAGTGACAGTGCAGCTGTTAGTGGAAATCTTTCCCAGACTTATTACCAGCTCTGTTTGGCTCTCTGGGCGAGTTATGCTAAGGAGTTACTGATCTGGTAGGTCACAGCTTAATAAAAAAAAAAATGTGGCTGATTGTGGTGTGTTCATGTAAAGGCATGCAGAAATAAACCATTAAGTAGGAAAAATTTAGAAATTTTAGAAAAAATCTCAATCATTCTTCCCCCCTAAAAAATATAAGCACTAAATTTGAATTGTTGACATGTACAAGGCCACAGAAGCAATCACAAGAATGTTCTCTACAGGAGAAGCATATTAAATCTCAGCAAGCCCATAGTGGGGCTCTTATTTCTCTGGGGTTTTGTTCTTGGCAAGGGGCTGTCTCAGGAACAAGTGGCCGTTATCAGGCAGCGAGCAGTGAGAGATACCTGCGACAGTCAACATGTTTGAGGCCCAAGTGCTTAATCTCTGGTCTCTGCTACAGAGCAGTGAAGCACATCACCACAGCAAAAAGGGAGCAACTTCACACATTTCAAATCAGCCGAAACCAGAGTGGGAACGGGGGAGAAAAAACCACATAGCATGAGCGTGACGCTCTAATCGTATCAAAGACTTCTACAAACAAACATGGGTGAACTGTGATTGATGGGAACACAGTTAATAGGACTCCCAATCCAACAGTGTGTGAGAGGGGCGGGCGGCGGTGCGGGGGAACGGAGATCAATAGCAGCTCGGAAGCATGTTAGGGAAACATACAGAATCAGATTGATGACAGCTGGTGGTGATGTATTTGGCAATCTAATTTTAACACAAAGTAACTCAGTGATGGTGCGAGAACAAGACTGAACTCAATCCTCCTGGGCCGGCAGCATCACAGCTGCCGAGAGTGAATTGTGTTCTTGCTGCAGGTGTAGGTAGGGGCATAAGTGTAGCTCTATCTTTGATTTTCTGTTCGTGCACTTTGCCATCAAAGTGCATTGAATTATTCATCCTTAGTGGCAATCTCACAAATATTTTAGGCCCTAAAACCTCTTTTAGTGCACTGTCAGGCTTGGACATAGAGTGCACTTTGACTGACTCCTCTAAATTGATATTGAGCGAATCGGACTGTCAGATGTTCTTAGCGCGGCCCAGAAATTCATGGCAGTTGACAATGAACTGGCTGCACAGTAGATGTAGCCACTCATTGCTCTGCACACACAGGAATGAAAATGATGCCAATCATTTCCATTTCTAACCTGCATCTAACTGGACTGGACGACAGTGAGCTGTGCCAGGGAAGGCAGCCACAACACAGACAGGGCACGGGCGCTATTTTTACAAAATTTGTGTGTGTGTCCCTGTCTGTGTGCATATGATCTGCATATGTGACAGAAGGGTTAGTGAGCCATGAAGTAAACCAAGAAGGCCTTGTGTGCCTTTTGTAAATATCTTACACAATACACTGCCCTGCATCTTTTCTAAAGACTGTTTCATTCTGTGTATTCATCTTCTGTTTAATGGCTGAAATACATTTTAGCTCTTTAAAAGGCAATGGGCTGTGAGGATGACTGAAGAACTCATCAGGCAAAGGCATATAGTTCTGTGGTTAGCTGTTAGTGCATAAGCATTTCATCCTTAAATCCATAAAAGGATATCACGGATGATTACAGAGTTATATGTTCAAATGAAACACGTCGATGGCTCAATATTCCCTAATTACCCTGTGCACCAATTTCTCTTTTAAGAAGGACATGGCGCAGCATCACCAACTGGCCATGGGTTTGTCTTGCTGAATGAAGCTCGTTGGGGGACGGATGAATCCCTCCCCTGTTCTGGTTTCCCGAGCCAAGTCTGCATGACGGGGCGCTGAGCCCTCAGTCCGTGCCAGGTGGCAGCTGGGAGAGAGAGTCCCCGGCCAGGCTTCAGCAGCCCTCACTCTGGTCCTCTGGCCACCACCGTTGCCACTCGGGGCTTGACACCAGCACTCCTGACCCGCTGATTGGTCATGGTCCACTGGCAATATCCAGTTCGCCTGAGGAACTGCCTTTTGTCCGCAATAGATTTGGTCGGCCAATCATTTCAGATGTGCTCCACCATTCAATGATTCACCCTTTGGAAATCCGTGCCTCTTTTTTTTTTTCCTGTGGAATTTTACTGAGCTGATCATATTCAATCACAAAGTAGGGCTGCTACACAAGCAGAGCATCCATCTCCACTCTATTCACCTAAATTAAATTCTGCCGTAACTGGTATGGACACAAGCAGGTAATGCTCTCTGCTCGCAAAAAGTGATGAATCGAAACTGTAAGTATCAGTCAGCAAGATGCTTAGCTCATTTAAGCTCAAACATTTACCAGGGGATTGTCAATTTAATACTTGGAAATGAGTGCACTGAGAAATATAACACCTTTTCAAACAACAATCAGAAAACTGTTGGTGCAGGGTGAGTTACTTGGCTGGGAAGATGGCAACCTCTAAACCACGTTACACACACATACTCAAAAATGACAGCCACCTTAGCTCTCTTCAAATGCACTTTATCATGTTACCTTTGACAGCTTATAACACTTACGTATTGTCCGTGTCATATTGTCATTCTGAGACTTCACTGAAATATAGAACAATAGAGAAGCACCTACACAAACTGATTTAGGTCAGCTTGCAGCCTGCCAAGCATTCGGCTAATCAATCAAAGTAGCTCCGTCCTTTAGGCAATGATACACAGCAGACACCACAGACTGCAGACCAGCCAGTCAAGTGTAAGGTTAAATTGTAAAACAGTTAAGGAAATCTCTTTAAATTTGAACAATCCGCTTCAACACCCCTGACAACACAACTGCTGCAGGAAAACTATTTTAGTATTGAGGTGATAGTTTGAGGTGCACACCACAGAGCACGTGTCGACTAACTGGTCAAAAGCTACAGAAAGAAAGAGAGGGCCTTGTAGATGAGAGCAATCACTGTCATCTACGAAACAACGATCCAGAGCTGCTGCACTGAATGTCTGCACGTGCCTGAGCACAGAGCGGGCGATGCACGGGACATCTCCTCAGGGTGCCACCTCCATCAACCTCACTGTTCACCCTTTCAAACTGACAGACAGACTTTTAGCCTGAGATAGAGACTCGTTCGCTCCTTGGAGACACTTCCACAGAGATGTTCGCTCAACTCAGGCCGCACTTTTCACACCTAGCTGCATGCTAACTGGAAGTGTTACCATCAAGACAACCTGCCGTGCAACAGAAGACACACAGCTCTGTCAGCAGAAGGTCTCGCTTGTGCATGACCAGAGGTTTTTCAAGGCACATTACATTAAAGACATAACTCTTTGACATCAAAATTAAACATCAGTAAACCTGATTTAAAAAATGGATTGACTCCTTTCTCATGGCCAGCTGACGAGTTTGCTTTTTTCTGTCCCCAGGGAGTCACATTCGATGTCACAAACGCTCTGAAAACTGAGAAGCTCTCTCACCCCGCTGTCTTGCACGATATGTTTTGTTGTTTCTTAGCTTTAAAAAGAAACTTTAAAAACAAAAGCTCATGAGTATTTATTCGCCAATGGCTGGAAGTTCAATGCACATTCTAACATCATGCAGGTAGAGATGCAGTGACAGCATTTCGACTGCTAAAACAATGAAGATAGGGAAACTTTAATGTTGGATGTATCCATCCCCATTGCTATCATAGATGATAGCGAGTGTTAGTGTGTTTTTTGACCATTGGAAAAGTGGCTTTATATTTAATTTTATGATGCTTTTAATCTTATCCATCACCCATTATGACCTCATACTCTACTCTTAAGTTGCCCTTATAAGCCTTATTTTCATTAGCATATTTGGCCATAAAACGCACTTTACTCCATTAATAATTTACCTACACAATTTTTTAATCCAGCAGTCATTTGAGTACACGGCTCAGCCAGCCACTGGGTTCAGGTCCTGCAAAAAGAGTGAAACTAAGTAAAAAATTACTGATTCATTATTCACTTTTTAAATTATGTATCAGTTTGAAAAAATTTAATATGAAACCCCATGACACCCAGATAATTAAGTCTGCCCAGAACATCAACACAAATAGATCATGTGGGTCAGAAACGTTGCTCCTCCTCCCATTGGTAATCAATGCTGCAAGTCAATTTACAGCCAATGGCTTTCGCAACCTGAGAAAATCCATCACTGATTAAATTCAAGCCCATTAAGACCGTGAGGGGTGATATTAGAGGTGACACTATCAAAATCCAATGGCTTCATGCAATAACTTTGTTCTACAGGAGGTTTGAGCTGCACGATGGTGCCACACCATTGGATCGAGATGTGTGGGGGCTGGTTTCACAGCTGTAGCTCGAGGCCATACTTCACCTCTGCCCTGATGTAGATGTAAGAGCACAATGGCAGCAACATTTAGCTGACATCACCGGATGAATGTGTCAGCTACTTTAATGTCTTTTCAGGGCTTATAAAAGACAATTCAGCAAAAGTGCTGCCCAAGCACATGTGCTTCACATAAAACTTGTAATGACTTGTAGGATGTTTAAAGTAATTGTGGGACAAAAAGTAAACATTAATATATTTATATATATATAAACTGAAGCTGACCTTTTCCACATGTAAAAAGCTGATGGGCTGTTCTGATGACACGTCTGGTTACAAGCCAAAACACACTTGTGAAGCAACACTCAATAAAAAAAAAACACCTGAAGTACAGTTCATGTGACTCTGATGCCAATAAAAACAGCAGGCAGTGCCCGCTCCACAGGTTTTCCACCGCTGAGTTCTAATTCCAGCGCTGACTGCATCACCTTCCACTCAGACCACCCTCCCCCCTTCATCCTGTGCCCTGCGTTCACCTTGTCTACTCCCTCCAAACCAGCTCTGGCTTAAATCTCCATGTGGTTTCTTCAATCACCGGGTTAAAGACAGAGTAACTGGGCGGGCGCGGGCCACCTTCCGTCCCGAGGATCACCTTTTGCTGAGGTGGGCAAATTCGCTGCCCTGTCGGAGAAAGGATGTGGACAGAAAATTGAGCTACAAAGGAGGCGCTGGCCGCCGCCAAGCTCATTTTCTGTTGATACTCTCCAGAAAAAGACGTAAAACAGCTATGAAAACAGAATTCAGTCCAACCTTTGAAGGTCAACCATTAGTCACTACCCAGCACTTCTCCTGTAAAAAAACGACATCCGGATCTTCATAGAACAACAACTTCGGTGCAGAGTGTCTCAGAATGAAACGCGCACCTTCTGAAAAGAGTATGAATTTTTGGTTTAGTGTAATGAAAGGCGAGTGATTTACATAATCTCCCTTTGGTTGCAATGTATCATGTCCAGCTGCTATTTAGTGACCAATTTCCTGCTTCCAAACCATCTATTAAATGAGTGAGGACACAATGATGACATTAAGTGGGATGAACATTTACTTAACTCCGCAGCACCAGGGAAGGAGAGTTATAGATAGTCACTGTGGAGATGTCAGAGATTATTAATGCCCAAATCCTTCAATTTTAGCATGAAGCACGTTGCTGTATCACAACTGTCTGGCTTTGATTGCATCATGACTCAATGGAATCGTTTTAAAGTTTTAGAGTTGGGTACTAGGAAATATTTATCATTATTATAAGTTTTAATACTAGTATTCATAGATGTAGGAGTACTGGTACATATAAAAAAAATTATAATAACTGACTCACAGGACACACATCAATGCATCATGTTCTGAATACTTGAATCTATTTAAAATGAAATAATAATCAAAAAGTCAGAAGTCTAAGATAAGTAATTGTTTAGCACTGCAACAACTGTCTTTCCAGGTTGAGTTGTACTCATGGTGACGCTTGTATCTTTAAATGTTCTGTATGTGAAAGGTCAATGTCGTCATGATCCATGAGTCTACTAAACTAAATAACTCTAAAACAATGTAAGAAAACAAATAAATCCCTTTATGTATGATAAAAGTGCAAAGTTGGTGAAATCAGCTTTTCTTTTAAAAAATAAGTGCTTTTCATTATTATTTTATTATCCTAAATATTTTTAGTTTGGTTACATTGTCAGTTCACCCCAATGTGTAATTTTTGGATGTAAAAAAATGAACTGGAAACTGTCTTAAACAAGTAATGACTTTCTGTAAATGTGAAGGGAGCCATTCAAATAAAACCTATAAAACCTATAGACTTATTACACTGGATGACTTCTCCATCGTGTGGGTTTCCTGTGCTGGACACTTACACACTTGTACAGAGGCACTTACATACACTTCAGCCACATTATCTCACTAAACTCATTTAATTAGCTCCTAAAGGCAGCCTCCCCTGCATTAGTGCACGGACCTATCTGTGTCTCCCACTATGCTATCATCTTTTAAATGAGGTATACATTTCAAACAACCTTGAGCTGTTTGTACCAGATGATGCTTATCTGGCACTGAGGTCGCTGCCTGAGATCAAGGGTATTTTCATTTTAAAAAATAAACAGGCAGCACCGCGGTGTGTCGAAACTTCTCGCCGCCTGTCGTTTCTGTCACATCAGCAGAGTGCGCTGCCATTCCGGCCTGGGCCAGGTCAGCCCGCTCAATGTTAGATGGACACGAGTGATAAGGAGGGGGAACACAGCAGAGGCATTTCAGACAGACCATTCCATTCTATGAATGGGGCTCTGGAACCGCTTCAGAGTCGTGCAGAGAGAACCACGGCCTCACTACTTGGCATTCAACGTTATAACGCCGCTACCACAAAGCAAATTAATTTCAAACTAATTAAGCTAACAACCAGCTTTGGTGTTGGAAGAAATAAGAAATGCTATTATCATTACCGTCCAATTAGACCCAGCTACGAGAGCTTTCATTTATTATCAGTTCATAGCAGAGGGGCAGGACAGAATCGAAATGTGGGCTGAGATGCATCTACTTTAAGATCTGTGTGTGTGTGTGTGTGTGTGTGTGTGTGTGTGTGTGTGTGTGTGGGGGGGGGGGGGGGGGGGGGTCTGTCATCTTAACTGTTTCAAGACATGAGCAATTTTAATGTTGTTCAAGTAGCCCAGAGGAGACAATCTGACAGGACACAATTCCTCACTTTGAGTCAAGCTCCACTAATAAAGCTCAGTCCAGCAATGCTGACAAACACAAACTCCAAAAGTACCCCCCCAGACACAGACCCATACACACACACACACACAGACACACAGAGATACAGAAACACAGAGATACAGAAACAGAGAGAGAGTGGACTCGAGAAGTTCAAAACACAAATTCATCTTTTCATTTCATGCACACAGAGAGGTAAAGAGTGCTCTTCTTGCCTGTAGTGTGATTGCCAGGGCACACTCCAGGACGCTGTTACGCACGCTGTGTTGTGAGGGGAGGTGGAGGGATGGCGGCGGGGGGCTTATTTGGTGACATTTGGAATGATGTCACAACAAGCCAAGCAGTCAGTGCTCTATATGCCGAGGGGAATTAAAAAGTCTGGAGGAGGGGGCGATGACATCAATACTTGGATACATGTTCCACAAAAGTGTGTATTTCTTCTAGTTCTAATGACCAACATATGTAATTCAGCATGTCTGTTTGTGCAAGTGAAGCGACTAAAAATGTGGGATGAAATGTTTAATTTTAAGCGTGAGGGTAAGTATACTGAGCAAAAACTCAGATTTTCATTGTAAGCAAGTATCCTACCAATTATCCATCTGCTTATAGAAGTGTGACACTTTCAAAATGTTGTTTAATCCATAAATGTAAAAGAGTCCGTGACAGTTTGATTAACCTTCAGGATCTCTACACACATGGCAACTAAAGACAGGCAGCTGTTATGTGCAGAAATTATGATGTGAAAATCAGACATGCAACAATCAATACGCTGCTTAACAATGCCCCCCCCCCCCCCACACACACACACACACACACACACACACACACACACACACACACACACACAAACACACACACACGCGCGCGCGATACAGTCCTATCCATCGCGTTGTTGCAACAATGAACGATCCACGGCAGTAATGCAATGAGGCTGCACGGGAGACACGGAACCCACTTTGGCACAGGGAGGTTTTCACCTGCTGCACCGTGGGATGTCGCCGCTATTTACGCGGCGGCTGAATCTCACTGTGTCTCCCTCCTGGTTCTCAACAAGCCTCGAGACTGTTCCTGAAAACACTCAGCAGGATCTCTGCTGAATGCACAGAGCAAGTTCAGTGACTTATTATAAAGAGAGAGGGGGGGGTTCTTGTGATTTATCAGCCAGGACGCAAATAATCCAACATCTCCAACACCCCTGAATGATGCCAACAACAAAAAAGGATGCAGACTTTCAATGAGGCATCCCACAGAATGAATGGGGATCAACTCTTTAGCATTCATGAACCTTCTCAGGTGAAAACATCCAGCAGCTGCACAACATTTAGCGCCCCTGTAACCACACCACACCGCCGCGCTGTGAGGACGGCCCATCGTGCCAAGTTTACCCCGGACTGCGCATTCCCGAACGGCCCCGGTTCCTCATTACCTTTCTCCTCGTCTGACACAGTCGAGGGGTCGGCGCACGGAAATAATCCCGAGAACAGGGCTAGGAAGGCGAGCAGGAAAAATTCGGACATGATTTCGGAGAGCGGGCTGGAAGCAGCCACGGTGCTTCTCCCGGTCCTCGCTCCTCGCTCCTGGTCCGGGTCCGGTCTCCCCCTCCACCACTACCACCACCACCGCCGCCACCAGCACTAGCACCGGGGTTGCCGTGCGCCGTGTATCGGGTGATGTCCAGCGGAACCAGTGCGCAGAGCCGTGCAGCGCTCCCCCGGCTCCCCCGACACATGCACATGCACCGCCGCTCCGCACACAGCGAGCAGACGCACCGGAGACAGCAGCGGCGGAGAGAGGGATGGAGAGTGTGTGGCGGAGGCGCAGAGGGAAGGCGGGGTGGGAGTGTGGATGAAGGATAAAGAATGAGTACGTTCCCTGTCTTCTCTCAATGATTAAATGCTGCCGAGGTGGCGCAGCTCGTCTGAAAGGTTAGCTGTACAGTCAGAGCAGTGGGTGTCAGGCTGAGGTCCTGTGGGGGGGGGGGGGAGGGGGGAGTTTCAGAGGAGGGTCCTCAAAGAAAGAAAGAAAGTCAGATGATGAAGAATGAGTAATCTCAGCTCTCACTATTGTCTCCGGCACAGTCAGTGAATCGAAATAGACAGAACCACACATCCTGCAGGATAAGGCGTGTAGCCAGAGAATCTTTCCATTGATCAAATGGTGAATATGTGACATTAGAAGCTGCAGAGCTGCATGATTTGTTCACACTTCACTTTCAAGGACACCTCAGACTGTCACTCACTGGAGCACACAGATAACACCACAGTCTGGTATAGCATAGATCCAAATCTGCAGGGACACCCACTACATGACACTAATTCAATTCAAAATTACCAAGAGTGAAAAGCTGAACTCAACATTCTAAACCCTCTGTGGCTTAATTTGCCAGGTTTTTGTTCAGTAACACAGATGAAGTAAACTATAATTTGTTAGCTTTTTTTTATGACCTTCAGTTGGTAAAATAAGTTGCTGCCTTTGTAGACACGTGTGGTGTTATGTTTGAGTGGAAGAACCGCTGCAGTCTGGTTCTCCCTCTCTTCTCGGGAATCTCTTCGTTTTAATGGGGAGAAAGAAGTGCACTCGACCTGGCTGACGTGCTACTGATGAAAAGCTTGCAGGGACTGTGCATTGAGAACACAAGTGCAAACTGTATGTGCACAACGGTCCTACATAATGCCCCTGCATGTTGAGTCATGAAATGCAAATTCATTTCAAGTTCAAATGGTTCACCAGAGGATCAAAAACTGCTTTGATGCACAATACATCACCATGATATGCAGGAGAACTCAATTTAAATGTACCCATAGTGCAGGTATTTTAACCAACATAGCTTTTGGATTAAGACAGAAAGCAAGTAGTTCTGAGTTAGCAAGTACAATTTTGTGAGTGATTTAATAAGACATGCCAAGGACAGTAGGTCTATGTGGTTTTCTTTCAACCTGTCTCCAATCTTATTTCATAAAGGCTCCATGTGGTCCCTATACTGTCAATTACAGCAGCCTTAACACTCATGTCTGCCATTCCTATTCCAGACCTCACCTGTGAAACTCTTTGTTTTATTACCTTTTTTGACATTTCCCTGAAATGAAAATCTCTTGGATCTTGGATTGTCTCAATCTCAAGTAGTCTGTGCATAAAATGCTTTGCTCTGCACTGTGGACTGTTCTTCATGGCCGAAGTCACTGTGTTACTGACGTTATAGTGTCTGTTGCAGGGAGCACTGGCCGACATCAGAGGAGCCTGCTGCATTTTGTTTTCCATTATTTGCTATGGATGTTGCCTCTGAGCTAGAGAGTGGGAGAACTTCAGTAAAGCAGGACGGCATCGCAGTGCGCAGGAGCCGTAGGAGAAGAAAGTGAGATCATTCAAAGTGATCTGAACAAAAGTGACTGAAGCCAAATGCAGAGGTGCATTGTTTTTTTACTGGAGGAGTTAGATGGTTTATTTAGCAACAGTACAAGCTTATTGGCATGTACTTGTATACTGTGGTATTGTGCATGTAGTCCCAGTGGACCCTACATTAGAAAAAAAGAAGTCAGAGATTGACTGCAAACAAATGCAAATGCACTATGTATGTGCGGTTGATGCTTCATGACCCTGGAACCAGCAGTTGACAGAACAGAGATTGCTTTGCAAGTATTTAACTAGTTTACCATATTTGGCTTAAGAAAATATTACATATATACACATAGAAACTCCTACCAGGTACTTTTTTATATTGGAGAGACATTAGGTCGGTTACACGGCTAGTGCTGTTTCCAGCATCAGTGTTTACACCGGCAATCGACTGCAGCAAAGACAAGAGGGGAAAAAGAAAAATCCTTGCTGTTCTCTCTTCTGGACCAGTGAGGTATCTCAGAGGTAAAAGGCAGGTAAATGGCAACGAGTGGTTTTGTAAAGACTTCTCCCAAAGCAGACTGCCTCGCCACGATGCAAGCTAGAATCCTTGATAAGCAATCCCTCAACCGTGGATGGTCCGCTATCTCCATTCATTTACTATGTCCTGCAATGCTTTTAGTGATAAGAAAAGAGCAACCGCAAATAAAAGATCTGACGCTAATAGGTGACGTCTGGTGCTAATGAAGTCCGTGAGCAAAGCTTCTATTAACACCCATCTCTGGAGCTAATGGAAGGCAGAAATGAATGAAACAGCTATATCACTTTCTGCTTATTTACATATCCCCTTTAAATGCACCTTCGAAACACATACGATACCGTTTCTTATCCGTTGATGAACCAAGCTGTTAGTGCTATACTTACATGAGCAGCCATGTCCCATCACGCTGTTATAAATTCATTAAGCGAAACATTGTTTAAGGTGACAGAGAAACGTATCCCAGATGAGGTGGCAACACGCGCAACTTTCATGCGGAACAATGTGTCATGTTTTATTATTGAGTTGTCACAGAGAATTGAGGAAGTCCAAGTCTTCAAGGACATTTTCTACAAAAAGTATCTACTATTTCTCCCTGCTAGGACTGCACTGTTTTCTGTTTCTCCCCAAAAAAAAATAATTTCATGAAGCTTTCTATTTTTTTTTTTTTCTTCTCTTTGAATAGAGTGAGCAGACAGCATTTTTCCAAAGCAATCATAGTGGCTGGATTGTGATTGAAATGCTATCCATTGTAAAGAGCTCTACTTACTGTACATCCTGAATGGCTCGGGCTGTGTGAGCTGTCAATGGTGGTGTCCTTATCTTTTCACCTTAACCCTTAATTAGAAAAAAAAGTCATCCACCTACACAATCGAATCAGCTTCGATTGACCACCCTTTGGGTAAATCTGAGTGTTGCCGTGCACAAAGAAGCCATGAACCTGTCAATAAAAGTAATGCTCACCGCAGTCCGGCACAGCCTTGCTTCAGTGCAGATGTGTCAGAGGGAATCAAGAGCCAGGGGCAGTCTCTGCTACTGAATGGCAGAGGCTAGGGCAGCCTAATAGGCCACTCATGCATTTCGTGTCACTCACTTGCGGTACAGGTTCTGACATGCAGGAACGGATGGGGCCTGTCGCTCCGTGACACGCAGCTACGCGGTCGCACAGCGCACGGCCCGTGTTACCTCAGGGTCAAACATATGTGTGCAATAACGCTCTGCGGGTCACTTTCTGCCCTTGGACCTCCTCCCGCTGACTGACATGATGACTGCTGCACAGCATGCTACTTCTTACACTGCATTTGGCCACACTTAGATACCCTCGCTTCAGATGGCAGTGCCATTCTCTAAAATTAGCAGCAGCCATTGACTCTGCTTGACCCTGTCATCGTCGCAGGCTCATTATCAGGCTAATAACACCGATGCTTGTGGTTTTTCACCCCATCCTATAGCCTCAGCATTCTTTCCAGCAGCGTTAGCACTAGATGCCCGCTCGGAAGTCAAAAGCAATTCTAGAAAATGAGGAATGAGCGGAGATCGGACAACGCATCTGCTCTGACGTGTGTGTTTTGTTTCCTTTGACAGTTATTAGCCTGAAATAAGGGATTGCATCAGATGGACGCTAGTTCCGTCTTGTTTGTGAAGGGTGAGGTTGGTCCTCCGCCGGGGCCACAAAGTGATGAGGACCCACGGGTGCTCCCCCGGGGTCTCTGTGCTTGTTAATCAAGCAGTGGGATGACAGGCCCATTTGCTGCATGAATCACTGCACTGTCATTGTGCCGAAAGTGACTTGCATTTTTTGAAGGGGTGAGTTTGAACTGCAGCTCATTGTGGGGGTAACGTGAGGGTAGAGCTGTGTGTGTTTCAGTGGGATGTGCTCCCTTCAGAACTGATTAAAGACTCCTCATTCACAGTCAGTCAGCCGTGGCTCAAACAATAGTTTGCTTTTGTGTTTCCTCTCCTAAATATAGATGTTTTTTGCCATCATATGACTTCTATCCCTGAGATATTACTTGTTTGCTTACATACGGCAATTCCATCAACAGCCAGTGTTAGTGTGAACATGTTATCCTGTAAGAGCAGATTTTTTCCTCAATGCAATTTCATGCACAGCACAGAGGAGATGAACATGATACATTTAATTCTCACAAATACAGAGTAGCTGTGATGCTGTTTCCTGCTCTGGTACTAAGCTGTTTCAGGAGCAATTTGAACAAAGCAATTTCAAGTTAATTGCCTTTGCGTGAAGAAGGAAAAAAAAAAAACAAAGAAAAAATTTGCTTCCGCAATCTGTATTTATTCACGAGTGAAGGAGAACCCTGGGTTGTGAAAGTGGGGAACAGCAGGGCGATTTAGAAAATACTGCATTTTTCCCCTTCCATTATTACATTTTTTGTTTAAATTTATTTTTTTAAATTATACCAACACACTTCACATCAACCACGAGGGAAAACAAACGAGCAGACACACGCTCATACAAATTCAAAGACACTCTCTTCTCTGTGGCAGGCAGTGCACTGATATCTAACTTACTACTGCCATCTAGGGATGCATGGAAATTCTATTTAAGTGTTGCTTCATGTATTCATCATATTCACATCAGCGGCACAACACATGTAATGAAACAAAGATTATAAACCAAAAATCACACATAGAAAATAGACTCTAATTTTCAAATATAAAAACTCCTGCAAAATGTTCCTTCGGCATTAGACACCATATTGGCACAAAAAGTCCAATGGCTATGTGTCCACTTATGTGACACTTAAAGTCCAGTGTTTTCTGCTGGTTCCCAGTGGACTATGAGGTCAGAGGAGCCACAACACTGACCATCTCTTTCCTTTCACAGCTGGAACCCACTCCAAGTGAGTAATGAGCCCAATCTCAGCTCTGGCTCGGGGGTGGGGAGCTGCTTGAAGCCGTCTTCGGCGCGGTGCGAGGGCTTTGTTGCCCATACAGTATCCGCGCGCATGCACACACAAGCGTGCCGTCACTACACATTCACACCCAATGTCATTCTTGGCTGTCACAGGAAGCTTTTTGAGAGATGCTTCACTGATAAAAATATGAAGGATGCAAAAGCAGGAGACATCGAAGGATAGTGATGGTTTCAACATGGAGGAGGGAGAGACAGGGAGGCAGCAGAGGAGAGACAAGGTGGTTCCTGTGTGTGTGTGTGTGTGTGTGTGTGTGTGTGAGCTGCAAGGGTGTGATAGCAGTTACCCAGCAGTACTCACTGTACCTCAAGGGGTGTTTCCACGTTAAGTGTTTCTACTGAGGAAAGGGAAGATGGACGGGAAAGGAAGGGGCAGCGGTGAGGAGGCGGTGTGAGCACCTGAGGGGCGAGATGAAGGAAACAGAAGTTAGGTACAGAGCTAATGAATGGCCACTCATCCCGTTCCTGATAGAGATTTAAGAGGTGTGGGTGGGTTGAGCCGAAGGGGGTTCGGGCAGCGGCTGTGAGTCAGCTGACCTTTCAGGAAAAAAGCCTTTCACCTCGCCAGTCCATTAACTGCAGAAATATGACAGCTTTCGATTAGATCCTCCGTAATTAATCGGGACGAGAACGAAATCTGTCGACTGCTGCGTTCAGTATCTCAAAAACAGCATCCACAACGTGAAAAAAAAATGCAATGTCAGAATCTGCTCACTGAGCATGAATATACGCAGTTTGATTGGGTGGCATTGATAGTTTGGTTTAGTGGTCCTGTGCCTTTTTTTTTTTGTCTCAGCAGCCGCCCGGTGTCTCTAACTCATAGTGACAGATCCACTTCATGGTGCTTCTTTTCACAAGTTGTGGCAGCAGGCCAACACCCGCACAGAAACACACATAGCCTGCCTACACGCACACACACACACGCACACACACACCTCCTCAGCAACATCTAAATAGCTAGGTAATTATCTGAGTTGCATGGGGTGGCGTGCTGGTGGGGTGGTTGCAGCCAGTATGCTCCACGTGATCAGCCTGAAACTAAAGCCTCCACTCAGGAAAGGAATATTAATGACCTTTTCCAATTCGACAGGCAGTACGAGTTTTAAAGAGAGAGAGAGGGAGTTGTCTATCAACAGGCAATGGCTAACAGTGTCCAAGTAAGGTCACTGAATAGTGTTATTGTTGTCGGAGAGAACGGCGCAGCAATAATGTCGGCGATTATGTTTGCCTCCGGCTTTGTGTCTGTCTTAACCTGTAAAAACATGGGATATTTGTTCAGCGCTGAATGGAGGAGAGAAGGAGAGGGCAAGAACAGCAGATGAGAAAGAAAGAGAGAAAGGAGTTGTTGCTCTTTGGAGGGCAAGTGACTACAAGCAGAAAATAATACATTATACTGCAGGTTTTCATCATGCCTATGGGAAGGGTCAGAAATTGGCCTCCTCTGATCACTGAGAAAAATCAAATACAACAGTGATCTGGAAATTTCCCCCAGCTGAGCTGTAGCTGCTGACGTCAAAACAGCCTCGTAATGAAGAATATAAGCCATTTGCCGCAGGAAAGGATTTGTTCTTTCTTTTTTCATTGCCTGGGCTTATTGATATGCAGCATGGTTCTACATTGATAAGTGCCTGCTCCAGATCACTTCTGTAATTTGCTATTAAAACTCCATGATGTCATGTACAGTCTTATCAATGCTAAGTGTAAAAAAGTAAAAGCTTCAATTGGCAGGGACAATGTAGAAGGTGAAAAGCAAAGAGCCAAAAAAACCAAAACAGAAAACATGAGAGGCAGCCGGGAAGCGAAAAGCTTTTTTTGTTGAGTTTTTTTTACCTTAAAATCTGTGCAGATTGTAGTTGCCATTGTTGAACTCATATAAGAATCACAGACACTTAAACCGTTTTCAGAACTGGAGGATGTCCACACAGTGAGGTGTGGAGTTTCTCTGGGGGTTGTCTTTGGCACATGAACAGCGCTGCAGGAGATTCTCCACTCAGACACATTCACTCTCTAGAGCGTTCAGGTGAAAGGTGTCAAAACAGGCAGGGGTTAGGATGTAAATATTATTTACGCTCTGTGTGGCACCTCTTTTTCATCCTGATATATTTGTATTCTTTATCTATTCCATCACGTGTTACAAACGTCACCAATGTGTGCATATCGAAAAGCAGTTGAAGCACTAGAAGTAATGCATGAGAATATAGAAATATCCAGCTCTGAAAAAAAATGAACAAGTTTCTCTATTTTTACATGTACATGCATGTTCGAATAAAATGTCTATTTCTGTTCTTCAAAGACATTTACCCCAAAGTCCAAATTGAAGTGGCTGCCATACATGTAGAGATGAAGACTTAAGGTAAATCTGGAGCACTTACTATTTTCTAGAGCTGTGTATGTATGTATGTATGTGTGTATATATATATATATATTTACAGTAAAATGTTACATATATAAATATATAAACATTATATTGAGAGAGAGAGAGAGAGGGTGGGAGGGAGGGAGGGAGGGGTTTGGTTTTATTGCTCTGTCTCTCCCTCTGTCTTGTAGGTAAGAAGCAAAATGCCCAGCAGGACAGGAGGGAGACAGCGTGTATTTGTAGCTTTACATTATCCTGGAAAGTTACCAGACCTGTAAGTAATGAATAAAATAAAGCAGGCACTTGCTAAAGGGAGGCTCCTTTAAAATCTTCAGTCCTTGGTCATGGTCCAACAATAACAATCAGACAGACAGACAGCTGCTGAAGTCGTGAGAATATACTATAACATGGCTTTCAGATCTGTCTTCATAGCTATTAAACATGACTGTTACTATTGTAGCCGGAGATATGAGTCGGAATAAATTATTCTATTACCTAATGCACTGTACTCAGAGCTCCCTCCATCGTCTTCAATTAATACAAAATGCTGCTGCCCGGCTCATCACTGCGACAAACAGGCTTGACCACATTACCCTGCATGTGCTCGCCTCCCTCTTACATTTTGTATTGATTTTAAAATTCTATTGCTCACTTTTAAGGCTTAAATGGCCTTGCACCCAAATACCTTTCAGATTTATTGACCTGGTACGTGCCCTCTCGACCGCTGAGATTCACGGATGGAGCCCATGTCTCAACTTGTAACAAAGGGTGATGAAGCCTTTGCTCTTAGAGCCTCCACATTATGGAATTCACTCCCCATAGAATAATTCCCTCCTTAAAACTGTTTTTATAGAAGCTTTTACAAAGAATGCAGTTATTAAATATTAACACTAATGACTAATCCTATTCATTTATATAATTCAATTTTTCTCTTGTTCTTTTTTCAATGATCTTGTTCCATTTGTTTCTTCCATATAAGGCACTGTGTAACATTGTTCAGATGTATGATGTATAAATAAAGTTTATTATTATTATTACAATTTTCTATTCTATTCCATTCTAGGCTTCACATAATGTACTTTATAATCCCCAGTACTGATGAGAAGGCAGAATTACACTGTAAATGATTTGGTACCAGTGTAACTTTAGTCCTTTTAACTATACGCAGAACATCAAAGAACATATTTTTCCGACACAGCACCTTTTGTACTGATAATTTGAACAGGAGTTTAATACCCATCATTACCTTACATTAGGATTTGTATGACTGGATGCCAAAATGACTCCTCACACCTGCTGTTCTATACGGAACCAAAATCCAACAAATTTATTCTGTTGTTTTCTCTGTAAAAAAAAATAAATTTCTGGGGTTTTCTGTCCATTCCATTCTGTGCTGCAAAGTAAAACATGAGCATCATATCCTTTCATCAACAGTAAACAACTCTTTTGTTCAATGATCACTTGAAAAACATCATCAGACCTAAGGTTATTAAAAGCTGACAAAACAAGATAATAGCCCCGCATAGCCAATGCATACACATGAGCTACACTTATATTAAAATGTATTATACGTCTCATCTCAGTAGATGAGGTAGTACTGAATGTGACACTGCCTGATTTACAGTAGATTTTACGCTGGTAGGCAAATTGTAATAAAAGCACAAAATCCACACAGGCCTCTGTCAAAGCAGATGTTGTTGACTTGTCATAACAGTAAAAACTCAGATGCTGCTACTGATATTAGCAGTGACTCTATTCGATTCAATTGTCTTATTAAGCCATGAAAATGTGACAGTGAGCCAGCTTGCAAAATGCCAGGACCCTGAAACTGAAGCAGCTAAATGGACTTTAGCCACTATTCATTTTCTTTTGACGCCTGTGCCTTTTCCTACTCTGGCATGTTTTCTACTGAAAAGCGACACCGGTGTTGTCAATGTATAAGTCTATTAGTTTAAAACATTAAATCATGATTTAAGATTATAAACAGAATGTAAGGAAATAACTGTTTTGATGTTATATATGAGATGTCACTGCAGAAACATTTACTGTCCCATCATGTAATGTAGTGTGCAGTCTGGCCTCAGTCATTATACTTTATGTAAAGATGCGCGACATGACTGCTCCCAGAAAGTGAAGCCAAAACTTCTTGATCGCCCCCTGGTGGTCTAAGTTTAAGTCATAAACCCAGCCTCATCCATGATAGCAAATGGGTCACAGACATTGACGCAAGATGGCAGTGTTCGTATCTTGTATATTTTGGCTTCATTTCCAGATAGTGGTGGGAAGTGAAGACATAATCCAACATGAGAGAATTAATTAGGACTGTGAGTGGGCTATATATAAATTCCATCCTTGCAGTGGCCTTGATGTCGCTGCTGCTCATCTACAGTCCCAATCAATCTTACAATCTGACCAACACTCTTTTTGTCTTTATAAGGAAGTAGAAAGTCATTGTCATACGTTTGCCACCAAAGCAAAATTGTCTAGGCTTACTTAACTGCTTTGACATTTAAACAATCTATGGATCTTTGGATCAGTTGGATTAAACTCCAATGCTGGCTTTTTTCTACCTTCACCGCAGCTCTACCCCTTGGAAAGGTTTGTAGAACGAACACTAAAACACTGCAGCTGAATTGCATGGTTGCCATCAGCCAGGATGCATATACAGACAGAAGCAATCTGTTTTATGAAATTCCTGTGATGCTTGAAAGGCAGTCAGAGGAGCGCTGGAGAAAGGAACAGGATCTTCATGTTACATCAGCGGTGGCGTAGACAGCTGATCATTCATAGAATCTTTATCAGGAGATGCACTCTGGGCCTCCCTAGCTGTATGTCCCTCAGGTCTCCCTCTCTTTGTTGTTAATCTTGCATGAGTTGGTGTTGATTGCATTTACAGAACCTGACAGTTTGTGGTTGTGGTTTGCCACCTTACCTAATGGCCTACTGTGATTGATGGATGGTTGGAGAAAAAGTCGCTAATGTCTCAATGTTTCCTCACACTCTTTATGTTTACACTAATGCAGCATTAACTGAACTCTGAAAAGGGTTCCCGGATCAAATAAATGTTAGATTCTTCATTCTATACTCTATGTTTCACAACAGAATGCTTTGTCTTTAAGCATAGATTAGACAAGCCCTCATTGTGTGTTCTTGATACAGGTTTATTAACTGGTTTGTACAAATCAAACTTTCTCCGCCTGTCTCTAGCTTTTTATTTGTATCTTTTGCTCTCCTCTTCTCTCTTAGAGGGGATGAGACAAATCAGTCTCGAGTTGAGAATAAACAAGTGCTCTTGAGAAAATGCTCGTCATGCTGTAGTGGAGATGTGCACACAGTAGAACAAGGACCGAGATTACCTTCTTTCGTTCTTTGACATTGCCATCATTGACATCTGTAAAGAGCACTTCTGTACCGATACGAATTCTACAATTTATGTCTCTCATTGTTGCAGAAACAAATATATAAAGTAAAAACATGATGTATATATATATATATATATATATAGTGAGAGAAACTATAATTTTGAGCGATTTATTTAGTTCATAATTGCATTGTACATTACACAGTGCACAGAATGATACAGGTGCTTCCTCTATAGTGGCTAGGACGTCTCACAAAAGCATATTATTGGAAAACATGAATGCAAGAGCCACAACAAAAACAAAAATGCACCCGCAAAAGCCCCAACACAACCAAAAAAGTTAACACACAACTGCGAAAATCACAACACAAGCGCAAAAGTCACAACATAACTGCAAACAAATATCACAACACAACCACAAAAGCAGTGCAATGCAAAAAACATCCTCATTGTAAGTGAGCGATAACGGATATTGAAATGAGCAGTTTAGCCAGATGTTTCTTGAAATTTGATGTTTGACTATAGAAGAATCACATTTTAAGTGTTGGCTTGCATGACGAATTTTCAAAAAACGACGGCTCACTTAACAGTAGTAAGTAACTTCTTATTTCATTGTCAACATCTGTTGTAGCTCATTTCCATTGTGATTGTGTTATCATTGTGTGGTCTCTGTAGTTGTATTTCCCAAAACTGAGATTATTTTTATTACTATTATTTGATTCTTTTTTTGTTTCACTTACAAATAGAAAGAAATAAAGGAGATTTTACATGTTATCGGAATACCAATGCAAACACAAGGTTTGAATTGGTTTTTAAGGAAATAGAGGAATTATATGTACCTTTGTGAGATCAGAGTCTGGAGAATAAACTGAATAAATTATTGTTCAAGCCGTCAGAATAATACATACTAACATAAAGGAAACTGGGCGTTTCATGTTAAATCAGGACTGTGAGTCAGAAATTTGGGGAAAACTGTTATATTATGAACAATTATGCCCCCCTACAGTGATTGTTCCTATTTATAAAGTTTAGAAAGAATAGATTTTTAGCTCCCTCCATGTATATTGTCTCTAACACTTTCTTGGGGCACAGTCTGAGACTTAAGTCCTTATCGTTACCCATGACATTTACAAAATATCAATATCCTCAAAGAGGATAGAGATGTCAAGGAGATGTCAAACTTTTCCTTCAATTGGCTGATTTCACATCAGCAACTGAAACCCGACACAGGAACCCTGTCAAGTGGTCTCCTTTACCCGATGTTTTTAGGCAGGAAAAAAAGTTGTGAGGCAGCAACTAGTTTTGACAGGAAAAAATACACAATTTAACAATTTGTCATACTGTGATTTACAGCGATTTTTAGTTTAATAAGGACGATAATACAACCAAACACATAAGGCACCTCTTCCCCTCCACTTGCTGGTTGTGCTGCTCAGTTCCCTGTTTGTACAGTCCTGTGCTGTCAATTAGAGTAGCTATATTTGCTCTGCTGAGGAAGCCCAATTTCACCGAGTTGTCAGATGACTCCTGCTCCTTTCATGTTTAGTAACCCTCTCAGACATGCTTCAGAAGGTGAGAGTCTGTTCTTGACCATGCACCATTCCCATGAACACGAGAGACAAAGAATCACCTTCTTTTTGGACAAGCTCACAGTTATCTGTATTTCCTGGAGAACCATTCAACATTAAATCAACAATTATTTCAACCAGCAGCTTGGTTTTTAAAAATATTCTATTGCAGGCGGGCACTGAAGCGTTTTTGCTCAAATTCCTCTTCAAAAGTCAGACTTTCAAATTTGAACAGGAGAAAATAATCCACTTTGTTCAATAGCTGTCTTCTTTAACGGAAATAACTTCAGTCAAATATGAGTAAATATGGCAGAAGTATGTGTAATCAGTGCATTGTAATAATGTGTTAGGCTCAATTTCCCCCCTCGGATATATCTTGTTTGGGTTAAACTAAACCAAGAAAAGCTTTTGTGGGTTTGCAGGTCATGGAGGGCCAGCAGAAGCCACAAGCCTTAGTGTGGACTTAATGGGATTGGATGTTGGATTGACAGACTGGCTTGCAGGTGGTCAGGACGGTGTGGGGACTTCCTCGCCACAAACCTCATAGCTGCTGTCAATCTTTATCTCCCCAGTGTATCTCTCTGAGCTCGGCAGCAGGACAGCACTGGTGCCAGAAATTAAATAGATGCTGGACAGCATCTGCTGCAAATACAAAGACGACATCTATAAACACACACACACCAGACCAGTTTTCAACAATGTCCTCAATTTCTCACATTGACCACACACGTTCCAGCTTTATGTTTTGGCCTGATCTTGTTTAGAGATGCTGCTTTAATTCACGCCCCTCCACCTCTGGAGATTCATCTGCCTCATCACTTCATTAGCCTCATCAGATGTCTTCAACCACCACCATCAGTGCCTGGACTCCATGGGGGAATTTATTATGCTGCTGCTCAGGGCTGAAGCCCCTCGATTAAAATATCTCTCTAGAGTCTGAGCATCGGAGACTTTCCAGGCCAAACATTTATTATCCCTACATCTTCTGTATAATAACCAATTATCTTTATTTATCCACTGTGTCTCCCCTGATTGGAATGCAATGTTGATGATAAACAGCTATCAGAGGACGAGGAACTTGATCACAGTGTTGTGTTAACCCTTACATGGAGCTCTGACAGGTTTTTACAGTGCATGAAAAGACGAATGAAGAAACTGACACAAGGAAGATAAAAACCTTGTCTAGTTGTAACAGAATGATTCAGCAGTGTTGTAGGCCAGTCTCACCCAAAGACTGTATATAAATATGGACAACGTGACAATGTGAAGCAAAAGTGTCTTGATGGACTACTGGTGGCTGGCTTTAGTATAGGTCATGAATCCCATCTCCTCCATGTAAGCAGATGGGGGATGGACCAAAAAAAGGATGCTTTGCACCACCATTTAGCAGAACAGGTGCACAGGAGAGCGACATGTTTGCCTGATGGTCAAGTACCAAAATCACTGATTACAACTTGGATAGTGTGTGGGACGTCTTTTCGCAGATATGGACCAAACTAAAAATTACAAGTACACATGGTTTCTGTTATTCTAGGTAGCAGTAAAAATTTGGTTTCAATTACTTGATTGATGAAAAAACATGGTGAAACATCAGGATTGACATGATTCACAGTCCCTAGCTCCGAATGTGATGGTAGTGTTTGTTCATCATGAATCTGTGGCGGGACAAACTAGAATATGGCCGGCCACAACAGTCTCGATAATTAATGCGAAACACTATTTGACATTTGTGTCAGGTGTGTCCCCTCTGACCACCCCTCTAGTGTTCAAATATCTTAGCAGAATTATATCTTATTGTACTTTCATTTCATACTGGCTGCAAATAAACACACAGCCTCTCCCCTAAAGCCAGAAACCAGAGGGAGAACCTTAAAATGAGTGATGACATCCCATTTGTTTGTGTTTGTTCTCCAACAATAAATGGGGCTCTGACATTGTGAGGCCATAAAATGTTTGGGAAAATTCTTGCAACAAAATGAGAGTTTGAAAAATTTAACTTTATGCCCAATTTAAAATCTGGATGAGATCTGTTACTACAAAGATGTATAATGAGGTTACCAAACTTACTTTCCCCATAGATTGAAAGTAATTTCGACTACACGACATCAGTAGCCTGACTGATGAAAGCCAGCCTCAGCCTTTGCCTTTTTTTTTAAAGATTTATTATAGTGAAGTCTTTACTTACAAAGTATGTTTTTGTGCTGTATTAGTTCATCATTTGCACTCCATAGATTTTAATGCAGGGGCTTTGATTAAAAAGAGTAATGCCATTCCTGCATTGCACCCTTTCATTTGTCACTTATGGCATCTAATCGATATTTTAATGGAATACACAACCACTGATGATTCACGGAGTCAGTGCCCCAGTGAGACTCAGAGAGACAATAACACGACATCCAAAGAATTCTAAGGGGTAGAAATTATTTACAACTCATACCACTATACAACTCATCTCAACACAAATCGAATAAATATGTGGAGGAGGACAGGACACGGTGGTTGTGCCAAACCATATGAAATCAATACCATAAAACTAGGGCTAACAAATCTCGACAGCTGAAAACATACAAACAAAACAAACAAAAGACCAAACTTGTTTATTACCCAGAAAAGAACTTCACCAAAACCAATACGGAGGTGGCACCAACCTATAAACTTAATGTCTCTACACATTAAGTCAACTACGTGTGAAATGTGAAAGGTTTCCCAACTCACCCATTGTCCTGCCTCCCTCCACATACCTTCTTCTATTATTCTTAACAAGTTTTCTCTAATGGTGCGGCAACAGATCAGGCAGGTCCAGATCAGAGTGAATGAGAGTGAGCCCGTGAACTCTTCTGGGGCTCTCCTTTTATTGAGGACCCCACATGATGATATAGGCCAGGTTGAAATCAAAGAGGAAACCAATGAATGGACTTGACCGGATTGCACAGGTGGAAAACAATCAGGTTTTTATCACCTGGCGAGAAAAAACAGAATAGAGAGGAGCAAGAGAAAAGCAGGGGCACCTTCAATCTTAAAATGTTTTGACCTGTTTGATTTGGTTTCCGAGGTGAACTACAAGTGTGCTCGAAAAGGTGCCAAATGGCCTTTCTCTCATGTGGTGGGTGTGCTAGAAGTGTTGCCCAATTAACAGTGACGTGTATATAAACCCCACTGTATTAAAAGGCAATGCAAGCACTGGATTGTAAAGTTCTCTTCCAATGTGCCGCACTCTGTGGTGTTCAACACACCACCATCTAGGTTGAAATATAGGTTTCGCTATGTTTGCTTGACGCAGCCTTGAAGTGAAGAAATTATCCGATTGGCCCCTGTCTGACCGAAGTGGGGTTGCCTGATTTGAAGATGCTCTCTGATTTCTACATTTGGGAGACAGTCTTTCATGTTTTCAAGTTCGATTTGAATTTATTAGTATTCCCTGTTAACATTCATCTGTTTCTTCCTTACTTTTGTAGAATGCGCTCTACATTGCAATTGATAGATGTTTGCGGAGAAATGTTGCTGTGGTTTTATGAAAAGCCTGTTTTCAGGTTTATTGTTGTGTTGTATTGGTACTTGATGACATAATATAGTTGTTAGAAAGGTCACCACTGAGTAGTTTCTAGCACTCTTCAGTCTTCTTTTCAACATTAAAGGTGCTTGTTACTTATATTTGAAATTAACTTTTGAGTATTTGATATGTGTGAAAATATGAACCGCTGTCTGTCAACTCTGCAGGCCCTCAGGGTGCAGCAACTGGACAGAGTGGAGTAAGTAGACGTCGAGCCCAACTGCTGCTGGACTTTTATTTACGGTTCTGGACTTAAACTTCACTTACTGCTGCAGCTTATGCATTTTTTAACATGGAAAAGTTTATGGATTTTGTTTCACTTCATGTTTACTGGTTAACTCATTGCCATGTGTCTTTGAGAGCCATCATCACTTCAGATAACCTGAGTCCATCCTGCAACTGATGGAAGGGCTGGCGTGGGGGGAAGTGACAGGAAATTAACAAAATAAGCCATTGTGGGCAACTGCCAGAACTGCTGATGAGCCAAGTCAGGCACTTGAGGTGAAATGGCTTAGTGGTCTTTGTCCACCAGTTGGACTGCGCCTCAGCTTTAAAATCTGATTATTGGCCAGATGCCATCCAGAATCAGTCTGTGCTGCAGCCAAGAGTATACCAACTCAACCTGTCAACATGACGCGATGTCAGGCTGAGTGTTTTAACCATGTGATTCAGGCACATGTGATTTGCTAACTTGGGTGTATACTTGTCCTTTAGCACTCTGCCAGTCTATAATTCCTTCCTTCCTTACTTCCATCCTTTTTTTCTTATCTCTTTTTTAATGACTTAGTATGATGCCTGCCCCTTTGTCCTGTTCACCAGGTGTGCTTGCCCACCTGTGGCTGACCTCTGCCTGATTGCTGACATCACTGCACGCCATTCCGCTCCACCTGACTTCCTCTGCATATCTGTGGTGAAAGAGAATTGTTTGAACTGTTACACTGTCAGCCAGGACAGTGTGTGGGTGGGTGCACATGTAAATCATGGAATCAGCATATTTACTGTTGGTGCTATGCTGCCAGAAGACAAAGTCATTGTATTGTTAAGTTTTGTAAGATCCTTCTAAATTTAACTGATGTTGAAAGATGTAACCATCCATATTAATCACATTAACATAATTTGACTTTTAAATGTTGACAGTAAAATAGCATTCAACACAGAATTCAAACATGCTCATAATGGCATTGACACGTTTGTATTGCAGTTGGATTTTTTAATATGATCAACAATTTAGTTTAGCATTTTAGCTTTTGGCACGTAGCATAAAACATGTACACTTGGGATTGGAGGTTACAAACTGACATTGTGATCTGATGATAGATGAATAGTCTGAGGATAATCAAAGATTCTAGATTTCACCCTGAGGGCATCTTATTGTAATGAGTCAGGAATTGGTAATTCATGTAAATAATGATGAAATCAATAAGCATGAGTAAAGTTGCTCAAGAGAACTAATCACTGCAATATTTCAGCAGCATTTTTAGTTGTCCACCTCACTAAGATACTCAGAAAATGTGTAAAGAATCCAGCTGTCTTCATAACATACCGCCTTGTCATGCTAAACATGCAACTTTAAACATATATTCACACATTAAATCTATTTTGCATGCAGGGATTGGGCCCTGAACGCTTCCAAAACACATGTGACTTGTAACATGATTACCGTGCCTGAACGCATCTTCTGCAGACACAGAGGAAGCAGCAGAGCTGGTGTAACTGCTCACGCTAAAATTTAAATGGTAAATCTGCTACCGTGATCGCTGTAAACTGGATATGTGCTGTGCAAGAGTGGAAGGATCAACGGATGTGGTAGAGCTTAATGAACGAACGGTGGGTTAACCACAGCTGTACAGCAAAGCCTGACAGCTTGATTTTCACACTACAAAATATTTTTTAACAGATTGTTGGACTGGATCAGGCACAACCTGTGATATGAGAACATGCAGTTCGACTATAAACATCTTCTTGTGTGACCTCTCAATCATGTCTCACATCTGAGCCACCTCATACCTGCCCATCTCCTGCTTTTCAGCCTCAATTATCAGTGAGTCGTTTCAGAAAGTGTTGACAAAATCCCCCCTGCTGTATGTCTATTAAACTTGAACCACCAAAAGAATCCTCAGCCTCCCCCTCCTGCTATCTCAGAGTGGTTCGAAGCCTCTTGAATGACTGGTAACAAATGATCATCCTCCTGGCGGCTCTCTGCACCCGGCTAAAACAGTCCTCAGTGGCTGCTATTCCCAAACAGACCTAATGGAAGGGGGAGATGGATTCCCACTGTCATCCACCAATTGGACATGTTTTGTCGACTTGCCATGTTGAGGCAAAAGAACAGACTTTAAAGAATTTAATCTGTAAACTGAAGTAATTTGTTAGACCAGAATCTATTCCTAGGCCTTGTATATCCATCTCTTCTACAGTCTGAACAGAAATGATTTACAAGGCTAAAACCCCATTATCTACAGTAACTGGAGTTAATTGTATGGTTGCAGGATTGAGTCCTAAAACCATAGACTGTAGATAAAATGGACGACACGTCTCCACTTCCTCCTATTATTCAGAAATGAAGTCATTGAACGCCGCATATTTGGAGCCAGAGTCTATGCAGTAGTGATCGGGGGGTGGAGCCACAGTAGCGAGATCCAGCTTATGCGTACACTCGACCAATCATGAGTCAGTCTCAGCTGTCAATCATGACATTTCATCCAGTTTATATATCATGAAATCAGTAATTCAACCAATTCAAAAAAACAAACCTGAAAATAAGTTAGTTTTTGCACTTCTAGTTCCATTTTCCCAAAATCAATGTTTTACTTACTGTTGATTTTTTTTTACATTGCATTGTGGTTAAATACTTTTGGTTAACCCAAGCTCAAGACATTTTATTCTACTTAAGAAAATACATCAGTAAATTTACCAACACTGAAGACAATTGTTAACAAGAGGCCATGTAAGATCTGGGACAGTAGACATCATCATGCTATGCATGAAAACTGATCTATTCTCGAGTTCGCCTTTACAGCCTCATTGTGTTTATACTCTTGCTCTTAAATCAAGCTGTTACTAAATGTCTAAGAGGAAAGGCTTGTGCAAAGGGCTTAAGCACAATAGATGGTGACGTTGAAGTCGTTCAACAGTGTTGCAGTTTGTTTATAGCTACATTATAATTACTTATTGTAACTGTATTTTGGTTCAAACCAAAAAACCTCCTTGTTTTGTTGGTGCCAGTGGTTTTCTAAATTAGAAAAGCAAATGATAAGAATTAAGAACTGATCTTAAGATGTATCGTCCATTCTTTATTTCCCTCTACCATCTAGTGTCAAAAACTGGAAGAGCTTCACTGCCTGTTTTTGTTTTGTACTGCAAACCACACATGTCCTTCCTTGATGTATTTTGTATTAATTGTGCCACTGGACAACATATTTTCTGATGTAGGCTGTCACACAGCAACATCTGTTACATAAATTATCCCTAAGTGTTTGTAACTTACAGTCGCTCAGCTGTGTATAAAGCAGGTGACCCCTGCACACATTTCCAGTGCAAGGTGAGCCTGCATCTATGAGAACATGCCAGATAACTGGGTCCCCGATGATTAAGAGCTACCTTTCTCATGAGGCGTCTCTGCCTCTAGAGACACATCATCTTCCTGATAGTTTCAAGGCTGAGCTCCGGCCCTGCAACAGATGACAGAAAGAGAGAGGCGCAGCTTCTCTTCCTTTGTCTGGCGTAGGAGGACAGACGGCAATTTACTGTTGCATTTATCTCACAAACGTACAGTGTGACTCCCTTTTGATGTTGTCATTTTCATCGCAATACTTTGACTCCCATGGGTTTGTGAAATTCAAGGGGTTCTGTCTGGCATCTTCATGATGTTTTCATGAGATCAAGTCTTTTTTTAAACTCGTCACTGTTGTTTTTGAAAATGTTTCAACATTTCTCAGCTTTGTGAGCTCCCAGGCATCTGCAATCCTTCGTGTCATTGATACCATGCTATTAAGACTCTTGAAGGTCACAGGCAAGCGGTGGCAGGAAATGGAGTGAACTGAGGCATGAATTAGGATGAAACCACTTGGATAATACTGTTTCAGAGCAGAGGTTGGGTGAAGTAGAAAAAGCTGATGATTTATATACGATCATGTTATTTGTCTTAAGTTAAAAACCATCTTCACATTGATGCCAATTAAATAGACATGGTTGCAGGTACTATCAAAAATAAATAGATATTGTTTGATACTGGGAGAGGTGGGGTGTTATGGGTTTGATGTGATTGGCAAAAAAAATGTTCCCAACAAAAAGCCTCAGCTAACTGGCGAGAGAATGCTAGAAGTTTAAACCTCCAATATAAAACTGAGTAAGTAATAACAATAAAAAAAATCCCTCACCGCTGATTTGAATTGTGACCCTATTAAAGGAGTTGGAAAGTTGTTTCTGAAAGGCTTTTATCTTATTTGTTGAAATCCTCTGCACGTCCCCACAGCCATCAATAAATAAAGTCGTCTGAAAAGGAAGTGGCCTTCGCAGCGATGTAATAAACACGGCCTGAATTAAATGATTGGCTGGCATACCTGCTGAAACAGAAAAGATAGCCAGAAGTTAGCGAGCAAGTCACAGAAAAGTGCTCAAGTGTTGGGTAGGGTGGGGACGTAGCTGCTCTTGCTAGCGTTTCCAGAATTACCAACCCTAGCTTTAGGGTCATTTGAGCTCAATGTTAGATACTTAGACAGAAACAGATGGAGCCTTCTGTACGTACTCTGCATTCAATTCAACCGTATTTGTGCACGTCTTCTGAAAGCTCTCGGATATGTCAAAAACTCTTAACATGTCAATGTGAAGGATGCATGGAAGTTTTTAGGCAGTGACGGTTACATCATTTTCAATCTTGTGTACATAGAGGCAGCATGAATGAGCCTTTATGGTCACGCAAAAGTACCAATCAAGCACCATGTTGTAAAATAATTGGTAAAAAAAAGAAAAGTCTACACTGAACTTTTAGTTTAGTAATAAAGGACTGACGCCCCCCTGAGCACTCTTCTTGGTTGGGTTTGATGTGCTCCTGACAGTGCTGTCAGCAGAGGTGGCCATCATATCAGTACAGGAAATACCAGCGTGGGTTTTTTCACTTTGTCAAGTGTAGTTTGGGAATAGTATGGCTGACCTCACCACTGAGGCACGGGATGAAGGAAAGTGCTGCAGTGCGATGCTTCAAGTTTCACGTGAAGCCTGCAGGGATGTCAGGGGTTACACTGATTTCTATACATTTTTCATCACCCCCTCTCCCTGCTCCATTACAGTTAAGCTGACAGGTTGGCTGTGGGGAGAACACAGCCATTCAACTGAAAAATAACATCAGTTAGGCAGTATGTGCGAGATCGGCGGGATGCTCTTGTACGCTTATTGTCACGCTGAAGAGTGGAAAAAAGAGTAATCGATGTCGAATGGTCGCGTCATGAGTGTGTAGACGGTGAACGCAAGAAACCCCCAACATAGTGATAATTTAAACTCGTATTGCTGCGAAACCTCCATTCATGTTTCTTCATGACAGCACAAGCTTTATGTCCATATTTATGTGTATAGACACCTGCAATATTTAGTTTTAACTGTTTAAAATCTTCGAGTTATAGACTCAAGCCCTAATTGGTGACTGCTCACAAATCCTTTTGATGTCAGTGCCTTAAAAGAGTGGCTCCCTGTGAGCGTCGCCCTCCGTCTTTCAGGTGCTACATTAAAAGCTTCCCGTACATTGAGGGGGAGTAATCCGCACCTCTGACATATGGTAAAAAGCCTCCCCCTAGTTACTGTGTACATGTGAAAGGAAGAAGAAAGGCTTAAACATTTTCTGCTCTCAGATGAATCACCTGTGCATTGTTGCATAATTAATTAGCCCATAAAGAGACGGAACAAAAGAAAAGGAAAAGGCAGCATCTTGTGAATCCACTGAGGTGATTAACATCCCTCCCTCAACCTGTAACACTGCAGCTCTCTCCAAATAAGGGCTTGCCGAAACCACAGGGACTCGGCGGTCCTGTATTTGCCTGTTTACACAAAGAAAGGTAAGACTGAGAGAGATATATTTAGATCAGGAGTTGATTTCAAAGACTCGGCTGTTTAAGCACCTTGTGGAAAGCAGTAAAACAGTACAGCAGTGTCTAAATCTTCTGCCAGTGTGTCTCTTCTTTTAAAGCCGTACCCACAACATCTTTTAGATTGAGAGAACTGGACGTCCTTATCATATGCACACTCCTCCAGAACGCAAAAAAAAAGTGCTATGGCTGAAATATCACAGGGGCTTTCTTGTCCAATATGTTAGAGTGTGCAGTTATCCAGCCTCCGAAACTTGTATTTGTCAGCAGCCCAGGGAGAGTTGTCAGAATGAAATGGTTTAATGCAAAATAGATGCATTCCCGATGGATCCCCCCCCGTTTAAAATAGCAGCAACCATTACCACGTAGGATTCAGGCATGGAGCAAAGCCCGGCAAAGATCAAGGGAGTTAGTAAGTTATCATCCTTGCACCACATTCTCCATTTGGATACACATGGGGCACCACCCACTGAAATATGGCATAACAAATTCCATCTAAAAATATGAGCACCAAAGGCAAATTTGATGAGGACAAATTAAATATTGATAGGTCATTGAAAAAGCTTTGCTTTCATATTTCTAAGTTTAATGTCACAGGGTGTGATTTAATGATGGGACACAAGATGCAATAAATTATGTATTTACTTATTTTTTTGATGGGGAGCTCTATGAATATTAAGAACTTCAAACAACCCAAGTGTAAGTGATTCAGCTTTTACATCATTAGACGGGCACATATCTAAGAAAAGATATAACGCTTTACCATCGGACACAGACAGGCTAATGAGCCGGGCCGTCAGGGAATAGTTAGATATTTTGGGAAATGCACTTAATTCACTTTTGTGCCAAGAGTGATACGAGACGGTCAATAACACTCTCGCGTCTGCACAGTAAATATGAAGCTACCACCAGCAGCTGGTGAGCTGAGCACAAAGGATGGAGACAGTGCAAAACAGCCAGAGCCTGAATCTGTCAAAAAAAAATTAACCAGCACTTCTAAAGCTCAGGAATTAACATTGTGTTTGTATAATTTGAACAAGTCTTAAAATTATAATTTCTGGATGGTTGTCTTGGCTGGACATAGCTTTATATTTTTCATTCATGTGCAGATTAATCAAAGAAAAAAATACGAGAAACCAAAATGTTAATCTGAATCTTTCAAACTCAATGTAACATTATGCATAAGACATCAGCTGGGTTGTTGTACACGTTTGCCTCTGCACATTTCTTCACCCAAAACACTTGGTCGATCTCAATCAGACTTTAAATGGCCATTCATGTTTCTTGCTTCAACCCTTCCCCCGCCGCCCCATGCCACGCACAAGTGAGAGTGAACGGTCAAGGTCAGCAGCTGATAACACTCTTAACCTGAGACTGACCTCGTGGCAGCTTGTTTCACTTAAGGGACCTCGCGTTGGTGGAGGCAATTTGTCATCTTCTCAATGTAACCGGCAATTACCCTGCATCCTTATAGGCATCATGTATCATTGACTCTCAGCAACTATCTGAGGACCTCACAAATCCCAACTGATCCAACATGGCTACCACATTAGAGTTTGACCTCAAATATGGAGGTTTTTCTTTTTCTTCCTCTGACTGGAAAAATTAAAAACACGCCTGACTGCAGAACGGGTTTCCAGCAGCAGCACAACAGTGGCTGTCAGAGATTTTTTTATCTCTACTATTTTCTCGAAGTCTAATATTGAGCCTTTGTTATGTGAATCCACAGGGCTCTGTATTTGGTCCATAATTCATTGCTCTAAGTCATTACATTTTTAATATTTTATCACCATCATTAAACCACATCTCCCGTTCTTTTCTCAATGTGCCACAATCTCAAGAAGAAGCCTGACCATACGTTTGTCGAGAAAAAGACGGGATGACGTGGCGACATGATAGTTTTCAACAGTCGATAAAACTTGAGTAATAAAACGCAGGAGGGGAACGCAGTCAGTTCTCGTTCACACCTCACAGTGAAAGCCTCGTTCCTTTCTTCCCCCAGCACCCCCCATACATCACCTTCACATATGGGTCTAAAGTGGGTCAGCCTGTGCCTCCCTTGCTCAGTGGGAAAGAGCATCCACATTCATCATTGTGCTGTAAACTCTTTGTTTCTGGACACAATTATCCCTAAACCATGGCACTTGCACAAATATTCCTTTGGCTGAGAAGCGTTTACAGCATCCAGGGTATACACAGTGTAAAATCTGCTGCAGAGTGAACTACTTTTGACTTTTGTGCAGATTCAAATGAAAAAAAAATTCCTTTGGCAAGTTTTTTGAACCTTAAATTCCACATTTTTTCTGTATTTAGCACTGGTTGAATAACAGACGCTCACAGACACAATATTACTTCCATATAATGCGATGCAAAGTTCCTGAAGGTATCGTATTGTATTTCATGATATCATGTCTCCCCAACCTAGAGAGCTGCTGCAGTTTATTATTAGGGTTTTAGACATTTGTCATGAATAATAAATGTTAACACGACTGGTTGGATTTTCAAGGAACCTGCAGAAATGATGCCTCTCACGACACAAATTACCTTATCAGTCAGAGCTGAGTCATAACCTGCATTTGACACTCTAAAATGTTTAACTATGTATAAAACTGTAAAATAAGGATTCAAATAATGCTGGTTTTCTTAAACAAACTAGTAAGAATGGATTGAAAAGCTGAGAGAACACAGTTTGTCAGTAGATGCTGCAGTGTCTCTGAGCATTCTCTGAAGATTATTAAAAAGAGCGAGCACACTATCTGCATTTCTTAGCTTTTGTGTGGGTTCTAATAGCAATAAGTTGTTTGGTGGAAAAATTATCTGCCAAAAAAAATGACATAAAATAAAAGCAGTGCCTGTTTGGAATGGGCTGTTCTCTTCTCCTGAGTTGATGCTCTCGAGCTACTTCAGAATTATTCCTTGTCATTAGTGAGCCCTCCTCAAACAGGTCTACAATATACCGTCACCTTTTATAGTTTGTGTGAAGATCTTTTTATAAACACTCAATGGTGCAGAGTGAAGTAAGGAAACTTTGTGTTCATCCTGGTTTATCTTCAATGAAGATTTTATAGTTAATATTTTTCATAAAATGAAACAGAATTTATTTTATAACTTTTCACGTGTGGTTTATATATAAGTCTGAATGATTTACTTAACTGTTATTTGCATTTGTTTATTTCTTTATATCGTCTATTCCAGAGACTTGTAAAGCAATCGATACAATCTTCACACCCAAGTTCACGTCTCTCCAAAATAAATGCACTCAAACAACTCAAATATTGTGCTTTTACTATGTAAACAAAGTTCTAAAAAGGAAGTGATTCTATGAATGTTGTCATGATGGAGATCAGCAACTGTAACTCACGTGAACGTGTGTCAGTCGGATACGGTGAAATAAAAATCAAGTAGTTGACAGTTTTGGCACTCGGACCACCAATTACCAAACACTGCTGTAGGTTGTCTGAGGATATAGAAGAAGACAACTTGGTCTGCTGGCTGCCTGTGAAGCGAAGCCCCCCGCTGACTGCAAGGCAATGTCTGTTTATTCAGATTTTATTAATATTTAATGTAGTGTCCACATTGCACCAAATTTGAGAATACTCTTCCCTGGGCCATAAACAATACAATACATGGCAAGTGTGATGCCTACAAGTAAAACTGTTATTGAGATATGCATTCCGCAGACAGAGACAGACAGAGACAGAGACTAACTTGTCTGGTAGTATTACACTGATTACAGTTAGCGAGCCAACATGAAAACACTTTTTTTGTTTTTGTTCACTGCCTCTAGTAACTGCACTTTACCCGGATTTGAAGCATGACTAGGTTGTTGAGGTCTTGTCTCTTTTTTTTACGTTACCTAGTACAATGCTTGCTAAGCAGAGCACTAAAAATCAACTTCACTCTATGTTCCCCACTGTGACACGGCACAACCGACCACACTGACTGACATGCTGTATTATTCCAAGCAAACTGAGCGTTTAAAATCTGGATTTGAACACGGTTTTGTCAGCATCTCAGGGAGACATCTCCAGCCAGAGATTAAAATATACATAACCTAAGGACACACACTTGTCTCCTCAGTTTCATCAGAGCTCAGCTCGAAGGCTGCCTCTCTGAGTAGCCCCGGCGGGGGCTGCTGCTGTCGTCATGCCTGGCTGTGAGCGAACACTTTCACCCACATAGAGATCCAGTCGGAACCCGCGGGGGAGAGTAACCCTAAGGCTACGGCAACACAGACAAGGCACAAAATGGCAAATGTGTGTCCACAGTCTGAAGGCAAACTTCTCCATTTCTGAGAAGCAAATGATACAAGCGTGTGTAATGACTTTGCTCTGCTTCCAGCTCACACTGTGGGCTCCTCTGTGCAGCTTTCCTTTTTTGTTCCCCGTCTCATTTCCTCAGTGGCCTGTGAGTGGGTCCTTCCTGAAACAAAGGGGCTGAGGAACTTTTTCAATTAAATTTCTGACATATTAGCTGAGAGTGTTGCAGGAAATCTCTAAACAGGACACAGGAGACGCTGGTGCTCTACGTGTGATGTGTTCCACAGCTGAAACTTTAAGAGTTTTTGTGGCATTGGTTGGAGCAAAGAATATCCTATTTTTATCATAACATTTAAAGGTTAAAACTTCTACTTTAGTTCATATATATATGATGACATGATTAATGACCTGTTATAGAGGTTTCATGCAGAATATGATGTGTTGCTGTTTCTCCTAACCAGCCAGTTTTACAACATATTTAAGTGCATTTTAATATGTTCTATATCATTAATTCCTCTTTTTTAATTACACCTATCTGGAGTCACACTCTTCTTCCATAGCCCATATAATACATATTACTTTTCTCCATAGTGGGTTTTAATGAGGCAATTTCGCCTCACAGTGAGAAGGTTTCTGGTTCGAGCCTGGTTCGGGTTGTAATGGTAGGCAGACACATGGGATCATAAACACTAAACCACTGGTGTTATCTTGTCACTCATTGCTTCACCGACTCTGAAAATCCTTCTCTTTCCACACAGTTACTGAAACTCAGTGTAAGAATTAGATGAGGACATATTTGCAGTAGCTGAAAATGTATATACATTGTGGAAAACACTGGCCAGGAGAGGAGAAGGTGCAATAAACACTGAAGCATTGAAATGTATACAAAGAGTAAAAGTAAGATAAAAATGGTGGTAGTGATCAAAACATTGTGCAGAGAAGTGATTCTTCAGATGGAGAATAGATGAAAAAAAAAATACTGATAGCTTAATAATAAAATCTGATGTTAATTGTTTAGAAAACAGTAGGGGGGGGGGGGGGGGGATCCAAGTCACCTCAGGCAGACAGGGTACAATAATGAGGCCTGACAGTTGTTTAAAGGACCTTAATTATTCAGAGCCATTAAAAGTTTCGAAACTCACTTTCAAGGAGCCTTCTAATAATTCTTCAACATATTTGCAGCAGGTTGCATCAGGCCTTGAGCGGCACCTGTGACAACGCTCTCACTCATCGCCGTTACCCCAAGATATCATCCGTCTTAAAAGGCTTAAGACGCATTTAAAACCATATATTTAGCTGGTGAAGTTTGGTAACATTAAAGACCTGCCGTGACAGCTCAGTCTCTTTGTGGGAAATTTCTTATCGAATCATACTTTATTGTGAATGACTCCTGAACAGCCCTGTACACGTCATCAAATGTATTAAGTCTATCAGTGCACATCAATTTGATGCAACACTGCAGCAATCATCCCTCATTGACATTCACAGAGTTCCAGGTTTCCGTTTCTAACGTCATTGGCTCTGACTCTTCAAGCCTATTTCTGTAACAGATGACATCATATGACACAGATGACTTAACTTCCCTCAACTATAGGAACACATTTACACCTGCAGTATTAGCTTCTTTACGTCCATTCAATCCAACTGTGAATGTAACTCTGTCCTACAGGGGTTTTATGGCCTGTCAGTCAGAGTCTGGCACAGCCGCAAAGTCCCATGGGAACTAAATGTGTTAATCTAAATGATTTAAGTTGTCATCAGTGCTGTCCAAAGGCCGACAGAGATACCTTGGAAGATGATTACGGGGGTTATTGACTGACTGAAACCGGGCTATCACATTAAACAAACACAAATGCGGGATACGCAGCAATTTTTCACACTGCAACTGCCAGCATCATTTGCAAAAATGCTTTTTCTTCTAATGGTCCCTCATATATTTTAAATCATCTACAGCACTAAAAGTATTTGTGTATGATGTGTTCATTAAGTGCTTGTAAAAAAAGGACTCTACTAGCAATGCTGTGTTGAAGACAAATTCCTGTGCAGCACCCTAGTGAGCTGGGTAGCTCTGTATGAACAAACAGCTCTTTTCTACTGATACGTCTGTGCATATGATATATTGCAGGTTTGACTGCACCTTGGGCAACAATTTTCTGTCCAAACCCGACACACATTCTGTTTTTCTCTAGACCAAATGTTTTCCCATGATTACAGGCATGTACAGTGTCCAGTAAATAGAGCAGTTATTGTGACTGAACCTGGGCTGAAGCTGTATAATAATATGATATTACTTCAACATTTTTGTCCAAAACCACCCTGACCAATGTGTTTGTGTTGGGTATCCACACTCTAACTGGTAAATACAGCCATAAGCTCACACACAAATTTGGCATGATAAAACCACTGGCCTTCTCCCACCTACTTGGTTGTTTCCAGAGTTTATGAAAAACCCACTCAAGGTCTGTGCGACAAACTTTAGCCTGCTTTAAGCAGTAAAGTAGCATTGACTGACTGACTGACTGACTGATTCCCCTCGAGACTTTCCATAAACATGTGCACTCACTGCTGAAACCATCCAGTATTAAAAATCTCTACAAGCTCATTTCCATGGCTATTTATTGCCGTTGGCACTATCCATACATGCCAAACTATAGCCTGTGCCCTGAGGAGACAACTCTGGAGTTATGGGGCTCGTCAGATTGTTTTATGTACCACAGTCCAGGGTTTCTGCAGGTTGCAACATGTTAAAATGTTGACTTGTGAAGAACCTTTTAACACCATAGTAAATTAGATTTAAGACTTGTCAAATATGAGACGTATGAAAGAATATATCAGTCCCAAAATTATTTCCACGTCCTTATAATAGAAAATAGGTGAATTATGCATGTCCCTAAAACATTTAACTGACTTAAACGTTGATATAATTAAGACCTACCAAAAGATGTTTGTGCTTAATGTTTTAAAACATAATTAATAATTGAATTGTAGACTTCTTTAGATCCTGCAGAAACCCTATAGACAGACAGTGGACTATGTCTGCTGAGACTTGTTACTCCAGTCTGGTTGATAGGCAGCTTGGATTTTAGTGCCTGTTAGTAATTTGCATTTTGATTTAAATACTTATTATCTCCAAATAAATTTCCTATTAACTGCCACTGTGATACAATATGCACCAATCACATAAATTACAACAGGCTTTTATGTTGTGGCTAATTGCTATATCTTTGACTTAGTCAAGCCATGATAGCATGAAAAATAAATGAAACTACAATTTAAGTTTTTAATCACAAAACTCATGGTTTCGAATGAACCTCACCAGCCACACAATTAAAAACAGTTACTTGTTTTAATGGTGTGGCTGATTGGTGTATATTGTAACACAGAAACAGAAAAAAAGAGATGACAGAGATAATAAAAATATATATATATATATATGTGTGTGCACAGAGGTCTCATCAGAGACCATGTTTGCATTTCAGACCAGTCTGTGGTTAGGTCGAGGCGAGGAAAGCACTTTGCTTGAGGTTAGGGAAAGGTTGTGGTTTTCATTAAAGGTAAATAAAAACCATGAATCTTTTCCTGTATTAAACCAGACCAGGATGTTTCCCAAAACCATAACCGCGTGCTGTGAGTGCATCAACATAACCATAAAAGAGTTTCATAATGCCGCAGTCACTGAATGAATGCTGTGCCGCAAGATCAGATATTTTGGCAGAAAACAAAAATGTTGTCTGTGAAGATTTCACTGTTATGTTCAGTATCAGTGTATTTGTGGATTGCCAGACCCCACCCCGCACTAATCCTAACCCCCAGGACTATACAACACAGTGTATCATAGGGACTTTAATGACTGGCCAAAAAAGGTTTATTCAAGTATTCCAGTAGTAGCAGCTCTGCACTCACACATTGGTTCACTCAGGACAGGACGTTGTGTCCTACCTGCCACATCCACATCTTTTCATTTAATCATGTTACTTTCCTCCTTGTTTACTACGGCAACTCATAATTTTCCTTGTTATTGCCCATTTAATCATTCTGTCCTTGCAGCTATTACACAGTCATTTTTCCTGCAGAAAGATTCATCTGAGAAGGGCTCCACCCCAACACCTCTTCCATTTGTCCTGTCTCATCTTTTTTCCTGTCACCGGGGTCTGGGTTTTAAACATGTTTTCAATGCTTTATACGTATACTCTAATGAATCTTAGTGCAAGTTCAATCAGAAAGACTTTCTCTGCATGTCTCGTTCACTTAGATCTCTCTCACTCTACCCGCCTCTTCTAATCAGATGACTCTTGGATGTTTACAGTAATCCAATCAGATTTTGCCATGATCTCCATCAGCTGATCGTGTAACTGCTGTCAAACTTTAAATCTCCTCTCTCTCGCCGTCATGTGTCATTTCAGTGATGTGCTGTGACCCTCCTCCTCCAGTCACCTGTACAGTCTTCATATCCAGAGCCCTGGTGAAGTCCAGCTGAGTCCACTCATCTCATCAGATCCTCAACATTTTCTAGATCCCATCAACCACCAGTGTCTTGACCCCAGGTAGATTTTCTATACTACACAGCCACACCCCCTTTTAACCTTGATGACATCATGAGGGGTCTAAGCACCAAATAGACTCTAATTTATATCACTTTAGTTTCTTGTTGTGGACGGCAAGACATTTAGTTAATTCTTCAAATTAAGTGTTAACTGATTGAATTGATTTTGCAGCTAACAAGGTCAGAGACCCTCACTGACCTTGACCCAAACTCATGGGAATCAAGCGTTAACAGACATACCTTTAATCCCTTGTTTACCTTGCACATCTTCTGCACAATCTATGACACATAGTTTCATATTGTACAAATTTGCATAATTCTTTACTAAAGTTCTTGCTTCTTAACTTTCTCAATTCTTTTATAAAACATGTTTATTATACAACGCCAAAGCAGATTCCTTGTTTGCTGAAAACTTACTTGCAAATAAATGTGCTTCTGATTTAGTTTTTTGTGAGGATTTATTGAAAAGAATAGTTTGGGTTGTTTGGATGAATGGTGGATTCTCAACTATACACTACAAAATTAATTTGTCAACATAATGAGGTGCAGTGAGAGCAGATCATTGTGTTTGTGAGTCTCATATTTAAAGCACACACATTGTCTGCTGCTTCATTAACAATGTATGTTAATTAGTGTTGACCAATGATAAAAAATTATTCAAGTGGGACTAAGTAATCCAAATAATAATAGGACAAACATGTTTAGACAGGTATATATTGTGTACAGATTAGTTGATTCTGTCATGGAGGAATTATTCATCTGGTACCGGCCTCAGATCTGCCAGTGGTTCTGACTATTTTCTGGACACAGTGTATTTCTAAGACACTAATAGACACATAAGCTGTGCTCCACTTCAGCAGTTATCTCTCCAAAAGACCATGCAGAGTTCAAGCAGAGTTCTAGTTTTAACCAAGTCATGGTTCAAATCGTCTCCGTCGCTGGGGTCTGGGTAGGGAGCCAGTGTGTTGCTGCAGGATTCAGGTTGGGAGCAGGCTTGTTTTCGGCTCTGATCACACGGTGCATCATCAGGGGTAAGAAGTGTATTTTGAGGCCAACTGAAAGTGTCAGCTGTGAAGTGCCGGGAAAAGTGATTGATATCACACCTCTTTTTTTTGTTTTACCACTTTTTCACCTACATCAACTTGGAGCCAATGCTGCTGCTGCTCCCTTTCTATTAAGGTGTGTTCAGTTCAACAGTTCAGGTGTTTTCGGAAAATGTATTAAGTGTTTTCACTAGTCGTTGATCAGTCAATATTTCGGGTCTAAAATCCAGCTCTTTTATGACATAACAATGGGAGGCAGAGGGACTGACAGACAGACATGTAACCATGTGCCAAAATACTCTGTTTCCAGGACAACATCTTGCCTTGATGATGCACACACACACAGACACACAGTGAAAACAAACCCAGTCTGTGGCTCGTAAATATCTGACTGTGCCACCTTGAGCAAACCCTGAAAAATTGAGCTGGGGAAATTTTATTTTATTCTTATTTATTCACTATTAAGTGTCATGTGGCCTTCCAGTGTGAAGTTCACAATAAAAAAGCAAACAGCCACTCATTAATGACATGATTTGAATGGGTTGGTTTTTTCTTAATTATACCAGTCAAACACATTGAACTCATACTGCATTCAAAAAATAAATCCTAAAACACAGTAGTATTGAGATCAACCTAACCTTTTACAGTGATGATGACAGACCGTACATGCTGATATCAACTGTCACTTTAAAATGAAGCCAGGCGGGTTTCGATACATATCAATAAGAGAAAACTTTCATTTGTCTCTTTGAATTAAAACACACACACACACACACACACACACCCATGTATCTCACAGCCTATCCACCGATTTTAATAGTCACTCATTGATCTCACCCATAGGGGCTTTTTTTTTTAAACAGCCCTGCACTGTGTAATTTCCTCTATGAACCAGGCTGCAAATAACCATCTTTCTTACTGTCTGTCTAATCTCACTTCCATCTGAAGAATCAGCTGCTCATATACACAGAGAACCGTCAGTGTCCCTGAGCAGGTTTGAGATGCTAAAATGGAGGCATAACAGTATCGAGCAGCCTGAACGTGGTTCCAGACTCTCAGAGCAATCTCTCCTCACCAAATCCCTGCAGCACAATTCAATTCTGTATCACTGCAGGCCAGGGCACCCAGGACATAATCTGACAGTCATGAAAGGTTGGCAGGGCAGCAAGCACGGCAATACTCTTTCAAGTCCATTAAGTAAAACCTCTGCATGTAGAGTTTCATTAGATTTTATCATTATTAACTATTATTTGCTATAAGAAAATGAAATATTCCAAGTTAATCTACCTACTCATTTCAGAAACCTCAACAACTGTTAATCTTATTGGCTTCACACTTGGCATGTACATTGTTAATGGCCCAAGAAAGCAAAAGAATTTGGTGCGATTTGGACATGTGATACGTTCAATATTAATAATAGTCAGTAACAGTCAGTGGTTGGCATTAACAGTCAGTCTGAGAACTGAGTTGAACATGTCTTATTGTACGTCCTCAGATAAACTGCCTGCCAGAAATATTATCAATCAGATAATTTTGGTAATTTTATTATTTTTAATTAACCATATCAGACTGACACTGACAGTGATGGTGTTGTGGGTGCTGATCTCCGTCATGGCAACAACACAAACATAATCACTTCCTCTTTAGCAATTTATCTACAAAGTAAAAACACAGTATACATTTTGTTGCTGTAATGCATTCTATAGAGCTGAATAAAAGCTCTTTTATTTTTGAAAAACTCTGAAATACCCAAAAGAATGAAAAAATAACATTAGTTAAGTTGACAATAGTCAATCAAACTTGCATATCAACTACATATGTGAACAGTAAGAAAGCAGATTCAGGTTGGATTGACAACATTGAAATCCGGTGGATCATGGATGCAAATTGGTTTCAGCACAGATGAACCAGGTAGGATGAACACAAATATTCCTCCCTTCATTCTGTAACATAGACTGTTCAGGAGGACTCACTAATGGCAAGGAATAGTTCTAAAGTATCTCTGGAGCATTAACAGAGGTCAAAAGAACAGCCCATTCCTAACAGGCAGGTTTAGAACAGGCACTGCACTAGTCATTAAAAACGAGCAATGTATTTAACTATTAAGTTAAGGAAAAACAAAAACCATGAAAAGAAAATCTAGCGAGGATAAAAAGCCTGCATCAAAGTGTTTCTTTTTTCTCTCAACACAGCTGCTACTAGTCAAACCTCCTCAGGCAGGGCTTTCCCAGATGCTCTGACTGTCACAGCTCAGTCACCTCTGTGTTTCCTCTGGACTGGACTTGCCAGGAGCCACCCTGAGGATGTGAGCCGGCTCACGATGTAACTGGGAGCTACAACATGCAGCAAACTATCACCTTCAAATCCAGTGGACAGTGCAGAAACATGCACTGTCAGAGGGAGGGGGATCAAAACAGGTTTCTGCTGTTTTAATGTGGGTGAAAACCTCTTTTGGTGTTTTAGTGGGGAAAAGAAATTAAATATAATGTTTCTTTATCCAACTTCAGATCGCTGCACCTCGAGCAGAGTCATCTGAAACTAAAAGCATTTTTGCAGCAGCTGTAGGTGAGAAGATCTTTGTTCGAGACCAGAGGAGAGCGCTTTGCTATTATCTTACCAAGAGGAGGTGAAGATAAAAGCACTGCAGTTTTCCAGAGGTCAACCAAGAATATAAGAGAACACAATGTAGGAAACTGTGATGTGAATAAACCAACAAGAGCAGACTGCTGAGCTGTAATGTGTTTGAGTGGCATTCTTGGCTTTTTCATTGTCTTTACTAATAAAGTAGTTTAGCAGTGTATTGTTGGCTTAAATGTACAGTGTGTAGAACACCCCTCACCTCACCCTCTCCTTCCAAACATGAAAAATAACCTGTGGTAGTCTTCAGTAATCATAAAAACTCAAAAGGTGTTTAGTTGGTTCAGTCTGGACTAATGGACATGGCAGACTCTGTAGAGAGGGTCCCCTCGATGTAAATATCAAGTATTTAAATATAAAGGGTCTTTTCTGGGGTAAAGAAAAACTACAATTCAAACAATTTAGATGAAACGAACTAGTGAAAACATCATGAGGATTATTCTACATTAAATCTCAGCCAATAGTTCCCTTTCACCTAAATTTTACACACTGGACCTTTAACTTAAAAAGAATAATATAAAGAACTTTACAAATAACTGCGCATGACAGAGTCACTAATAAGCTCAAACCTTGGGATGCTACTCATGTATACAAAGCTACTGAGAATTACAATCATCCATCCATCTATTATTTACACCAACAGGGCCGACATACAGAGACAAACAACCATTCACAGCTAGAGTCAATTTAGAGTCTCCAATTAACCTAACTCCAATCTGCATGCCTTCAGACTGTGGGAGGAAGTTCCTTGAGAAAACCCACGCAACCAAGGAGAGAACATGCAAACTCCACAGAGAAAGACTCGGAACAGGATTTCTATTGAGAACCTTCTTACTGTGAGGGGACAGCGCCGCACAATTGAGTTACAATTATGACTATGAATTAATTTTGAAAGTTCTTATTATAGGGTACAAATAAAATAAAAGGTAAAAGAAACTACAATCTTGCTTATAAATTAGTGTTCAAAATGTGATGTCCCTAAAGGAAACCTGCTTTACACTAAGGTAAACTAAATATGAACAAGTAAAGAAAGAAATAGGAATGTCCTGATAATTAATGAACCATTAATGAGTAGTTCTTGAATTATGAGTGGAGGACCACAGAGATAATGACGAGTTACTCGAGAACAGACTGGGAGATGCTATATTAATGTAATGAATAGTTCATAATTGTCTGTGAGACAGAAAAACAACCACTTACTTTTTCTGATGAATCTTATACCAGCATGACTCATACTCATGATTTAATCATTAGGTACTCTCTGTCTGCACCTCCAAGTAAAGTAACACATCACACAGAAGAGTTACTTAGTTAATTACTTTCCTTGTGACGTCATCACAATAAATCAGAGGCAGCAGATTTCATATTGATAATCAAGTTAATATTCTTTTTCAGTGTACTAACAATGACGTTACAAAGAATCCACCAATCAGTTTTTACATGAAATCCAGAGAATGAAGTCACACCCCCTCTGTGTGAGCTTCTCCTATCTTGCAACTGTTGGCCCAACTCTAATCAGCAGTGTAAACATGACACCTACAGGTGGGCAGAACACCCATATAGCATATAAGTAACCCCTCGCTGTGAGCACGAAGGGAAGAAAGAGTTGTGGAGGAAGCTGCCGCCATTACTTAGAGGTGATATACTGAGAGGTATATTTCTTCAAATAGATGGGATATTTATTCTCCAGAGAACGTCTTCCATGTGTCTGTGTTAACGGGTGTTTGGAAGCTGACAATGGAAACGCCCTATTGGCTTGAGGTTTTGAGCTGCATATCAACAAACCACCAGAATGCCAATGAGGACTGTGGGAGTGAACTTCTATGCTATAACTTGTCAGGGCAAACAACTACCTGACCTGCACGATTGCCACATTGGAGAGTGGAGGCATGTTGCAAATTTTCTGCCCAAATGAAATTTTCATAGGAAGTATTTTCCCCTCTATATATCCCACCTTGAAGGTTTTCTTTTAATGACATCCCCAATGTTCCTCAACAGAAACTCACAGGAATCTCTTTGATAATTTTAGGTTCATGTGATGCCGACGCTTTTCATCATCTGAACTTCAAGATTGAGAAAATGTGGGGTTATTTTAATACGTTTTTTTAGTGGACTTTTTGGTTTGGCTCTGGCAAACAGAATTACTCAGAAATGGTTCAGAGAAGGTCATGGACTTAACTTGGTTAAAGTTGAAATAGATTTGCAACCATGTTTAAAACAAGACAGCGATGCAAAATATGTGACTGTTGGTTTAACTGGGACAACGATGAATTGACATTAATGCTAAAGTAAGCATGCTAACATTCATAATGACAATGCAATATATTGCATAAATAATCTTTACCATATCCAATATATTCACAAAGGTCACCACCAGGATTCACCCTCTGGGGACCGTGAATCTACCTTATGAACCAATTTTCATGGCCGTGCATTCCGGCAGCTGTACATTGGAGATTTTGCTGCACTAACAATGTCACTCTCTGCACTAAAAGAGCATTAACATTTTCTCAAGAATTTAAATAAATGAGTAATCCTGTTATTTTCCTGGTGAGTTAGAAATATTGTAATCGCACCACAGTCATAATGCTACTTCTTACATAATTTTTTGCTAAAGTAATACTTTTAGAATACCAAGCTAAATCAATACCTCAGCAGAATGTGTCTAATTCAAGGTCCAAGTCATGATAAAAATGTTGACTTTGGCAGAATAATCCAGGATCAATATTCTTTCTGAGAAACACTGCCTGGTGATATGAAAGCACACAATAGTGTTCTCAAATCACTTTCTCCCAGCTCAGTGTTGATCTTCTGAAAGAAGACAGTTCATGAATCTGGGGCTGCTGTTGAGCAGAATAACAAAATCAGATTGTGTCTATTTTCATGAATCATAGTTTGAACCACACAGGGTGAGAAGCACCTTAACAAGCAGCATGCTACTCGTGGGTCAGCCAGTACAGACTCCTGCTGTGCAGCCTAATACAAAATACAAACTCACATGATGTTATTTTAGTTTTATAGTGTGGATCCAAAAGTTTCAAAAGAGAACAAATGTGTGAATTGTCTTGAAATGAGTCAACATCATGAAGTGTTAATGAAGGGCATATGCAGAATACACTGGATAGTCCTGCAATTACCACAATATGCTGTAAATAAAGAAAGTCTTGTAGGTGAAAGCTTTTAACAGAATGGGGCCATCAGTGCTGATAGCGTCTATGCAGTTCTGCTTTTATTTCCTGGAAACAAACCGCTAATGGTGCAATTTCTCTTTTCAAATGAGTCATGGGTTTATAAAAAGTATAATAAAAATCATATATATTTATACTTTAAATAACATTCATATAGCTTTCAACTTTCCAGCTCTGTCCATATTTGTTCGGCCGGAGGATTGCTGATACGCACAAGATCCTGAACTGTCAAAACTTTCTCTCTTTAGCCGATCTATTTCCACTCAGCACATTCCAATTTATATTTTTCCTGCACAACGTGTCGCGTCTCCCCTGCTGTCACTCCCCTATCCGTCTTACAGTGCTTTCGAGCCGCTCATCCCTATCATAATGACCTCCTCTGGGACCTGGAGGCGTCTGCAAAGCCCCAGCTGTTTGGTGAAGGACTCTGCCACTTCATGTGAGACAATAAAGAGCGGTGACAGAGCGTGGTGCCGACTGTCCTCTTGTTAAAAGCTCAGATGGCGAATGTGCATACAAAACCTTCGCACTGAGATGAAAAGAGCCAGAAGTCACAGGGTGAATCCCTCCCTCTTGGTACAAGGATGGTGTGGGACTGAGGGCAAATAGTCTCATTGACAGAAAATGTACTCTTGTCCTATTAATATGAATCACAATATAATAAAAAATCAAGCTGAACACACTGCTATACAATTATGAACACTGTTTTCAAGGTAAAGATGTTTTGAGTCAAGCCTATGACCCCATGGTCAACCAGAGTGGTACCCAATGGAACACATTCCTCTACCAAGGCTAAACAATTCTGTAATAGAAGGAAAAACTCTGCACCAAACTGTACAAGATTTCAACAGCATAATTGATCTTCCCCTCAAGATCTATACCTAATTAAGGAATAATGCTCTAGCATTTTCGCAATGATAACGAAAGTGATGGAAAAACTTTCCTGGAAGGGCTTCTAACAGAGATGGGAACTGACAAAGTACAAATGCTTTTAGCTATACTTCTGTACTTAAGTATTTACTTTTACTCCCTACATTTTGACACAAATATCTGTACTTTCTAATTCTTACATTTTCAAAACAGGCTTGTTACTTTGGTTTTTGTGAGAGGAGTTTTTTTTTAATTTTGCATCATCGAGCGCGGCCATCTCAACGTCAAGACAGATTTCAACCTAAATGGCCAATAATGCAGAAAAGACGACTCCTGGTTGTTTATCTATCAGTGCATATTAAAAGCAACAGATGTAACATGTTGTAAACACCAAAACAGACAAGAGAGGGAGACTCAACTGCAGAGAAGAGGCACACATGTCCAAGACAAGATGCAACAACATGGAAGAAAGTGAAGAATCAGCCAACAACGCTCACAGTGTCAACTAAGCAGAATAACACATCATTCCTCATCCCTGGTCTTATTTAAATTAAATTCTATATTCATGTGACATAAGTCTCAGCTTACTCTGCACAGATACAGCCGGTAGTTCTACTTTGAGTGCATTTAGGAGCCTGTACTTTGTGGTTGAATCAGTACTTATGCTGGAGTAGTTTTAAACGCAAGTATCTGTAATTCTACTTGAGTAAATAAAGTGTGGACTTTTGCCATCTCTTCCTTGGCCTGTGCCTCATCCCTCCACCAATTACAATTCAGCTCAGTTCCTTTTGGTAAATCCTGCTGATGATTAAACTAAATAATGAACCAACAAACAAACAGGTGAAAACATCACCACCTTGGAATCAATGCTTTACCTAATGCATCAAGATGAAAATGTGATATTGTATCAGGTTATAAATGTATATAGACAAAAAGCCAGACCATATAAAGTCGTAGAAATGCAGACTGCGTGTATTGATGGTATATGGCAGTGCTCAAGAAACAAAATCTTTCATTCGAGCACAATTTTACAAGCCTAATGTTTCAGTGGCCTCGCACACCGGGGGAGACACTAAAACTTGAGTTTATGCAAGAATTGTGAGCTGAAGTCTTTTCAATACATGAAAAGTAGCTGTAACCACTCTGGATGCAAATATTTCCTCCAGTCGGAGTCTTTGTCCTCAGCAGTGGCTTGACTTTCCCAAAAGTGGCAACTTTATAGTGAGAAAAACAGACATTTGTTCCCACTTATTCTCTCGCCGCACTTCTGTGGCGATTATAATCCAAGAGAATCATTGAAATCAATTAGAATCACGTCCGGGCTGTCGTCTGCCTGACATGTGGCACCCCCCCTTGTCTTCCGCTCCGGTTTGACTGGGCTCTATTATGGTAATAAAACTGTCTATTTTGGGGAAAGGTTATGACAGGAGCTCCTCATGCGATTCTGACATCAGTCTGCTGGTTTGGCATTAATCGGTTGGGAAAACAACAATGGTTGCTCAGGCGTCGTCAAGTCTTCAGGTATTGCTGGTGATGGCTGCCCCTGTGGATGTGCTTATTTGCATTTGTATTTGACATATTCCAGGACAATGTTGAAACACAGGATGACTTACGGGGTAGCTGAAATTCTGTTTACAGTTTGACAAAAACAATGTTTAATGACCATATGAAAGAGTGCATCATTTCATACTGTGCTCTAAACCTGTACATGTAATAGTAATACAAATACTAGATATTGTGCCCATATTCAGAGTTTGGGTTATTATTTGAAAGGTTTACATGTTTTAGTTTTCAGAAAACTGTTTGCCGGCCCACTCTGGTCAACCTCTTCCAGAACACAGGGGGCATGTCAGACTAAACACTGGAGTTTGTTGCTAAACTATTTTGCACAATCGAAGGTCACACCATCATTTTATTTTATATAATTATTTTACATATTCCTATATTTTATTTGTGTTTTACTCCTTCAACTTATTTTCCAATGGATATACAGGTTTACAGTTTTTACTGTGTTTTTATCTTGCTCCTTTTAACTCATTGTTTTGAATTGAACTTTTTGACTTGATTTCCTTTGACTTTGTCTCTGTGTTGTGTTTAATGTCCCTGTACCAGCACCTTGAACATACCTCTGTCTATGAAATGTGCTTTATAAGTTAAACTGCATTGTTTTACCTTATGCAAATGTGGGGCATTGTGATGTCACATGATGTCATGGAAGTATCAGCTATTGACAAGGTGTTTCAGGAGCTATACTGTAAACTCTTTAATTTTACAGACCTTTAAAACTACACAAGGCCCTAGAGGACACAAATACTGAAAAAGCATAATATGTCTAATAGAAAATGAAAAAGTGAAGGGCAATGCTATTGATGTTTCTATTAGGTGCTACTGAATTATACGGGCTCCTTTGTAAGTGAGGTACTGTTATTGTGTCGGCAGCGAGTGAATTACAGCACCACGCAGTACAATTAAAACACAATGTTCAGGTCTCTTAACATTGAACCCTTATTGTTTCGGTCAATTGTTGAGATTAGTCCACATTGTTCCACTATTCAGGAGATAGATTTCTACAATGAAACTCTCAGAGCTGTGATCCAGATGTTTCTTTACTCTTTTTTTGGCTTTGAACAAAACAGACCGATGAATATGCATAAGAGGGAGGAGGAGAGCAACCCCTGCAGGCCTCATAAAAAGCGGCATTAAGCTTCCCTAATTAACTTAACTCTCCCCTGCCCAACAGTCAGCTCCACTTTGGGGACGTGATAGAGCCTCTTCAGGTTCTCTGTCTGTGTATTGCTCTCATGCGCCGGCTCCGGCTGCAACAATCAATGGAGAGCGACTTCATGAATAGACAATATTTTCTCCATTATTAACGGATATTATTTTAAACAGGTTGTGCATAGCGGAGTGACACCACTTCTTGCAGCTGCTGAAAAAAGCAGGAGAGACGAGCATGGTTTACTGTGTAACCAAGAATGCAGCTTCACCTTGTGTGCCATTGTGCTGCGATGAGGGACAAATTAACCCAAATTATGGTTAACGTGCCACATATGAAAAACATAACACTCTGCAATAAGGTCACATTTTAGGCTCCATCTATTCTGAGATATATTGCATTAGATTATATTCATTTATATGAGACAAAGCACTTTGCAACATGGGAACGACACTGAAGCTCCAGTACAATAAGAGACCTTGTGTACTACATGATAAATATGTTCAATAACGTTAAGTGTGGGAGATCAGGTAAAGAAATAAGTGCGAATTAGGCATGTTAGAGTGTTAGACGTGTTGGGAGAGGAGGTGGTCTCTGAAGTAATCTCTATAAACAGATTCTGTGTGAGAATCTGCTGAATCTGTGGGCGAGGGACAAAAGGCCAGAAGCTTCTGGTTTGTGTTTCTAGTTTGACCAATCCCATTTGAACAGTCTTTGGTTTCCCGAAGGCAAATAGTTGGAGAGCAAAAGAGACAGAACACACTGATCGAAATGCACAAACTGAACTGTTTTAATCTATCTGTGTATATAGTTGTTAATAGATATTGAAGGGATAGTTCACAGAAACATTCTAATTCACTCATCATCTACTCACCACTATGTCAATGGAGGGATGGTGTGTTTGAGTCCACTGGAGTTTCAGGGGTGAACAGCATTGCAGCCAAATCCAATACAAGTGAAGTTTCATTGTTCTGTGAACTATCCCTTTAACCAAAATGTCATCTGGACATAAAACACCTACAAAAAATATCGCTGTTATATTTTGTGTGGAGAAACGTACGACTCTGTGATAAAAGGAACTAGTGGGACTTCAAACAGCGTGAATGGAAGATGGGGTGTGCTGCTGCTGTCTACACCATGAGACCCTAAATATTCGCTGTTGCCCCCAGAGGCTAATACATCATCAGACAGCTGAGATTGTGATGGAAGAGATGACTCTTAAAGAGATTCTTGAAGACAGAGCAGGACACCTCTGTTCTGATAGCATTCGGCAGCTCGTTCCACCATCGAGGAACCAATAGGGAGAACAGACTGGACTGTGATTGCCTCGTGCGTGAGCATGGCTACGCCAGACAACACTCCTTGGAGGAACAGTGTGGCTGTGAAGGAGCATATACGCCTGAAAACGTCTGCGTCCAACTAGATGAGTGCAGACCCAGAAGTCATGCTGTAGACGAGGGTTAGCGTCTTGAATTTGATTCAGGCATGGGTAGCAAGTGGAATAGATGCCTTCTTTTATCTTTCTTGACAGTTGCAAAGATACTGTTGTGTTTCTGTCCCACTGGAACTCATAATGTGAATCCAAACAAAGTGCTGGTGAAGCCAAAGTGCGCAAAGGATCAGCAACGTGGATCAGAACACGCCGAGTTTGAATGCTGATGAAACTTTCATTAGATTGCACCATTAGCTTTTGCTGGAGAAATAATCACTGCCCTGAAAATCACAATTTGCTGTTTTTTTTACCCTCAGTAAAAAGGGATAATACTTGCTATTATACCTTGTTGTTATTCATAAAATAAAAGCCACCACACTGTCATTGTTTCTCCAAATAATCTTCCAGTCTTTTCATGAAGTACACTAAATTAGTTTTTTTGGGGGAAAAAAGCTTTCATCAGTTCAGAGCTTGCCAGTCGTCTACATATAGACACACACATAAACACACTGGGATATGGGAAAAAAAGATACTATATATTTTATAGCATCTTTAAAAATTTACAAATTTAAGATCACTGTGTAATGAAATGTTGAAGATTGCACAAACTGAAAAGACGACGATGAGCCACACAGCCACTTGAAACACGATCGTACACGAAGACTGCATGACAGAGAGCCCGAGCCCGAGTGTATACATGATGACAATAATTGTGGAGACAGTGTCCATCCCGTCCATCTGCCAGAGGCACCACTCTCTGTCTGTCATGCATGATTTGTTTGTGTCTTTCGTTGATGTACAAAAGAAAAGAAAAAAAAAAAACATTCCACAGTCTTCAACTCAGCTGCCCAAGTTTGCACAAGAGAAAATTAAAAAAACATGAGATGAAAAATGTAATAATTCTGCATTCAGTTAGATTTAGTTACATTCACATGCTGCAGTGATGGTGTAATGAATAAAAAAGACTATTAAATGAATCACTCCATGGCTCCAACTAACTCTTATTTCTTTCATTGTGGAGCAGCACTTTACCCTTTCTTATCATTAACTAGCATCTTTTTCTCTCATTTTAATTCAGTGTGATTGAACAAAATGTAAATTAGCACCGCTCCCTGTTGTGATTGTTCAGTGCTTTTAAATAAATAAATAAATAAATACATATTTTCCTTTCTGACAAATCCTGCGGTGGGAAATAACCACAGCCCATAGGCACCAAAGCGGCTTTAACAGGGTGCACAGGGACGAAGTGAGGCATTGTTGCTCATGCAGTCCAAACACTTATTAAACACATGTCAGCGTGGCAGAACAAAACCGTCCAGTCTCACATCGTCACACCGTACTTCAAATAGATTCTTCCAATTCACTTATTGATCCTTTTTCCTCTTTTGGATGTGGAGGACTTTGCATTGCAACGCTGCATCAAGAGAGCTATAAATAAAGTTAGTTGACTCGATGGGATACGACTCAACATCACGCATCTGTGTACGTGTTGTAGCACAAAATATTTTCCTCGCAGTCTCTGCAGCAGCTGCTCCCCTTGCTGAGTTTATTGAAGTTTCCATAGGAGTTGCAATCACTGAAGCAAAACTTCTCCTCTATAATTTAGCTTGCAAACACACTGCATCCCGAGTAATAATAATATAATACATATTATTTATAGGCGCCTTTCACAGCAGTCAAGGTCACCTTAACACGGCAGAGATAAAACTTGGCAAAATAAACAATGTATCAAAAAGATCAATAAAATTAGCAGTGGATAAAACGTGTGGGTTAGCCAAATAGAAAACAATCAAACTGAATATTTCCCTTTTTTTTTCCAAATATCCCTTTCCTATGATTGAAATATACAGAAATTTCTCATTAAAACAGTTAGAGATCAATGCGGCACAACCTCTGCTGCTTACAACACTGAAATATGATCAACTTAAGTGTAGGAGTAACACAGAATAAATCAAAGCAAAGTAAATTGATGATGTTGGCCGATGTCAGAAGTGCTGTTGAAGCGTGAAGTTGGTGGTCTTCACTGGTTCAGCAACAGTTTTAAATTGCATAATTTTCCATTCAGGTCAGTCCTCATGTCACAAGTGAAAAGAAAAAAATGAATATCATTCAGGATTCATCTTTGTAAATTCAGGGTTGAAAGAGGCTCTGTGTCAGTAGAGGTGGATGCAGAGTTGTGGTGGAGACACAGTAGAAAGCAGCTCAGCTCCGACTCAGACATGAGACAAAGGATATTAAGAGTTTCTTCAAACAAAACTCACAAAGATCATTACTACTGATATTGGTCCAAAAATCCCCAAAGTCTTTTCTGTTTGGTCAGGTTTCGCCTCCAGCACATAATCACCTGCTGTGACTGTTTATCTTGCAACTTCCACAACTATAATGAATGAATGTGGACGAGACCTTATGCTGAGGGACTGCATGAATTAAGTCCTTAAGCCTGAATATGCATTTTGACACACGGCAAACCCACGCCCCACGTGACGAAGCTCGATTCCTGAACCTCCAATTTGAGTTTTTAAAGTAACGTACAGACTTTCAGGTTTCATCAGCTTTATTTAGTCTGTTGGAAGAAAAGTCCTACTTTTACAAACTTACTTTAATATTTACACCTTTTTCACATGCTTGTCGTCTTAATGGCCAACTCATCTTTTCCATGACCAAAGTTTTATCCATTACGAGTTTCTTAACACTATATCTCTGTGTGCTACATCTGATACTGTGACCTGAAGCTTTTCATTGGTCTGATCTTCCTCAGGTTGTTTTTGTTCAGGGTTTTTCCCACCCTGGCATTCTAAAGACCATTGAAAGAAGATTCATGCTGAGATGTCTTGGTATTATACTGACCACTTCTTCTTGCTTATTTTTCTGTCTGCAGTGTGAGGAGCACTCACTGCATAAAAAAAGGTTCAGTGGGTGGGAGCCAAGGGCATCACACCTGTGGGTTCTATGAGTGTTGCAACACCTGCACTTTCATGAGCTTATGTCTGACTGCCCCTGTTCTTTTGGGAGCATATCTTACACCTTTGGTTCACAGCATCTCTTTTTTCAGCAAGAAGCCAATTAGTATGCTAGTCATCTTTAGCAGACCGGTGTTGTAATGTACCAATATGCGCCTGTGTTCGTTTTCTGGCAACATCCAATAATTACAAGATATGGATGCATCCTGACAGAGAAAAGACAGGAAACGACTGGCTACTGTAGGAGGGGTTCATGCATCTTTGCCCATTTCTCTGTTTTGGTTTGGTCTATCAGCGGGACGTCTCTTCTTTTGCTCGATCCCCTTGTAGCTACTGCGCAGACTGGCTCCAAATGCGCAAGATGGTGGTGCTCTTATAGGGGATATTATATTTTGGCTTCATTTCTGGATAGTGGGAGGAAGTGGACTCGCTTTGTCCATCTTTAGATACAGTCTCGCTTTTACAGATGCTTTTTTTCTGCTACTATGTGCAAATGCTGGTGAATAAAGTATCTTGGAGTGAGGGGCCTAGTGCTGCAGTGCACATTTCAAAATCAATATTATTTGTATATGGTGGTGAAGAAAATGTTGAAATGGGTGGCAATCATTTTGATCTGGCTTGTTGTGAATAACTGGGCACAACTCTGAAAAACGCTTCTCCACCCCTGGTTAATGCAAAATCTGTGTTACCTGCATATTCAGTGGCACATTTGAGGTAAGAATCAAGTTAATCAACACATTCCCTTTTGGACTTGCTTATCTTACCTTGTTTCCCTCTATTACCTGCCAACACCATTTCAATTTTGAGGGGGGATTTCAAACTATTCCCTTTGCCAATTATATAACTGGATGTTTATCTGAAAAAAACGAATTCTTTAGAAGTGTGATGAATAACATCAAGTTATTAATTCTCACCTACAATTATTTCTATGTGTGGAACCAGGTTCCCACCTAATTAGGGCAGAATAATTACTTTGAAGAGTTATTTAAGTGTTGACGCTGGATCCATCTCCTCTGCTTGGGCTTCATTAGGAACTCTCTGTGTGTGTGTGAAGAGACAATGAAAGCGCGATCAAAACAAAGTGTGTCAACACTTTAACTGTCTTCCACTTCCAAAACTTTTAACTCATAAGTCAGATAAAGTCAATATTTTCTATTTACTGTTAAATATTGCTGCCCACACTGTGAGCATTTTCACACGTTTTCTACCCCATCTATTGTCGAATCAGATTCTTAGTATGGCTTTATTTAACTTGGCACATCTACATACTTGCCCTCTCACACAACTCTCAACAGAACTTGCTGTGTCCAACTCTAACTTGCTTAATAATCCAAGCTGCCTCAATCAATATCTCTTAAGAATGAATGCATCCTATAAAAAGGTTCACAGCAGGCAGCTGCATCTGCTTAAAAACCGAACTGTTATGCATTGCATAGTCTGTGTATAAACATGGATGACATGAAAGCTCCTGAAAAGAAAAGCCAAAGCATCTTGATCGTGATTAGTGGAGCGTGTCTCAATATACCACGGCTGCACACCATGATCACGACTGCGCAGACTCCGTAGATGGCAGCATTCATTTCCAGGGTGTGAGAGACTTTTCTCAGAGATGTTTAAAAAAATAGTTCTGAGCTGATAAAAGGCAGGTTTGGAACCATTGAACATTATCAATAAGAAGGGGCCATAAAATCAAACTTGGTAGAACCTCACAGGTTGTTTTTTTAAATCAAAAGCAGCTGGAGCTCTAAGTGCTGCAATTCTTTTGAACTAAACAGGCTTGTGTGCTGTCTTAACTGCTGGGTTAAATGCTGAGGGAACAAATCTTATTTAATTGAGTCAAAATTGCTAAATCCCACTCAGACACTGGATTTAAAACTTTTCTTTTTTTAAACGAGGTTGGAATCGGGACACACATGGAGTGTTTCAGTGTTGTTTCCACCTCCCTGAGTATTACAGCATCCACCAGCCTAAAACTGTCCAGCAGGTCTTCACACTGGATGAAGTGTCAGACCTGATGTTGGACGTCTTCTCCTTTAAGTAATCTACAGATGCATCATATTTAACCAAGAAAATGCTCATTATGGTATGTAAAGAAATGATCGAAGATGTTCAAAATCTCTCTATCTATATATGTAACCTCTGCAGTCTGACAGGCCTGCTTCAATCTAGTGGTTTCATGGCTCTTTCATGGCATGTTCCTTATTTTAACTGTGTTTTCTAACCGCAGCATCAAGGGCTGTAACCAACTGATTGTAAAAAGCATCACGCGGATGTCAACAGCGGATGGAATGGATGTAATCTGATTGTCTGGTGTTATGTGCTAAGAAATCTGAGGTCACCTCAGGAGTAAGACAGTCTATTTTTTGTTCAATGTAAAATGGCAGGATAAAATAAAACATTAAACTGTAAAGTGATGGTCAGAGAAAGCCAAGTCAACAATAGAGGAATCATTAATGTTTAGCCATTATGAAATTACTAGATCCCAAGTGTGACCCAGATTATGAGTTGGCTCATTAAAATCCACACACACTAATAAACTCCTCCACTATTTTATGTCTCATTATAATATGTGTGTTATTATCACCAATTAAATGAAACTATCATATTTACTGTGACTAAATATGAGGAATTCAGAGATTTTTGTCAGTCTGCAGATGACAAGGTTACAGCCTGTTACTTAAAAGACAGTCAGGTCAGTGTCTCTACCCTTTAGAGATTCAGTATCGCAGCTGCTCCTCACACATTGCCTGCCTTCTCTACAGGAACAGGAGAAAACATTACTTAGCAGGAGAGCCTTCTATAAGTGTTGATTGTGCATCGCACCTAACCTGATTCAGTGAGAAATAGAGAATGTACTGTATTGTCTGAAGTGAGGCAATTTATCTAAGATGATTCAGAGGATAATGCCCTCATTAAAAACAGACATGTTTAATTTTCATGTGCAATTTAAAAAAGGTTTTGTTTTGATGTATGCAGGGTGTATATCATACAAATCTTTTTTTGGTATGGGCCTGCATTTGGTCTGGTAATTACATTTCAACGAGAGAACACATCTACTGCAACTCCCTCCTGGCTGGTCTATTGGCTAGTGCTATCTGACCTCTGCAGCTCATCCAGAATGCAGCAGCTCGACTGGTCTTTAACCTACCTTAATTCTATCACACTACAACGCTCCTCCGCTCCCTTCACTGGCAGTGGTTGCCTGAATCCATTTCAAAACACTAGTTCTTGCGTACCGTGCTGTGAATGGATCGGGTCCAGTCAATATCCAGGACATGGTCAAACCTTATACCCCAGCCCGTCCACTCCACTCTGCATCGGCCAATCGGGTTGCTGCTCCCTCACTGTGAGCTAACCACTCAACAAAATCACAACTGTTTGCTGTCCTGGCTCTTAAATAGTGGGACGAGCTCCCCATTGATATCAGGACAGCAGAAAGTCTACACATCTTCCGCTGTGGACAAAAGACACATCTCTTCCGACTACACCTTGGTAAAAATAAATAAATAAAAAAACGTCAGTTCTACTTATATTGCTCATTGTAAGTCGCTTTGGATAAAAGCATCAGCTTAATGAAATGTAATGTTATGTAATGCAATCACCCTGGTTAAAATTATAAGAAAAAGATGAACTAAAATGTATTGAGGCACTATTGTGTCTGTCTGTAGCGGGTGCCAAATCTTGAGGAAGCATGATCTGTTCATGTCTCTGTTCGCTAAGTTCCTCTTTTTCTGTGCATGTCTGCTGCCCCTGTTGCTCAAACAAAAACATAAAGCAGCCGTTCTTGACCTTGAGGAAGATCCAGTCCAGTTGAGCCACAAAGCTTGTGTATCCATGAGTCTGTATTTCCTTTATATTTAGTCCTTAAATCTTTCCTTTCATGTGAAGTATTTTCCAGTCTGTCTTTTGAGGACAGCGTGTGCAGCATGAATGAATGTTCAGCTAAAGATGAAGAGAGGGGTCACCAGAGGCTACCTGCAAGAATCTCTTCTTTGCATAAACAAAATGTCTTATAATATTTGCAACAGGGTGTCGCAATGCATCCCACAACCTTGCAACATTTTCCTGTTTGTAAAAATTTTAGCTTTGCTGAGCAGCAGCTGTGTAAAACTGCAATTGTAACCGTGACAACCTTTTGGACAAACTAATTTCATCCCAAACCTTAATGTTTATCACTGTAACCATGACAACCTTAAGGACAAACTTGTTTCATCCCAAACCTCAATGTTATCTTTTCTTTACCTATATTGTTGTTACGATGACGGTGAAGGTCTGGCATTCCTGCTGCCAGCACTTCTGTGGGTTTTCTGATGTTGATCATTTATGGTAAATGGTTTGTATTTATATGGTGCTTTACAGTACAGTTTGCCATTAACACACACATTCATACAGGTTCTATATTGATCTATGAGGGGCAATATGGGGTTCAGCATCTTGCCCAAGGACTCTTTGGCATGCAGATGAGGAAGACTGAGGATCGAACTGCCGACTACCTACTGATTCCACACATCTTTGTGTCTGTATGTGGAACTAACATCTTGAAAATTATTAATATAATCAACTTGACGAGTTTATTCTAAGAATTCCTGGGAAGTGCAATGGCATGTTTGGTGCGATTAGGACACGTGAGACGTTCAGTATTTACTAGTGTGCCGTGGACCCTGTAGAATCTATGTCCTTTAATAAGCTACAGCAGTGGTCGGTCAAATCGTCAATGTCTCACATTCACGTGTGTAGTGGCTGCTGATATTCGTCATGGCAACAACATTCATAGATTCACTTCCTGTTTGGCAATTTGTCTTCAAATTAAAAGCACAACATTAGTTTTGTTGCTTCACATTGAGCTGATTGATATAGAGCTTTTATTTTGAAAAGTTGAATGACCTATGGTATGAAGAATGTGTCAGCTCAAGTGACAGTATATTGTAGAACTGTTTGAGGAGGACTTACTGATTACAAGGAATGATTCTGAAGTAGCTCTGGAGCATGAACACAGGCTGAGAGAACAGACCACTTCAAACAGGCAGGTTAGGAACAGACGCTGCACTAACGAATTCAAAAATCAAACATAATTTCTCGGTTGGCAAGTTAAGTTGAAAAAATGGAATAAAGGATTAAATAAGCATTATAAATTTGTTTTATGACAATATCTATTTGATGATTTTCTAACAGTTTGATACCAACACAAATGCTTGGCATTTGAAAACAGGGGTTAGTGCATGTACAGACCAAAATAAAATCAAACTATAGGAACAATAAGAATAAAAAACACCAGTGATGTACTTGGGGTGTAAACCATCTCACAGTGGCATGATGATGATCAAAGTAGTAGCAATGGATGACATGAATACAGTAAGGTGAAATTTTGTGATATAAGATTATACATTCAACAGAGCAGCAATATGGCTCATACTCATATTCAATATATATATTATGATCCGGGTCGAGATGTCTCACACCACTGCATTAACAGAAAACCAGAATGCAGAAGCCACAACACAAACACAATCACAAGTGAGTGCATGACAATGTATGTTGTCATTGAAATAAGCAGAGCTACTTTCCGTGGTCAAGTGAGCAGTTGTTGAAAACCCACTCACACCAGTTACCGGTTAAAATGTGATGCTCGTCTGTTTGAGGTGTGGTACATGTGCTTGGAGAATCCAGTAATAGCCAAATAATAATCATAATTTTATTTTCAACAACTAATTTGAAATAACTATTCACATTGTAGTCTCTTTTTATTTAGAGTGTACAAAGCATCTCAGCCATGCTCACTCACTGCCATGATTTCCCTCACCTCGACTCCCTCATCAGACGGTTTCTGTGGCAGCGGCTCTGTGAGACCACTTTGTGTCAGACTTGTGGACCCCACCGCACGTGTCCCTGCCTCTTTGCACATCCCAGGTAACATCTGTGACAGCTGGTTAACTCCCAGGTGAACGGCACTATACCAGAAGCAATCTGTCCCAGCTATTACCCTCCAGGGCTGCAGATAGAGGGCTCCTGCACCAGGTGTAATTTGGCTCAGGTATATTTCGAGAGTTGCTGCTGGGCAGAGGTGATTTCTTGGCTCCTCAAACAAACTTTGATTTTCTCTTCTGGGTGGATATTTGAAACTGTTTTCATTTGTTTCATATTTGAATATTAGGACGAAATATAAATGAGTTGGTCTTTGCCCCTGTATCCAAAGTTTAACTGAATATTTTAATAAACCTTTGAGGATTTAGTGTTGCAGATTATTTTAACATGTGCCTTTCCCGGCCAAAGTCAAGGGTAGCTGTTGATGCTCTGAAGCCCTTTGTTTAGTTTTCTGACTCATGACTGCATTCAGCTCAGTCTTATGTTGTTATCCAAGTCTGGAGAGGGTTCATTTCTTAAAGCATCATTTTCGCTCCTCTTCAGATGACAATTAATAAAAACTTGTTCGTCTTTTAGTTTCTAAATTTGTTACAATCTAAGACAGACAGACACATGAGCATTATTATAATTAATGCTTATCAGAAAACCTGTAAAGCAGAGTGCTGCATGTATGAAGTATGCTGATCCCGAGACCTCAACGCAGGAAAGGTTTCTCACAAAACAAACAGACATGCTGCTTGTTGCATCACAGGCAACAGTTGTCTTGGACATGCTTGTTCAGTGTTTTGTGACTTGGATGATTAACTTGGGCGAGGTCCATCACTGGAAACAACCCCATCATCTAAGCAAATGCAGCACATTCATGTATTGCTTGTAAGAGGAGCCAGGAGCATGTTTGCTCTTAAAATTGTTTTTTCCATTTGTTTGCAATTTGTCCATTTGCATGTTGACCTCTCACAGCCACCGTACAAGAGTCCAGTTAATGTTATACTGTTATACTTTGAACGCCTTCTCAAATGACCAGATCAAAACTATCTGTTGTATAATGGATTATTACAAATATTTTAAGGCATGGCAACCACAAAAACACTAAGCTCAAGACACATATAGATAGATATTATTGTCCCTATGTGCTCAGTAAAAACATCTGTCCATCATAATCCATGTCCAAATCATAACACACAAAGCTGAATCAGAGACAAACATAAGATTGACAAGCCACACTGATTTTTCCAATGAATCATCAGGTGACCAAACACTGAGCTATAACCAGTCTGATTATGTAGAACCATTTTATGACCCATGATCTTATTTCCAGTAAATGGAAACACAGTGGTCTGCTTTGTGTAATCAAAGTGTTTAAGAAATGGAACAGTGCTATTGAAAAACACAGCAGGTATTTAATTCCAGGAGGAGGCTTTTCTATAATATAGAGGCAGTGGATAAGCTATATTAAAAGATGCACTCACTTAACCACAAATCGTTTGATGGCATTCCCACTGGATCACATCAAATATACATTTTCAAGATTGTTCTAGAAGTATTTGTTTGCTATTGCTGATAGGATTAAACAAGGAGTGACAGTGTTGACAGACAGTCCAGGGCCGGCGTTTATCAAACATCTTCATGTCACTCCTGTATCACCCTTAACGTTAAACGCAGAGTAAAAACTCTCCTTCCTCCCTGCAGAACCTCGGAGTGATTTATGAAGCGTATTTCACTCCATTTCAGAGACAGCGAATGTTTGACTACACTCCCAGGTCTTCTCTACCTTTTTTGCATCATTAAAGTGTCCACAAAAAGTGATCATTTAATTCAGTGGGTGTTGAGGTGTGTTTTTATGTGACGTGGACTTCCTCCAGCTGAGGACTGTGGCCAAAAATAAAGTAATTGAAATGTTTTGATGACTGTAATGGACTTTATTCAGGCTGCAGCCACGCTACGCTTTGGGATTTTACCATTAACTTCTAAGGCTGGACACGATCATGTTTCCAACTTGATGTGTTAATCACCTGTGTACCAGACAGCTCAAAATCTAATCTCGGAGCCCATTGGCTATCACATCTATAGCTTTATCCAACAACGAATTACCTCACCATTTACAATCAGACTAGTTTCTTCTATCACTCGAGTCGAACATTTCTCCACACAAAACACACAGTGTTGCAGGTGTTTTAGGTCCAAACAACATTTTGGCTGATAACAGCTACCTAAAAGCACAGGGCCTCGGCCAGGACCTGTGTGTCTGTTGCAGGTTCCTGGTTTGGGTGGCGGAGGCAGCTGTCCACTGCCTCCCACATAGAATATAAAAGACCTGCTCATCCTGGCTTTTAGATGAGCTCCCTCCTCTGCACCACACCAACTTCTGTGTCTAGTTTTGTGTTCTTCATTTTGTCTCCTGCCAGTCTTATTAGTTAAATTCACTATTTTGTTATCTTAGTTAAATGAAAATTACTTTTTGTTGAATCAAATCTCTTTATTTTAGCTAAGCGATTGTGTTTCTTCCTGTGTTTGCTTTAGTCTCAGAGCTGGGATATAACACACAACAGTTCTATATTATGTCAGACAATTAATAGTGTTGATGAGCGCACATCAAGCTGTGGAATACACACAGACACATTTACCAGCATCAGTCTGAGATCACTCCGATATCTCTCATGCCCTGTTAACTGACAGTAATAGTAATCCATAAAATATCCTGGCAGTCAGTGGTTTCTCACTACTTTATTAAAAATGTGATAATAGCTATGGTACCTTCAGCAGCGCCTCAAACAGGGCAATAACAAAAGGAAAATCTCCTCTAGTATCACTTAAATGTTCGTGTAAAATTAAAGTTGTAATGGTGCGGAAACGTGACGTGAATCCAGGTCTTTATAAATGGCTGGAAGTGCTCTCTGCAGATCCCCACATCATTTCCATAATTTCAATTTTATTCTGCTGAATTATGTACACACTGACCAAAGAGGAAGTTGGAAGGGACTCTTATTGCACTTTCAGCATCACTCCCTTACAAATTGTGTGTGTTAGGTCGCGGCCATGCTGTATTGCATCCGTTTTCTGCTGGTGATCAGTAGCACATTGAGATCTTTAAGTCGACTTTAAATGTAAAACCTGAAGGAGCTTGTTTATCCTCCACTCTGTGTGCATACACGTCATCCTGCAGTTGTTGTTAAACTCTGGATTTCAAGAGACTCTGGTTTCAAAAGCCACATCTACTCCCTAAAGACTAGAGGTGTGCAGTTAATGCAGAAGTGGAACTCTAAATCCTGCCGCTAATCCAACATAATCCCACATCATAATCAATACTGTGCGACCGCTTGTTTACATGCAAATTCTCTCCCATTGCATGATAATCTTTTAATACAGTGTCACTGTCTCAGTTATGTACCTCCTTTCTTCTCGCCCATGTTGACAAAGTGGGTCATAAACTTTTACATTTGCATATTAGTAAATATACTACATTTCAGTGAACCATTTAAAGTATGAGTAATTGTCTGAAGCTTATTCTAATTACATCCTCGAAAAATGAAAACAGGATGCCTTAGTCTAGGCACAGCGTTTGTATTTAAAATCTCAGGTATTCATGGGAAATACACTTTAAAGTCTGCAGCATTACAGTCTCAGCACTACTGTGATGAATAAGCTATAAGCGGAGAGTTACCTAGTTCTCTGAAGACACCTCTTCCCCCAGGGCAGGCTGGCTCTGTACTGAACACACAAGAAGCACAGCGCTCCATGCTCTCCCCGGAAAGTGACTCAGCATGACGGCGTGAAATCCACACAGCGACTTCCCTCAGCTGTGAAAGGGAAACAGAGAAAATACGCTATGAGAATGAGCTACATGAAAGCAGGTCAGCAGCTTGTGTGCTGATTTCTTGTAAAATGATGCTGTGAAGCCTTTTTCTGAAAAACAGAACAAGGAGTACAGATTTGAGAAGATTGAAAAAGTTTCTTTGATTTTACTCAAATAGAGTTTTACAGGTTTTAAGTTACATCTTGACTGTCATGTTTAACATTATTCTTTTCAATTCAATTTAATGTAGAACGCCAAATTAAAAAGCATGTCACTTCCTGATATCTCACAGGCATATATACAAAGATATCCCCATAAAGACCAGCATGGCACAACGTATATTTACCATGCTTTAGTCAGGTTAAAGATTTTTTTTAATTTTCCAAAGCATTGGTTTGTTTTTTTGTATCAATCCAATTTCATCTGGATGGCACCAAAACTTGACATTAATCAAAACCCAACAGTTACTATAACTGTTTATAACTGTATTTGAAGGAATGCACTACCCTTCAAGACAGTGTTCAACTTTAAGATCCTTCTCAACAGCTTCTTTCATTATCATATATTTATTCTTCATTTCCACATTCGACCTGGAAGCTTCTCTCATCACAATTAGAGTGATGAGACTTAACACTTGCAGCATTTGTGTTGTGATACACATGATAAAGACTGTGCACACCAGAGTAATGACAACTGTGATCAAACATTAAATGCCCCATCGATCAGGGATGTTCACACTGAGTTGTAAAAGAAGAGATGATGATGATTAAGTGGCATTGACATTCAAACTGAAATAATTCTTACACCATGTCTACAAAGGCCACCATGCATGTCAGAACAGCATGTTAGTGCCGGGGTGACAGCGGCAGGACGCCTTGCTGTTCACATGATGCACTCAGCCACAGAACAACTGTCATACCCCTGCAGATACTGTATGTGTAAAAAATACAAAATAAACCTGAAGCTGCTGCGCCAGGTTGCATTCCTGACACATAATCTGCAAAATAGTTCAACGAATGAGAAATTGAATTATGTAAAATTCACTAGAGCGGGCACATCATAAAATTATCAATGCAGGTGAGGAAAGTATGTTTTTTTTCTGGTGAAATCAGAAATTAAAATGATTGTGAAGTATTTTTAACATCTAAATCAGCTTTGATGCCAAGTCTGCTGCAAGGATTTATATTATTATGAAAGCCCAAGAAAACTACCTTTGAGCACTTCTGTTCTGCTCAGATAACTGTTATTATAGGCACCCAACTGGCTACAACATCAAAATGGATCACTTAAAGACAAAAATATCCTGCGGTGAATACGTTTTCAGTGGCTTCTAGAAAGTGCCACAATGCAAGAGAGACAATTGACAGAAACTTTTCCAACTCGACCATCAACCTCAACACATGAGGCCATGTGTGTTTAATCACAGGTGGCGGGTCAGGTCGTGGGCCATGACGGGTTAGTGTGAGTCGGGATTTGACTTGGAGATCATCGTGTCCGGTTCAGAACTTTGCTGGTGCAGGTGCGAGTTTGCAACAATGTACCCGTGCAAGACTCTACAACAAAATGTGTAAAATGTGTGACTGTGACACATGCAGTCTACTGTTTGTTACCATATCTAATCAGCATAGATTTCTTTAAACCTTGATCATCTGAGTTATATTAAGTTCCATGTTTCGGTTTCACAGACAACCAGCTTTATTGTTCAGTATTACTGTGGTCATTGGAGTTACTCACTGCCCCTGAACTTTATCAAACGATACACAGACAATCACAAAATACCTGGTGTTCACATTGAGGTGTACCAATCAATTACTCTCGGATGGGATGAAAAAAAAAAAAGGGCATTTCAACTGAGACGCTCCAGCTGCAAAAACAATCTTGTATTATAGAAGAATAAACTTAAACTGCACCGGTTAAGTCAACCATTGTGCATTTGTATGCATTGCATTGCAGACCCCACAACAGCACTGAGGCATGGCGTGCTGCTGTTGACAAATAGTTAGTATGCACTGTGCCGTGTGGCCCCTCCGGCAAAATTTTGGAGAGGACCCCAGAGAGTGTAAATTTGTCTCCACAGAGAACAGATTAAAACCATCAATCCCAGTTTACATTCTTCAATCAGCCCCCTGCTTCATTTTTTCCTTCTGCTCAAATTTTGCTTGTTGTCTGCCCTTAATGGACGGAAATGCTGTTATCACAAAACAAGGGCATTATTAGAGTATGGCTCGGGATTGAGCAGCATGCTAAAGAGGCAACTATACAGACTGAGGTGACTCAGTGTTCCCTGTGCCCTGTTCTGTTCTGCACACATCCTCTGTATTTGCATTCACAGTGGAGCACTTTCCTTGTCAACCGGCTCACACAGCGAGGCCAAGGTCAGGTATTGTCTTGGTCATACACGTCAGACTTCCCAGGTCCGACCCTCTCACGCCTGACTGCCTCCGCAGCTAAACGTCTCTGAACACCGGGGCTGCACCGGCCATGACGAATCAACAAGTCTCGGGCGGGACTCACAAACCTTACCGGTGCAGGAGAAACACAAGTGAAGTAGCCGTGCAGAGGTGGAGGGAAAAATCTAAATTCAGTCCAATTTTCCACAGCCTGTTTACAGCTCAGCCTCTATACAATACCATTAAATCACAGGAGTGGATGTCTGCATGGCGGAGAGGAACTTGCCCACATAAATAACTATAAATCCTGGCTCTTTTATTACTCTGGCAGTATAAAATAAGTAGCTTAGCAAATGAAGCCATCAGTTGGCAGTGTATAGCAATTAGACTCCATCATGTCTTTGCAAGTAGCTGATCAAATATTTTGCCAAGAAACGCCACCTCGCTGTGCTGAGGACTGTTTTATTTTTCTGATGTCTACTGTCAACACTTTAATAAAGTAATACGCCTAAAAGTTCCTAATGCCGCTGCAGAAACTTCACAATGACCTTTCCCGAAAAGCTTTACAAGGCATATTTTGTCAGGTAAGTTTTCCATGGCATATAAATGGCACATTTGTAGTGAATTAACGTCTTGAGCTGTTTTAATGTCACATTTGCTTCGCTGTGACCTTGCATGAAACATTTCCCTTCTCATCGCACTTTGATGATAGACTGCCGCATTTTTGGTTTATGAGGATTTCAAGCTCATTTCCTCCCTCGTATGTTATACCAGGTGGCAATCTGACAACTCAACGATTTTATCCCCATTTTTCAGACGTGCCATCAGCGCAGCTTTTCGGTGAACGCTCGCCAACATATTATCCCTCCCCTCTATAAAACTGCAATTGTTTTACTTTTTTTCAGTTTCACAGACCTTAAGCGATAACATTGACCCGTGGATAAAGTCGGGGCTTGTGACGCAGTGACATGCATGGAGGTGCTACTGTGCGGATATGTTGCAGTTGCATTTTTAATACAGCTGGATTGTGTGCTAGAATACGCCAGCTACTTTAAATGAAATGAGCTTGTGATCCAGATGACTTACAAAGTAAAACGGGAACAGAGGGATTGTCAGAGGCTGGGATGCAAATAATTCTGAATGCAATATGCCTCTCACTCGCCTGTTATGCCATCTGGAATTGTTTGGGGGAAATGCTGCAAGGCGCTTATTTTCTAAGCAGTAAGTGAAAATGAAAATTTAGTGTTTTTGTCCAGATCTGTAGCTCTCTGTGCAGTGTGCACTTCGTGTGTGTAGTTTACCACACAGCACACAGCACTACTGCTTCCATGGTGTTCTGTCACACTTCACTGTTTGAAAGGAATCTTATGTGTTGGACACCTGGTTGTTTACTGGAAATTTAACTGCCATATAAATCTCTGCAAATATAGTAAATGTTAGTAGATTTCAGACAAAGAAGACAAAATCTGAATAATTAGTTAGTTATGGTTTGAATCAGATGCAGAAGAAACAAACAGTCTTAACATTCTAGGAAGCAGCCAAAATTAAGGTCAAAAAGTAAAACACTATGGAAACCAGGAAAGTGCTGGATACAATATACTGATTAGAACAGACGACAAAGACAAGCGAGAAACACACTGACCTTATATACTGCAGGGAGGAAACACAGGTGTGACACATGGAGGTGCAGGTAATCAAGGAAGCAGGAAATACAAGAGGAAGTAAAGTTACCAACATTAGGACACAGGAAGAACAGGAAGTGAAGTTCAAAATAAAGGAGGAAACAACAAAACAAAATGGATTGCAAGAAATTAACTAAACTGAGGCTGGGACACGCAACCTTGGGTAACAATTTAACAGAATATAAATCCAAAAACACAAATACACAAAGGCGAAGTTCAAGCACAAAGCCATGGCAGTGTCAAAATGACTCACTTGTTCACTAACCCCTACTTTATCTATATAGTGTCTTCTATATAGAGCTGTTTAGTGAGCTCATCAGAAAAAGAACGCTTTTGATGACACACTACTCTGCACAAATGATGTCATTGTCCCAGGATAATGACGCACAACAACAACAACGTTGGTCAGTGGAAAATTCTACAATAAATTTCAAATGTTTATTTTCCACCTAGTATTAATGCTTATATTTACATTTGTATGACAGGTTGGGCAGTTCCTGTTGCCGTCTCTTCACTCATCTGCGCAGCAAGCGATGTGCATGATGGTATATATTGCTCAGTTAGTGACTATCAGTTGTACAATATTTTTCATGATGCATTATGGGAAACAATTAGTGCAGTATATAGGGTATAAAAAACCTCACTAAACATTAGGGCAACACTCAAAATGGCGAACTCACTATATAGTGTACTATAAAGTAATTAGTAAGTGATTTCATGGCACTAAAACGGCTTTGATGCAGTTCAACACCGCTGCCTCATTTAGTATTCACAGAGCTAGGAATATGCAAATCAGCACCGCCCATGAATCCACCCACCATTTAGCCGCTTGTTTGCCGTGGTCCATGGTGCTATAGGGGTAATTCATGCAAACATTCAAAGACCAAGAGGAAGTGTACTGGCCTACTTACACGTCTGTGTATCAGAATGGAAAGGTATTTTAAGTATTTATCTTTATATCATTAGAAACATAAAGGTCACAGATAACATGAGTCTTTGGTTGGATTATGTTATCAAACAGTGAATGAGCTATTGCTGTTGATCATCTTTGGTCTGAACTGTTGTGACCTTGCCTGAGCGGTCGAAGGAGGCAAAATGAGGAACACAAGTTCCAGGTGAAAAAAAACTATTCTATGGCACTGTGCAAGACGGATCGATCCATCCAACACTTCCAATTAGCTCATTCAACATCTATGAGTCCAAGGACACTCCTGCGTGGGGTGGGATTTGACCCGCTGACTTCCTGGTTAGAGGATGATCTACCCCTCAGCCACAGCCGCCCAGGCATCTGTACAACCATTGGCTGTCACATTCTATTTACAAGATTCATATCGACAATATATACAAAATTATAATATTTATATAAAAACAGATCCAACACCTCAGAATCAGTCATCTGGCCGAAGCAAACACCCATGTACCTGTTTCCCACTTTGTTATGACCCTGCCGGAACTACAATTAGGTGCACTAGTCCCCAAGGAATTATTTTGCCTGAATAACCTTGGAGCCTTTGTTTCTTAAAATGACATGCAAATTGGTCAACATTTACCGCTATTAAGTCCCCAATCAATATGCATTTTTTCCTTGTTTACAGATAAACAACAAAGTGGAACAGACCGGTGGTGTCCACACTGTGAAACCTCTGACTGATCACAACCATCAAATCAACCAGTTAATATCTTTCTAAACACACAATGTGTGTAAACATGTGTGTCAGCATTTAGTATCAGTTCTTTTATAAGCTACCTTAGTTCACTTGGCCTGCAAATTACTAATGATCCATCTCCTCTGATATCCCTTTTCATGCTACGGCCAAATGAAGGTTATCAGAGATATGCTACAGCAACACAAACTCCACCCCTCAACTTAACAGGATTGACTACATGGTTGTGATGTACGAAACCCTGGTGGTTACAAGCTGATTTTATTGACACTGTCATTGTTGATGATATGCCGTAGAGTTGACAGCTCATTTTGCTCATGATGTGTCTTGGATCATTTAAAAAAATTAAAAAAACGCCATATGGACATGCTAACAGAGTTAAACACTTGATTTTCAGTGGAGGGGGCCCTTTAAATATGCACCATACACACGCTGCTGTCATTGAAATAAAATTACAGTGCAGATTGTTCCATCATTATTCATCAGTTACCAGGCACAACAGCACAGGGTGAGGCTCTCTGCATACTAATTGTAAAAACCTGCAATGCAACTTTAATTGACTGCTAAAAAGACACCCAAGGATAATTTAAAGATACTCTAAAAAAAGATATGGACAAAATGTGAAGACCTGTCAATACACTGTTGTGTACTTTCAGTCTGGGGCTATTATCTATTGTCTAGTGTGGCGTGGAAGACTTCTCTTAGTGGCCCGCAAGGTGCCTTGACCTTAACCCCATTTAACACCATTGGGATGAACTGAAATGCCAACTGTGAGCTGCACCTTATCACCCAACATCGGTGGCAGACTGCAGATGATAATTGTGGCTGAATGGGAGTAAATCCCTGTAGCCAGTCGCTAAAAACTCCAAAAGTCCATTAACTGAAAAAGATTGTGGGATACAGCCAAAGGTTCTAGAGGAAAAATGGTGAAGGTAGTGATCCATTAATTTTTCAATAATTTATCAAAAACAAAAGTTCTGCTTCAGGGAACAACACACTTGGATAAAATGTAACCATTGACAAAATATGATAATTTGAAATGATACAGTGAGTAAATTAATATTCATTAAGCTTCAGCTTCATATTATGGGTTTCTTTAACTCCTTTGTTATTTTGAATATCCTCATGCACTCCTGATTACCTGCCATTGTACAGTTACAACTGGTATTATTCTTACTGATTTGCAATGCTGGGACTACGGGTGCTATTGATGAACATGACATTATACCGCATGAAATTCAAATGATGGTGTGCAAGACCTTAAATAATACAGTCACATCCACACGATGCATCAACTGGCTGAATTCAAGCGACATTATTCAGCCTCTGGGATAAAATATACTGTGCTTTTGATATACTGATCCAATAATGCTTGAATAGCTGTAAATGTATGACAGTCATAACTTTGGTTTGAATCCTACATGGCTGCACAGCTGGACACAACCTTTGCTTATTAGTGACATCCATCCCCTGCAGATTTTTTACTATATGGGCCTCAGTAATCTGTGTGCTTTTTTCAGCCCAGGTTTCCAGAGACTTCAGAGCCACAGGGGCAAGAAGAATTGTGATGTTTATTGTCACTGCTGCAACACAGACTATACAGTATGTCTGTACTGTATGTACATGCAGTGATGCGATTAAACAAGCAGTCAATCAAGCTTTATCTTTATAGCCCATACTCACGAATCACAATCTTTCTCATATAGGGCTAAGCAAGGGGTGACATTCTCTGTCCTTAACCCCCAACTCGAGTGAGGAGGAGGCGGGGATATTTGAACACAGGTGAAATACATGAGGAACAAGTGCAGACGATCACAATGGCAGGAAACTGGACAAAGGCAATTAATAAACCTCAAGAAATAGAGAACTCACAAATCTAAACAAGTAAAATCAGGTAGTGTCCATGATCGAAAAATGTCCATACAACAGAAAATCTGAAATGTGTCTGTTTCAATCATTTAACCGTCAATGCATTTATACTTCCATCCTTTACGTTTGCATGGATTATACGCAGGACATCCACTAGAGGGTGTCAAAATTGAGTGAAGGTCAAATTTTGACAACATGGTTACTCCGATGGCTGACAGCCCAAATGAAGTGGTCTCGTTCCTAACTCCCGTCAGATGTCCTCCCAACTGTTCTGCACCATTTGTTTGTGCCTGGCCGAAGTGACATCGTATAGATATTTAAAATGTACATACCAACTCACACAACCTCTCGTTGAAAATGTCTCTTTAAAAGTTTCTACTGGCTGAACTACTGGCTACAGGAATGCGTATTTAATGTAGAGCATAAATGAGCCTTAACTCAGCGCATTGTCAAAAAAGAATTATTTGCTCATATATGTAGTGGAGTACAAGTGAAAAGAACTTGTCAAAAAATCTAAGTAAATTACAGATACATGGAAAATGTATAATAGCGAAGTAAATTAACTTTGTGGCATCCCACAAAGCTGTGTACATGTACAGCGTACAGAGACACACACAGACACACCTTGTCATTAAAATCTCAAAGCTATTGACACTTAGACACAAAATACACTTTGTGCCGTGTTCTCAGTGAGGTACCAACTTAATTACACAGGCAGGGTTTGTACAAAAACAGAGTGCACAGAGTTCAAGTACTTGTTTTGCTTGAATGTAAACAAATTATGCACTCACTCGTCATAAAACGTATTCATCAGAAAGTGAAAACCTGAAAATCATTCCTTGAGGCTGCCAGCATTATGGTGGACACAACTGACAGGAGTGATTAATAGAAAGTAGATAAGGCTCAGTCGACCTGTGATCCGGCGTGCATGGGAGGATAGTGCCCTGTTTAAAATTAAGACATCTTCCTCATTTCAGAGTATCAATAACAACAGTGAGGGTAGAGTTCTGCTACCGGTGCAACTAAAAGGTTTACTGCCGGAGGGACTGGGCACTGTAATGTGCAGCTTACTTTAATTAAGAGCTAAATCCTGTTGGTCTCACAGGCTTTTACAGACCCCCTCTTTAAGAGCGCGAGAAAACTGCACAATAAAAGGTCAGCATGTTTGAAGCTTCTAAATTTTATTCATGTGTGGCTCCGAGCCTTGATTAAAATGAGCGTCGCACACTCTCCATGGGGGTTCGCCGCGATCGGTGATTTTGCATTTTGGGGCAGTCTCAGTAACAGGTCTCAGTGCGAAATCATCTATTTGCCAACCTCACGTCTGGAGTCGCAGATGAAGAAAAATGTGACATTGAACAGGATAAAGTGTCTAAATATGGAAGCTCATTTATTCAGATGAAAGCCACTCGCCGAGGGCTTTCAACAGAAAACTCCTATCACTGTCAGCCGTCGTGCTCGTAACACTCGCATTTCCTTACAGAGCCGAACTTAAACGATTGTGATGCAGGAAATTGTTTTTACAGTTTAGCAAGAATTTGTTTGTCATAATCTTCAATAAATTCAAAATCAAATCAAAAAAAATCTATAATATAAATGAATCAAACCTGATGTCACATTTCATTATTTCATAGCTGATGTTGTCGCTACATTGGCTGCATTGTAAAAAGTGCATGGCCCTATCAGCCACATCGTTTAAACCATATACTGTACAAAAGCTAATTCCAAACTGAACAGTGAGTAGAAAGTCAAACTCTAAAAGCAGAACGGGGCCTTTTCAAGATGCTGTCAGCGCCATGGTTGTCAGAGGAGCTCCACTTTTATCTCCATCTAGTGCCACTAAATGAAAGTGAACAATAGATAACAATGATCCCCGCAGATCAAAAGCCAAGCCGAGCCCTCTGAAGCTTCCTCCGTATTTCCCCGCAGTGTTTCACCTTTGCTGTACTTGTCTCGTGCCGCAGCCAGAAGGGAAAGTCATCACTAATTAACATGTCAGAGCTTGGCTGCCGCCATATGAGCTTCTACATGCTGATTGACTCGTGGCCTCGGGGCCTCTGACATGAACTATTCAAAACACTCTCCAGCACATCTCCAGGCAGAGACAACAACGCCACAAGGGCTTATATACTATTTATACTACTCATGCCCGCTCTGTGTGTTGTTGATGACTGGCCTTTCTGTGGATAAGATAAAAAAAAATTTAAAAATGGATTACAGTATAAGTTGCAAGGTGATCCCAGCGGAAATATGGCTCATGTGCATCCAATCCTTTACCCTACGATTTGCTTGCGCCGCACATCTCCAGGTCATTTCCATTTTAATGGGCCGACTTTTTGGTGGTGAACTTTCCGAGACATGGGTGGATTAGCTCCGCACGCGGGTTTCTTGCTCTCGATGAAGTGTGGTAACGTGAAGGACACACGTGATAAGCCTCATCGGTCTGCAAGCCCCATCCCCAGCACCGCACACATTCCACACAGCCCTGAGTAACCCCCCCGATGTAACAGTTTTACACCTTCGCAGCTCGTGGTTGCGGCACCGAGTTTGTGTGAGCGAGCAAAGTCCTCTCACCTCCCTGAGAGCTGGCCAAATTAACAATGAGCAGGAGGTTCGGCTGTTTGAATTGATTATGACATAAAGAACCATAAAGCCATCACAGAAAGCCAATAAAAATATCATATTGCTTAGCTGAATATAAAGTATGCTGCAGGAGGTGGCAAAAATTGCACAACCCTGTGTGTGTGGTCTGCTCTGGCTGCAGAAAAAAATGTCAAGATTTCTGCTAACACCCTCAAATTCTCAGTTAATGAACAGTTTGCAAACAGCCCTGTGTTTTTTTTAATACTTATAAATTGTACATGTGAATAACTATAATTTCTATAACAAACTACAAGTATGTACCCTCAAACAAATAATTTGTGTGCACAATTCATGCCCCCAAACACTGCACACCATGCACCCTGCTGCTCAAGAGTACTGGTGCCTTGTTATTTCAATTCAAGCACTGACTTTGTTACACTGGGGGCAAATATAAGAGCAAAAATAACCATAAAATAAAGATGATAAACAAATTACCCTCGACAGAAGAGTCTTTTTTCTACTTGTGGGAGAAAAAAACCCTCAAACAAACAACAAAGGTGGAAAATACACCCAACCATTTTATCTGTTAGACATGGTGTAAGAATTCATACTTCATTATTTTCTTTAACATGAAACTGTTGCATGTGCCGAGCAACAACCCAACACGTTTTGCTCAAATGC